>NW_027182492.1:675311-1350622 GCF_040938575.1 Ambystoma mexicanum | reverse complement strand
TCTCCCACCACCCCCACCCCCCAGCAGTGCAGGGGCAGCCTCCACCAGGCCCCCACTCATGTCTCCCACCACCACCCAGCACTGTGGGCCACCCTCCACCAGGCCCCCACTCATGTCTCCAACCAACCCCACCCCCACCATCCAGGGGCACCCTCCAACAGGCCCCCACTCATGTCTCCCACCACCCCCACCCCCCAGCAGTGCAGGGGCAGCCTCCACCAGGCCCCCACTCATGTCTCCCACCACCCCCACCCCCAGCAGTGCAGGGGCAAGCCTCCACCAGGCCCCCACTCATGTCTCCCACCACCCCCACCCCCCAGCCACCATGGGCAGCCTCCGCCAGGCCCCCCACTCATGTCTCCCACCACCCCCACCCCCCAGCAGTGCAGGGGCACCCTCCACCAGGCCCCCACTCATGTCTCCCACCACCCCCACACCCCACCATCCAGGGGCACCCTCCACCAGGCCCCCACTCATGTCTCCCACCACCCCCACCCCCCAGCAGTGCAGGGGCCCCCTCCACCAGGCCCCCACTCATGTCCTCCCACCACCCCCACCCCCCCACCATCCAGGGGCACCCTCCACCAGGCCCCCACTCATGTCTCCCCACTACCCCCACCCCCCAGCAGTGCAGGGGCAGCCTCCACCAGGCCCCCACTCATGTCCTCCCACCACCCCTACCCCCCAGCAGTGCAGGGGAGGCCTCCACCAGGCCCCCACTCATGTCTCCCACCACCCCCACCCCCCAGCCACCATGGGCAGCCTCCACCAGGCCCCCACTCATGTCTCCCACCACCCCCACCCCCCACCATCCAGGGGCACCCTCCACCAGGCCCCCACTCATGTCTCCCACCACCCCCACCCCCCAGCAGTGCAGGGGCAGCCTCCACCAGGCCCTCACTCATGTCTCCCACCACCCAGCCACCAGGGGCACCCTCCACCAGGCCCCCACTCATGTCTCCCACCACCCCCACCACCCAGCCACCAGGGGCACCCTCCACCAGGCCCCCACTCATGTCTCCCACCACCCCCCACCCCCCAGCAGTGCAGGGGCAGCCTCCACCAGGCCCCCACTCATGTCTCCCACCACCCCCACCCCCACCATCCAGGGGTACCCTCCACCAGGCCCCCACTCATGTCTCCCACCACCCCCACCCCCCAGCAGTGCAGGGGCAGCCTCCACCAGGCCCCCACTCATGTCTCCCACCACCCCCACCCCCCAGCAGTGCAGGGGCAGCCTCACCAGGCCCCCACTCATGTCTCCCACCACCCCCTCCACCCAGCACTGTGGGCCACCCTCCACCAGGCCCCCACTCATGTCTCCCACCACCCCCACCCCCGCCCATCCAGGGGCACCCTCCACCAGGCCCCCACTCATGTCTCCCACCACCCCCACCCCCCACCATCCGGGGGCAGCCTCCACCAGGCCCCCACTCATGTCTCCCACCACCCCCCCACCCCCCCAGCCACCAGGGGCAGCCTCCACCAGGCCCCCACTCATGTCTCCCACCACCCCCACCCCCCAGCCACCAGGGGCACCCTCCACCAGGGCCCCCACTCATGTCTCCCACCACCCCCACCCCCCAGCAGTGCAGGGGCAGCCTCCACCAGGCCCCCACTCATGACTCCCACCACCCCCAACACCCAGCACTGTGGGACACCCTCCACCAGGCCCCCACTCATGTCTCCCACCACCCCCACCCCCCACCATTCCAGGGGCACCCTCCACCAGGCCCCACTCATGTCTCCCCCCACCCCCCAGCAGTGCAGGGGCAGCCGCCACCAGGCCCCCACTCATGTCTCCCACCACCCCCACCCCCCAGCAGTGCAGGGGCAGCCTCCACCAGGCCCCCACTCATGTCTCCCACCACCCCCACCCCCCACATCCAGGGGCACCCTCCACCAGGCCCCCACTCATGTCTCCCACCACCCCCACCCCCAGCAGTGCAGGGGCAGCCTCCACCAGGCCCTCACTCATGTCTCCCACCACCCCCACCACCCAGCCACCAGGGGCACCCTCAACCAGGCCCCCACTCATTGTCTCCCACCACCCCCACCACCCAGCCCACCAGGGGCACCCTCCACCAGGCCCCCACTCATGTCTCCCACCACCCCCACCCCCCAGCAGTGCAGCGGCAGCCTCCACCAGGCCCCCACTCATGTCTCCCCACCACCCCCACCCCCCACCATCCAGGGGCACCCTCCACCAGGCCCCCACTCATGTCTCCCACCACCCCCACCCCCCAGCAGTGCAGGGGCAGCCTCCACCAGGCCCCCACTCATGTCTCCCACCACCCCCACCCCCCAGCCACCAGGGGCACCCTCCACCAGGCCCCCACTCATGTCTCCCACCACCCCCACCACCCAGCCACCAGGGGCACCCTCCACCAGGCCCCCCACTCATGTCTCCCACCACCCCCACCACCCAGCAGTGCAGGGGCAGCCTCCACCAGGCCCCCACTCATGTCTCCCACCATCCCCACCCCCCAGCCACCAGGGGCACCCTCCACCAGGCCCCCACTCATGTCTCCCACACCCCCCACACCCAGCCACCAGGGGCACCCTCCACCAGGCCCCCACTCATGTCTCCCACCACCCCCCACCATCCAGGGGCACCCTCCACCAGGCCCCCACTCATGTCTCCCACCACCCCACCCCCCAGCAGGGCAGGGGCACCCTCCACCAGGCCCCCACTCATGTCTACCACCACCCCCACCCCCCACCATCCAGGGGCAGCCTCCACCAGGCCCCCACTCATGTCTCCCACCACCCCCACCCCCACCCCCCCAGCAGTGCAGGGGCACCCTCCACCAGGCCCCCACTCATGTCTCCCACCACCCCCACCCCCCACCATCCAGGGGCACCCTCCACCAGGCCCACACTCATGTCTCCCACCACCCCCACCCCCCAGCCACCATGGGCACCCTCCACCAGGCCCCCACTCATGTCTTCCACCACCCCCACCCCCAGCAGTGCAGGGGCATGCTCCACCAGGCCCCCACTCATGTCTCCCACCACCCCCACCCCCCAGCAGTGCAGGGGCAGCCTCCACCATGCCCCCACTCATGTCTCCCACAACCCCCAAACCCCAGCCACCAGGGGCACGGTCCACCAGGCCCCACTCATGTCTCCCACCACCCCCACCCCCCAGCAGTGCAGGGGCAGCCTCCACCAGGCCCCCACTCATGTCTCCCACCACCCCCACCCCCCACCATCCAGGGGCAGCCTCCACCAGGCCCCCACTCATGTCTCCCACCACCCCCACCCCACAGCAGTGCAGGGGCACCCTCCACCAGGCCCCCACTCATGTCTCCCACCACCCCCACCCCCCACCATCCAGGGGCACCCTCCACCAGGCCCCCACTCATGTCTTCCACCCACCCCACCCCCCAGCAGTGCAGGGGCAGCCTCCACCAGGCCCCCACTCATCTCTCCCACCACCCCCACCCCCCAGCAGTGCAGGGGCAGCCTCCACCAGGCCCCCACTCATGTCTCCCACCACCCCCACCCCCCAGCCACCATGGGCAGCCTCCACCAGGCCCCCACTCATGTCTCCCACCACCCCCACCCCCCAGCAGTGCAGGGGCACCCTCCACCAGGCCCCCCACTCATGTCTCCCACCACCCCCACCCCCCACCATCCAGGGGCACCCTCCACCAGGCCCCCACTCATGTCTCCCACCACCTGCACCCCCAGCAGTGCAGGGGCAACCTCCACCAGGCCCCCACTCATGTCTCCCACCACCCCCACCCCCCAGCAGTGCAGGGGCACCCTCCACCAGGCCCCCACTCATGTCTCCCACCACCCCCACCCCCCACCATCCAGGGGCACCCTCCACCAGGCCCCCACTCATGTCTCCCACCACCCCCACCCCCCAGCAGTGCAGGGGCAGCCTCCACCAGGCCCCCACTCATGTCTCCCACCACCCCCACCCCCCAGCAGTGCAGGGGCAGCCTCCACCAGGCCCCCACTCATGTCTCCCACCACCCCCACCCCCCAGCCACCATGGGCAGCCTCCACCAGGCCCCCACTCATGTCTCCCTCCACCCCCACCATCCCCCACTCATGTCTCCCTCCACCCCCACCCCCCACCATCCAGGGGCACCCTCCGCCAGGCCCCCACTCATGTCTCCCACCACCCCCACCCCCCCAGCAGTGCAGGGGCAGCCTCCACCCAGGCCCCCACTCATGTCTCCCACCACCCCCACCCCCCAGCAGTGCAGGGGCAGCCTCCACCAGGCCCCCACTCATGTCTCCCACCACTCCCACCCCCCAGCCACCAGGGCATCCTCCACCAGGCCCCCACTCATGTCTCCCACCACCCCCACCCCCCAGCCACCAGGGGCACCCTCCACCAGGCCCCTACTCATGTCTCCCACCACCCCCACCCCCCAGCAGTGCAGGGGCAGCCTCCACCAGGCCCCCACTCATGTCTCCCACCACCCCCACCACCCAGCACTGTGGGCCACCCTCCACCAGGCCCCCACTCATGTCCAACTCATGTCTCCCCAGCACCCCCAACCCCCAGCACTGTGGGCCACCCTCCCACCAGGCCCCCACTCATGTCCAACTCATGTCTCCCAGCACCCCCACCCCGCAGCACTGTGGGCCACCCTCCACCAGGCCCCCACTTATGTCTCCCAGCACCCCCACCCCCCAGCACTGTGGGCCACCCTCCAGCAGGCCCCCACTCATGTCTACCACCACCCCCACCCCCACCATCCAGGGGCACCCTCCACCAGGCCCCCACTCATGTCTCCCACCACCCCCACCCCCCAGCAGTGCAGGGGCACCCTCCACCAGGCCCCCACTCATGTCTCCCACCACCCCCACCCCCCAGGCACCATGGGCAGCCTCCACCAGGCCCCCACTCATGTCTCCCACCACCCCCACCCCCCAGCTTTGCAGGGGCATCCTCCACCAGGCCCCCACTCATGTCTCCCACCACCCCCACCTCCCAGCAGTGCAGGGGCAGCCTCACCAGGCCCCCACTCATGTCTCCCACCACCCCCACCCCCAGCAGTGCAGGGGCAGCCTCCACCAGGCCCCCACTCATGTCTCCCACCACCCCCACCCCCCAGCAGTGCAGGGGCAGCCTCCACCAGGCCCCCACTCATGTCTCCCACCACCCCCACCACCCAGCACTGTGGGCCACCCTCCACCAGGCCCCCACTCATGTCCAACTCATGTCTCCCAGCACCCCCAACCCCCAGCACTGTGGGCCACCCTCCACCAGGCCCCCACTCATGTCCAACTCATGTCTCCCAGCACCCCCACCCCGCAGCACTGTGGGCCACCCTCCACCAGGCCCCCACTCATGTCTCCCAGCACCCCCACCCCCCAGCACTGTGGGCCACCCTCCAGCAGGCCCCCACTCATGTCTACCACCACCCCCACCCCCCACCATCCAGGGGCACCCTCCACCAGGCCCCCACTCATGTCTCCCACCACCCCCACCCCCCAGCAGTGCAGGGCCACCCTCCACCAGGCCCCCACTCATGTCTCCCAGCACCCCCCCCCCCAGCACTGTGGGGCCACCCTCCAGCAGGCCCCCACTCATGTCTACCACCACCCCCACCCCCACCATCCAGGGGCACCCTCCCACCAGGCCCCCACTCATGTCTCCCACCACCCCCACCCCCCAGCAGTGCAGGGGCACCCTCCACCAGGCCCCCACTCATGTCTCCCACCACCCCCACCCCCCAGGCACCATGGGCAGCCTCCACCAGGCCCCCACTCATGTCTCCCACCACCCCCACCCCCCAGCTTTGCAGGGGCACCCTCCACCAGGCCCCCACTCATGTCTCCCACCACCCCCACCTCCCAGCACTGTGGGCCACCCTCCACCAGGCCCCCACTCATGTCTCCCACCACCCCCACCCCCCAGCAGTGCAGGGGCACCCTCCACCAGGCCCCCACTCATGTCTCCCACCACCCCCACCCCCCACCATCCAGGGGCAGCCTCCACCAGGCCCCCACTCATGTCTCCCACCACCCCCACCCCCCAGCAGTGCAGGGGCAGCCTCCACCAGGCCCCCACTCATGTCTCCCACCACCCCCACCCCCCAGCAGTGCAGGGGCAGCCTCCACCAGGCCCCCACTCATGTCTCCCACCACCCCCACCCCGCAGCCACCATGGGCAGCCTCCACCAGGCCCCCACTCATGTCTCCCTCCACCCCCAGCCCCCACCATCCCCCACTCATGTCTCCCTCCACCCCCACCCCCCACCATCCAGGGGCACCCTCCACCAGGCCCCCACTCATGTCTCCCACCACCCCCACCCCCCCAGCCAGTGCAGGGGCAGCCTCCACAGGCCCCCACTCATGTCTCCCACCACCCCCACCCCCCAGCAGTGCAGGGGCAGCCTCCACCAGGCCCCCACTCATGTCTCCCACCACTCCCACCCCCCAGCCACCAGGGGCATCCTCCACCAGGCCCCCACTCATGTCTCCCACCACCCCCCACCCCCCAGCCACCAGGGGCACCCTCCACGAGGCCCCTACTCATGTCTCCCACCACCCCCACCCCCCAGCAGTGCAGGGGCAGCCTCCACCAGGCCCCCACTCATGTCTCCCACCACCCCCACCACCCAGCACTGTGGGCCACCCTCCACCAGGCCCCCACTCATGTCCAACTCATGTCTCCCAGCACCCCCAACCCCCAGCACTGTGGGCCACCCTCCACCAGGCCCCCACTCATGTCCAACTCATGTCTCCCAGCACCCCCACCCCGCAGCACTGTGGGCCACCCTCCACCAGGCCCCCACTCATGTCTCCCAGCACCCCCACCCCCCAGCACTGTGGGCCACCCTCCAGCAGCCCCCCACTCATGTCTACCACCACCCCACCCCCACCATCCAGGGGCACCCTCCACCAGGCCCCCACTCATGTCTCCCACCACCCCCACCCCCCAGCAGTGCAGGGGCACCCTCCACCAGGCCCCCACTCATGTCTCCCACCACCCCCACCCCCCAGGCACCATGGGCAGCCTCCACCAGGCCCCCACTCATGTCTCCCACCACCCCCACCCCCCAGCTTGCAGGGGCACCCTCCACCAGGCCCCCACTCATGTCTCCCACCACCCCCACCTCCCAGCAGTGCAGGGGCAGCCTCCACCAGGCCCCCACTCATGTCTCCCACCACCCCCACCCCCAGCAGTGCAGGGGCAGCCTCCACCAGGCCCCCACTCATGTCTCCACCACCCCCACCCCCCAGCCACCATGGCAGCCTCCACCAGGCCCCCACTCATGTCTCCTCCACCCCCACCCCCCACCATCCAGGGGCACCCTCCACCAGGCCCCCACTCCATGTCTCCCACCACCCCCACCCCCCAGCAGTGCATGGGGCAGCCTCCACCAGGCCCCCCACTCATGTCTCCCACCACCCCCACCCCCCAGCAGTGCAGGGCAGCCTCCACCAGGCCCCCACTCATGTCTCCCACCACTCCCACCCCCCAGCCACCAGGGGCAGCCTCCACCAGGCCCCCACTCATGTCTCCCACCCCCCCACCCCCCAGCAGTGCAGGGGCAGCCTCCACCAGGCCCTCACTCATGTCTCCCACCACCCCCACCACCCAGCCACCAGGGGCACCCTCCACCAGGCCCCCACTCATGTCTCCCACCACCCCCACCACCCAGCCACCAGGGGCACCCTCCACCAGGCCCCCACTCATGTCTCCCACCACCCCCACCCCCCAGCAGTGCAGGGGCAGCCTCCACCAGGCCCCCACTCATGTCTCCCACCACCCCCACCCCCCACCATCCAGGGGCACCCTCCACCAGGCCCCCACTCATGTCTCCCACCACCCCCACCCCCCAGCAGTGCAGGGGCAGCCTCCACCAGGCCCCCACTCATGTCTCCCACCACCCCCACCCCCCAGCAGTGCAGGGGCAGCCTCCACCAGGCCCCCACTCATGTCTCCCACCACCCCCACCACCCAGCACTGTGGGCCACCCTCCACCAGGCCCCCACTCATGTCTCCCACCACCCCCACCCCCCACCATCCAGGGGCACCCTCCACCAGGCCCCCACTCATGTCTCCCACCACCCCCACCCCCCACCATCCAGGGGCAGCCTCCACCAGGCCCCCACTCATGTCTCCCACCACCCCCACCCCCCAGCCACCAGGGGCAGCCTCCACCAGGCCCCCACTCAATGTCTCCCACCACCCCCACCCCCCAGCCACCAGGGGCACCCTCCACCAGGCCCCTACTCATGTCTCCCACCACCCCCACCACCCAGCACTGTGGGCCACCCCTCCACCAGGCCCCCACTCATGTCCAACTCATGTCTCCCAGCACCCCCTACCCCAGCACTGTGGGCCACCCTCCACCAGGCCCCCCACTCATGTCCAACTCATGTCTCCCAGCACCCCCACCCCGCAGCACTGTGGGCCACCCTCCACCAGGCCCCCACTCCTGTCTCCCAGCACCCCCACCCCCCAGCCACTGTGGGCCACCCTCCAGCAGGCCCCCACTCATGTCTACCACCACCCCCCCCCCCCCCATTCCGGGGGCACCCTCCACCAGGCCCCCACTCATGTCTCCCACCACCCCCACCCCCCAGCAGTGCAGGGGCACCCTCCACCAGGCCCCCACTCATGTCTCCCACCACCCCCACCCCCCAGGCACCATGGGCAGCCTCCACCAGGCCCCCACTCATGTCTCCCACCACCCCCACCCCCCAGCTTTGCAGGGGCATCCTCCACCAGGCCCCCACTCATGTCTCCCCACCACCCCCACCTCCCAGCAGTGCAGGGGCAGCCTCCACCAGGCCCCCACTCATGTCTCCCACCACCCCCACCCCCAGCAGTGCAGGGGCAGCCTCCACCAGGCCCCCACTCATGTCTCCCACCACCCCCACCCCCCAGCAGTGCAGGGGCAGCCTCCACCAGGCCCCCACTCATGTCTCCCACCACCCCCACCACCCAGCACTGTGGGCCACCCTCCACCAGGCCCCCACTCATGTCCAACTCATGTCTCCCAGCACCCCCAACCCCCAGCACTGTGGGCCACCCTCCACCAGGCCCCCACTCATGTCCAACTCATGTCTCCCAGCACCCCCACCCCGCAGCACTGTGGGCCACCCTCCACCAGGCCCCCACTCATGTCTCCCAGCACCCCCACCCCCCAGCACTGTGGGCCACCCTCCAGCAGGCCCCCACTCATGTCTACCACCACCCCCACCCCCCACCATCCAGGGGCACCCTCCACCAGGCCCCCACTCATGTCTCCCACCACCCCACCCCCAGCAGTGCAGGGCCACCCTCCACCAGGCCCCCACTCATGTCTCCCAGCACCCCCACCCCCCAGCACTGTGGGCCACCCTCCAGCAGGCCCCCACTCATGTCTACCACCACCCCCACCCCCCACCATCCAGGGGCACCCTCCACCAGGCCCCCACTCATGTCTCCCACCACCCCCACCCCCCAGCAGTGCAGGGGCACCCTCCACCAGGCCCCCACTCATGTCTCCCACCACCCCCACCCCCCAGGCACCATGGGCAGCCTCCACCAGGCCCCCACTCATGTCTCCCACCACCCCCACCCCCCAGCTTTGCAGGGGCACCCTCCACCAGGCCCCCACTCATGTCTCCCACAACCCCCACCTCCCAGCAGTGCAGGGGCAGCCTCCACCAGGCCCCCACTCATGTCTCCCACCACCCCCCACCCCCCAGCAGTGCAGGGGCAGCCTCCACCAGGCCCCCACTCATGTCTCCCCACCACCCCCACCCCCCAGCCACCATGGGCAGCCTCCACCAGGCCCCCACTCATGTCTCCCTCCACCCCCACCCCCCACCATCCAGGGGCGCCCTCCACCATTCCCCCACTCATGTCTCCCCACCACCCCCACCCCCCAGCAGTGCAGGGGCAGCCTCCACCAGGCCCCCACTCATGTCTCCCACCACCCCCACCCCCCAGCAGTGCAGGGGCAGCCTCCACCAGGCCCCCACTCATGTCTCCACCCCCAGCCACCAGGGGCAGCCTCCACCAGGCACCCACTCATGTCCCCCCGCCCCCCAGCAGTGCAGGGGCAGCCTCCACCAGGCCCTCACTCATGTCTCCCACCACCCCCACCACCCAGCCACCAGGGGCACCCTCCACCAGGCCCCACTCATGTCTCCCACCACCCCCACCACCCAGCCACCAGGGGCACCCTCCACCAGGCCCCCACTCATGTCTCCCACCACCCCCACCCCCCAGCAGTGCAGGGCAGCCTCCACCAGGCCCCCACTCATGTCTCCCACCACCCCCACCCCCCACCATCCAGGGGCACCCTCCACCAGGCCCCCACTCATGTCTCCCACCACCCCCACCCCCCAGCAGTGCAGGGGCAGCCTCCACCAGGCCCCCACTCATGTCTCCCACCACCCCCACCCCCCAGCAGTGCAGGGGCAGCCTCCACCAGGCCCCCACTCATGTCTCCCACCACCCCCACCACCCAGCACTGTGGGCCACCCTCCACCAGGCCCCCACTCATGTCTCCCACCACCCCCACCCCCCAGCAGTGCAGGGGCACCCTCCACCAGGCCCCCACTCATGTCTCCCAGCACCCCCACCCCCCACCATCCAGGGGCAGCCTCCACCAGGCCCCCACTCATGTCTCCCACCACCCCCACCCCCCAGCAGTGCAGGGGCAGCCTCCACCAGGCCCCCACTCATGTCTCCCACCACCCCCACCCCCCAGCAGTGCAGGGGCAGCCTCCACCAGGCCCCCACTCATGTCTCCCACCACCCCCACCCCGCAGCCACCATGGGCAGCCTCCACCAGGCCCCCACTCATGTCTCCCTCCACCCCCACCCCCCACCATCCCCCACTCATGTCTCCCTCCACCCCCACCCCCCACCATCCAGGGGCACCCTCCACCAGGCCCCCACTCATGTCTCCCACCACCCCCACCCCCCCAGCAGTGCAGGGGCAGCCTCCACCAGGCCCCCACTCATGTCTCCCACCACCCCCACCCCCCAGCAGTGCAGGGGCAGCCTCCACCAGGCCCCCACTCATGTCTCCCACCACTCCCACCCCCCAGCCACCAGGGGCATCCTCCACCAGGCCCCCACTCATGTCTCCCACCACCCCCACCCCCCAGCCACCAGGGGCACCCTCCACCAGGCCCCTACTCATGTCTCCCACCACCCCCACCCCCCAGCAGTGCAGGGGCAGCCTCCACCAGGCCCCCACTCATGTCTCCCACCACCCCCACCACCCAGCACTGTGGGCCACCCTCCACCAGGCCCCCACTCATGTCCAACTCATGTCTCCCAGCACCCCCAACCCCCAGCACTGTGGGCCACCCTCCACCAGGCCCCCACTCATGTCCAACTCATGTCTCCCAGCACCCCCACCCCGCAGCACTGTGGGCCACCCTCCACCAGGCCCCCACTCATGTCTCCCAGCACCCCCACCCCCCAGCACTGTGGGCCACCCTCCAGCAGGCCCCCACTCATGTCTACCACCACCCCTTCCCCCACCATCCAGGGGCACCCTCCACCAGGCCCCCACTCATGTCTCCCACCACCCCCACCCCCCAGCAGTGCAGGGGCACCCTCCACCAGGCCCCCACTCATGTCTCCCACCACCCCCACCCCCCAGGCACCATGGGCAGCCTCCACCAGGCCCCCACTCATGTCTCCCACCACCCCCACCCCCCAGCTTTGCAGGGGCACCCTCCACCAGGCCCCCACTCATGTCTCCCACCACCCCCACCTCCCAGCAGTGCAGGGGCAGCCTCCACCAGGCCCCCACTCATGTCTCCCACCACCCCCACCCCCCAGCAGTGCAGGGGCAGCCTCCACCAGGCCCCCACTCATGTCTCCCACCACCCCCACCCCCCAGCCACCATGGGCAGCCTCCACCAGGCCCCCACTCATGTCTCCCTCCACCCCCACCCCCCACCATCCAGGGGCACCCTCCACCAGGCCCCCACTCATGTCTCCCACCACCCCCACCCCCCAGCAGTGCAGGGGCAGCCTCCACCAGGCCCCCACTCATGTCTCCCACCACCCCCACCCCCCAGCAGTGCAGGGGCAGCCTCCACCAGGCCCCCACTCATGTCTCCCACCACTCCCACCCCCCAGCCACCAGGGGCAGCCTCCACCAGGCCCCCACTCATGTCTCCCACCCCCCCACCCCCCAGCAGTGCAGGGGCAGCCTCCACCAGGCCCTCACTCATGTCTCCCACCACCCCCACCACCCAGCCACCAGGGGCACCCTCCACCAGGCCCCCACTCATGTCTCCCACCACCCCACCACCCAGCCACCAGGGGCACCCTCCACCAGGCCCCCACTCATGTCTCCCACCACCCCCACCCCCCAGCAGTGCAGGGGCAGCCTCCACCAGGCCCCCACTCATGTCTCCCACCACCCCCACCCCCCACCATCCAGGGGCACCCTCCACCAGGCCCCCACTCATGTCTCCCACCACCCCCACCCCCCAGCAGTGCAGGGGCAGCCTCCACCAGGCCCCCACTCATGTCTCCCACCACCCCCACCCCCCAGCAGTGCAGGGGCAGCCTCCACCAGGCCCCCACTCATGTCTCCCACCACCCCCACCACCCAGCACTGTGGGCCACCCTCCACCAGGCCCCCACTCATGTCTCCCACCACCACCACCCCCCACCATCCAGGGGCACCCTCCACCAGGCCCCCACTCATGTCTCCCACCACCCCCACCCCCCACCATCCAGGGGCAGCCTCCACCAGGCCCCCACTCATGTCTCCCACCACCCCCACCCCCCAGCCACCAGGGGCAGCCTCCACCAGGCCCCCACTCATGTCTCCCACCACCCCCACCCCCCAGCCACCAGGGGCAGCCTCCACCAGGCCCCCACTCATGTCTCCCACCCCCCCCACCCCCCAGCAGTGCAGGGGCAGCCTCCACCAGGCCCTCACTCATGTCTCCCACCACCCCCACCACCCAGCCACCAGGGGCACCCTCCACCAGGCCCCCACTCATGACTCCCACCGCCCCCACCACCCAGCACTGTGGAACACCCTCCACCAGGCCCCCACTCATGTCTCCCACCACCCCCACCCCCCACCATCCAGGGGCACCCTCCAGCAGGCCCCCACTCATGTCTCCCACCACCCCCACCCCCCAGCAGTGCAGGGGCAGCCGCCACCAGGCCCCCACTCATGTCTCCCACCACCCCCACCCCCTAGCAGTGCAGGGGCAGCCTCCACCAGGCCCCCACTCATGTCTCCCACCACCCCCACCCCCCACCATCCAGGGGCACCCTCCACCAGGCCCCCACTCATGTCTCCCACCACCCCCACCCCCCAGCAGTGCAGGGGCAGCCTCCACCAGGCCCCCACTCATGTCTCCCACCACCCCCACCCCCCAGCCACCAGGGGCACCCTCCACCAGGCCCCCACTCATGTCTCCCACCACCCCCACCACCCAGCCACCAGGGGCACCCTCCACCAGGCCCCCACTCATGTCTCCCACCACCCCCACCACCCAGCAGTGCAGGGGCAGCCTCCACCAGGCCCCCACTCATGTCTCCCACCATCCCCACCCCCCAGCCACCAGGGGCAGCCTCCACCAGGCCCCCACTCATGTCTCCCACCACCCCCACCCCCCAGCCACCAGGGGCACCCTCCACCAGGCCCCCACTCATGTCTCCCACCACCCCCACCCCCCAGCAGTGCAGGGGCAGCCTCCACCAGGCCCCCACTCATGTCTCCCACCACCCCCACCCCCCACCATCCAGGGGCAGCCTCCACCAGGCCCCCACTCATGTCTCCCACCACCCCCACCCCACAGCAGTGCAGGGGCACCCTCCACCAGGCCCCCACTCATGTCTCCCACCACCCCCACCCCCCACCATCCAGGGGCACTCTCCACCAGGCCCCCACTCATGTCTCCCACCACCCCACCCCCCAGCAGTGCAGGGGCAGCCTCCACCAGGCCCCCACCCATGTCTCCCACCACCCCCACCCGCCAGAAGTGCAGGGGCAGCCTCCACCAGGCCCCCACTCATGTCTCCCACCACCCGCACCCCCCAGCCACCAGGGGCAGCCTCCACCAGGCCCCCACTCATGTCTCCCACCCCCCAGCCACCAGGGGCACCCTCCACCAGGCCCCCACTCATGTCTCCCACCACCCCCACCACCCAGCACTGTGGGCCACCCTCCACCAGGCCCCCACTCATGTCTCCCACCACCCCCACCCCCCAGCAGTGCAGGGGCAGCCTCCACCAGGCCCCCACTCATGTCTCCCACCACCCCCACCCCCCAGCAGTGCAGGGGCAGCCTCCACCAGACCCCCACTCATGTCTCCCACCACCCCCACCCCCCAGCCACCAGGGGCACCCTCCACCAGGCCCCCACTCATGTTTCCCACCCCCCCCACCCCCCAGCAGTGCAGGGGCAGCCTCCACCAGGCCCCCACTCATGTCTCCCACCACCCCCACCCCCCAGGCACCATGGGCAGCCTCCACCAGGCCCCCACTCATGTCTCCCACCACCCCCACCCCCCAGCTTTGCAGGGGCACCCTCCACCAGGCCCCCACTCATGTCTCCCACCACCCCCACCTCCCAGCAGTGCAGGGGCAGCCTCCACCAGGCCCCCACTCATGTCTCCCACCACCCCCACCCCCCAGCAGTGCAGGGGCAGCCTCCACCAGGCCCCCACTCATGTCTCCCACCACCCCCACCCCCCAGCCACCATTGGCAGCCTCCACCAGGCCCCCACTCATGTCTCCCTCCACCCCCACCCCCCACCATCCAGGGGCACCCTCCACCAGGCCCCCACTCATGTCTCCCACCACCCCCACCCCCCAGCAGTGCAGGGGCAGCCTCCACCAGGCCCCCACTCATGTCTCCCACCACCCCCACCCCCCAGCAGTGCAGGGGCAGCCTCCACCAGGCCCCCACTCATGTCTCCCACCACTCCCACCCCCCAGCCACCAGGGGCAGCCTCCACCAGGCCCCCACTCATGTCTCCCACCCCCCCCACCCCCCAGCAGTGCAGGGGCAGCCTCCACCAGGCCCTCACTCATGTCTTCCACCACCCCCACCACCCAGCCACCAGGGGCACCCTCCACCAGGCCCCCACTCATGTCTCCCACCACCCCCACCACCCAGCCACCAGGGGCACCCTCCACCAGGCCCCCACTCATGTCTCCCACCACCCCCACCCCCCAGCAGTGCAGGGGCAGCCTCCACCAGGCCCCCACTCATGTCTCCCACCCCCCCCACCCCCCAGCAGTGCAGGGGCAGCCTCCACCAGGCCCTCACTCATGTCTCCCACCACCCCCACCACCCAGCCACCAGGGGCACCCTCCACCAGGCCCCCACTCATGACTCCCACCACCCCCACCACCCAGCACTGTGGAACACCCTCCACCAGGCCCCCACTCATGTCTCCCACCACCCCCACCCCCCACCATCCAGGGGCACCCTCCACCAGGCCCCCACTCATGTCTCCCACCACCCCCACCCCCCAGCAGTGCAGGGGCAGCCGCCACCAGGCCCCCACTCATGTCTCCCACCACCCCCACCCCCTAGCAGTGCAGGGGCAGCCTCCACCAGGCCCCCACTCATGTCTCCCACCACCCCCACCCCCCACCATCCAGGGGCACCCTCCACCAGGCCCCCACTCATGTCTCCCACCACCCCACCCCCCAGCAGTGCAGGGGCAGCCTCCACCAGGCCCCCACTCATGTCTCCCACCACCCCCACCCCCCAGCCACCAGGGGCACCCTCCACCAGGCCCCCACTCATGTCTCCCACCACCCCCACCACCCAGCCACCAGGGGCACCCTCCACCAGGCCCCCACTCATGTCTCCCACCACCCCCACCACCCAGCAGTGCAGGGGCAGCCTCCACCAGGCCCCCACTCATGTCTCCCACCATCCCCACCCCCCAGCCACCAGGGGCACCCTCCACCAGGCCCCCACTCATGTCTCCCACCACCCCCACCACCCAGCCACCAGGGGCACCCTCCACCAGGCCCCCACTCATGTCTCCCACCACCCCCACCCCCCAGCAGTGCAGGGGCAGCCTCCACCAGGCCCCCACTCATGTCTCCCACCACCCCCACCCCCCACCATCCAGGGGCACCCTCCACCAGGCCCCCACTCATGTCTCCCACCACCCCCACCCCCAGCAGTGCAGGGGCAGCCTCCACCAGGCCCCCACTCATGTCTCCCACCACCCCCACCCCCCAGCCACCAGGGGCACCCTCCACCAGGCCCCCACTCATGTCTCCCACCACCCCCACCCCCCAGCAGTGCAGGGGCAGCCTCCACCAGGCCCCCACTCATGTCTCCCACCACCCCCACCCCCCACCATCCAGGGGCAGCCTCCACCAGGCCCCCACTCATGTCTCCCACCACCCCCACCCCACAGCAGTGCAGGGGCACCCTCCACCAGGCCCCCACTCATGTCTCCCACCACCCCCACCCCCCACCATCCAGGGGCACTCTCCACCAGGCCCCCACTCATGTCTCCCACCACCCCACCCCCCAGCAGTGCAGGGGCAGCCTCCACCAGGCCCCCACCCATGTCTCCCACCACCCCCACCCGCCAGAAGTGCAGGGGCAGCCTCCACCAGGCCCCCACTCATGTCTCCCACCACCCGCACCCCCCAGCCACCAGGGGCAGCCTCCACCAGGCCCCCACTCATGTCTCCCACCACCCCCACCCCCCAGCCACCAGGGGCACCCTCCACCAGGCCCCCACTCATGTCTCCCACCACCCCCACCCCCCAGCAGTGCAGGGGAAGCCTCCACCAGGCCCCCACTCATGTCTCCCACCACCCCCACCACCCAGCACTGTGGGCCACCCTCCACCAGGCCCCCACTCATGTCTCCCACCACCCCCACCCCCCAGCAGTGCAGGGGCAGCCTCCACCAGGCCCCCACTCATGTCTCCCACCACCCCCACCCCCCAGCAGTGCAGGGGCAGCCTCCACCAGGCTCCCACTCATGTCTCCCACCACCCCCACCCCCCAGCCACCATGGGCAGCCTCCACCAGGCCCCCACTCATGTCTCCCACCACCCCCACCCCCCAGCCACCAGGGGCACCCTCCACCAGGCCCCCACTCATGTTTCCCACCCCCCCACCCCCCAGCAGTGCAGGGGCAGCCTCCACCAGGCCCCCACTCATGTCTCCCACCACCCCCACCACCCAGCACTGTGGGCCACCCTCCACCAGGCCCCCACTCATGTCTCCCACCACCCCCACCCCCACCATCCAGGGGCACCCTCCACCAGGCCCCCACTCATGTCTCCCACCACCCCCACCCCCCACCATCCAGGGGCAGCCTCCACCAGGCCCCCACTCATGTCTCCCACCACCCCCACCCCCCAGCCACCAGGGGCACCCTCCACCAGGCCCCCACTCATGTCTCCCACCAACGCACCCCCCAGCAGTGCAGGGGCAGCCTCCACCAGGCCCCCACTCATGTCTCCCACCACCCCCACCACCCAGCACTGTGGGCCACCCTCCACCAGGCCCCCACACATGTCTCCCACCACCCCCACCCCCCACCATCCAGGGGCACCCTCCAACAGGCCCCCACTCATGTCTCCCACCACCCCCACCCCCCAGCAGTGCAGGGGCAGCCTCCACCAGGCCCCAACTCATGTCTCCCACCACCCCCACCCCCAGCAGTGTAGGGGCAGCCTCCACCAGGCCCCCACCCATGTCTCCCACCACCCCCACCCCCCAGCCATCATGGGCAGCCTCCGCCAGGCCCCCACTCATGTCTCCCACCACCCCCACCCCCCAGCAGTGCAGGGGCACCCTCCACCAGGCCCCCACTCATGTCTCCCACCACCCCCACCCCCCACCATACAGGGGCACCCTCCACCAGGCCCCCACTCATGTCTCCCACCACCCCCACCCCCCAGCAGTGCAGGGGCAGCCTCCACCAGGCCCCCACTCATATCTCCCACCACCCCCACCCCCCAGCAGTGCAGGGGCCCCCTCCACCAGGCCCCCACTATGTCTCCCACCACCCCCACCCCCCACCATCCAGGGGCACCCTCCACCAGGCCCCCACTCATGTCTCCCACTACCCCCACCCCCCAGCAGTGCAGGGGCAGCCTCCACCAGGCCCCCACTCATGTCTCCCACCACCCCCACCCCCCAGCAGTGCAGGGGCAGCCTCCACCAGGCCCTCACTCATGTCTCCCACCACCCCCACCACCCAGCCACCAGGGGCCACTCATGTCTCCCACCACCCCCACCACCCAGCCACCAGGGGCACCCTCCACCAGGCCCCCACTCATGTCTCCCACCACCCCCACCCCCCAGCAGTGCAAGGGCAGCCTCCACCAGGCCCCCACTCATGTCTCCCACCACCCCCACCCCCCACCATCCAGGGGCACCCTCCACCAGGCCCCCACTCATGTCTCCCACCACCCCCACCCCCCAGCAGTGCAGGGGCAGCCTCCACCAGGCCCCCACTCATGTCTCCCACCACCCCCACCCCCCAGCAGTGCAGGGGCAGCCTCCACCAGGCCCCCACTCATGTCTCCCACCACCCCCACCCCCCAGCCACCATGGGCAGCCTCCACCAGCCCCCACTCATGTCTCCCACCACCCCCACCCCCCACCATCCAGGGGCACCCTCCACCAGGCCCCCACTCATGTCTCCCACCACCCCCACCCCCCAGCAGTGCAGGGGCAGCCGCCACCAGGCCCCCACTCATGTCTCCCACCACCCCCACCCCCCAGCAGTGCAGGGGCAGCCTCCACCAGGCCCCCACTCATGTCTCCCACCACCCCCACCCCCCACCATCCAGGGGCACCCTCCACCAGGCCCCCACTCATGTCTCCCACCACCCCCACCCCCCAGCAGTGCAGGGGCAGCCTCCACCAGGCCCCCACTCATGTCTCCCACCACCCCCACCCCCCAGCCACCAGGGGCACCCTCCACCAGGCCCCCACTCATGTCTCCCACCACCCCCACCACCCAGCCACCAGGGGCACCCTCCACCAGGCCCCCACTCATGTCTCCCACCACCCCCACCCACCAGCCACCAGGGGCACCCTCCACCAGGCCCCCACTCATGTCTCCCACCACCCCCACCCCCCAGCAGTGCAGGGGCAGCCTCCACCAGGCCCCCACTCATGTCTCCCACCACCCCCACCCCCCAGCAGTGCAGGGGCAGCCTCCACCAGGCCCCCACTCATGTCTCCCACCACCCCCACCCCCCAGCCACCAGGGGCACCCTCCACCAGGCCCCCACTCATGTCTCCCACCACCCCCACCACCCAGCCACCAGGGGCACCCTCCACCAGGCCCCCACTCATGTCTCCCACCACCCCCACCACCCAGCAGTGCAGGGGCAGCCTCCACCAGGCCCCCACTCATGTCTCCCACCATCCCCACCCTCCACCAGGCCCCCACTCATGTCTCCCACCACCCCCACCACCCAGCCACCAGGGGCACCCTCCACCAGGCCCCCACTCATGTCTCCCACCACCCCCACCCCCCAGCAGTGCAGGGGCAGCCTCTACCAGGCCCCCACTCATGTCTCCCACCACCCCCACCCCCCAGCAGTGCAAGGGCAGCCTCCACCAGGCCCCCACTCATGTCTCCCACCACCCCCACCCCCCACCATCCAGGGGCACCCTCCACCAGGCCCCCACTCATGTCTCCCACCACCCCCACCCCCCAGCAGTGCAGGGGCAGCCTCCACCAGGCCCCCACTCATGTCTCCCACCACCCCCACCCCCCAGCAGTGCAGGGGCAGCCTCCACCAGGCCCCCACTCATGTCTCCCACCACCCCCACCCCCCAGCCACCATGGGCAGCCTCCACCAGCCCCCACTCATGTCTCCCACCACCCCCACCCCCCACCATCCAGGGGCACCCTCCACCAGGCCCCCACTCATGTCTCCCACCACCCCCACCCCCCAGCAGTGCAGGGGCAGCCGCCACCAGGCCCCCACTCATGTCTCCCACCACCCCCACCCCCCAGCAGTGCAGGGGCAGCCTCCACCAGGCCCCCACTCATGTCTCCCACCACCCCCACCCCCCACCATCCAGGGGCACCCTCCACCAGGCCCCCACTCATGTCTCCCACCACCCCCACCCCCCAGCAGTGCAGGGGCAGCCTCCACCAGGCCCCCACTCATGTCTCCCACCACCCCCACCCCCCAGCCACCAGGGGCACCCTCCACCAGGCCCCCACTCATGTCTCCCACCACCCCCACCACCCAGCCACCAGGGGCACCCTCCACCAGGCCCCCACTCATGTCTCCCACCACCCCCACCCACCAGCCACCAGGGGCACCCTCCACCAGGCCCCCACTCATGTCTCCCACCACCCCCACCCCCCAGCAGTGCAGGGGCAGCCTCCACCAGGCCCCCACTCATGTCTCCCACCACCCCCACCCCCCAGCAGTGCAGGGGCAGCCTCCACCAGGCCCCCACTCATGTCTCCCACCACCCCCACCCCCCAGCCACCAGGGGCACCCTCCACCAGGCCCCCACTCATGTCTCCCACCACCCCCACCACCCAGCCACCAGGGGCACCCTCCACCAGGCCCCCACTCATGTCTCCCACCACCCCCACCACCCAGCAGTGCAGGGGCAGCCTCCACCAGGCCCCCACTCATGTCTCCCACCATCCCCACCCTCCACCAGGCCCCCACTCATGTCTCCCACCACCCCCACCACCCAGCCACCAGGGGCACCCTCCACCAGGCCCCCACTCATGTCTCCCACCACCCCCACCCCCCAGCAGTGCAGGGGCAGCCTCTACCAGGCCCCCACTCATGTCTCCCACCACCCCCACCCCCCACCATCCAGGGGCACCCTCCACCAGGCCCCCACTCATGTCTCCCACCACCCCCACCCCCAGCAGTGCAGGGGCAGCCTCCACCAGGCCCCCACTCATGTCTCCCACCACCCCCACCCCCCACCATCCAGGGGCACCCTCCACCAGGCCCCCACTCATGTCTCCCACCACCCCCACCCCCCAGCAGTGCAGGGGCAGCCGCCACCAGGCCCCCACTCATGTCTCCCACCACCGCCACCCCCCAGCAGTGCATGGGCAGCCTCCACCAGGCCCCCACTCATGTCTCCCACCACCCCCACCCCCCACCATCCAGGGGCACCCTCCACCAGGCCCCCACTCATGTCTCCCACCACCCCCACCCCCCAGCAGTGCAGGGGCAGCCTCCACCAGGCCCCCACTCATGTCTCCCACCACCCCCACCCCCCAGCCACCAGGGGCACCCTCCACCAGGCCCCCACTCATGTCTCCCACCACCCCCACCACCCAGCCACCAGGGGCACCCTCCACCAGGCCCCCACTCATGTCTCCCACCACCCCCACCACCCAGCAGTGCAGGGGCAGCCTCCACCAGGCCCCCACTCATGTCTCCCACCATCCCCACCCCCCAGCCACCAGGGGCACCCTCCACCAGGCCCCCACTCATGTCTCCCACCACCCCCACCACCCAGCCACCAGGGGCACCCTCCACCAGGCCCCCACTCATGTCTCCCACCACCCCCACCCCCCAGCAGTGCAGGGGCAGCCTCCACCAGGCCTCCACTCATGTCTCCCACCACCCCCACCCCCCACCATCCAGGGGCACCCTCCACCAGGCCCCCACTCATGTCTCCCACCACCCCCACCCCCAGCAGTGCAGGGGCAGCCTCCACCAGGCCCCCACTCATGTCTCCCACCACCCCCACCCCCCAGCCACCATGGGCAGCCTCCACCAGGCCCCCACTCATGTCTCCCACCACCCCCACCCCCCACCATCCAGGGGCACCCTCCACCAGGCCCCCACTCATGTCTCCCACCACCCCCACCCCCCAGCAGTGCAGGGGCAGCCGCCACCAGGCCCCCACTCATGTCTCCCACCACCCCCACCCCCCAGCAGTGCAGGGGCAGCCTCCACCAGGCCCCCACTCATGTCTCCCACCACCCCCACCCCCCACCATCCAGGGGCACCCTCCACCAGGCCCCCACTCATGTCTCCCACCACCCCCACCCCCCAGCAGTGCAGGGGCAGCCTCCACCAGGCCCCCACTCATGTCTCCCACCACCCCCCAGCCACCAGGGGCACCCTCCACCAGGCCCCCACTCATGTCTCCCACCACCCCCACCACCCAGCCACCAGGGGCACCCTCCACCAGGCCCCCACTCATGTCTCCCACCACCCCCACCACCCAGCAGTGCAGGGGCAGCCTCCACCAGTCCCCCACTCATGTCTCCCACCATCCCCACCCCCCAGCCACCAGGGGCACCCTCCACCAGGCCCCCACTCATGTCTCCCACCACCCCCACCACCCAGCCACCAGGGGCACCCTCCACCAGGCCCCCACTCATGTCTCCCACCACCCCCACCCCCCAGCAGTGCAGGGGCAGCCTCCACCAGGCCCCCACTCATGTCTCCCACCACCCCCACCCCCCACCATCCAGGGGCACCCTCCACCAGGCCCCCACTCATGTCTCCCACCACCCCCACCCCCAGCAGTGCAGGGGCAGCCTCCACCAGGCCCCCACTCATGTCTCCCACCACCCCCACCCCCCAGCCACCAGGGGCACCCTCCACCAGGCCCCCACTCATGTCTCCCACCACCCCCACCCCCCAGCAGTGCAGGGGCAGCCTCCACCAGGCCCCCACTCATGTCTCCCACCACCCCCACCCCCCACCATCCAGGGGCAGCCTCCACCAGGCCCCCACTCATGTCTCCCACCACCCCCACCCCCCAGCAGTGCAGGGGCAGCCTCCACCAGGCCCCCACTCATGTCTCCCACCACCCCCACCCCCCACCATCCAGGGGCACCCTCCACCAGGCCCCCACTCATGTCTCCCACCACCCCCACCCCCAGCAGTGCAGGGGCAGCCTCCACCAGGCCCCCACTCATGTCTCCCACCACCCCCACCCCCCAGCCACCAGGGGCACCCTCCACCAGGCCCCCACTCATGTCTCCCACCACCCCCACCCCCCAGCAGTGCAGGGGCAGCCTCCACCAGGCCCCCACTCATGTCTCCCACCACCCCCACCCCCCACCATCCAGGGGCAGCCTCCACCAGGCCCCCACTCATGTCTCCCACCACCCCCACCCCACAGCAGTGCAGGGGCACCCTCCACCAGGGCCCCCACTCATGTCTCCCACCACCCCCACCCCCCACCATCCAGGGGCACTCTCCACCAGGCCCCACTCATGTCTCCCACCACCCCACCCCCCAGCAGTGCAGGGGCAGCCTCCACCAGGCCCCACCCATGTCTCCCACCACCCCCACCCGCCAGAAGTGCAGGGGCAGCCTCCACCAGGCCCCCACTCATGTCTCCCACCACCCGCACCCCCCAGCCACCAGGGGCAGCCTCCACCAGGCCCCCACTCATGTCTCCCACCACCCCCACCCCCCAGCCACCAGGGGCACCCTCCACCAGGCCCCCACTCATGTCTCCCACCACCCCCACCCCCCAGCAGTGCAGGGGAAGCCTCCACCAGGCCCCCACTCATGTCTCCCACCACCCCCACCACCCAGCACTGTGGGCCACCCTCCACCAGGCCCCCACTCATGTCTCCCACCACCCCCACCCCCCAGCAGTGCAGGGGCAGCCTCCACCAGGCCCCCACTCATGTCTCCCACCACCCCCACCCCCCAGCAGTGCAGGGGCAGCCTCCACCAGGCTCCCACTCATGTCTCCCACCACCCCCACCCCCCAGCCACCATGGGCAGCCTCCACCAGGCCCCCACTCATGTCTCCCACCACCCCCAACCCCCCAGCCACCAGGGGCACCCTCCACCAGGCCCCCACTCATGTTTCCCACCCCCCCACCCCCCAGCAGTGCAGGGGCAGCCTCCACCAGGCCCCCACTCATGTCTCCCACCACCCCCACCACCCAGCACTGTGGGCCACCCTCCACCAGGCCCCCACTCATGTCTCCCACCACCCCCACCCCCACCATCCAGGGGCACCCTCCACCAGGCCCCCACTCATGTCCTCCCACCACCCCCACCCCCCACCATCCAGGGGCAGCCTCCACCAGGCCCCCACTCATGTCTCCCACCACCCCCACCCCCCAGCCACCAGGGGCACCCTCCACCAGGCCCCCACTCATGTCTCCCACCAACGCACCCCCCCAGCAGTGCAGGGGCAGCCTCCACCAGGCCCCCACTCATGTCTCCCACCACCCCCACCACCCAGCACTGTGGGCCACCCTCCACCAGGCCCCCACACATGTCTCCCACCACCCCACCCCCCACCATCCAGGGGCACCCTCCAACAGGCCCCCACTCATGTCTCCCACCACCCCCACCCCCCAGCAGTGCAGGGGCAGCCTCCACCAGGCCCCAACTCATGTCTCCCACCACCCCCACCCCCAGCAGTGTAGGGGCAGCCTCCACCAGGCCCCCACTCATGTCTCCCACCACCCCCACCCCCCAGCCATCATGGGCAGCCTCCGCCAGGCCCCCACTCATGTCTCCCACCACCCCCACCCCCCAGCAGTGCAGGGGCACCCTCCACCAGGCCCCCCACTCATGTCTCCCACCACCCCCACCCCCCACCATACAGGGGCACCCTCCACCAGGCCCCCACTCATGTCTCCCACCACCCCCACCCCCCAGCAGTGCAGGGGCAGCCTCCACCAGGCCCCCACTCATATCTCCCACCACCCCCACCCCCCAGCAGTGCAGGGGCCCCCTCCACCAGGCCCCCACTATGTCTCCCACCACCCCCACCCCCCACCATCCAGGGGCACCCTCCACCAGGCCCCCCTCATGTCTCCCACCACCCCCACCCCCCAGCAGTGCAGGGGCAGCCTCCACCAGGCCCCCACTCATGTCTCCCACCACCCCCACCCCCCAGCAGTGCAGGGGCAGCCTCCACCAGGCCCCCACTTCATGTCTCCCACCACCCGCACCCCCCAGCAGTGCAGGGGCAGCCTCCACCAGGCCCCACTCATGTCTCCCACCACCCCCACCCCCCAGCAGTGCAGGGGCAGCCTCCACCAGGCCCCCACTCATGTCTCCCACCACCACCCAGCACTGTGGGCCACCCTCCACCAGGCCCCCACTCATGTCTCCAACCAACCCCACCCCCCACCATCCAGGGGCACCCTCCAACAGGCCCCCACTCATGTCTCCCACCACCCCCACCCCCCAGCAGTGCAGGGGCAGCCTCCACCAGGCCCCCACTCATGTCTCCCACCACCCCCACCCCCAGCAGTGCAGGGGCAGCCTCCACCAGGCCCCCACTCATGTCTCCCACCACCCCCACCCCCCAGCCACCATGGGCAGCCTCCGCCAGGCCCCCACTCATGTCTCCCACCACCCCCACCCCCCAGCAGTGCAGGGGCACCCTCCACCAGGCCCCCACTCATGTCTCCCACCACCCCCACACCCCACCATCCAGGGGCACCCTCCACCAGGCCCCCACTCATGTCTCCCACCACCCCCACCCCCCAGCAGTGCAGGGGCCCCCTCCACCAGGCCCCCACTCATGTCTCCCACCACCCCCACCCCCCACCATCCAGGGGCACCCTCCACCAGGCCCCCACTCATGTCTCCCACTACCCCCACCCCCCAGCAGTGCAGGGGCAGCCTCCACCAGGCCCCCACTCATGTCTCCCACCACCCCTACCCCCCAGCAGTGCAGGGGAGGCCTCCACCAGGCCCCCACTCATGTCTCCCACCACCCCCACCCCCCAGCCACCATGGGCAGCCTCCACCAGGCCCCCACTCATGTCTCCCACCACCCCCACCCCCCACCATCCAGGGGCACCCTCCACCAGGCCCCCACTCATGTCTCCCACCACCCCCACCCCCCAGCAGTGCAGGGGCAGCCTCCACCAGGCCCTCACTCATGTCTCCCACCACCCCCACCACCCAGCCACCAGGGGCACCCTCCACCAGGCCCCCACTCATGTCTCCCACCACCCCCACCACCCAGCCACCAGGGGCACCCTCCACCAGGCCCCCACTCATGTCTCCCACCACCCCCACCCCCCAGCAGTGCAGGGGCAGCCTCCACCAGGCCCCCACTCATGTCTCCCACCACCCCCACCCCCCACCATCCAGGGGTACCCTCCACCAGGCCCCCACTCATGTCTCCCACCACCCCCACCCCCCAGCAGTGCAGGGGCAGCCTCCACCAGGCCCCCACTCATGTCTCCCACCACCCCCACCCCCCAGCAGTGCAGGGGCAGCCTCACCAGGCCCCCACTCATGTCTCCCACCACCCCCACCACCCAGCACTGTGGGCCACCCTCCACCAGGCCCCCACTCATGTCTCCCACCACCCCCACCCCCTCCCATCCAGGGGCACCCTCCACCAGGCCCCCACTCATGTCTCCCACCACCCCCACCCCCCACCATCCGGGGGCAGCCTCCACCAGGCCCCCACTCATGTCTCCCACCACCCCCACCCCCCAGCCACCAGGGGCAGCCTCCACCAGGCCCCCACTCATGTCTCCCACCACCCCCACCCCCCAGCCACCAGGGGCACCCTCCACCAGGCCCCCACTCATGTCTCCCACCACCCCCACCCCCCAGCAGTGCAGGGGCAGCCTTCACCAGGCCCCCACTCATGACTCCCACCACCCCCAACACCCAGCACTGTGGGACACCCTCCACCAGGCCCCCACTCATGTCTCCCACCACCCCCACCCCCCACCATCCAGGGGCACCCTCCACCAGGCCCCCACTCATGTCTCCCCCCACCCCCCAGCAGTGCAGGGGCAGCCGCCACCAGGCCCCCACTCATGTCTCCCACCACCCCCACCCCCCAGCAGTGCAGGGGCAGCCTCCACCAGGCCCCCACTCATGTCTCCCACCACCCCCACCCCCCACCATCCAGGGGCACCCTCCACCAGGCCCCCACTCATGTCTCCCACCACCCCCACCCCCCAGCAGTGCAGGGGCAGCCTCCACCAGGCCCTCACTCATGTCTCCCACCACCCCCACCACCCAGCCACCAGGGGCACCCTCAACCAGGCCCCCACTCATGTCTCCCACCACCCCCACCACCCAGCCACCAGGGGCACCCTCCACCAGGCCCCCACTCATGTCTCCCACCACCCCCACCCCCCAGCAGTGCAGCGGCAGCCTCCACCAGGCCCCCACTCATGTCTCCCACCACCCCCACCCCCCACCATCCAGGGGCACCCTCCACCAGGCCCTCACTCATGTCTCCCACCACCCCCACCCCCCAGCAGTGCAGGGGCAGCCTCCACCAGGCCCCCACTCATGTCTCCCACCACCCCCACCCCCCAGCCACCAGGGGCACCCTCCACCAGGCCCCCACTCATGTCTCCCACCACCCCCACCACCCAGCCACCAGGGGCACCCTCCACCAGGCCCCCACTCATGTCTCCCACCACCCACACCACCCAGCAGTGCAGGGGCAGCCTCCACCAGGCCCCCACTCATGTCTCCCACCATCCCCACCCCCCAGCCACCAGGGGCACCCTCCACCAGGCCCCCACTCATGTCTCCCACCACCCCCACCACCCAGCCACCAGGGGCACCCTCCACCAGGCCCCCACTCATGTCTCCCACCACCCCCCACCATCCAGGGGCACCCTCCACCAGGCCCCCACTCATGTCTCCCACCACCCCACCCCCCAGCAGGGCAGGGGCACCCTCCACCAGGCCCCCACTCATGTCTACCACCACCCCCACCCCCCACCATCCAGGGGCAGCCTCCACCAGGCCCCCACTCATGTCTCCCACCACCCCCACCCCCACCCCCCAGCAGTGCAGGGGCACCCTCCACCAGGCCCCCACTCATGTCTCCCACCACCCCCACCCCCCACCATCCAGGGGCACCCTCCACCAGGCCCACACTCATGTCTCCCACCACCCCCACCCCCCAGCCACCATGGGCACCCTCCACCAGGCCCCCACTCATGTCTTCCACCACCCCCACCCCCAGCAGTGCAGGGGCATGCTCCACCAGGCCCCCACTCATGTCTCCCACCAACCCCACCCCCCAGCAGTGCAGGGGCAGCCTCCACCATGCCCCCACTCATGTCTCCCACAACCCCCAAACCCCAGCCACCAGGGGCACGGTCCACCAGGCCCCCACTCATGTCTCCCACCACCCCCACCCCCCAGCAGTGCAGGGGCAGCCTCCACCAGGCCCCCACTCATGTCTCCCACCACCCCCACCCCCCACCATCCAGGGGCAGCCTCCACCAGGCCCCCACTCATGTCTCCCACCACCCCCACCCCACAGCAGTGCAGGGGCACCCTCCACCAGGCCCCCACTCATGTCTCCCACCACCCCCACCCCCCACCATCCAGGGGCACCCTCCACCAGGCCCCCACTCATGTCTTCCACCACCCCACCCCCCCAGCAGTGCAGGGGCAGCCTCCACCAGGCCCCCACTCATCTCTCCCACCACCCCCACCCCCCAGCAGTGCAGGGGCAGCCTCCACCAGGCCCCCACTCATGTCTCCCACCACCCCCACCCCCCAGCCACCATGGGCAGCCTCCACCAGGCCCCCACTCATGTCTCCCACCACCCCCACCCCCCAGCAGTGCAGGGGCACCCTCCACCAGGCCCCCACTCATGTCTCCCACCACCCCCACCCCCCACCATCCAGGGGCACCCTCCACCAGGCCCCCACTCATGTCTCCCACCACCTGCACCCCCCAGCAGTGCAGGGGCAACCTCCACCAGGCCCCCACTCATGTCTCCCACCACCCCCACCCCCCAGCAGTGCAGGGGCACCCTCCACCAGGCCCCCACTCATGTCTCCCACCACCCCCACCCCCCACCATCCAGGGGCACCCTCCACCAGGCCCCCACTCATGTCTCAGACCACCCCCACCCCCCAGCAGTGCAGGGGCAGCCTCCACCAGGCCCCCACTCATGTCTCCCACCACCCCCACCCCCCAGCAGTGCAGGGGCAGCCTCCACCAGGCCCCCACTCATGTCTCCCACCACCCCCACCCCCCAGCCACCATGGGCAGCCTCCACCAGGCCCCCACTCATGTCTCCCTCCACCCCCACCCCCCACCATCCCCCACTCATGTCTCCCTCCACCCCCACCCCCCACCATCCAGGGGCACCCTCCGCCAGGCCCCCACTCATGTCTCCCACCACCCCCACCCCCCCAGCAGTGCAGGGGCAGCCTCCACCAGGCCCCCACTCATGTCTCCCACCACCCCCACCCCCCAGCAGTGCAGGGGCAGCCTCCACCAGGCCCCCACTCATGTCTCCCACCACTCCCACCCCCCAGCCACTAGGGGCATCCTCCACCAGGCCCCCACTCATGTCTCCCACCACCCCCACCCCCCAGCCACCAGGGGCACCCTCCACCAGGCCCCTACTCATGTCTCCCACCACCCCCACCCCCCAGCAGTGCAGGGGCAGCCTCCACCAGGCCCCCACTCATGTCTCCCACCACCCCCACCACCCAGCACTGTGGGCCACCCTCCACCAGGCCCCCACTCATGTCCAACTCATGTCTCCCAGCACCCCCAACCCCCAGCACTGTGGGCCACCCTCCACCAGGCCCCCACTCATGTCCAACTCATGTCTCCCAGCACCCCCACCCCGCAGCACTGTGGGCCACCCTCCACCAGGCCCCCACTCATGTCTCCCAGCACCCCCACCCCCAGCACTGTGGGCCACCCTCCAGCAGGCCCCCACTCATGTCTACCACCACCCCCACCCCCCACCATCCAGGGGCACCCTCCACCAGGCCCCCACTCATGTCTCCCACCACCCCCACCCCCCAGCAGTGCAGGGGCACCCTCCACCAGGCCCCCACTCATGTCTCCCACCACCCCCACCCCCAGGCACCATGGGCAGCCTCCACCAGGCCCCCACTCATGTCTCCCACCACCCCCACCCCCCAGCTTTGCAGGGGCATCCTCCACCAGGCCCCCACTCATGTCTCCCACCACCCCCACCTCCCAGCAGTGCAGGGGCAGCCTCCACCAGGCCCCCACTCATGTCTCCCACCACCCCCACCCCCAGCAGTGCAGGGGCAGCCTCCACCAGGCCCCCACTCATGTCTCCCACCACCCCCACCCCCCAGCAGTGCAGGGGCAGCCTCCACCAGGCCCCCACTCATGTCTCCCACCACCCCCACCACCCAGCACTGTGGGCCACCCTCCACCAGGCCCCCACTCATGTCCAACTCATGTCTCCCAGCACCCCCAACCCCCAGCACTGTGGGCCACCCTCCACCAGGCCCCCACTCATGTCCAACTCATGTCTCCCAGCACCCCCACCCCGCAGCACTGTGGGCCACCCTCCACCAGGCCCCCACTCATGTCTCCCAGCACCCCCACCCCCCAGCACTGTGGGCCACCCTCCAGCAGGCCCCCACTCATGTCTACCACCACCCCCCACCCCCCACCATCCAGGGGCACCCTACACCAGGCCCCCACTCATGTCTCCCACCACCCCCACCCCCCAGCAGTGCAGGGCCACCCTCCACCAGGCCCCCACTCATGTCTCCCAGCACCCCCACCCCCCAGCACTGTGGGCCACCCTCCAGCAGGCCCCCACTCATGTCTACCACCACCCCCACCCCCCACCATCCAGGGGCACCCTCCACCAGGCCCCCACTCATGTCTCCCACCACCCCCACCCCCCAGCAGTGCAGGGGCACCCTCCACCAGGCCCCCACTCATGTCTCCCACCACCCCCACCCCCCAGGCACCATGGGCAGCCTCCACCAGGCCCCCACTCATGTCTCCCACCACCCCCACCCCCCAGCTTTGCAGGGGCACCCTCCACCAGGCCCCCACTCATGTCTCCCACCACCCCCACCTCCCAGCACTGTGGGCCACCCTCCACCAGGCCCCCACTCATGTCTCCCACCACCCCCACCCCCCAGCAGTGCAGGGGCACCCTCCACCAGGCCCCCACTCATGTCTCCCACCACCCCCACCCCCCAGCAGTGCAGGGGCAGCCTCCACCAGGCCCCCACTCATGTCTCCCACCACCCCCACCCCCCAGCAGTGCAGGGGCAGCCTCCACCAGGCCCCCACTCATGTCTCCCACCACCCCCACCCCGCAGCCACCATGGGCAGCCTCCACCAGGCCCCCACTCATGTCTCCCTCCACCCCCACCCCCCACCATCCCCCACTCATGTCTCCCTCCACCCCCACCCCCCACCATCCAGGGGCACCCTCCACCAGGCCCCCACTCATGTCTCCCACCACCCCCACCCCCCCAGCAGTGCAGGGGCAGCCTCCACCAGGCCCCCACTCATGTCTCCCACCACCCCCACCCCCCAGCAGTGCAGGGGCAGCCTCCACCAGGCCCCCACTCATGTCTCCCACCACTCCCACCCCCCAGCCACCAGGGGCATCCTCCACCAGGCCCCCACTCATGTCTCCCACCACCCCCACCCCCCAGCCACCAGGGGCACCCTCCACGAGGCCCCTACTCATGTCTCCCACCACCCCCACCCCCCAGCAGTGCAGGGGCAGCCTCCACCAGGCCCCCACTCATGTCTCCCACCACCCCCACCACCCAGCACTGTGGGCCACCCTCCACCAGGCCCCCACTCATGTCCAACTCATGTCTCCCAGCACCCCCAACCCCCAGCACTGTGGGCCACCCTCCACCAGGCCCCCACTCATGTCCAACTCATGTCTCCCAGCACCCCCACCCCGCAGCACTGTGGGCCACCCTCCACCAGGCCCCCACTCATGTCTCCCAGCACCCCCACCCCCCAGCACTGTGGGCCACCCTCCAGCAGCCCCCCACTCATGTCTACCACCACCCCCACCCCCCACCATCCAGGGGCACCCTCCACCAGGCCCCCACTCATGTCTCCCACCACCCCCACCCCCCAGCAGTGCAGGGGCACCCTCCACCAGGCCCCCACTCATGTCTCCCACCACCCCCACCCCCCAGGCACCATGGGCAGCCTCCACCAGGCCCCCACTCATGTCTCCCACCACCCCCACCCCCCAGCTTTGCAGGGGCACCCTCCACCAGGCCCCCACTCATGTCTCCCACCACCCCCACCTCCCAGCAGTGCAGGGGCAGCCTCCACCAGGCCCCCACTCATGTCTCCCACCACCCCCACCCCCCAGCAGTGCAGGGGCAGCCTCCACCAGGCCCCCACTCATGTCTCCCACCACCCCCACCCCCCAGCCACCATGGGCAGCCTCCACCAGGCCCCCACTCATGTCTCCCTCCACCCCCACCCCCCACCATCCAGGGGCACCCTCCACCAGGCCCCCACTCATGTCTCCCACCACCCCCACCCCCCAGCAGTGCAGGGGCAGCCTCCACCAGGCCCCCACTCATGTCTCCCACCACCCCCACCCCCCAGCAGTGCAGGGGCAGCCTCCACCAGGCCCCCACTCATGTCTCCCACCACTCCCACCCCCCAGCCACCAGGGGCAGCCTCCACCAGGCCCCCACTCATGTCTCCCACCCCCCCACCCCCCAGCAGTGCAGGGGCAGCCTCCACCAGGCCCTCACTCATGTCTCCCACCACCCCCACCACCCAGCCACCAGGGGCACCCTCCACCAGGCCCCCACTCATGTCTCCCACCACCCCCACCACCCAGCCACCAGGGGCACCCTCCACCAGGCCCCCACTCATGTCTCCCACCACCCCCACCCCCCAGCAGTGCAGGGGCAGCCTCCACCAGGCCCCCACTCATGTCTCCCACCACCCCCACCCCCCACCATCCAGGGGCACCCTCCACCAGGCCCCCACTCATGTCTCCCACCACCCCCACCCCCCAGCAGTGCAGGGGCAGCCTCCACCAGGCCCCCACTCATGTCTCCCACCACCCCCACCCCCCAGCAGTGCAGGGGCAGCCTCCACCAGGCCCCCACTCATGTCTCCCACCACCCCCACCACCCAGCACTGTGGGCCACCCTCCACCAGGCCCCCACTCATGTCTCCCACCACCCCCACCCCCCACCATCCAGGGGCACCCTCCACCAGGCCCCCACTCATGTCTCCCACCACCCCCACCCCCCACCATCCAGGGGCAGCCTCCACCAGGCCCCCACTCATGTCTCCCACCACCCCCACCCCCCAGCCACCAGGGGCAGCCTCCACCAGGCCCCCACTCATGTCTCCCACCACCCCCACCCCCCAGCCACCAGGGGCACCCTCCACCAGGCCCCTACTCATGTCTCCCACCACCCCCACCCCCCAGCAGTGCAGGGGCAGCCTCCACCAGGCCCCCACTCATGTCTCCCACCACCCCCACCACCCAGCACTGTGGGCCACCCTCCACCAGGCCCCCACTCATGTCCAACTCATGTCTCCCAGCACCCCCTACCCCCAGCACTGTGGGCCACCCTCCACCAGGCCCCCACTCATGTCCAACTCATGTCTCCCAGCACCCCCACCCCGCAGCACTGTGGGCCACCCTCCACCAGGCCCCCACTCATGTCTCCCAGCACCCCCACCCCCCAGCACTGTGGGCCACCCTCCAGCAGGCCCCCACTCATGTCTACCACCACCCCCACCCCCCACCATCCAGGGGCACCCTCCACCAGGCCCCCACTCATGTCTCCCACCACCCCCACCCCCCAGCAGTGCAGGGGCACCCTCCACCAGGCCCCCACTCATGTCTCCCACCACCCCCACCCCCCAGGCACCATGGGCAGCCTCCACCAGGCCCCCACTCATGTCTCCCACCACCCCCACCCCCCAGCTTTGCAGGGGCATCCTCCACCAGGCCCCCACTCATGTCTCCCACCACCCCCACCTCCCAGCAGTGCAGGGGCAGCCTCCACCAGGCCCCCACTCATGTCTCCCACCACCCCCACCCCCAGCAGTGCAGGGGCAGCCTCCACCAGGCCCCCACTCATGTCTCCCACCACCCCCACCCCCCAGCAGTGCAGGGGCAGCCTCCACCAGGCCCCCACTCATGTCTCCCACCACCCCCACCACCCAGCACTGTGGGCCACCCTCCACCAGGCCCCCACTCATGTCCAACTCATGTCTCCCAGCACCCCCAACCCCCAGCACTGTGGGCCACCCTCCACCAGGCCCCCACTCATGTCCAACTCATGTCTCCCAGCACCCCCACCCCGCAGCACTGTGGGCCACCCTCCACCAGGCCCCCACTCATGTCTCCCAGCACCCCCACCCCCCAGCACTGTGGGCCACCCTCCAGCAGGCCCCCACTCATGTCTACCACCACCCCCACCCCCCACCATCCAGGGGCACCCTACACCAGGCCCCCACTCATGTCTCCCACCACCCCCACCCCCCAGCAGTGCAGGGCCACCCTCCACCAGGCCCCCACTCATGTCTCCCAGCACCCCCACCCCCCAGCACTGTGGGCCACCCTCCACCAGGCCCCCACTCATGTCTCCCACCACCCCCACCCCCCACCATCCAGGGGCACCCTCCACCAGGCCCCCACTCATGTCTCCCACCACCCCCACCCCCCAGCAGTGCAGGGGCAGCCTCCACCAGGCCCCCACTCATGTCTCCCACCACCCCCACCCCCCACCATCCAGGGGCACCCTCCACCAGGCCCCCACTCATGTCTCCCACCACCCCCACCCCCCAGCAGTGCAGGGGCAGCCTCCACCAGGCCCCCACTCATGTCTCCCACCACCCCCACCCCCCAGCAGTGCAGGGGCAGCCTCCACCAGGCCCCCACTCATGTCTCCCACCACCCCCACCACCCAGCACTGTGGGCCACCCTCCACCAGGCCCCCACTCATGTCTCCCACCACCCCCACCCCCCACCATCCAGGGGCACCCTCCACCAGGCCCCCACTCATGTCTCCCACCACCCCCACCCCCCACCATCCAGGGGCAGCCTCCACCAGGCCCCCACTCATGTCTCCCACCACCCCCACCCCCCAGCCACCAGGGGCAGCCTCCACCAGGCCCCCACTCATGTCTCCCACCACCCCCACCCCCCAGCCACCAGGGGCACCCTCCACCAGGCCCCTACTCATGTCTCCCACCACCCCCACCCCCCAGCAGTGCAGGGGCAGCCTCCACCAGGCCCCCACTCATGTCTCCCACCACCCCCACCACCCAGCACTGTGGGCCACCCTCCACCAGGCCCCCACTCATGTCCAACTCATGTCTCCCAGCACCCCCTACCCCCAGCACTGTGGGCCACCCTCCACCAGGCCCCCACTCATGTCCAACTCATGTCTCCCAGCACCCCCACCCCGCAGCACTGTGGGCCACCCTCCACCAGGCCCCCACTCATGTCTCCCAGCACCCCCACCCCCCAGCACTGTGGGCCACCCTCCAGCAGGCCCCCACTCATGTCTACCACCACCCCCACCCCCCACCATCCAGGGGCACCCTCCACCAGGCCCCCACTCATGTCTCCCACCACCCCCACCCCCCAGCAGTGCAGGGGCACCCTCCACCAGGCCCCCACTCATGTCTCCCACCACCCCCACCCCCCAGGCACCATGGGCAGCCTCCACCAGGCCCCCACTCATGTCTCCCACCACCCCCACCCCCCAGCTTTGCAGGGGCATCCTCCACCAGGCCCCCACTCATGTCTCCCACCACCCCCACCTCCCAGCAGTGCAGGGGCAGCCTCCACCAGGCCCCCACTCATGTCTCCCACCACCCCCACCCCCAGCAGTGCAGGGGCAGCCTCCACCAGGCCCCCACTCATGTCTCCCACCACCCCCACCCCCCAGCAGTGCAGGGGCAGCCTCCACCAGGCCCCCACTCATGTCTCCCACCACCCCCACCACCCAGCACTGTGGGCCACCCTCCACCAGGCCCCCACTCATGTCCAACTCATGTCTCCCAGCACCCCCAACCCCCAGCACTGTGGGCCACCCTCCACCAGGCCCCCACTCATGTCCAACTCATGTCTCCCAGCACCCCCACCCCGCAGCACTGTGGGCCACCCTCCACCAGGCCCCCACTCATGTCTCCCAGCACCCCCACCCCCCAGCACTGTGGGCCACCCTCCAGCAGGCCCCCACTCATGTCTACCACCACCCCCACCCCCCACCATCCAGGGGCACCCTCCACCAGGCCCCCACTCATGTCTCCCACCACCCCCACCCCCCAGCAGTGCAGGGCCACCCTCCACCAGGCCCCCACTCATGTCTCCCAGCACCCCCACCCCCCAGCACTGTGGGCCACCCTCCAGCAGGCCCCCACTCATGTCTACCACCACCCCCACCCCCCACCATCCAGGGGCACCCTCCACCAGGCCCCCACTCATGTCTCCCACCACCCCCACCCCCCAGCAGTGCAGGGGCACCCTCCACCAGGCCCCCACTCATGTCTCCCACCACCCCCACCCCCCAGGCACCATGGGCAGCCTCCACCAGGCCCCCACTCATGTCTCCCACCACCCCCACCCCCCAGCTTTGCAGGGGCACCCTCCACCAGGCCCCCACTCATGTCTCCCACAACCCCCACCTCCCAGCAGTGCAGGGGCAGCCTCCACCAGGCCCCCACTCATGTCTCCCACCACCCCCACCCCCCAGCAGTGCAGGGGCAGCCTCCACCAGGCCCCCACTCATGTCTCCCACCACCCCCACCCCCCAGCCACCATGGGCAGCCTCCACCAGGCCCCCACTCATGTCTCCCTCCACCCCCACCCCCCACCATCCAGGGGCGCCCTCCACCATTCCCCCACTCATGTCTCCCACCACCCCCACCCCCCAGCAGTGCAGGGGCAGCCTCCACCAGGCCCCCACTCATGTCTCCCACCACCCCCACCCCCCAGCAGTGCAGGGGCAGCCTCCACCAGGCCCCCACTCATGTCTCCCACCACCCCCACCCCCCAGGCACCATGGGCAGCCTCCACCAGGCCCCCACTCATGTCTCCCACCACCCCCACCCCCCAGCTTTGCAGGGGCACCCTCCACCAGGCCCCCACTCATGTCTCCCACCACCCCCACCTCCCAGCAGTGCAGGGGCAGCCTCCACCAGGCCCCCACTCATGTCTCCCACCACCCCCACCCCCCAGCAGTGCAGGGCCACCCTCCACCAGGCCCCCACTCATGTCTCCCAGCACCCCCACCCCCCAGCACTGTGGGCCACCCTCCAGCAGGCCCCCACTCATGTCTACCACCACCCCCACCCCCCACCATCCAGGGGCACCCTCCACCAGGCCCCCACTCATGTCTCCCACCACCCCCACCCCCCAGCAGTGCAGGGGCACCCTCCACCAGGCCCCCACTCATGTCTCCCACCACCCCCACCCCCCAGGCACCATGGGCAGCCTCCACCAGGCCCCCACTCATGTCTCCCACCACCCCCACCCCCCAGCTTTGCAGGGGCACCCTCCACCAGGCCCCCACTCATGTCTCCCACCACCCCCACCTCCCAGCACTGTGGGCCACCCTCCACCAGGCCCCCACTCATGTCTCCCACCACCCCCACCCCCCAGCAGTGCAGGGGCACCCTCCACCAGGCCCCCACTCATGTCTCCCACCACCCCCACCCCCCACCATCCAGGGGCAGCCTCCACCAGGCCCCCACTCATGTCTCCCACCACCCCCACCCCCCAGCAGTGCAGGGGCAGCCTCCACCAGGCCCCCACTCATGTCTCCCACCACCCCCACCCCCCAGCAGTGCAGGGGCAGCCTCCACCAGGCCCCCACTCATGTCTCCCACCACCCCCACCCCGCAGCCACCATGGGCAGCCTCCACCAGGCCCCCACTCATGTCTCCCTCCACCCCCACCCCCCACCATCCCCCACTCATGTCTCCCTCCACCCCCACCCCCCACCATCCAGGGGCACCCTCCACCAGGCCCCCACTCATGTCTCCCACCACCCCCACCCCCCCAGCAGTGCAGGGGCAGCCTCCACCAGGCCCCCACTCATGTCTCCCACCACCCCCACCCCCCAGCAGTGCAGGGGCAGCCTCCACCAGGCCCCCACTCATGTCTCCCACCACTCCCACCCCCCAGCCACCAGGGGCATCCTCCACCAGGCCCCCACTCATGTCTCCCACCACCCCCACCCCCCAGCCACCAGGGGCACCCTCCACGAGGCCCCTACTCATGTCTCCCACCACCCCCACCCCCCAGCAGTGCAGGGGCAGCCTCCACCAGGCCCCCACTCATGTCTCCCACCACCCCCACCACCCAGCACTGTGGGCCACCCTCCACCAGGCCCCCACTCATGTCCAACTCATGTCTCCCAGCACCCCCAACCCCCAGCACTGTGGGCCACCCTCCACCAGGCCCCCACTCATGTCCAACTCATGTCTCCCAGCACCCCCACCCCGCAGCACTGTGGGCCACCCTCCACCAGGCCCCCACTCATGTCTCCCAGCACCCCCACCCCCCAGCACTGTGGGCCACCCTCCAGCAGCCCCCCACTCATGTCTACCACCACCCCCACCCCCCACCATCCAGGGGCACCCTCCACCAGGCCCCCACTCATGTCTCCCACCACCCCCACCCCCCAGCAGTGCAGGGGCACCCTCCACCAGGCCCCCACTCATGTCTCCCACCACCCCCACCCCCCAGGCACCATGGGCAGCCTCCACCAGGCCCCCACTCATGTCTCCCACCACCCCCACCCCCCAGCTTTGCAGGGGCACCCTCCACCAGGCCCCCACTCATGTCTCCCACCACCCCCACCTCCCAGCAGTGCAGGGGCAGCCTCCACCAGGCCCCCACTCATGTCTCCCACCACCCCCACCCCCCAGCAGTGCAGGGGCAGCCTCCACCAGGCCCCCACTCATGTCTCCCACCACCCCCACCCCCCAGCCACCATGGGCAGCCTCCACCAGGCCCCCACTCATGTCTCCCTCCACCCCCACCCCCCACCATCCAGGGGCACCCTCCACCAGGCCCCCACTCATGTCTCCCACCACCCCCACCCCCCAGCAGTGCAGGGGCAGCCTCCACCAGGCCCCCACTCATGTCTCCCACCACCCCCACCCCCCAGCAGTGCAGGGGCAGCCTCCACCAGGCCCCCACTCATGTCTCCCACCACTCCCACCCCCCAGCCACCAGGGGCAGCCTCCACCAGGCCCCCACTCATGTCTCCCACCCCCCCACCCCCCAGCAGTGCAGGGGCAGCCTCCACCAGGCCCTCACTCATGTCTCCCACCACCCCCACCACCCAGCCACCAGGGGCACCCTCCACCAGGCCCCCACTCATGTCTCCCACCACCCCCACCACCCAGCCACCAGGGGCACCCTCCACCAGGCCCCCACTCATGTCTCCCACCACCCCCACCCCCCAGCAGTGCAGGGGCAGCCTCCACCAGGCCCCCACTCATGTCTCCCACCACCCCCACCCCCCACCATCCAGGGGCACCCTCCACCAGGCCCCCACTCATGTCTCCCACCACCCCCACCCCCCAGCAGTGCAGGGGCAGCCTCCACCAGGCCCCCACTCATGTCTCCCACCACCCCCACCCCCCAGCAGTGCAGGGGCAGCCTCCACCAGGCCCCCACTCATGTCTCCCACCACCCCCACCACCCAGCACTGTGGGCCACCCTCCACCAGGCCCCCACTCATGTCTCCCACCACCCCCACCCCCCACCATCCAGGGGCACCCTCCACCAGGCCCCCACTCATGTCTCCCACCACCCCCACCCCCCACCATCCAGGGGCAGCCTCCACCAGGCCCCCACTCATGTCTCCCACCACCCCCACCCCCCAGCCACCAGGGGCAGCCTCCACCAGGCCCCCACTCATGTCTCCCACCACCCCCACCCCCCAGCCACCAGGGGCACCCTCCACCAGGCCCCTACTCATGTCTCCCACCACCCCCACCCCCCAGCAGTGCAGGGGCAGCCTCCACCAGGCCCCCACTCATGTCTCCCACCACCCCCACCACCCAGCACTGTGGGCCACCCTCCACCAGGCCCCCACTCATGTCCAACTCATGTCTCCCAGCACCCCCTACCCCCAGCACTGTGGGCCACCCTCCACCAGGCCCCCACTCATGTCCAACTCATGTCTCCCAGCACCCCCACCCCGCAGCACTGTGGGCCACCCTCCACCAGGCCCCCACTCATGTCTCCCAGCACCCCCACCCCCCAGCACTGTGGGCCACCCTCCAGCAGGCCCCCACTCATGTCTACCACCACCCCCACCCCCCACCATCCAGGGGCACCCTCCACCAGGCCCCCACTCATGTCTCCCACCACCCCCACCCCCCAGCAGTGCAGGGGCACCCTCCACCAGGCCCCCACTCATGTCTCCCACCACCCCCACCCCCCAGGCACCATGGGCAGCCTCCACCAGGCCCCCACTCATGTCTCCCACCACCCCCACCCCCCAGCTTTGCAGGGGCATCCTCCACCAGGCCCCCACTCATGTCTCCCACCACCCCCACCTCCCAGCAGTGCAGGGGCAGCCTCCACCAGGCCCCCACTCATGTCTCCCACCACCCCCACCCCCAGCAGTGCAGGGGCAGCCTCCACCAGGCCCCCACTCATGTCTCCCACCACCCCCACCCCCCAGCAGTGCAGGGGCAGCCTCCACCAGGCCCCCACTCATGTCTCCCACCACCCCCACCACCCAGCACTGTGGGCCACCCTCCACCAGGCCCCCACTCATGTCCAACTCATGTCTCCCAGCACCCCCAACCCCCAGCACTGTGGGCCACCCTCCACCAGGCCCCCACTCATGTCCAACTCATGTCTCCCAGCACCCCCACCCCGCAACACTGTGGGCCACCCTCCACCAGGCCCCCACTCATGTCTCCCAGCACCCCCACCCCCCAGCACTGTGGGCCACCCTCCAGCAGGCCCCCACTCATGTCTACCACCACCCCCACCCCCCACCATCCAGGGGCACCCTCCACCAGGCCCCCACTCATGTCTCCCACCACCCCCACCCCCCAGCAGTGCAGGGCCACCCTCCACCAGGCCCCCACTCATGTCTCCCAGCACCCCCACCCCCCAGCACTGTGGGCCACCCTCCAGCAGGCCCCCACTCATGTCTACCACCACCCCCACCCCCCACCATCCAGGGGCACCCTCCACCAGGCCCCCACTCATGTCTCCCACCACCCCCACCCCCCAGCAGTGCAGGGGCACCCTCCACCAGGCCCCCACTCATGTCTCCCACCACCCCCACCCCCCAGGCACCATGGGCAGCCTCCACCAGGCCCCCACTCATGTCTCCCACCACCCCCACCCCCCAGCTTTGCAGGGGCACCCTCCACCAGGCCCCCACTCATGTCTCCCACAACCCCCACCTCCCAGCAGTGCAGGGGCAGCCTCCACCAGGCCCCCACTCATGTCTCCCACCACCCCCACCCCCCAGCAGTGCAGGGGCAGCCTCCACCAGGCCCCCACTCATGTCTCCCACCACCCCCACCCCCCAGCCACCATGGGCAGCCTCCACCAGGCCCCCACTCATGTCTCCCTCCACCCCCACCCCCCACCATCCAGGGGCGCCCTCCACCATTCCCCCACTCATGTCTCCCACCACCCCCACCCCCCAGCAGTGCAGGGGCAGCCTCCACCAGGCCCCCACTCATGTCTCCCACCACCCCCACCCCCCAGCAGTGCAGGGGCAGCCTCCACCAGGCCCCCACTCATGTCTCCCACCACTCCCACCCCCCAGCCACCAGGGGCAGCCTCCACCAGGCACCCACTCATGTCTCCCACCCCCCCCGCCCCCCAGCAGTGCAGGGGCAGCCTCCACCAGGCCCTCACTCATGTCTCCCACCACCCCCACCACCCAGCCACCAGGGGCACCCTCCACCAGGCCCCCACTCATGTCTCCCACCACCCCCACCACCCAGCCACCAGGGGCACCCTCCACCAGGCCCCCACTCATGTCTCCCACCACCCCCACCCCCCAGCAGTGCAGGGGCAGCCTCCACCAGGCCCCCACTCATGTCTCCCACCACCCCCACCCCCCACCATCCAGGGGCACCCTCCACCAGGCCCCCACTCATGTCTCCCACCACCCCCACCCCCCAGCAGTGCAGGGGCAGCCTCCACCAGGCCCCCACTCATGTCTCCCACCACCCCCACCCCCCAGCAGTGCAGGGGCAGCCTCCACCAGGCCCCCACTCATGTCTCCCACCACCCCCACCACCCAGCACTGTGGGCCACCCTCCACCAGGCCCCCACTCATGTCTCCCACCACCCCCACCCCCCAGCAGTGCAGGGGCACCCTCCACCAGGCCCCCACTCATGTCTCCCAGCACCCCCACCCCCCACCATCCAGGGGCAGCCTCCACCAGGCCCCCACTCATGTCTCCCACCACCCCCACCCCCCAGCAGTGCAGGGGCAGCCTCCACCAGGCCCCCACTCATGTCTCCCACCACCCCCACCCCCCAGCAGTGCAGGGGCAGCCTCCACCAGGCCCCCACTCATGTCTCCCACCACCCCCACCCCGCAGCCACCATGGGCAGCCTCCACCAGGCCCCCACTCATGTCTCCCTCCACCCCCACCCCCCACCATCCCCCACTCATGTCTCCCTCCACCCCCACCCCCCACCATCCAGGGGCACCCTCCACCAGGCCCCCACTCATGTCTCCCACCACCCCCACCCCCCCAGCAGTGCAGGGGCAGCCTCCACCAGGCCCCCACTCATGTCTCCCACCACCCCCACCCCCCAGCAGTGCAGGGGCAGCCTCCACCAGGCCCCCACTCATGTCTCCCACCACTCCCACCCCCCAGCCACCAGGGGCATCCTCCACCAGGCCCCCACTCATGTCTCCCACCACCCCCACCCCCCAGCCACCAGGGGCACCCTCCACCAGGCCCCTACTCATGTCTCCCACCACCCCCACCCCCCAGCAGTGCAGGGGCAGCCTCCACCAGGCCCCCACTCATGTCTCCCACCACCCCCACCACCCAGCACTGTGGGCCACCCTCCACCAGGCCCCCACTCATGTCCAACTCATGTCTCCCAGCACCCCCAACCCCCAGCACTGTGGGCCACCCTCCACCAGGCCCCCACTCATGTCCAACTCATGTCTCCCAGCACCCCCACCCCGCAGCACTGTGGGCCACCCTCCACCAGGCCCCCACTCATGTCTCCCAGCACCCCCACCCCCCAGCACTGTGGGCCACCCTCCAGCAGGCCCCCACTCATGTCTACCACCACCCCCACCCCCCACCATCCAGGGGCACCCTCCACCAGGCCCCCACTCATGTCTCCCACCACCCCCACCCCCCAGCAGTGCAGGGGCACCCTCCACCAGGCCCCCACTCATGTCTCCCACCACCCCCACCCCCCAGGCACCATGGGCAGCCTCCACCAGGCCCCCACTCATGTCTCCCACCACCCCCACCCCCCAGCTTTGCAGGGGCACCCTCCACCAGGCCCCCACTCATGTCTCCCACCACCCCCACCTCCCAGCAGTGCAGGGGCAGCCTCCACCAGGCCCCCACTCATGTCTCCCACCACCCCCACCCCCCAGCAGTGCAGGGGCAGCCTCCACCAGGCCCCCACTCATGTCTCCCACCACCCCCACCCCCCAGCCACCATGGGCAGCCTCCACCAGGCCCCCACTCATGTCTCCCTCCACCCCCACCCCCCACCATCCAGGGGCACCCTCCACCAGGCCCCCACTCATGTCTCCCACCACCCCCACCCCCCAGCAGTGCAGGGGCAGCCTCCACCAGGCCCCCACTCATGTCTCCCACCACCCCCACCCCCCAGCAGTGCAGGGGCAGCCTCCACCAGGCCCCCACTCATGTCTCCCAACACTCCCACCCCCCAGCCACCAGGGGCAGCCTCCACCAGGCCCCCACTCATGTCTCCCACCCCCCCACCCCCCAGCAGTGCAGGGGCAGCCTCCACCAGGCCCTCACTCATGTCTCCCACCACCCCCACCACCCAGCCACCAGGGGCACCCTCCACCAGGCCCCCACTCATGTCTCCCACCACCCCCACCACCCAGCCACCAGGGGCACCCTCCACCAGGCCCCCACTCATGTCTCCCACCACCCCCACCCCCCAGCAGTGCAGGGGCAGCCTCCACCAGGCCCCCACTCATGTCTCCCACCACCCCCACCCCCCACCATCCAGGGGCACCCTCCACCAGGCCCCCACTCATGTCTCCCACCACCCCCACCCCCCAGCAGTGCAGGGGCAGCCTCCACCAGGCCCCCACTCATGTCTCCCACCACCCCCACCCCCCAGCAGTGCAGGGGCAGCCTCCACCAGGCCCCCACTCATGTCTCCCACCACCCCCACCACCCAGCACTGTGGGCCACCCTCCACCAGGCCCCCACTCATGTCTCCCACCACCCCCACCCCCCACCATCCAGGGGCACCCTCCACCAGGCCCCCACTCATGTCTCCCACCACCCCCACCCCCCACCATCCAGGGGCAGCCTCCACCAGGCCCCCACTCATGTCTCCCACCACCCCCACCCCCCAGCCACCAGGGGCAGCCTCCACCAGGCCCCCACTCATGTCTCCCACCACCCCCACCCCCCAGCCACCAGGGGCAGCCTCCACCAGGCCCCCACTCATGTCTCCCACCCCCCCCACCCCCCAGCAGTGCAGGGGCAGCCTCCACCAGGCCCTCACTCATGTCTCCCACCACCCCCACCACCCAGCCACCAGGGGCACCCTCCACCAGGCCCCCACTCATGACTCCCACCGCCCCCACCACCCAGCACTGTGGAACACCCTCCACCAGGCCCCCACTCATGTCTCCCACCACCCCCACCCCCCACCATCCAGGGGCACCCTCCAGCAGGCCCCCACTCATGTCTCCCACCACCCCCACCCCCCAGCAGTGCAGGGGCAGCCGCCACCAGGCCCCCACTCATGTCTCCCACCACCCCCACCCCCTAGCAGTGCAGGGGCAGCCTCCACCAGGCCCCCACTCATGTCTCCCACCACCCCCACCCCCCACCATCCAGGGCCACCCTCCACCAGGCCCCCACTCATGTCTCCCACCACCCCCACCCCCCAGCAGTGCAGGGGCAGCCTCCACCAGGCCCCCACTCATGTCTCCCACCACCCCCACCCCCAGCCACCAGGGGCACCCTCCACCAGGCCCCCACTCATGTCTCCCACCACCCCCACCACCCAGCCACCAGGGGCACCCTCCACCAGGCCCCCACTCATGTCTCCCACCACCCCCACCACCCAGCAGTGCAGGGGCAGCCTCCACCAGGCCCCCACTCATGTCTCCCACCATCCCCACCCCCCAGCCACCAGGGGCAGCCTCCACCAGGCCCCCACTCATGTCTCCCACCACCCCCACCCCCCAGCCACCAGGGGCACCCTCCACCAGGCCCCCACTCATGTCTCCCACCACCCCCACCCCCCAGCAGTGCAGGGGCAGCCTCCACCAGGCCCCCACTCATGTCTCCCACCACCCCCACCCCCCACCATCCAGGGGCAGCCTCCACCAGGCCCCCACTCATGTCTCCCACCACCCCCACCCCACAGCAGTGCAGGGGCACCCTCCACCAGGCCCCCACTCATGTCTCCCACCACCCCCACCCCCCACCATCCAGGGGCACTCTCCACCAGGCCCCCACTCATGTCTCCCACCACCCCACCCCCCAGCAGTGCAGGGGCAGCCTCCACCAGGCCCCCACCCATGTCTCCCACCACCCCCACCCGCCAGAAGTGCAGGGGCAGCCTCCACCAGGCCCCCACTCATGTCTCCCACCACCCGCACCCCCCAGCCACCAGGGGCAGCCTCCACCAGGCCCCCACTCATGTCTCCCACCCCCCAGCCACCAGGGGCACCCTCCACCAGGCCCCCACTCATGTCTCCCACCACCCCCACCCCCCAGCAGTGCAGGGGAAGCCTCCACCAGGCCCCCACTCATGTCTCCCACCACCCCCACCACCCAGCACTGTGGGCCACCCTCCACCAGGCCCCCACTCATGTCTCCCACCACCCCCACCCCCCAGCAGTGCAGGGGCAGCCTCCACCAGGCCCCCACTCATGTCTCCCACCACCCCCACCCCCCAGCAGTGCAGGGGCAGCCTCCACCAGGCCCCCACTCATGTCTCCCACCACCCCCACCCCCCAGCCACCAGGGGCACCCTCCACCAGGCCCCCACTCATGTTTCCCACCCCCCCACCCCCCAGCAGTGCAGGGGCAGCCTCCACCAGGCCCCCACTCATGTCTCCCACCACCCCCACCCCCCAGGCACCATGGGCAGCCTCCACCAGGCCCCCACTCATGTCTCCCACCACCCCCACCCCCCAGCTTTGCAGGGGCACCCTCCACCAGGCCCCCACTCATGTCTCCCACCACCCCCACCTCCCAGCAGTGCAGGGGCAGCCTCCACCAGGCCCCCACTCATGTCTCCCACCACCCCCACCCCCCAGCAGTGCAGGGGCAGCCTCCACCAGGCCCCCACTCATGTCTCCCACCACCCCCACCCCCCAGCCACCATTGGCAGCCTCCACCAGGCCCCCACTCATGTCTCCCTCCACCCCCACCCCCCACCATCCAGGGGCACCCTCCACCAGGCCCCCACTCATGTCTCCCACCACCCCCACCCCCCAGCAGTGCAGGGGCAGCCTCCACCAGGCCCCCACTCATGTCTCCCACCACCCCCACCCCCCAGCAGTGCAGGGGCAGCCTCCACCAGGCCCCCACTCATGTCTCCCACCACTCCCACCCCCCAGCCACCAGGGGCAGCCTCCACCAGGCCCCCACTCATGTCTCCCACCCCCCCCACCCCCCAGCAGTGCAGGGGCAGCCTCCACCAGGCCCTCACTCATGTCTTCCACCACCCCCACCACCCAGCCACCAGGGGCACCCTCCACCAGGCCCCCACTCATGTCTCCCACCACCCCCACCACCCAGCCACCAGGGGCACCCTCCACCAGGCCCCCACTCATGTCTCCCACCACCCCCACCCCCAGCAGTGCAGGGGCAGCCTCCACCAGGCCCCCACTCATGTCTCCCACCCCCCCCCACCCCCCAGCAGTGCAGGGGCAGCCTCCACCAGGCCCTCACTCATGTCTCCCACCACCCCCACCACCCAGCCACCAGGGGCACCCTCCACCAGGCCCCCACTCATGACTCCCACCACCCCCACCACCCAGCACTGTGGAACACCCTCCACCAGGCCCCCACTCATGTCTCCCACCACCCCCACCCCCCACCATCCAGGGGCACCCTCCACCAGGCCCCCACTCATGTCTCCCACCACCCCCACCCCCCAGCAGTGCAGGGGCAGCCGCCACCAGGCCCCCACTCATGTCTCCCACCACCCCCACCCCCTAGCAGTGCAGGGGCAGCCTCCACCAGGCCCCCACTCATGTCTCCCACCACCCCCACCCCCCACCATCCAGGGGCACCCTCCACCAGGCCCCCACTCATGTCTCCCACCACCCCACCCCCCAGCAGTGCAGGGGCAGCCTCCACCAGGCCCCCACTCATGTCTCCCACCACCCCCACCCCCCAGCCACCAGGGGCACCCTCCACCAGGCCCCCACTCATGTCTCCCACCACCCCCACCACCCAGCCACCAGGGGCACCCTCCACCAGGCCCCCACTCATGTCTCCCACCACCCCCACCACCCAGCAGTGCAGGGGCAGCCTCCACCAGGCCCCCACTCATGTCTCCCACCATCCCCACCCCCCAGCCACCAGGGGCACCCTCCACCAGGCCCCCACTCATGTCTCCCACCACCCCCACCACCCAGCCACCAGGGGCACCCTCCACCAGGCCCCCACTCATGTCTCCCACCACCCCCACCCCCCAGCAGTGCAGGGGCAGCCTCCACCAGGCCCCCACTCATGTCTCCCACCACCCCCACCCCCCACCATCCAGGGGCACCCTCCACCAGGCCCCCACTCATGTCTCCCACCACCCCCACCCCCAGCAGTGCAGGGGCAGCCTCCACCAGGCCCCCACTCATGTCTCCCACCACCCCCACCCCCCAGCCACCAGGGGCACCCTCCACCAGGCCCCCACTCATGTCTCCCACCACCCCCACCCCCCAGCAGTGCAGGGGCAGCCTCCACCAGGCCCCCACTCATGTCTCCCACCACCCCCACCCCCCACCATCCAGGGGCAGCCTCCACCAGGCCCCCACTCATGTCTCCCACCACCCCCACCCCACAGCAGTGCAGGGGCACCCTCCACCAGGCCCCCACTCATGTCTCCCACCACCCCCACCCCCCACCATCCAGGGGCACTCTCCACCAGGCCCCCACTCATGTCTCCCACCACCCCACCCCCCAGCAGTGCAGGGGCAGCCTCCACCAGGCCCCCACCCATGTCTCCCACCACCCCCACCCGCCAGAAGTGCAGGGGCAGCCTCCACCAGGCCCCCACTCATGTCTCCCACCACCCGCACCCCCCAGCCACCAGGGGCAGCCTCCACCAGGCCCCCACTCATGTCTCCCACCACCCCCACCCCCCAGCCACCAGGGGCACCCTCCACCAGGCCCCCACTCATGTCTCCCACCACCCCCACCCCCCAGCAGTGCAGGGGAAGCCTCCACCAGGCCCCCACTCATGTCTCCCACCACCCCCACCACCCAGCACTGTGGGCCACCCTCCACCAGGCCCCCACTCATGTCTCCCACCACCCCCACCCCCCAGCAGTGCAGGGGCAGCCTCCACCAGGCCCCCACTCATGTCTCCCACCACCCCCACCCCCCAGCAGTGCAGGGGCAGCCTCCACCAGGCTCCCACTCATGTCTCCCACCACCCCCACCCCCCAGCCACCATGGGCAGCCTCCACCAGGCCCCCACTCATGTCTCCCACCACCCCCACCCCCCAGCCACCAGGGGCACCCTCCACCAGGCCCCCACTCATGTTTCCCACCCCCCCACCCCCCAGCAGTGCAGGGGCAGCCTCCACCAGGCCCCCACTCATGTCTCCCACCACCCCCACCACCCAGCACTGTGGGCCACCCTCCACCAGGCCCCCACTCATGTCTCCCACCACCCCCACCCCCACCATCCAGGGGCACCCTCCACCAGGCCCCCACTCATGTCTCCCACCACCCCCACCCCCCACCATCCAGGGGCAGCCTCCACCAGGCCCCCACTCATGTCTCCCACCACCCCCACCCCCCAGCCACCAGGGGCACCCTCCACCAGGCCCCCACTCATGTCTCCCACCAACCCACCCCCCAGCAGTGCAGGGGCAGCCTCCACCAGGCCCCCACTCATGTCTCCCACCACCCCCACCACCCAGCACTGTGGGCCACCCTCCACCAGGCCCCCACACATGTCTCCCACCACCCCCACCCCCCACCATCCAGGGGCACCCTCCAACAGGCCCCCACTCATGTCTCCCACCACCCCCACCCCCCAGCAGTGCAGGGGCAGCCTCCACCAGGCCCCCACTCATGTCTCCCACCACCCCCACCCCCAGCAGTGTAGGGGCAGCCTCCACCAGGCCCCCACTCATGTCTCCCACCACCCCCACCCCCCAGCCATCATGGGCAGCCTCCGCCAGGCCCCCACTCATGTCTCCCACCACCCCCACCCCCCAGCAGTGCAGGGGCACCCTCCACCAGGCCCCCACTCATGTCTCCCACCACCCCCACCCCCCACCAGACAGGGGCACCCTCCACCAGGCCCCCACTCATGTCTCCCACCACCCCCACCCCCCAGCAGTGCAGGGGCAGCCTCCACCAGGCCCCCACTCATATCTCCCACCACCCCCACCCCCCAGCAGTGCAGGGGCCCCCTCCACCAGGCCCCCACTATGTCTCCCACCACCCCCACCCCCCACCATCCAGGGGCACCCTCCACCAGGCCCCCACTCATGTCTCCCACTACCCCCACCCCCCAGCAGTGCAGGGGCAGCCTCCACCAGGCCCCCACTCATGTCTCCCACCACCCCCACCCCCCAGCAGTGCAGGGGCAGCCTCCACCAGGCCCTCACTCATGTCTCCCACCACCCCCACCACCCAGCCACCAGGGGCCACTCATGTCTCCCACCACCCCCACCACCCAGCCACCAGGGGCACCCTCCACCAGGCCCCCACTCATGTCTCCCACCACCCCCACCCCCCAGCAGTGCAAGGGCAGCCTCCACCAGGCCCCCACTCATGTCTCCCACCACCCCCACCCCCCACCATCCAGGGGCACCCTCCACCAGGCCCCCACTCATGTCTCCCACCACCCCCACCCCCCAGCAGTGCAGGGGCAGCCTCCACCAGGCCCCCACTCATGTCTCCCACCACCCCCACCCCCCAGCAGTGCAGGGGCAGCCTCCACCAGGCCCCCACTCATGTCTCCCACCACCCCCACCCCCCAGCCACCATGGGCAGCCTCCACCAGCCCCCACTCATGTCTCCCACCACCCCCACCCCCCACCATCCAGGGGCACCCTCCACCAGGCCCCCACTCATGTCTCCCACCACCCCCACCCCCCAGCAGTGCAGGGGCAGCCGCCACCAGGCCCCCACTCATGTCTCCCACCACCCCCACCCCCCAGCAGTGCAGGGGCAGCCTCCACCAGGCCCCCACTCATGTCTCCCACCACCCCCACCCCCCACCATCCAGGGGCACCCTCCACCAGGCCCCCACTCATGTCTCCCACCACCCCCACCCCCCAGCAGTGCAGGGGCAGCCTCCACCAGGCCCCCACTCATGTCTCCCACCACCCCCACCCCCCAGCCACCAGGGGCACCCTCCACCAGGCCCCCACTCATGTCTCCCACCACCCCCACCACCCAGCCACCAGGGGCACCCTCCACCAGGCCCCCACTCATGTCTCCCACCACCCCCACCCACCAGCCACCAGGGGCACCCTCCACCAGGCCCCCACTCATGTCTCCCACCACCCCCACCCCCCAGCAGTGCAGGGGCAGCCTCCACCAGGCCCCCACTCATGTCTCCCACCACCCCCACCCCCCAGCAGTGCAGGGGCAGCCTCCACCAGGCCCCCACTCATGTCTCCCACCACCCCCACCCCCCAGCCACCAGGGGCACCCTCCACCAGGCCCCCACTCATGTCTCCCACCACCCCCACCACCCAGCCACCAGGGGCACCCTCCACCAGGCCCCCACTCATGTCTCCCACCACCCCCACCACCCAGCAGTGCAGGGGCAGCCTCCACCAGGCCCCCACTCATGTCTCCCACCATCCCCACCCTCCACCAGGCCCCCACTCATGTCTCCCACCACCCCCACCACCCAGCCACCAGGGGCACCCTCCACCAGGCCCCCACTCATGTCTCCCACCACCCCCACCCCCCAGCAGTGCAGGGGCAGCCTCTACCAGGCCCCCACTCATGTCTCCCACCACCCCCACCCCCCACCATCCAGGGGCACCCTCCACCAGGCCCCCACTCATGTCTCCCACCACCCCCACCCCCAGCAGTGCAGGGGCAGCCTCCACCAGGCCCCCACTCATGTCTCCCACCACCCCCACCCCCCACCATCCAGGGGCACCCTCCACCAGGCCCCCACTCATGTCTCCCACCACCCCCACCCCCCAGCAGTGCAGGGGCAGCCGCCACCAGGCCCCCACTCATGTCTCCCACCACCGCCACCCCCCAGCAGTGCATGGGCAGCCTCCACCAGGCCCCCACTCATGTCTCCCACCACCCCCACCCCCCACCATCCAGGGGCACCCTCCACCAGGCCCCCACTCATGTCTCCCACCACCCCCACCCCCCAGCAGTGCAGGGGCAGCCTCCACCAGGCCCCCACTCATGTCTCCCACCACCCCCACCCCCCAGGGGCACCCTCCACCAGGCCCCCACTCATGTCTCCCACCACCCCCACCACCCAGCCACCAGGGGCACCCTCCACCAGGCCCCCACTCATGTCTCCCACCACCCCCACCACCCAGCAGTGCAGGGGCAGCCTCCACCAGGCCCCCACTCATGTCTCCCACCATCCCCACCCCCCAGCCACCAGGGGCACCCTCCACCAGGCCCCCACTCATGTCTCCCACCACCCCCACCACCCAGCCACCAGGGGCACCCTCCACCAGGCCCCCACTCATGTCTCCCACCACCCCCACCCCCCAGCAGTGCAGGGGCAGCCTCCACCAGGCCTCCACTCATGTCTCCCACCACCCCCACCCCCCACCATCCAGGGGCACCCTCCACCAGGCCCCCACTCATGTCTCCCACCACCCCCACCCCCAGCAGTGCAGGGGCAGCCTCCACCAGGCCCCCACTCATGTCTCCCACCACCCCCACCCCCCAGCCACCATGGGCAGCCTCCACCAGGCCCCCACTCATGTCTCCCACCACCCCCACCCCCCACCATCCAGGGGCACCCTCCACCAGGCCCCCACTCATGTCTCCCACCACCCCCACCCCCCAGCAGTGCAGGGGCAGCCGCCACCAGGCCCCCACTCATGTCTCCCACCACCCCCACCCCCCAGCAGTGCAGGGGCAGCCTCCACCAGGCCCCCACTCATGTCTCCCACCACCCCCACCCCCCACCATCCAGGGGCACCCTCCACCAGGCCCCCACTCATGTCTCCCACCACCCCCACCCCCCAGCAGTGCAGGGGCAGCCTCCACCAGGCCCCCACTCATGTCTCCCACCACCCCCCAGCCACCAGGGGCACCCTCCACCAGGCCCCCACTCATGTCTCCCACCACCCCCACCACCCAGCCACCAGGGGCACCCTCCACCAGGCCCCCACTCATGTCTCCCACCACCCCCCACCACCCAGCAGTGCAGGGGCAGCCTCCACCAGTCCCCCACTCATGTCTCCCACCATCCCCACCCCCCAGCCACCAGGGGCACCCTCCACCAGGCCCCCACTCATGTCTCCCACCACCCCCACCACCCAGCCACCAGGGGCACCCTCCACCAGGCCCCCACTCATGTCTCCCACCACCCCCACCCCCCAGCAGTGCAGGGGCAGCCTCCACCAGGCCCCCACTCATGTCTCCCACCACCCCCACCCCCCACCATCCAGGGGCACCCTCCACCAGGCCCCCACTCATGTCTCCCACCACCCCCACCCCCAGCAGTGCAGGGGCAGCCTCCACCAGGCCCCCACTCATGTCTCCCACCACCCCCACCCCCCAGCCACCAGGGGCACCCTCCACCAGGCCCCCACTCATGTCTCCCACCACCCCCACCCCCCAGCAGTGCAGGGGCAGCCTCCACCAGGCCCCCACTCATGTCTCCCACCACCCCCACCCCCCACCATCCAGGGGCAGCCTCCACCAGGCCCCCACTCATGTCTCCCACCACCCCCACCCCACAGCAGTGCAGGGGCACCCTCCACCAGGCCCCCACTCATGTCTCCCACCACCCCCACCCCCCACCATCCAGGGGCACCCTCCACCAGGCCCCCACTCATGTCTCCCACCACCCCCACCCGCCAGCAGTGCAGGGGCAGCCTCCACCAGGCTCCCACTCATGTCTCCCACCACCCGCACCCCCCAGCCACCAGGGGCAGCCTCCACCAGACCCCCACTCATGTCTCCCACCACCCCCACCCCCCAGCCACCAGGGGCACCCTCCACCAGGCCCCCACTCATGTCTCCCACCACCCCCACCCCCCAGCAGTGCAGGGGAAGCCTCCACCAGGCCCCCACTCATGTCTCCCACCACCCCCACCACCCAGCACTGTGGGCCACCCTCCACCAGGCCCCCACTCATGTCTCCCACCACCCCCACCCCCCAGCAGTGCAGGGGCAGCCTCCACCAGGCCCCCACTCATGTCTCCCACCACCCCCACCCCCCAGCAGTGCAGGGGCAGCCTACACCAGGCTCCCACTCATGTCTCCCACCACCCCCACCCCCCAGCCACCATGGGCAGCCTCCACCAGGCCCCCACTCATGTCTCCCACCACCCCCACCCCCCAGCCACCAGGGGCACCCTCCACCAGGCCCCCACTCATGTCTCCCACCCCCCCCACCCCCCAGCAGTGCAGGGGCAGCCTCCACCAGGCCCCCACTCGTCTCCCACCACCCCCACCACCCAGCACTGTGGGCCACCCTCCACCAGGCCCCCACTCATGTCTCCCACCACCCCCACCATCCAGGGGCACCCTCCACCAGGCCCCCACTCATGTCTCCCACCACCCCCACCCCCCACCATCCAGGGGCAGCCTCCACCTGGCCCCCACTCATGTCTCCCACCACCCCCACCCCCCAGCCACCAGGGGCACCCTCCACCAGGCCCCCACTCATGTCTCCCACCCCCCAGCAGTGCAGGGGCAGCTTCCACCAGGCCCCCACTCATGTCTCCCACCACCCCCACCACCCAGCACTGTGGGCCACCCTCCACCAGGCCCCCACTCATGTCTCCCACCACCCCCACCCCCCACCATCCAGGGGCACCCTCCAACAGGCCCCCACTCATGTCTCCCACCACCCCCACCCCCCAGCAGTGCAGGGGCAGCCTCCACCAGGCCCCCACTCATGTCTCCCACCACCCCCACCCCCCAGCAGTGCAGGGGCACCCTCCACCAGGCCCCCACTCATGTCTCCCACCACCCCCACCCCCCACCATCCAGGGGCACCCTCCACCAGGCCCCCACTCATGTCTCCCACCACCCCCACCCCCCAGCAGTGCAGGGGCAGCCTCCACCAGGCCCTCACTCATATCTCCCACCACCCCCACCCCCCAGCAGTGCAGGGGCCCCCTCCACCAGGCCCCCACTCATGTCTCCCACCACCCCCACCCCACACCATCCAGGGGCACCCTCCACCAGGCCCCCACTCATGTCTCCCACTACCCCCACCCCCCAGCAGTGCAGGGGCAGCCTCCACCAGGCCCCCACTCATGTCTCCCACCACCCCTACCCCCCAGCAGTGCAGGGGCAGCCTCCACCAGGCCCCCACTCATGTCTCCCACCACCCCCAACCCCCAGCCACCATGGGCAGCCTCCACCAGGCCCCCACTCATGTCTCCCACCACCCCCACCCCCCACCATCCAGGGGCACCCTCCACCAGGCCCCCACTCATGTCTCCCACTACCCCCACCCCCCAGCAGTGCAGGGGCAGCCTCCACCAGGCCCCCACTCATGTCTCCCACCACCCCTACCCCCCAGCAGTGCAGGGGCAGCCTCCACCAGGCCCCCACTCATGTCTCCCACCACCCCCAACCCCCAGCCACCATGGGCAGCCTCCACCAGGCCCCCACTCATGTCTCCCACCACCCCCACCACCCAGCCACCAGGGGCACCCTCCACCAGGCCCCCACTCATGTCTCCCACCACCCCCACCCCCCAGCAGTGCAAGGGCAGCCTCCACCAGGCCCCCACTCATGTCTCCCACCACCCCCACCCCCCACCATCCAGGGGCACCCTCCACCAGGCCCCCACTCATGTCTCCCACCACCCCCACCCCCCAGCAGTGCAGGGGCAGCCTCCACCAGGCCCCCACTCATGTCTCCCACCACCCCCACCCCCCAGCAGTGCAGGGGCAGCCTCCACCAGGCCCCCACTCATGTCTCCCACCACCCCCACCCCCCAGCAGTGCAGGGGCAGCCTCCACCAGGCCCCCACTCATGTCTCCCACCACCCCCACCACCCAGCACTGTGGGCCACCCTCCACCAGGCCCCCACTCATGTCTCCCACCACCCCCACCCCCCACCATCCAGGGGCACCCTCCACCAGGCCCCCACTCATGTCTCCCACCACCCCCACCCCCCACCATCCAGGGGCAGCCTCCACCAGGCCCCCACTCATGTCTCCCACCACCCCCACCCCCCAGCCACCAGGGGCAGCCTCCACCAGGCCCCCACTCATGTCTCCCACCACCCCCACCCCCTAGCCACCAGGGGCACCCTCCACCAGGCCCCCACTCATGTCTCCCACCACCCCCACCCCCCAGCAGTGCAGGGGCAGCCTCCACCAGGCCCCCACTCATGACTCCCACCACCCCCACCACCCAGCACTGTGGGACACCCTCCACCAGGCCCCCACTCATGTCTCCCACCACCCCCACCCCCCACCATCCAGGGGCACCCTCCACCAGGCCCCCACTCATGTCTCCCACCACCCCCACCCCCCAGCAGTGCAGGGGCAGCCGCCACCAGGCCCCCACTCATGTCTCCCACCACCCCCACCCCCCAGCAGTGCAGGGGCAGCCTCCACCAGGCCCCCACTCATGTCCCACCACCCCCACCCCCCACCATCCAGGGGCACCCTCCACCAGGCCCCCACTCATGTCTCCCACCACCCCCACCCCCCAGCAGTGCAGGGGCAGCCTCCACCAGGCCCCCACTCATGTCTCCCACCACCCCCACCACCCAGCCACCAGGGCACCCTCCACCAGGCCCCCACTCATGTCTCCCACCACCCCCACCACCCAGCCACCAGGGGCACCCTCCACCAGGCCCCCACTCATGTCTCCCACCACCCCCACCCCCCAGCAGTGCAGCGGCAGCCTCCACCAGGCCCCCACTCATGTCTCCCACCACCCCCACCCCCCACCATCCAGGGGCACCCTCCACCAGGCCCCCACTCATGTCTCCCACCACCCCCACCCCCCAGCAGTGCAGGGGCAGCCTCCACCAGGCCCCCACTCATGTCTCCCACCACCCCCACCCCCAGCCACCAGGGGCACCCTCCACCAGGCCCCCACTCATGTCTCCCACCACCCCCACCACCCAGCCACCAGGGGCACCCTCCACCAGGCCCCCACTCATGTCTCCCACCACCCCCACCACCCAGCAGTGCAGGGGCAGCCTCCACCAGGCCCCCACTCATGTCTCCCACCATCCCCACCCCCCAGCCACCAGGGGCACCCTCCACCAGGCCCCCACTCATGTCTACCACCACCCCCACCCCCCACCATCCAGGGGCAGCCTCCACCAGGCCCCCACTCATGTCTCCCACCCCCCCCACCCCCCAGCAGTGCAGGGGCAGCCTCCACCAGGCCCCCACTCATGTCTCCCACCACCCCCACCACCCAGCACTGTGGGCCACCCTCCACCAGGCCCCCACTCATGTCTCCCACCACCCCCACCATCCAGGGGCACCCTCCACCAGGCCCCCACTCATGTCTCCCACCACCCCCACCCCCCACCATCCAGGGGCAGCCTCCACCAGGCCCCCACTCATGTCTCCCACCACCCCCACCCCCCAGCCACCAGGGGCACCCTCCACCAGGCCCCCACTCATGTCTCCCACCCCCCAGCAGTGCAGGGGCAGCCTCCACCAGGCACCCACTCATGTCTCCCACCACCCCCACCACCCAGCACTGTGGGCCACCCTCCACCAGGCCCCCACTCATGTCTCCCACCACCCCCACCCCCCACCATCCAGGGGCACCCTCCAACAGGCCCCCACTCATGTCTCCCACCACCCCCACCCCCCAGCAGTGCAGGGGCAGCCTCCACCAGGCCCCCACTCATGTCTCCCACCACCCCCACCCCCCAGCAGTGCAGGGGCACCCTCCACCAGGCCCCCACTCATGTCTCCCACCACCCCCACCCCCCACCATCCAGGGGCACCCTCCACCAGGCCCCCACTCATGTCTCCCACCACCCCCACCCCCCAGCAGTGCAGGGGCAGCCTCCACCAGGCCCCCACTCATATCTCCCACCACCCCCACCCCCCAGCAGTGCAGGGGCCCCCTCCACCAGGCCCCCACTCATGTCTCCCACCACCCCCACCCCACACCATCCAGGGGCACCCTCCACCAGGCCCCCACTCATGTCTCCCACTACCCCCACCCCCCAGCAGTGCAGGGGCAGCCTCCACCAGGCCCCCACTCATGTCTCCCACCACCCCTACCCCCCAGCAGTGCAGGGGCAGCCTCCACCAGGCCCCCACTCATGTCTCCCACCACCCCCAACCCCCAGCCACCATGGGCAGCCTCCACCAGGCCCCCACTCATGTCTCCCACCACCCCCACCCCCCACCATCCAGGGGCACCCTCCACCAGGCCCCCACTCATGTCTCCCACTACCCCCACCCCCCAGCAGTGCAGGGGCAGCCTCCACCAGGCCCCCACTCATGTCTCCCACCACCCCTACCCCCCAGCAGTGCAGGGGCAGCCTCCACCAGGCCCCCACTCATGTCTCCCACCACCCCCAACCCCCAGCCACCATGGGCAGCCTCCACCAGGCCCCCACACATGTCTCCCACCACCCCCACCACCCAGCCACCAGGGGCACCCTCCACCAGGCCCCCACTCATGTCTCCCACCACCCCCACCCCCCAGCAGTGCAAGGGCAGCCTACACCAGGCCCCCACTCATGTCTCCCACCACCCCCACCCCCCACCATCCAGGGGCACCCTCCACCAGGCCCCCACTCATGTCTCCCACCACCCCCACCCCCCAGCAGTGCAGGGGCAGCCTCCACCAGGCCCCCACTCATGTCTCCCACCACCCCCACCCCCCAGCAGTGCAGGGGCAGCCTCCACCAGGCCCCCACTCATGTCTCCCACCACCCCCACCCCCCAGCAGTGCAGGGGCAGCCTCCACCAGGCCCCCACTCATGTCTCCCACCACCCCCACCACCCAGCACTGTGGGCCACCCTCCACCAGGCCCCCACTCATGTCTCCCACCACCCCCACCCCCCCACCATCCAGGGGCACCCTCCACCAGGCCCCCACTCATGTCTCCCACCACCCCCACCCCCCACCATCCAGGGGCAGCCTCCACCAGGCCCCCACTCATGTCTCCCACCACCCCCACCCCCCAGCCACCAGGGGCAGCCTCCACCAGGCCCCCACTCATGTCTCCCACCACCCCCACCCCCTAGCCACCAGGGGCACCCTCCACCAGGCCCCCACTCATGTCTCCCACCACCCCCACCCCCCAGCAGTGCAGGGGCAGCCTCCACCAGGCCCCCACTCATGACTCCCACCACCCCCACCACCCAGCACTGTGGGACACCCTCCACCAGGCCCCCACTCATGTCTCCCACCACCCCCACCCCCCACCATCCAGGGGCACCCTCCACCAGGCCCCCACTCATGTCTCCCACCACCCCCACCCCCCAGCAGTGCAGGGGCAGCCGCCACCAGGCCCCCACTCATGTCCCACCACCCCCACCCCCCACCATCCAGGGGCACCCTCCACCAGGCCCCCACTCATGTCTCCCACCACCCCCACCCCCCAGCAGTGCAGGGGCAGCCTCCACCAGGCCCCCACTCATGTCTCCCACCACCCCCACCACCCAGCCACCAGGGCACCCTCCACCAGGCCCCCACTCATGTCTCCCACCACCCCCACCACCCAGCCACCAGGGGCACCCTCCACCAGGCCCCCACTCATGTCTCCCACCACCCCCACCCCCCAGCAGTGCAGCGGCAGCCTCCACCAGGCCCCCACTCATGTCTCCCACCACCCCCACCCCCCACCATCCAGGGGCACCCTCCACCAGGCCCCCACTCATGTCTCCCACCACCCCCACCCCCCAGCAGTGCAGGGGCAGCCTCCACCAGGCCCCCACTCATGTCTCCCACCACCCCCACCCCCAGCCACCAGGGGCACCCTCCACCAGGCCCCCACTCATGTCTCCCACCACCCCCACCACCCAGCCACCAGGGGCACCCTCCACCAGGCCCCCACTCATGTCTCCCACCACCCCCACCACCCAGCAGTGCAGGGGCAGCCTCCACCAGGCCCCCACTCATGTCTCCCACCATCCCCAGCCACCAGGGGCACCCTCCACCAGGCCCCCACTCATGTCTACCACCACCCCCACCCCCCACCATCCAGGGGCAGCCTCCACCAGGCCCCCACTCATGTCTCCCACCACCCCCACCCCCACCCCCCAGCAGTGCAGAGGCACCCTCCACCAGGCCCCCACTCATGTCTCCCACCACCCCCACCATCCAGGGGCACCCTCCACCAGGCCCACACTCATGTCTCCCACCACCCCCACCCCCCAGCCACCAGGGGCACCCTCCACCAGGCCCCCACTCATGTCTCCCACCACCCCCACCCCCCAGCAGTGCAGGGGCAGCCTCCACCAGGCCCCCACTCATGTCTCCCACAACCCCCAAACCCCAGCCACCAGGGGCACCCTCCACCAGGCCCCCACTCATGTCTCCCACCACCCCCACCCCCCAGCAGTGCAGGGGCAGCCTCCACCAGGCCCCCACTCATGTCTCCCACCACCCCCACCCCCCACCATCCAGGGGCAGCCTCCACCAGGCCCCCACTCATGTCTCCCACCACCCCCACCCCACAGCAGTGCAGGGGCACCCTCCACCAGGCCCCCACTCATGTCTCCCACCACCCCCACCCCCCACCATCCAGGGGCACCCTCCACCAGGCCCCCACTCATGTCTCCCACCACCCCACCCCCCAGCAGTGCAGGGGCAGCCTCCACCAGGCCCCCACTAATCTCTCCCACCACCCCCACCCCCCAGCAGTGCAGGGGCAGCCTCCACCAGGCCCCCACTCATGTCTCCCACCACCCCCACCCCCCAGCCACCATGGGCAGCCTCCACCAGGCCCCCACTCATGTCTCCCACCACCCCCACCCCCCAGCAGTGCAGGGGCACCCTCCACCAGGCCCCCACTCATGTCTCCCACCACCCCCACCCCCACCATCCAGGGGCACCCTCCACCAGGCCCCCACTCATGTCTCCCACCACCCCCACCCCCCAGCAGTGCAGGGGCAGCCTCCACCAGGCCCCCACTCATGTCTCCCACCACCCCCACCCCCCAGCAGTGCAGGGGCACCCTCCACCAGGCCCCCACTCATGTCTCCCACCACCCCCACCCCCCAGCCACCATGGGCAGCCTCCACCAGGTCCCCACTCATGTCTCCCACCACCCCCACCCCCCAGCTTTGCAGGGGCACCCTCCACCAGGCCCCCACTCATGTCTCCCACCACCCCCACCCCCCACCATCCAGGGGCACCCTCCACCAGGCCCCCACTCATGTCTCCCACCACCCCCACCCCCCAGCAGTGCAGGGGCAGCCTCCACCAGGCCCCCACTCATGTCTCCCACCACCCCCACCCCCCAGCAGTGCAGGGGCAGCCTCCACCAGGCCCCCACTCATGTCTCCCACCACCCCCACCCCCCAGCCACCATGGGCAGCCTCCACCAGGCCCCCACTCATGTCTCCCTCCACCCCCACCCCCCCCACCATCCCCCACTCATGTCTCCCTCCACCCCCACCCCCCACCATCCAGGGGCACCCTCCACCAGGCCCCCACTCATGTCTCCCACCACCCCCACCCCCCAGCAGTGCAGGCCCAGCCTCCACCAGGCCCCCACTCATGTCTCCCACCACCCCCACCCCCCAGCAGTGCAGGGGCAGCCTCCACCAGGCCCCCACTCATGTCTCCCACCACTCCCACCCTCCAGCCACTTGGGGCATCCTCCACCAGGCCCCCACTCATGTCTCCCACCACCCCCACCCCCCAGCCACCAGGGGCACCCTCCACCAGGCCCCCACTCATGTCTCCCACCACCCCCACCCCCCAGCAGTGCAGGGGCAGCCTCCACCAGGCCCCCACTCATGTCTCCCACCACCCCCACCACCCAGCACTGTGGGCCACCCTCCACCAGACCCTCACTCATGTCCAACTCATGTCTCCCAGCACCCCCAACCCCCAGCAATGTGGGCCACCCTCCACCAGGCCCCCACTCATGTCCAACTCATGTCTCCCAGCACCCCCACCCCGCAGCACTGTGGGCCACCCTCCACCAGGCCCCCACTCATGTCTCCCAGCACCCCCACCCCCCAGCACTGTGGGCCACCCTCCAGCAGGCCCCCACTCATGTCTACCACCACCCCCACCCCCCACCATCCAGGGGCACCCTCCACCAGGCCCCCACTCATGTCTCCCACCACCCCCACCCCCCAGCAGTGCAGGGGCACCCTCCACCAGGCCCCCACTCATGTCTCCCACCACCCCCACCCCCCAGGCACCATGGGCAGCCTCCACCAGGCCCCCACTCATGTCTCCCACAACCCCCACCCCCCAGCTTTGCAGGGGCACCCTCCACCAGGCCCCCACTCATGTCTCCCACCACCCCCACCCCCCACCATCCAGGGGCACCCTCCACCAGGCCCCCACTCATGTCTCCCACCACCCCCACCCCCCAGCAGTGCAGGGGCAGCCTCCACCAGGCCCCCACTCATGTCTCCCACCACCCCCACCCCCCAGCCACCATGAGCAGCCTCCACCAGGCCCCCACTCATGTCTCCCTCCACCCCCACCCCCACCATCCCCCACTCATGTCTCCCTCCACCCCCACCCCCCACCATCCAGGGGCACCCTGCACCAGGCCCCCACTCATGTCTCCCACCACCCCCACCCCCCAGCAGTGCAGGGGCAGCCTCCACCAGGCCCCCACTCATGTCTCCCACCACCCCCACCCCCCAGCAGTGCAGGGGCAGCCTCCACCAGGCCCCCACTCATGTCTCCCACCACTCCCACCCCCCAGCCACCAGGGGCAGCCTCCACCAGGCCCCCACTCATGTCTCCCACCACCCCCACCCCCCAGCCACCAGGGGCACCCTCCACCAGGCCCCCACTCATGTCTCCCACCACCCCCACCCCCCAGCAGTGCAGGGGCAGCCTCCACCAGGCCCCCACTCATGTCTCCCACCACCCCCACCACCCAGCACTGTGGGCCACCCTCCACCAGGCCCCCACTCATGTCCAACTCATGTCTCCCACCACCCCCAACCCCCAGCACTGTGGGCCACCCTCCACCAGGCCCCCACTCATGTCCAACTCATGTCTCCCAGCACCCCCACCCCGCAGCACTGTGGGCCACCCTCCACCAGGCCCCCACTCATGTCTCCCAGCACCCCCACCCCCCAGCACTGTGGGCCACCCTCCAGCAGGCCCCCACTCATGTCTACCACCACCCCCACCATCCAGGGGCACCCTCCACCAGGCCCCCACTCATGTCTCCCACCACCCCCACCCCCCAGCAGTGCAGGGGCAGCCTCCACCAGGCCCCCACTCATGTCTCCCACCACCCCCACCCCCCAGCAGTGCAGGGGCAGCCTCCACCAGGCCCCCACTCATGTCTCCCACCACCCCCAGCCACCATGAGCAGCCTCCACCAGGCCCCCACTCATGTCTCCCTCCACCCCCACCCCCCACCATCCCCCACTCATGTCTCCCTCCACCCCCACCCCCCACCATCCAGGGGCACCCTCCACCAGGCCCCCACTCATGTCTCCCACCACCCCCACCCCCCAGCAGTGCAGGGGCAGCCTCCACCAGGCCCCCACTCATGTCTCCCACCACCCCCACCCCCCAGCAGTGCAGGGGCAGCCTCCACCAGGCCCCCACTCATGTCTCCCACCACTCCCACCCCCCAGCCACCAGGGGCAGCCTCCACCAGGCCCCCACTCATGTCTCCCACCACCCCCACCCCCCAGCCACCAGGGGCACCCTCCACCAGGCCCCCACTCATGTCTCCCACCACCCCCCAGCAGTGCAGGGGCAGCCTCCACCAGGCCCCCACTCATGTCTCCCACCACCCCCACCACCCAGCACTGTGGGCCACCCTCCACCAGGCCCCCACTCATGTCCAACTCATGTCTCCCAGCACCCCCAACCCCCAGCACTGTGGGCCACCCTCCACCAGGCCCCCACTCATGTCCAACTCATGTCTCCCAGCACCCCCACCCCGCAGCACTGTGGGCCACCCTCCACCAGGCCCCCACTCATGTCTCCCAGCACCCCCACCCCCCAGCACTGTGGGCCACCCTCCAGCAGGCCCCCACTCATGTCTACCACCACCCCCACCCCCCACCATCCAGGGGCACCCTCCACCAGGCCCCCACTCATGTCTCCCACCACCCCCACCCCCCAGCAGTGCAGGGGCACCCTCCACCAGGCCCCCACTCATGTCTCCCACCACCCCCACCCCCCAGGCACCATGGGCAGCCTCCACCAGGCCCCCACTCATGTCTCCCACCACCCCCACCCCCCAGCAGTGCAGGGGCACCCTCCACCAGGTCCTCACAATTCCGAAGAGGGCATCATACTGCCCCAGGACTTGCTCCACCAGGACACCAACTTCGGTGGCACTGAAGCTGGTGCCCCTCTGCCTCTCTGGCCGGGGGTTGTCAGTGGTCACAGATGGTGTTTGCCCCGACATGACAACCCCAGAGGCAGGAGTGGGTGGGCAACTGGGTCCTGGGGCTGGGCTGTGGAGCGATGGAATACCAGTCGGGAGTCTTCGGTTCCAGCAGGGGTGGTCACAGCAACAGCACCCCTGGCTGATGTGCAGGCAGCAAATGGCAGTGCACGTGGGCAGCAGGCAGTCAGGCAGCAGCAGATGGCAGGTGGGACCGTGCTCGGGGCTCTGGGGGGCAGTAGTTCGGCCTTCTGGGCAGGAGTGTGGTCTTCCGTGTGCATACGCGTGGCCAGCTTGATACCGAGTGATTTGGCACGTGAAAAGTCTGCACGTCAGCGTGAAATTCGAGGAAAGGCCCTTAGCGCGTAAGCGCGTCAGCACGCATACGCGATTCTATTGGACCAAAGGCCCTCAGCGCGTAAGCGCGTCTGTGACGTGACCCGCACGGGTGTTTCCCACACAGCACGTGATGACAGAGCACACGTGGAAAGACTGCAAGTCAGAGTGTCATTGCGTGTAATTGGACAGCACGTCAGAGTGTCATCGCGTGTAATTGGACAAAAGTGCGCGTACACGCGATTGGCCTATGTACGTGTATATCAGGGGTGCGCGGGCACTTACACACGCAAGTACGTCAGCGCTCCTGTATCCCGGGGTGCGCGGGAATTCCCACACGCTATTGGACTGGGTACTGGATTTCAGGGGTGCGCGGGTCACACGCTCGCCTACAACACGCGCAACGCATTAATTTGCGCGCTAACAAAATAACAAGCTCAGACTTAGGATGAACATACCGTTCCTAGAAGCAGTGGGTGTGGGCTACCAAAGGAGGAGGAGGAGGAGGAGGATAGTCAGGGCCAGAATATTCACACCCAGAACCAGCCTTTTCGGGATGCCTGATGACCAGGTGCATGGGAGGTACAGGTTTCCACCACACATTATACTGGACCTGGTGAGTGAGTGGGAGGATGACCTCACATCACCCACCCTGTGCTCCCAAGCACTCAGCCCCCTGGAGAAGGTCCTCAATGTACTGCACTTCTTGGCCACAGGATCATTTCAGCGGACAAGTGCCATTGTGGGTGGGGTATCACAGGCCACCCAGTCACGCTGCCTACACCAGGTCTTGAACATCATCACTGCACGCCCATCAGTCCGCAGGCACATATACCTGCCCAGAACACCTGCAGAAAGGCATGCTGCCGCCCTGGATTTTTACGGTGTGGCACGATTCCCCAAAGTGCTAGGTGCCATTGACTGCACCCATGTGGCTCTACGTCCCCCCAGGGCATCAGAGCACATCTATAGGAACCGCAAGCACTGGCATTCCATCAACGTGCAGGTAGTATGTAATGCCAAGGGAATCATCACCTCAGTATTTGCCAACTATCCCGGGTCAACCCACGACAGCTTCATTTACCGAATGTCCACCCTAAGCCGGGACCTAGAAGCTGGGCGGCATGGCGATACATGGCTGCTTGGTGAGTATGAATGCCACTGCACATGCATGCATGTCAGATACTGAGCAAGGTCACAACCCCACCAATGATACCAATCACCACCTCCACAGGGGACAGTGCCTACCCTCTCAGCCCCCACATGATGACGCCAATTCGGAACCCCACCACGCCACCCCAGGTAAGATATAACACAGCCCACATTACAACCCGGGGCATAGTGGAGCGCACATTGGAGTGCTAAAGTCACGCTTTCGCTCCCTTGACCGTTCTGGCGGGCAGCTGTTGTACGCTCCCCCAGTAGTGTGCAGGATCATAGTGGCAGCATGTGTCCTGCACAACGTTGCAACACGCCGGGGCCTGGCCGTGGACATGGTGGTGGCCCCACATCCCCAACCACATGCACAGCCGCTGCGCATGGGAGGGGAAAGGGCACGGGGGAGGCAGCCCGTACACAGCTAGTGGCTAATTACTTCACATAGAAATCACACCCCTGTGGAGTGCACACTGCCCTGGCACATTCCATCTGACAATCAATGATGACTCAACCTGACACTGATCCTGAATGTCTGGAGAATGAACCGTGAAAACCATATCAGCCTGAGATTGTTCACCTGGAAGTGTCACAGTGTGTGCATCCCTACCCACACAGACACCACCAATGCAGTTTTGTGAAGTAACACATTCAAGCAGCTAAAATGAATACCCACTTGCAAAATGCAACAAGAGGACAGTGCCATGTCAGCCAACCCATCCCCAGCACCGCCACACGACACACCATGCCATGTCATGCTATTTGCAGGTAAACAAAGTAATCCCCACAACATGACACTAGTGTCACAATGTAGAGTCTCCCTAATTGAAACTTGCAACACCTGAAATGCTCACAGTAATGCAGGACCAACAACAAACTTGAGCAGGTACTACCATTAACATGACATCACAAATGTTATATATTAGTAGTCTCACCACCTGGAAATGCCTGCACTCCCACCACTACCAACTGTGCAGTGTTGGCGCCATGTAGAGTTGTAGGTGCACTGCTGCCAACATGGACCCCATCTCCAAACTAGAGGGCATTGTGTAGACATGAGGAAGGGACCTGCAAATTGGGAGGTAGACACAGATGATGAGTTACACATCAATGCAACATGCAGTGTACAACACAACAGCAATATGCACTAGGAATGTATACACAGTATTGACTAGACTACCCACACATGTAGTGGGAGTCCAATGTCACCATGTACGTCAATGTCACTTGGGCACACCCTTTGCAAGCCCATGGAAACGGGAAGCAGGAGGGGTGTGTGTGACTCTAACCCAAGCATCTGAACCAAATACATGACAAGCCTGCATGTGCCCAGCCACAATGCAGCGTATGCCCACAGGAACCACGGAAGCCAACAAATTGTCCCAAAAGAATTGGGAAAAAATAATTAAAAATAAAAATAAAAATAAAAAAAAATATAAAATGGCCATTGATGGGCCCGGGGGGGTTGGGGAGGCCACCCAGGAGGTCCGAGGACAGGATGCACACCAGAACCCACCTGCGTGGATCCTGGGAAAAAAAAAAACACCTCCATGGGCTCATGGCCCACACGGCTACCCTATTGTGGGAGTATCACTGCTGTCGCTATTATCACCCTGTGCAGCTGCATCCGGAGGTGGTTGCACTATGGGAGGCAGCCCACGCAAGGCCCTAGTCTGCTCCTCCATGGCTGCAAGCATGCGGGTGTGGTAGGTCTGGTTCTGGAGGATGAGTGTGCGGAGGTCCCCATGCAACAACTCACGGGATGCCCGGACCTCCGCCCTCGTTGCCTGCATCTCAGCTGAGAGCGTACGGGTGAGACGCCCCAGCTGCTGTTCTGTCCTTTGGTGTGTTGAAGCCTCAAGCTCAACAAGAGTCGTCCTGAGGTGAAGGAGCTCCTGCCTCAGGGCTTCCCTGTGGCCCTGGGACTCTATGGAGATGGCCTCCTGCAGAGTCGCCAGTGCCGCCCGCCTGTCCCTGTTGGACGCCAACATGTCCTCCCTGTGTGACTGGCAGATGGAGTCGGTTGCCTGCTGTAGTCGCTCCATCAGCCTTTCAGGGGGGACAATGGAAGTGGCCACCCTATCCATGGCCTGAGCCATCATCTCGGATGATGCTGCCTGTTGGGTTGCCATACCGTAAATGGATTGCTCCCATGCGGTATTGCCAGGTGGCGTACGGCCACCACGTCGGGGGGCACCACACCTGTCTGGGGCAAGGCGAACTGCGCCTTGCTGTGCCGGCACTGCCTGAGGCTGCAGGACTGCATTCCCCCTCTGATCTGCTGGCCCAGGAACAGGATCAGATGTCGCGGAGTGTGACCCTGCATCCGTAACCACCAAAGGCGTAGCTGCCAACACTGACATCCCCATTGAGGGTTCTGACCCTGGTGCAGGTGGGTGGGACAGAACAGAATCCCTCCCTGGAACAGTCACCTGCGACGGCAGGTAGGTCTCATCCGAATCAACAGTACAGCTCGGGGGAGGTGCAGCCAGAGACACCCCTTGAGAGCACGGCCTGCAGCAGTTGTGGGTTCTCACCCACCACCACACCACGTCCCTCACTGGTGGTTGGTCGGCCCTCGGACCCCTCCTGGGTCTGCACCATCTCCACAACCCCAGCAGTATCAGGTGCGTCTTCCCCTGCAAAGAAATAAAAACAAAGAAATGGAAACAGGCATTAGCACCATGGCACACAATGAGGGCTGAGAAGCAAGAGAACCAGTACTTGATTGACACATGTCCCACATGACTAAAACCCTCCCATGCATGCACCCTCACTGCATATGAAGGGCAGGCAAATGGCACACACTGATGACACCAAGATGGAAGATGAACACATTTTCTGCATGCTGCCTGGCAGTGGCATCACACATTGGCCTGTGATTGCCAGGTGAAACACACATGCCATCACACAGATGGCATGTACCATTGCTATTGAGTGAAGATGGAGAGGAGGGCAGCACCTATTCATTCAGTCCAGTTCCCGCATGTAATAGCTTTTCTAATTCAAACAGGTCAGATTTTTCACCTGGAGCTGCCAGTCCGAAATGGTCCAATTGCACAGGGACATGTGTGAACAAATGATATCCAGGTAACAAAGTCACTCCACTTTACCATAGCCATGTCAGACATGTGACTAGAGGACTGCGAAATGCCTAGTAAAAGTGGTGGAATGCAAACAATCTGACTGAATGAACAGTGAAAAATAAGCAACAATGTTGTGGCAAGGTGACACTTCAAGGGCAACTGGCGTGCAGTTGGGCTAGATGTCTACTGTTGGCAGAAGGGATACTGCTATGGCCAAATGCAGCTGCGCAGGATGTATTGCATGAAGCACATGGCTGACCCATACGACTCAGGCGCACACACTCTCACCTGGCACACAAACAGAAGCCCTCACACACACCATGCACATGGATGACACACACATGCATGTGCACTCACCGGACAATGCCTCGTAATCAGGCAGATCTCCCACGCCTTGGATCTGTTCCTCCGTGACTTAGGTCCCAGCGACTGACTCATGTGGAGTGAGTTCCATGTCTACTACTGGAGACCCACCTCCAGTCACTAGAGTTGCGGCATGACTTGAGGCCAGCTTACTCTTTGCCCTGCGCTTTAGGTCATTCCAGCGCTTATAGCAATCATTGGCTGTGCGCCTCACGATTCCAAGGGCACTTACGATGTCCGCAACGGTCTGCCAGTGTGCCTGGCATTGTGCAGGTGTGGTCTTGGATCCTGCAACAATGACCATCTCGTTGTCATGTGCGGACACATACTCGACAAGTGCATTCAGTTCGTCATCCGTGAAGCTGGGCTTCCTCGACGGGCCGGACTGTGTAGCCGTGTCTGGGGCATCAGCCTGTGCCGGACGATCACTCTTCCTCTTCCGCTTGGAAGGTGGTGGTGATCCTGAGTGTCCTGCGCCACTCGGGACACTAGGGGCAGGAGCCCTGGTGGACTCTGTATCAGGAGTGTGGGATTGCACACTCAGCATGGGAGTTGGTGCAGGCATTGGCTCAAGTGTGATGGTGTCAGGGGGAATGTCAGCAGGATGGACTAGGACCGACACTGTCCTGGCTGGGTGTGTGAGGGCTGGGGTGGATGGAGCCGCAGCTGCCCCTGCAGCCTCTCCGCCCTGCCTACTTGGGGCAGCAGATGACCTTGTTGCCCCAGATGCATGTGGCATGGTGACATCAACGTGCACCAGCGCACGTGTCATAGGCCTGCTGACCTGGAAGTCAGCCATGGAGTCAGCCAGGTCTGGTGCCACAATGGGCTGGTCCAACAAGGGCTGAGCATGGATGGTGTCAGCCACATCAGCCTCAACGGGAGGGGGGGGGGATTATGGGTGCCTTTGACTGGTCCTCCACACATGGGGGGACAGGCTCACCCTGCAAGTAACGACCACGTCCCCTACCGGATCCACCACGGCCACCACTTGTGGCTCTTGCACCTTTGCCACCCTTACGGAATCCTCGCCTCCCAGCCATGGCACTGATGTAAATGTGCGTATGGGAGTGGCTGTAAACTATTGTCCTGGGCAATTGGGGGTCAAAGGGGTTGGGTACCAGATGGTAATTGTACCCTAGTGCTCTTGCAAGGCTGAATGTAACCCATGGGGAAAGATGACGGGTCACGCTACGCACAGGAGCCCCAAAAAAGGGAGATGACGTGCACGCAACCCCTCCTAGACCACGTGTGCAGAAAGAAAAACCTGCACTACGCTGTGGCACCCAGTAACACAAGAATGAACGTATGCGTGTCACACGCAGCCTAGAATGACCTCTGAAGGGGTAGGCTACACACGGGGCAAGCACAGAAGTTAGATACGTGCGTGACTCACCGTCTGCCAGGTAAAAGAGCGTGAAAAAGGAGCGCGTTTGGTTGGCAACACCCCCACCAAAAGAAGATTTGTACGCTGTCTGAGGAGACAGGACAACAGTAGAAGGGAACACTGTTTGAGGGAACAGGCCCAGGTAAACCAGTAAAAGAGAAAAAAGAGAAAAAGCTGTCAGAGGTAACAGGGAATACGAACTTGAAACGCTGTGAAGTAAATCGCGTGTGAAACGACAAGAAGTACAGAATTAACCCACTCGCTCTCCACGAAAAGCACGTACAAGGAAATGGTGTTCTACACGTACCTTTTATACAGGCCCACACGTCCAACGTCACTTACGCGGCGTGTACGCGCTAGGGCCATTTCCACCAATTACACACTTTGTCACTTCTGCGTGTAGGGCCATTTCCACCAATTACACGCTTTGTCACTGCCGCGTGTACGCGCTAGGCCCATTCCCACCAATTACACGCGATGACACTCTGACGTGCTGTCCAATTACACGCGATGACACTCTGACGTGCAGTCTTTCCACGTGTGCTCTGTCATCACGTGCTGTGTGGGAAACACCCGTGCGGGTCACGTCACAGACGCGCTTACGCACTGAGGGCCTTTGGTCCAATAGAATCGCATATGCGTGCTGACGCGCTTACGCGCTAAGGGCCTTTCCTCGAATTTCACGCTGATGTGCAGACTTTTCACGTGCCAAATCACTCCGTATCAAGCTGGCCACGCGTATGCACACGGAAGACCACGCTCCTGCCCAGAAGGCCGAACTACTGCCCCCCCAGAGCCCCGAGCACGCTCCCACCTGCCATCTGCTGCTGCCTGACTGCCTGCTGCCCACGTGCACTGCCATTTGCTGCCTGCACATCAGCCAGGGGTGCTGTTGCTGTGACCACCCCTGCTGGAACCGAAGACTCCCGACTGGTATTCCATCGCTCCACAGCCCAGCCCCAGGACCCAGTTGCCCACCCACTCCTGCCTCTGGGGTTGTCATGTCGGGGCAAACACCATCTGTGACCACTGACAACCCCCGGCCAGAGAGGCAGAGGGGCACCAGCTTCATTGCCACCGAAGTTGGTGTCCTGGTGGAGCAAGTCCTGGGGCAGTATGATGCCTTCTTCGGAAGTTCCCGCGCCGACAAGGAAGGACGGACTCGGATCTGGAATGACATCGTGACTGCCATCAACGCGGAGGGGGTGGCAGTCCGCGACTTCCAACATGTCAGGAAGCGCTGGGAGGACTTCAGGTCCAGGACCCTGAACAAGGCCCGGCACCTCTTAAAGGCAGCGGATGCCAAGGGGCGCCAGGGCCACTTGTCGGAAGAACAGATGAGGGTCCTGGAACGCATATCCCCAGCGCTCCACGTCCAGGTCCTAGAGAAGCAGACCCGTCTGGAGTCGAGCGGTGAGTGTACATGCATCCTGATTGTGAGCAGTGCGTGTGGTGATTATTCGGTAGTGTGCAGGTTGCACATCTGTTTGTATGGGGTCGAGTATGGGTGGGGGTGTCCAGGGCCGTGGGGCTGACACATGCGAGGGCTGTAATGTGTGAGACATGGATGTTGCTTGTGTGTGTAGGCTTGCATGCCAAATGCAGTTGTGTGTGCACACATGTTTGGATGGATGTGTATTTAAGTAGACATGTCCGTGATGTCACGCATGTATGTTGTTTTCGGCTGCATGTATGAGCACTGTGTACATGTGCATGTGTGTGTATTTGACAAGGGTGCAACAGTGATGCAACATGGATGCATGTGACAGCGGTATGTGGAAGCCTGATTGGCAGATGTGACATGGATGCCCGTCTGAACAGTGCAACACTTGGCAGAGGTGTACACATGCATGCAAGTGTGGTGGTGTGTGTACATGTGTGGTGCACTTCCTGTGTTGCATGTGATGTCTGGCTCACCTTTGGCTGCTCATGCTGTTGTATGTGTATGGATGGTGGTGGCAGTTGCGATATGGCTGTGGTATGGCTCATGTGTGCGAGTTGCAATGACATGTGTGTTGGGGATTGTGATGACATGTCTGAGGTTTGCCAATGCCACTCATGTGCAACTGTCATGTGTGTATGTGTCCATTGTACAGTGCCCTGATGCCTGTGTTTTGTTTCTCCCTGTCTGCAGCGTCAACTGAAGAAGAGGGCGGAGAAGGTGCTGTGGAGCACAGCGGCGGGGATCCCACCGCCAGCCGGAGACGCAAGGCCCGGCTCCCCTCCCGTGTTGTCATCTCGTCGGGGAGTGAAGAGTCCGGTGCCGCGTCCCAGGCCGCAGCTGCCGGGGGGAGGTCCAAGAGGCGGAGGTTGGAGTTGGACTCCTCGGCAGCAGAAGGGGCAGCTGGGACCCACAGGGCCCAACAGGGGAAGATGGCACAGAGTCATCCAGGTTGGTGGGGGGTTTGGTGGAGGAGGGGGCCGTGCAAGCACCAGAGACGGGGTCTGGAGGTGGGGATCCCACTAGTGCTAGTGGTGCAGTCCAGGACCAGGGACAGGAGGCAGCACAGGCCGCCGCGGAGGTGCCTGTGTGCAATCCTGTCCCCGATCCTGTCCCTGCATCATCTTGCACTAGCAGGGATGCCTACGTCCAGACCCGTTTTCAGGCAGGGGATGAGCTGACGTCAACTGGCCTTCCTCTGCCTGGGGACGTGGCTATCCAGGTCCGGGTTGAGCCTGTCCTGGCTGGTGTGGCGTTGCGTCAACGGGCCATGCAAGGTGACCTGCAGTCTTTTCATGGAGAGACTGCACGTCATCTCGAATGGCTCGTTGACCACGTCAGCCTGCTGGGACAGGTCACCCAGACCGTATTCCTCCGTCTGATGGGGCTTGCTCCGACCCCCTCCTCAACTGGACCCCCTACGCGTCAGTCGTCCTCTGTGCCATCTTCCCACCCATCAGTCACCTGGGTGCCCTGTGGAGCTGCCTCTGACAGTGCGGCCAGGCTGGTGGAGGAGGCATCCCTGCCACAGTCGGGAGTCGGACGTCCAGCAGGGGTGGCCACATCAACAACTGCACCCCAGCTGGCGGAGCATGTGCAGGCAGCAGGAGGCAGTGCACAGGCAGAGGCAGAGCAGCAGCAGCAACATGGTGGGAGCCATGAAGGCTCGGGGCCTTCGACATCGGAGGGGCAGGCATCGGCCGGAGGGCAGGAGGACCCAGGACAGAGAGTGTCTTCCGTGTGGCAGCGGTTGGGCCACGCCATAGGTGCGGAGCGGCGGCGGGCGGATGTGGCGCGGCTCACAATGGTCAGGGCGGAGAACTCCATGCGGAGGGCCCTGAGGCGGGCCGAGTGCCTCGAGGCAATCCGCAGGGGGTTGGAGGAGGACAGGGCGTCGTCCCTGCGGACCCTCAGGGCCATGGAACTGGACCGCCTCCGGGACATCGAACAGGAGTTCGATGATGCCCTGGCCCGGAACACCACGGAGTGAGCCGCTGGACTTGCCCGCCGCCTTTGTATATAGTTCTTTAGTTTTAGGTTTCCTTTGTTTGTTCTTATGATTTGGAGTCGACGGACACTGCTCCACTTTTTGTATATAGTTGCTTTTTAGTTAGGTTTTTTTTTAGGTTTCCTTTGTTCAGTTGGGCTCATGGACCCTTTCGAGTTTTTTACATAGTTCTTAATTTGATAGATATTTTTTTACATTTGACTTTGGACGACATTTTTTTGGATTATGATTTGCAGTTCTTTATTTTTATACGGACATGCAGCTTAATTTTTTTTACTTCCCATTGTAGTTTGTTTCATTTCTTTAGCATTCTTTCTTTTTTTCAATACAATTTTGTTTTCATACTTCACTGTGTGGTATCATCTCATTGGTTTCATGCATGTCATGTTGGGTGTTTTCCCATTCAATTGCAAACATTGTGTGTGACGGACATGGGTTCATTAGCTTCATGAACATTGGGGGTGTGACATGTAATTTCCATTTCCATGTGGGTGAATGGGTTACTTGGTAGGGCTTTTTGGCTGTGGAGGCTGACCATAACGCACATGATTGGGGATTGTGAGGACCTGGTGGAGGGTGCCCCTGGTGGCTGGGGGGTGGTGGGAGGCATGGGTGGGGGCCTGGTGGAGGGTGCCCCTGCACTGCTGGGGGGTGGGGGTGACATGAGTGGGGGCCTGGTGGAGGGTGCCCCTGCACAGCTGGGGGGTGGGGGTGGTGGGAGACATGAGTGGGGGCCTGGTGGAGGGTGCCCCTGGATGGTGGGGGGTGTGGATGGTGGGAGACATGAGTGGGGGCCTGGTGGAGGCTGCCCCTGCACTGCTGGGGGGTGGGGGTGGTGGGAGACATGAGTGGGGGCCTGGTGGAGGGTGCCCCTGGTGGCTGGGTGGTGGGGGTGGTGGGAGACATGAGTGGGGGCCTGGTGGGGGCTGCCCCTGCACTGCTGGGGGGTGGGGGTGGTGGGAGACATGAGTGGGGGCCTGGTGGAGGCTGCCCCTGCACTGCTGGGGGGTGGGGGTGGTGGGAGACATGAGTGGGGGCCAGGTGGAGGGTGCCCCTGGATGGTGGGGGGTGGGGATGGTGGGAGACATGAGTGGGGGCCTGGTGGAGGCTGCCCCTGCACTGCTGGGGGGTGGGGGTGGTGGGAGACATGAGTGGGGGCCTGGTGGAGGCTGCCCCTGCACTGCTGGGGGGTGGGGGTGGTGGGAGACATGAGTGGGGGCCTGGTGGAGGGTGCCCCTGGATGCTGGGGGGTGGGGGTGCAGGGGGACATGAGTGGGGGCCTGGTGGTGCTGCCCCTGCACTGCTGGGGGGTGGGGGTGGTGGGAGACATGAGTGGGGGCCTGGTGGAGGGTGCCCCTGGTGGCTGGGTGGTGGGGGTGGTGGGAGACATGAGTGGGGGCCTGGTGGGGGCTGCCCCTGCACTGCTGGGGGGTGGGGGTGGTGGGAGACATGAGTGGGGGCCTGGTGGAGGGTGCCCCTGGTGGCTGGGTGGTGGGGGTGGTGGGAGACATGAGTGGGGGCCTGGTGGGGGCTGCCCCTGCACTGCTGGGGGGTGGGGGTGGTGGGAGACATGAGTGGGGGCCTGGTGGAGGCTGCCCCTGCACTGCTGGGGGGTGGGGGTGGTGGGAGACATGAGTGGGGGCCTGGTGGAGGGTGCCCCTGGATGCTGGGGGGTGGGGGTGCAGGGGGACATGAGTGGGGGCCTGGTGGTGCTGCCCCTGCACTGCTGGGGGGTGGGGGTGGTGGGAGACATGAGTGGGGGCCTGGTGGAGGGTGCCCCTGGTGGCTGGGTGGTGGGGGTGGTGGGAGACATGAGTGGGGGCCTGGTGGGGGCTGCCCCTGCACTGCTGGGGGGTGGGGGTGGTGGGAGACATGAGTGGGGGCCTGGTGGAGGGTGCCCCTGCACTGCTGGGGGGTGGGGGTGGTGGGAGACATGAGTGGGAGCCTGGTGGAGGCTGCCCCTGGTGGCTGGGGGGGTGGGGGTGGTGGGAGACATGAGTGGGGGCCTGGTGGAGGCTGCCCCTGCACTGCTGGGGGGTGGGGGTGGTGGGAGACATGAGTGGGGGCCGGGTGGAGGCTGCCCCTGCACTGCTGGCGGGTGGGGGTGGTGGGAGACATGAGTGGGGGCCTGGTGGAGGCTGCCCCTGCACTGCTGGGGGGTGGGGGTGGTGGGAGACATGAGTGGGGGCCTGGTGGAGGGTGCCCCTGGTGGCTGGGGGGTGGGGGTGGTGGGACACATGAGTGGGGGCCTGGTGGAGGGTGCCCCTGCACTGCTGGGGGGTGGGGGTGGTGGGAGACATGAGTGGGGGCCTGGTGGAGGGTGCCCCTAGTGGCTGGGGGGTGGGGGGGTGGTGACATGAGTGGGGGCCTGGTGGAGGGTGCCCATGCACTGCTGGGGGGTGGGGGTGGTGGGAGACATGAGTGGGGGCCTGGTGGAGGGTGCCCCTGGTGGCTGGGGGGTGGGGGTGGTGGGAGACATGAGTGGGGGCCTGGTGGAGGGTGCCCCTGCACTGCTGGGGGGTGGGGGTGGTGGGAGACATGAGTGGGGGCCTGGTGTAGGCTGCCCCTGGTGGCTGGGGGGTGGGGGTGGTGGGAGACATGAGTGGGGGCCTGGTGGAGGCTGCCCCTGCACTGCTGGGGGGTGGGGGTGGTGGGAGACATGAGTGGGGGCCTGGTGGAGGGTGCCCCTGGATGCTGGGGGGTGGTGGGAGACATGAGTGGGGGCCTGGTGGAGGGTGCCCCTGGTGGCTGGGGGGTGGGGGTGGTGGGAGACATGAGTGGGGGCCTGGTGGAGGCTGCCCCTACACTGCTGGGGTTGGGGGTAGTGGGAGACATGGTTGGGGGCCTGGTGGAGGCTGCCCCTGCACTGCTGGGGGGTGGGGGGTGGTGGGAGACATGAGTGGGGGCCTGGTGGAGGGTGCCCCTGCACAGCTCGGGGGTGGGGGTGGTGGGAGACATGAGTGGGGGCCTGGTGGAGGGTGCCCCTGGATGGTGGGGGGTGGGGATGGTGGGAGACATGAGTGGGGGCCTGGTGGAGGCTGCCCCTGGTGGCTGGGGGGTGGGGGTGGTGGGAGACATGAGTGGGGGCCTGGTGGAGGCTGCCCCTGCTCTGCTGGGGGGTGGGGTGGTGGGAGACATGAGTGGGGGCCTGGTGGAGGCTGCCCCTGCACTGCTGGGGGGTGGGGGTGGTGGGAGACATGAGTGGGGGCCTGGTGGAGGGTGCCCCTGGTGGCTGGGTGGTGGGGGTGGTGGGAGACATGAGTGGGGGCCTGGTGGGGGCTGCCCCTGCACTGCTGGGGGGTGGGGGTGGTGGGAGACATGAGTGGGGGCCTGGTGGAGGCTGCCCCTGCACTGCTGGGGGATGGGGGTGGTGGGAGACATGAGTGGGGGCCTGGTGGAGGGTGCCCCTGGATCGTGGGGGGTGGGGATGGTGGGAGACATGAGTGGGGGCCCGGTGGGGGCTGCCCCTGCACTGCTGGGGGGTGGGGGTGGTGGGAGACATGAGCTGGGGCCTGGTGGAGGGTGCCCCTGGATGCTGGGAGTGCAGGGGGACATGAGTGGGGGCCTGGTGGTGCTGCCCCTGCACTGCTGGGGGGTGGGGGTGGTGGGAGACATGAGCTGGGGCCTGGTGGAGGGTGCCCCTGGTGGCTGGGTGGTGGGAGTGGTGGGAGACATGAGTGGGGGCCCGGTGGGGGCTGCCCCTGCACTGCTGGGGGGTGGGGGTGGTGGGAGACATGAGTGGGGGCCTGGTGGAGGGTGCCCCTGCACTGCTGGGGGGTGGGGGTGGTGGGAGACATGAGTGGTGGCCTGGTGGAGGCTGCCCATGGTGGCTGGGGGGGTGGGTGTGGTGGGAGACATGAGTGGGGGCCTGGTGGAGGCTGCCCCTGCACTGCTTGGGGGTGGGGGTGGTGGGAGACATGAGTGGGGGCCTGGTGGAGGCTGCCCCTGCACTGCTGGGGCGTGGGGGTGGTGGGAGACATGAGTGGGGGCCTGGTGGAGGCTGCCCCTGCACTGCTGGGGGGTGGGGGTGGTGGGAGACATGAGTGGGGGCCTGGTGGAGGGTGCCCCTGGTGGCTGGGGGGTGGGGGTGGTGGGAGACATGAGTGGGGGCCTGGTGGAGGGTGCCCCTGCACTGCTGGAGGGTGGGGGTGGTGGGAGACATGAGTGGGGGCCTGGTGGAGGCTGCCCCTGGTGGCTGGGGGGTTTGGGTGGTGGGAGACATGAGTGGGGGCCTGGTGGAGGCTGCCCCTGCACTGCTGGGGGGTGGGGGTGGTGGGAGACATGAGTGGGGGCCTGGTGGAGGCTGCCCCTGGTGGCTGGGGGGTGGGGGTGGTGGGAGACATGAGTGGGGGCCTGGTGGAGGCTGCCCCTGCACTGCTGGGGGTGGGGGTGATGGGAGACATGAGTGGGGGCCTGGTGGAGGGTGCCCCTGGATGCTGGAGGGTGGGGGTGCAGGGGGACATGAGTGGGGGCCTGGTGGTGCTGCCCCTGCACTGCTGGGGGGTGGGGGTGGTGGGAGACATGAGTGGGGGCCTGGTGGAGGGTGCCCCTGCACTGCTGGGGGGTGGGGGTGGTGGGAGACATGAGTGGGGGCCTGGTGGAGGGTGCCCCTGGTGGCTGGGTGGTGGGGGTGGTGGGGGACATGAGTGGGGGCCTGGTGGGGGCTGCCCCTGCACTGCTGAGGGGTGGGGGTGGTGGGAGACATGAGTGGGGGCCTGGTGGAGGGTGCCCCTGGATGCTGGGGGGTGGGGGTGCAGGGGGACATGAGTGGGGGCCTGTTGGTGCTGCCCCTGCACTGCTGGGGGGTGGGGGTGGTGGGAGACATGAGTGGGGGCCTGGTGGAGGGTGCCCCTGGTGGCTGGGTGGTGGGGGTGGTGGGAGACATGAGTGGGGGCCTGGTGGGGGCTGCCCCTTCACTGCTGGGGGGTGGGGGTGGTGGGAGACATGAGTGGGGGCCTGGTGGAGGGTGCCCCTGCACTGCTGGGGGGTGGGGGTGGTGGGAGACATGAGTGGGGGCCTGGTGGAGGCTGCCCCTGGTGGCTGGGGGGTGGGGGTGGTGGGAGACATGAGTGGGGGCCTGGTGGAGGCTGCCCCTGCACTGCTGGGGGGTGGGGTTGGTGGGAGAAATGAGTGGGGGCCTGGTGGAGGCTGCCCCTGCACTGCTGGGGGGTGGGGTTGGTGGGAGAAATGAGTGGGGGCCTGGTGGAGGCTGCCCCTGCACTGCTGGGGGGTGGGGTGGTGTGAGACATGAGTGGGGGCCTGGTGGAGGCTGCCCCTGCACTGCTGGGGGGTGGGGGTGGTGGGAGCCATGAGTGGGGGCCTGGTGGAGGGTGCCCCTGCACTGCTGGGGGGTGGGGGTGGTGGGAGACATGAGTGGGGGCCTGGTGGAGGGTGCCCCTGGTGGCTGGGGGGTGGGGGGGTGGGTGACATGAGTGGGGGCCTGGTGGAGGGTGCCCCTGCACTGCTGGGGGGTGGGGGTGGTGGGAGACATGAGTGGGGGCCTGGTGGAGGGTGCCCCTGGTGGCTGGGGGGTGGGGGTGGTGGCAGACATGAGTGGGGGCCTGGTGGAGGGTGCCCCTGCACTGCTGGGTGGTGGGGGTGGTGGGAGACATGAGTGGGGGCCTGGTGTAGGCTGCCCTTGGTGGCTGGGCGGTGGGGGTGGTGGGAGACATGAGTGGGGGCCTGGTGGAGGCTGCCCCTGCACTGCTGGGGGGTGGGGGTGGTGGGAGACATGAGTGGAGGCCTGGTGGAGGCTGCCCCTGGTGGCTGGGGGGTGGGGGTGGTGGGAGACATGAGTGGGGGCCTGGTGGAGGCTGCCCCTGCACTGCTGGGGGGTGGGGGTGGTGGGAGACATGAGTGGGGGCCTGGTGGAGGGTGCCCCTGGATTCTGGGGGGTGGGGGTTCAGGGGGACATGAGTGGGGGCCTGGTGGTGCTGCCCCTGCACTGCTGGGGGGTGGGGGTGGTGGGAGGCATGAGTGGGGGCCTGGTGGAGGGTGCCCCTGCACTGCTGGGGGGTGGGGGTGGTGGGAGACATGAGTGGGGGCCTGGTGGAGGGTGCCCCTGGTGGCTGGGGGGTGGTGGGAGACATGAGTGGGGGCCTGGTGGAGGGTGCCCCTGGTGGCTGGGGGGTGGGGGTGGTGGGAGACATGAGTGGGGGCCTGGTGGAGGCTGCCCCTGCACTGCTGGGGTTGGGGGTAGTGGGAGACATGGTTGGGGGCCTGGTGGAGGCTGCCCCTGCACTGCTGGGGGGTGGGGGTGGTGGGAGACATGAGTGGGGGCCTGGTGGAGGGTGCCCCTGCACAGCTGGGGGGTGGGGGTGGTGGGAGACATGAGTGGGGGCCTGGTGGAGGGTGCCCCTGGATGGTGGGGGGTGGGGATGGTGGGAGACATGAGTGGGGGCCTGGTGGAGGCTGCCCCTGGTGGCTGGGGGGTGGGGGTGGTGGAAGACATGAGTGGGGGCCTGGTGGGGGCTGCCCCTGCACTGCTGGGGGGTTGGGGTGGTGGGAGACATGAGTGGGGGCCTGGTGGAGGGTGCCCCTGGATGCTGGGGGTGCAGGGGGACATGAGTGGGGGCCTGGTGGTGCTGCCCCTGCACTGCTGGGGGGTGGGGGTGGTGGGAGACGTGAGCTGGGGCCTGGTGGAGGGTGCCCCTGGTGGCTGGGTGGTGGGAATGGTGGGAGACATGAGTGGGGGCCCGGTGGGGGCTGCCCCTGCACTGCTGGGGGGTGGGGGTGTTGGGAGACATGAGTGGGGGCCTGGTGGAGGGTGCCCCTGCACTGCTGGGGGGTGGGGGTGGTGGGAGACATGAGTGGGGGCCTGGTGGAGGCTGCCCCTGGTGGCTGGGGGGGTGGGGGTGGTGGGAGACATGAGTGGGGGCCTGGTGGAGGCTGCCCCTGCACTGCTTGGGGGTGGGGGTGGTGGGAGACATGAGTGGGGGCCTGGTGGAGGCTGCCACTGCACTGCTGGGGGGTGGGGGTGGTGGGAGACATGAGTGGGGGCCTGGTGGAGGCTGCCCCTGCACTGCTGGGGGGTGGGGGTGGTGGGAGACATGAGTGGGGGCCTGGTGGAGGGTGCCCCTGGTGGCTGGGGGGTGGGGGTGGTGGGAGACATGAGTGGGGGCCTGGTGGAGGGTGCCCCTGGTGGCTTGGGGGTGGGGGTGGTGGGAGACATGAGTGGGGGCCTGGTGGAGGGTGCCCCTGCGCTGCTGGGGGGTGGGGGTGGTGGGAGACATGAGTGGGGGCCTGGTGGAGGCTGCCTCTGGTGGCTGGGGGTGGGGGTGGTGGGAGACATGAGTGGGGGCCTGGTGGAGGCTGCCCCTGCACTGCTGGGGGGTGGGGTGATGGGAGACATGAGTGGGGGCCTGGTGGAGGGTGCCCCTGGATGCTGGGGGGTGGGGGTGCAGGGGGACATGAGTGGGGGCCTGGTGGTGCTGCCCCTGCACTGCTGGGGGGTGGGGGTGGTGGTAGACATGAGTGGGGGCCTGGTGGAGGGTGCCCCTGCACTGCTTGGGGGTGGGGGTGGTGGGAGACATGAGTGGGGGCCTGGTGGAGGGTGCCCCTGGTGGCTGGGTGGTGGGGAACATGAGTGGGGGCCTGGTGGGGGCTGCCCCTGCACTGCTGAGGGGTGGGGGTGGTGGGAGACATGAGTGGGGGCCTGGTGGAGGCTGCCCCTGCACTGCTGGGGGGTGGGGGTGGTGGGAGACATGAGTGGGGGCCTGGTGGAGGATGCCCCTGGATGCTGGGGGGTGGGGGTGCAGGGGGACATGAGTGGGGGCCTGGTGGTGCTGCCCCTGCACTGCTGGGGGGTGGGGGTGGTGGGAGACATGAGTTAGGGCCTGGTGGAGGGTGCCCCTGGTGGCTGGGTGGTGGGGGTGGTGGGAGACATGAGTGGGGGCCTGGTGGGGGCTGCCCCTTCACTGCTGGGGGGTGGGGGTGGTGGGAGACATGAGTGGGGGCCTGGTGGAGGGTGCCCCTGCACTGCTGGGGGGTGGGGGTGGTGGGAGACATGAGTGGGGGCCTGGTGGAGGCTGCCCCTGGTGGCTGGGGGGTGGGGGTGGTGGGAGACATGAGTGGGGGCCTGGTGGAGGCTGCCCCTGCACTGCTGGGGGGTGGGGGTGGTGGGAGAAATGAGTGGGGGCCTGGTGGAGGCTGCCCCTGCACTGCTGGGGGGTGGGGGTGGTGGGAGACATGAGTGGGGGCCTGGTGGAGGGTGCCCCTGGTGGCTGGGGGGTGGGGTTGGTGGGAGACATGAGTGGGGGCCTGGTGGAGGCTGCCCCTGCACTGCTGGGGGGTGGGGGTGGTGGGAGAAATGAGTGGGGGCCTGGTGGAGGCTGCCCCTGCACTGCTGGGGGGTGAGGGTGGTGGGAGCCATGAGTGGGGGCCTGGTGGAGGGTGCCCCTGGTGGCTGGGGGGTGGGGTTGGTGGGAGACATGAGTGGGGGCCTGGTGGAGGGTGCCCCTGCACTGCTGGGGGGTGGGGGGGTGGGAGACATGAGTGGGGGCCTGGTGGAGGGTGCCCCTGGTGGCTGGGGGGTGGGGGGTGGGTGACATGAGTGGGGGCCTGGTGGAGGGTGCCTCTGCACTGCTGGGCGGTGGGGGTGGTGGGAGACATGAGTGGGGGCCTGGTGGAGGGTGCCCCTGGTTGCTGGGGGGTGGGGGTGGTGGGAGACATGAGTGGGGGCCTGGTGGAGGCTGCCCCTGCACTGCTGGGGGGTGGGGGTGGTGGTAGACATGAGTGGGGGCCTGGTGGAGGGTGCCCCTGCACTGCTTGGGGGTGGGGGTGGTGGGAGACATGAGTGGGGGCCTGGTGGAGGGTGCCCCTGGTGGCTGGGTGGTGGGGAACATGAGTGGGGGCCTGGTGGGGGCTGCCCCTGCACTGCTGAGGGGTGGGGGTGGTGGGAGACATGAGTGGGGGCCTGGTGGAGGCTGCCCCTGCACTGCTGGGGGGTGGGGGTGGTGGGAGACATGAGTGGGGGCCTGGTGGAGGATGCCCCTGGATGCTGGGGGGTGGGGGTGCAGGGGGACATGAGTGGGGGCCTGGTGGTGCTGCCCCTGCACTGCTGGGGGGTGGGGGTGGTGGGAGACATGAGTTAGGGCCTGGTGGAGGGTGCCCCTGGTGGCTGGGTGGTGGGGGTGGTGGGAGACATGAGTGGGGGCCTGGTGGGGGCTGCCCCTTCACTGCTGGGGGGTGGGGGTGGTGGGAGACATGAGTGGGGGCCTGGTGGAGGGTGCCCCTGCACTGCTGGGGGGTGGGGGTGGTGGGAGACATGAGTGGGGGCCTGGTGGAGGCTGCCTCTGGTGGCTGGGGGGTGGGGGTGGTGGGAGACATGAGTGGGGGCCTGGTGGAGGCTGCCCCTGCACTGCTGGGGGGTGGGGGTGGTGGGAGAAATGAGTGGGGGCCTGGTGGAGGCTGCCCCTGCACTGCTGGGGGGTGGGGGTGGTGGGAGACATGAGTGGGGGCCTGGTGGAGGCTGCCCCTGCACTGCTGGGGGGTGGGGGTGGTGGGAGAAATGAGTGGGGGCCTGGTGGAGGCTGCCCCTGCACTGCTGGGGGGTGGGGGTGGTGGGAGACATGAGTGGGGGCCTGGTGGAGGGTGCCCCTGGTGGCTGGGGGGTGGGGTTGGTGGGAGACATGAGTGGGGGCCTGGTGGAGGCTGCCCCTGCACTGCTGGGGGGTGGGGGTGGTGGGAGAAATGAGTGGGGGCCTGGTGGAGGCTGCCCCTGCACTGCTGGGGGGTGAGGGTGGTGGGAGCCATGAGTGGGGGCCTGGTGGAGGGTGCCCCTGGTGGCTGGGGGGTGGGGGTGGTGGGAGACATGAGTGGGGGCCTGGTGGAGGCTGCCCCTGCACTGCTGGGGGGTGGGGGGGGGTTGGTGGGAGACATGAGTGGGGGCCTGGTGGAGGGTGCCCCTGCACTGCTGGGGGGTGGGGGGGTGGGAGACATGAGTGGGGGCCTGGTGGAGGGTGCCCCTGGTGGCTGGGGGGTGGGGGGGTGGGTGACATGAGTGGGGGCCTCGTGGAGGGTGCCTCTGCACTGCTGGGGGTGGGGGTGGTGGGAGACATGAGTGGGGGCCTGGTGGAGGCTGCCCCTGCACTGCTGGGGGGTGGGGGTGGTGGGAGACATGAGTGGGGGCCTGGTGGAGGGTGCCCCTGGTGGCTGGGGGGTGGGGTTGGTGGGAGACATGAGTGGGGGCCTGGTGGAGGCTGCCCCTGCACTGCTGGGGGGTGGGGGTGGTGGGAGAAATGAGTGGGGGCCTGGTGGAGGCTGCCCCTGCACTGCTGGGGGGTGAGGGTGGTGGGAGCCATGAGTGGGGGCCTGGTGGAGGGTGCCCCTGGTGGCTGGGGGGTGGGGTTGGTGGGAGACATGAGTGGGGGCCTGGTGGAGGGTGCCCCTGCACTGCTGGGGGGTGGGGGGGTGGGAGACATGAGTGGGGGCCTGGTGGAGGGTGCCCCTGGTGGCTGGGGGGTGGGGGGGTGGGTGACATGAGTGGGGGCCTCGTGGAGGGTGCCTCTGCACTGCTGGGGGGTGGGGGTGGTGGGAGACATGAGTGGGGGCCTGGTGGAGGGTGCCCCTGGTTGCTGGGGGGTGGGGGTGGTGGGAGACATGAGTGGGGGCCTGGTGGAGGCTGCCCCTGCACTGCTGGGGGGTGGGGGTGGTGGTAGACATGAGTGGGGGCCTGGTGGAGGGTGCCCCTGCACTGCTTGGGGGTGGGGGTGGTGGGAGACATGAGTGGGGGCCTGGTGGAGGGTGCCCCTGGTGGCTGGGTGGTGGGGAACATGAGTGGGGGCCTGGTGGGGGCTGCCCCTGCACTGCTGAGGGGTGGGGGTGGTGGGAGACATGAGTGGGGGCCTGGTGGAGGCTGCCCCTGCACTGCTGGGGGGTGGGGGTGGTGGGAGACATGAGTGGGGGCCTGGTGGAGGATGCCCCTGGATGCTGGGGGCTGGGGGTGCAGGGGGACATGAGTGGGGGCCTGGTGGTGCTGCCCCTGCACTGCTGGGGGGTGGGGGTGGTGGGAGACATGAGTTAGGGCCTGGTGGAGGGTGCCCCTGGTGGCTGGGTGGTGGGGGTGGTGGGAGACATGAGTGGGGGCCTGGTGGGGGCTGCCCCTTCACTGCTGGGGGGTGGGGGTGGTGGGAGACATGAGTGGGGGCCTGGTGGAGGGTGCCCCTGCACTGCTGGGGGGTGGGGGTGGTGGGAGACATGAGTGGGGGCCTGGTGGAGGCTGCCCCTGGTGGCTGGGGGGTGGGGGTGGTGGGAGACATGAGTGGGGGCCTGGTGGAGGCTGCCCCTGCACTGCTGGGGGGTGGGGGTGGTGGGAGAAATGAGTGGGGGCCTGGTGGAGGCTGCCCCTGCACTGCTGGGGGGTGGGGGTGGTGGGAGACATGAGTGGGGGCCTGGTGGAGGGTGCCCCTGGTGGCTGGGGGGTGGGGTTGGTGGGAGACATGAGTGGGGGCCTGGTGGAGGCTGCCCCTGCACTGCTGGGGGGTGGGGGTGGTGGGAGAAATGAGTGGGGGCCTGGTGGAGGCTGCCCCTGCACTGCTGGGGGGTGAGGGTGGTGGGAGCCATGAGTGGGGGCCTGGTGGAGGGTGCCCCTGGTGGCTGGGGGGTGGGGTTGGTGGGAGACATGAGTGGGGGCCTGGTGGAGGGTGCCCCTGCACTGCTGGGGGGTGGGGGGGTGGGAGACATGAGTGGGGGCCTGGTGGAGGGTGCCCCTGGTGGCTGGGGGGTGGGGGGGTGGGTGACATGAGTGGGGGCCTGGTGGAGGGTGCCTCTGCACTGCTGGGGGGTGGGGGTGGTGGGAGACATGAGTGGGGGCCTGGTGGAGGGTGCCCCTGGTTGCTGGGGGGTGGGGGTGGTGGCAGACATGAGTGGGGGCCTGGTGGAGGGTGCCCCTGCACTGCTGGGTGGTGGGGGTGGTGGGAGACATGAGTGGGGGCCTGGTGTAGGCTGCCCCTGGTGGCTGGGCGGTGGGGGTGGTGGGAGACATGAGTGGGGGCCTGGTGGAGGCTGCCCCTGCACTGCTGGGGGGTGGGGGTGGTGGGAGACATGAGTGGGGGCCTGGTGGAGGCTGCCCCTGGTGGCTGGGGGGTGGGGGTGGTGGGAGACATGAGTGGGGGCCTGGTGGAGGCTGCCCCTGCTCTGCTGGGGGGTGGGGGTGGTGGGAGACATGAGTGGGGGCCTGGTGGAGGGTGCCCCTGGATGCTGGGGGGTGGGGGTTCAGGGGGACATGAGTGGGGGCCTGGTGGTGCTGCCCCTGCACTGCTGGGGGGTGGGGGTGGTGGGAGACATGAGTGGGGGCCTGGTGGAGGGTGCCCCTGCACTGCTGGGGGGTGGGGGTGGTGGGAGACATGAGTGGGGGCCTGGTGGAGGGTGCCCCTGGTGGCTGGGGGGTGGTGGGAGACATGAGTGGGGCCTGGTGGAGGGTGCCCCTGGTGGCTGGGGGGTGGGGGTGGTGGGAGACATGAGTGGGGGCCTGGTGGAGGCTGCCCCTGCACTGCTGGGGTTGGGGGTAGTGGGGAGACATGGTTGGGGGCCTGGTGGAGGCTGCCCCTTCACTGCTGGGGGTGGGGATGGTGGGAGACATGAGTGGGGGCCTGGTGGAGGGTGCCCCTGCACAGCTGGGGGTGGGGGTGGTGGGAGACATGAGTGGGGGCCTGGTGGAGGGTGCCCCTGGATGGTGGGGGGTGGGGATGGTGGGAGACATGAGTGGGGGCCTGGTGGAGGCTGCCCCTGGTGGCTGGGGGGTGGGGGTGGTGGGAGACATGAGTGGGGGCCTGGTGGAGGCTGCCCCTGGATGGTGGGGGGGTGGGGATGGTGGGAGACATGAGTGGGGGCCTGGTGGAGGCTGCCCCTGCACTGCTGGGGGGTGGGGGTGGTGGGAGACATGAGTGGGGGCCTGGTGGAGGGTGCCCCTGGTGGCTGGGTGGTGGGGGTGGTGGGAGACATGAGTGGGGGCCTGGTGGGGGCTGCCCCTGCACTGCTGGGGGTGGGGGTGGTGGGAGACATGAGTGGGGGCCTGGTGGAGGCTGCCCCTGCACTGCTGGGGGGTGGGGGTGGTGGGAGACATGAGTGGGGGCCTGGTGGAGGGTGCCCCTGGATGCTGGGGGTGCAGGGGGACATGAGTGGGGGCCTGGTGGTGCTGCCCCTGCACTGCTGGGGGGTGGGGGTGGTGGGAGACATGAGCTGGGGCCTGGTGGAGGGTGCCCCTGGATGCTGGGGGGTGGGGGTGCAGGGGGACATGAGTGGGGGCCTGGTGGTGCTGCCCTGCACTGCTGGGGGGTGGGGGTGGTGGGAGACATGAGTGGGGGCCTGGTGGAGGGTGCCCCTGCACTGCTGGGGGGTGGGGTTGTGGGAGACATGAGTGGGGGCCTGGTGGAGGCTGCCCCTGCACTGCTGGGGGGTGGGGGTGGCGGGAGACATGAGTGGGGGCCTGGTGGAGGCTGCCCCTGCACTGCTGGGGGTCGGGTGGTGGGAGACATGAGTGGGGGCCTGGTGGAGGCTGCCCCTGCACTGCTGGGGGGTGGGGGTGGTGGGGAGACATGAGTGGGGGCCTGGTGGAGGCTGCCCCCTGCACTGCTGGGGGTGGGGTGGTGGGAGACATGAGTGGGGGCCTGGTGGAGGGTGCCCCTGGTGGCTGGGGGGTGGGGGTGGTGGGAGACATGAGTGGGGGCCTGGTGGAGGGTGCCCCTGCACTGCTGGGGGGTGGGGGTGGTGAGAGACATGAGTGGGGGCCTGGTGGAGGGTGCCCCTGGTGGCAGGGGGTGGGGGTGGTGGGAGACATGAGTGGGGGCCTGGTGGAGGGTGCCCTGCACTGCTCTGGGGTGGGGGTGGTGGGAGACATGAGTGGGGGCCTGGTGGAGGGTGCCCCTGGTGGCTGGGGGTGGTGGGAGACATGAGTGGGGGCCTGGTGGAGGGTGCCCCTGCACTGCTGGGGGGTGGGGGTGGTGGGAGACATGAGTGGGGGCCTGGTGGAGGCTGCCCCTGGTGGCTGGGGGGTGGGGGTGGTGGGAGACATGAGTGGGGGCCTGGTGGAGGCTGCCCCATGCACAGCTGGGGGTGGGGGTGGTGGGAGACATGAGTGGGGGCCTGGTGGAGGCTGCCCCTGGTGGCTGGGGGGTGGGGGTGGACGGAGACATGAGTGGGGGCCTGGTGGAGGCTGCCCCTGCACTGCTGGGGGGTGGGGGTGGGGAGACATGAGTGGGGGCCTGGTGGAGGGTGCCCCTGGATGCTGGGGGGTGGGGGTGCAGGGGGACATGAGTGGGGGCCTGGTGGTGCTGCCCCTGCACTGCTGGGGGGTGGGGGTGGTGGGAGACATGAGTGGGGGCCTGGTGGAGGGTGCCCCTGCACTGCTGGGGGGTGGGGGTTGTGGGAGACATGAGTGGGGGCCTGGTGGAGGGTGCCCCTGGTGGCTGGGGGGTGGGGGTGGTGGGAGACATGAGTGGGGCCTGGTGGAGGGTGCCCCTGGTGGCTGGGGGGTGGGGGTGGTGGGAGACATGAGTGGGGGCCTGGTGGAGGCTGCCCCTGCACTGCTGGGGGGTGGGGTGGCGGGAGATATGAGTGGGGGCCTGGTGGAGGCTGCCCCTGCCCTGCTGGGGGGTGGGGGTGGTGGGAGACATGAGTGGGGCCTGGTGGAGGGTGCCCCTGCACAGCTGGGGGGCGGCGGGGGTGGGAGACATGAGTGGGGGCCTGGTGGAGGGTGCCCCTGGATGGTGGGGGTGCAGGGGGACATGAGTGTGGGCCTGGTGGTGGTGCCCCTGCACTGCTGGGGGGTGGGGGTGGTGGGAGACATGAGTGGGGGCCTGGTGGAGGGGGCCCCTCGATGGTGGGGGGTGGGGATGGTGGGAGACATGAGTGGGAGCCTGGTGGAGGCTGCCCCTGCACTGCTGGGGGGTGGGGGTGGTGGGAGACATGAGTGGGGGCCTGGTGGAGGGTGCCCCTGGTGGCTGGGTGGTGGGGGTGGTGGGAGACATGAGTGGGGGCCTTGTGGGGGCTGCCCCTGCACTGCTGGGGGGTGGGGGTGGTGGGAGACATGAGTGGGGGCCTGGTGGAGGCTGCCCCTGCACTGCTGGGGGGTGGGGTGGTGGGAGACATGAGTGGGGACCTGGTGGAGGGTGCCCCTGGATGCTGGGGGTGCAGGGGGACATGAGTGGGGGCCTGGTGGTGCTGCCCCTGCACTGCTGGGTGGTGGGGGTGGTGGGAGACATGAGCTGGGGCCTGGTGGAGGGTGCCCCCGGTGGCTGGGTGGTGGGTGTGGTGGGAGACATGAGTGGGGGCTTAGTGGGGGCTGCCCCTGCACTGCTGGGGAGTGGGGGTGGTGGGAGACATGAGTGGGGGCCTGGTGGAGGCTGCCCCTGGTGGCTGGGGGGTGGGGTGGTGGGAGACATGAGTGGGGGCCTGGTGGAGGCTGCCCCTGCACTGCTGGGGGGTGGGGGTGGTGGGAGAAATGAGTGGGGGCCTGGTGGAGGCTGCCCCTGCACTGCTGGGGGGTGGGGGTGGTGGGAGACATGAGTGGGGGCCTGGTGGAGGGTGCCCCTGGTGGCTGGGGGGTGGGGTTGGTGGGAGACATGAGTGGGGGCCTGGTGGAGGCTGCCCCTGCACTGCTGGGGGGTGGGGGTGGTGGGAGAAATGAGTGGGGGCCTGGTGGAGGCTGCCCCTGCACTGCTGGGGGGTGAGGGTGGTGGGAGCCATGAGTGGGGGGCCTGGTGGAGGGTGCCCTGGTGGCTGGGGGGTGGGGTTGGTGGGAGACATGAGTGGGGGCCTGGTGGAGGGTGCCCCTGCACTGCTGGGGGGTGGGGGGTGGGAGACATGAGTGGGGGCCTGGTGGAGGGTGCCCCTGGTGGCTGGGGGGTGGGGGGGTGGGTGACATGAGTGGGGGCCTGGTGGAGGGTGCCTCTGCACTGCTGGGGGGGGGGGTGGTGGGAGACATGAGTGGGGGCCTGGTGGAGGGTGCCCCTGGTTGCTGGGGGTGGGGGTGGTGGCAGACATGAGTGGGGGCCTGGTGGAGGGTGCCCCCTGCACTGCTGGGTGGTGGGGGTGGTGGGAGACATGAGTGGGGGCCTGGTGTAGGCTGCCCCTGGTGGCTGGGCGGTGGGGGTGGTGGGAGACATGAGTGGGGGCCTGGTGGAGGCTGCCCCTGCACTGCTGGGGGGTGGGGGTGGTGGGAGACATGAGTGGGGGCCTGGTGGAGGCTGCCCCTGGTGGCTGGGGGGTGGGGGTGGTGGGAGACATGAGTGGGGGCCTGGTGGAGGCTGCCCCTGCTCTGCTGGGGGGTGGGGGTGGTGGGAGACATGAGTGGGGGCCTGGTGGAGGCTGCCCCTGGTGGCTGGGGGGTGGGGGTGGTGGGAGACATGAGTGGGGGCCTGGTGGAGCTGCCCCTGCACTGCTTGGGGGTGGGGGTGGTGGGAGACATGAGTGGGGGCCTGGTGGAGGCTGCCACTGCACTGCTGGGGGGTGGGGGTGGTGGGAGACATGAGTGGGGGCCTGGTGGAGGCTGCCCCTGCACTGCTGGGGGGTGGGGGTGGTGGGAGACATGAGTGGGGGCCTGGTGGAGGGTGCCCCTGGTGGCTGGGGGGTGGGGGTGGTGGGAGACATGAGTGGGGGCCTGGTGGAGGGTGCCCCTGGTGGCTTGGGGGTGGGGGTGGTGGGAGACATGAGTGGGGGCCTGGTGGAGGGTGCCCCTGCGCTGCTGGGGGGTGGGGGTGGTGGGAGACATGAGTGGGGGCCTGGTGGAGGCTGCCTCTGGTGGCTGGGGGTGGGGGTGGTGGGAGACATGAGTGGGGGCCTGGTGGAGGCTGCCCCTGCACTGCTGGGGGGTGGGGTGATGGGAGACATGAGTGGGGCCTGGTGGAGGGTGCCCCTGGATGCTGGGGGGTGGGGGTGCAGGGGACATGAGTGGGGGCCTGGTGGTGCTGCCCCTGCACTGCTGGGGGGTGGGGGTGGTGTAGACATGAGTGGGGGCCTGGTGGAGGGTGCCCCTGCACTGCTTGGGGGTGGGGGTGGTGGGAGACATGAGTGGGGGCCTGGTGGAGGGTGCCCCTGGTGGCTGGGTGGTGGGGAACATGAGTGGGGGCCTGGTGGGGGCTGCCCCTGCACTGCTGAGGGGTGGGGGTGGTGGGAGACATGAGTGGGGGCCTGGTGGAGGCTGCCCCTGCACTGCTGGGGGGTGGGGGTGGTGGGAGACATGAGTGGGGGCCTGGTGGAGGATGCCCCTGGATGCTGGGGGGTGGGGGTGCAGGGGGACATGAGTGGGGGCCTGGTGGTGCTGCCCCTGCACTGCTGGGGGGTGGGGGTGGTGGGAGACATGAGTTAGGGCCTGGTGGAGGGTGCCCCTGGTGGCTGGGTGGTGGGGGTGGTGGGAGACATGAGTGGGGGCCTGGTGGGGGCTGCCCCTTCACTGCTGGGGGGTGGGGGTGGTGGGAGACATGAGTGGGGGCCTGGTGGAGGGTGCCCCTGCACTGCTGGGGGGTGGGGGTGGTGGGAGACATGAGTGGGGGCCTGGTGGAGGCTGCCCCTGGTGGCTGGGGGGTGGGGTGGTGGGAGACATGAGTGGGGGCCTGGTGGAGGCTGCCCCTGCACTGCTGGGGTGCACTGCTGGGGGGTGGGGGTGGTGGGAGAAATGAGTGGGGGCCTGGTGGAGGCTGCCCCTGCACTGCTGGGGGGTGGGGGTGGTGGGAGACATGAGTGGGGGCCTGGTGGAGGGTGCCCCTGGTGGCTGGGGGGTGGGGTTGGTGGGAGACATGAGTGGGGGCCTGGTGGAGGCTGCCCCTGCACTGCTGGGGGGTGGGGGTGGTGGGAGAAATGAGTGGGGGCCTGGTGGAGGCTGCCCCTGCACTGCTGGGGGGTGAGGGTGGTGGGAGCCATGAGTGGGGGCCTGGTGGAGGGTGCCCCTGGTGGCTGGGGGGTGGGGTTGGTGGGAGACATGAGTGGGGGCCTGGTGGAGGGTGCCCCTGCACTGCTGGGGGGTGGGGGGGTGGGAGACATGAGTGGGGGCCTGGTGGAGGGTGCCCCTGGTGGCTGGGGGGTGGGGGGTGGGTGACATGAGTGGGGGCCTGGTGGAGGGTGCCTCTGCACTGCTGGGGGGTGGGGGTGGTGGGAGACATGAGTGGGGGCCTGGTGGAGGGTGCCCCTGGTTGCTGGGGGGTGGGGGTGGTGGGAGACATGAGTGGGGGCCTGGTGGAGGCTGCCCCTGCACTGCTGGGGGGTGGGGGTGGTGGTAGACATGAGTGGGGGCCTGGTGGAGGGTGCCCCTGCACTGCTTGGGGGTGGGGGTGGTGGGAGACATGAGTGGGGGCCTGGTGGAGGGTGCCCCTGGTGGCTGGGTGGTGGGGAACATGAGTGGGGGCCTGGTGGGGGCTGCCCCTGCACTGCTGAGGGGTGGGGGTGGTGGGAGACATGAGTGGGGGCCTGGTGGAGGCTGCCCCTGCACTGCTGGGGGGTGGGGGTGGTGGGAGACATGAGTGGGGGCCTGGTGGAGGATGCCCCTGGATGCTGGGGGGTGGGGGTGCAGGGGGACATGAGTGGGGGCCTGGTGGTGCTGCCCCTGCACTGCTGGGGGGTGGGGGTGGTGGGAGACATGAGTTAGGGCCTGGTGGAGGGTGCCCCTGGTGGCTGGGTGGTGGGGGTGGTGGGAGACATGAGTGGGGGCCTGGTGGGGGCTGCCCCTTCACTGCTGGGGGGTGGGGGTGGTGGGAGACATGAGTGGGGGCCTGGTGGAGGGTGCCCCTGCACTGCTGGGGGGTGGGGGTGGTGGGAGACATGAGTGGGGGCCTGGTGGAGGCTGCCTCTGGTGGCTGGGGGGTGGGGGTGGTGGGAGACATGAGTGGGGGCCTGGTGGAGGCTGCCCCTGCACTGCTGGGGGGTGGGGGTGGTGGGAGAAATGAGTGGGGGCCTGGTGGAGGCTGCCCCTGCACTGCTGGGGGGTGGGGGTGGTGGGAGACATGAGTGGGGGCCTGGTGGAGGCTGCCCCTGCACTGCTGGGGGGTGGGGGTGGTGGGAGAAATGAGTGGGGGCCTGGTGGAGGCTGCCCCTGCACTGCTGGGGGGTGGGGGTGGTGGGAGACATGAGTGGGGGCCTGGTGGAGGGTGCCCCTGGTGGCTGGGGGGTGGGGTTGGTGGGAGACATGAGTGGGGGCCTGGTGGAGGCTGCCCCTGCACTGCTGGGGGGTGGGGGTGGTGGGAGAAATGAGTGGGGGCCTGGTGGAGGCTGCCCCTGCACTGCTGGGGGGTGAGGGTGGTGGGAGCCATGAGTGGGGGCCTGGTGGAGGGTGCCCATGGTGGCTGGGGGGTGGGGGTGGTGGGAGACATGAGTGGGGGCCTGGTGGAGGCTGCCCCTGCACTGCTGGGGGGTGGGGGGGGGTTGGTGGGAGACATGAGTGGGGGCCTGGTGGAGGGTGCCCCTGCACTGCTGGGGGGTGGGGGGGTGGGAGACATGAGTGGGGGCCTGGTGGAGGGTGCCCCTGGTGGCTGGGGGGTGGGGGGGTGGGTGACATGAGTGGGGGCCTCGTGGAGGGTGCCTCTGCACTGCTGGGGGTGGGGGTGGTGGGAGACATGAGTGGGGGCCTGGTGGAGGCTGCCCCTGCACTGCTGGGGGTGGGGGTGGTGGGAGACATGAGTGGGGGCCTGGTGGAGGGTGCCCCTGGTGGCTGGGGGGTGGGGTTGGTGGGAGACATGAGTGGGGGCCTGGTGGAGGCTGCCCCTGCACTGCTGGGGGGTGGGGGTGGTGGGAGAAATGAGTGGGGGCCTGGTGGAGGCTGCCCCTGCACTGCTGGGGGGTGAGGGTGGTGGGAGCCATGAGTGGGGGCCTGGTGGAGGGTGCCCCTGGTGGCTGGGGGGTGGGGTTGGTGGGAGACATGAGTGGGGGCCTGGTGGAGGGTGCCCCTGCACTGCTGGGGGGTGGGGGGGTGGGAGACATGAGTGGGGGCCTGGTGGAGGGTGCCCCTGGTGGCTGGGGGGTGGGGGGGTGGGTGACATGAGTGGGGGCCTCGTGGAGGGTGCCTCTGCACTGCTGGGGGGTGGGGGTGGTGGGAGACATGAGTGGGGGCCTGGTGGAGGGTGCCCCTGGTTGCTGGGGGGTGGGGGTGGTGGGAGACATGAGTGGGGGCCTGGTGGAGGCTGCCCCTGCACTGCTGGGGGGTGGGGGTGGTGGTAGACATGAGTGGGGGCCTGGTGGAGGGTGCCCCTGCACTGCTTGGGGGTGGGGGTGGTGGGAGACATGAGTGGGGGCCTGGTGGAGGGTGCCCCTGGTGGCTGGGTGGTGGGGAACATGAGTGGGGGCCTGGTGGGGGCTGCCCCTGCACTGCTGAGGGGTGGGGGTGGTGGGAGACATGAGTGGGGGCCTGGTGGAGGCTGCCCCTGCACTGCTGGGGGGTGGGGGTGGTGGGAGACATGAGTGGGGGCCTGGTGGAGGATGCCCCTGGATGCTGGGGGCTGGGGGTGCAGGGGGACATGAGTGGGGGCCTGGTGGTGCTGCCCCTGCACTGCTGGGGGGTGGGGGTGGTGGGAGACATGAGTTAGGGCCTGGTGGAGGGTGCCCCTGGTGGCTGGGTGGTGGGGGTGGTGGGGAGACATGAGTGGGGGCCTGGTGGGGGCTGCCCCTTCACTGCTGGGGGGTGGGGGTGGTGGGAGACATGAGTGGGGGCCTGGTGGAGGGTGCCCCTGCACTGCTGGGGGGTGGGGGTGGTGGGAGACATGAGTGGGGGCCTGGTGGAGGCTGCCCCTGGTGGCTGGGGGGTGGGGGTGGTGGGAGACATGAGTGGGGGCCTGGTGGAGGCTGCCCCTGCACTGCTGGGGGGTGGGGGTGGTGGGAGAAATGAGTGGGGGCCTGGTGGAGGCTGCCCCTGCACTGCTGGGGGGTGGGGGTGGTGGGAGACATGAGTGGGGGCCTGGTGGAGGGTGCCCCTGGTGGCTGGGGGGTGGGGTTGGTGGGAGACATGAGTGGGGGCCTGGTGGAGGCTGCCCCTGCACTGCTGGGGGGTGGGGGTGGTGGGAGAAATGAGTGGGGGCCTGGTGGAGGCTGCCCCTGCACTGCTGGGGGGTGAGGGTGGTGGGAGCCATGAGTGGGGGCCTGGTGGAGGGTGCCCCTGGTGGCTGGGGGGTGGGGTTGGTGGGAGACATGAGTGGGGGCCTGGTGGAGGGTGCCCCTGCACTGCTGGGGGGTGGGGGGGTGGGAGACATGAGTGGGGGCCTGGTGGAGGGTGCCCCTGGTGGCTGGGGGGTGGGGGGGTGGGTGACATGAGTGGGGGCCTGGTGGAGGGTGCCTCTGCACTGCTGGGGGGTGGGGGTGGTGGGAGACATGAGTGGGGGCCTGGTGGAGGGTGCCCCTGGTTGCTGGGGGGTGGGGGTGGTGGCAGACATGAGTGGGGGCCTGGTGGAGGGTGCCCCTGCACTGCTGGGTGGTGGGGGTGGTGGGAGACATGAGTGGGGGCCTGGTGTAGGCTGCCCCTGGTGGCTGGGCGGTGGGGGTGGTGGGAGACATGAGTGGGGGCCTGGTGGAGGCTGCCCCTGCACTGCTGGGGGGTGGGGGTGGTGGGAGACATGAGTGGGGGCCTGGTGGAGGCTGCCCCTGGTGGCTGGGGGGTGGGGGTGGTGGGAGACATGAGTGGGGGCCTGGTGGAGGCTGCCCCTGCTCTGCTGGGGGGTGGGGGTGGTGGGAGACATGAGTGGGGGCCTGGTGGAGGGTGCCCCTGGATGCTGGGGGGTGGGGGTTCAGGGGGACATGAGTGGGGGCCTGGTGGTGCTGCCCCTGCACTGCTGGGGGGTGGGGGTGGTGGGAGACATGAGTGGGGGCCTGGTGGAGGGTGCCCCTGCACTGCTGGGGGGTGGGGGTGGTGGGAGACATGAGTGGGGGCCTGGTGGAGGGTGCCCCTGGTGGCTGGGGGGTGGTGGGAGACATGAGTGGGGGCCTGGTGGAGGGTGCCCCTGGTGGCTGGGGGGTGGGGGTGGTGGGAGACATGAGTGGGGGCCTGGTGGAGGCTGCCCCTGCACTGCTGGGGTTGGGGGTAGTGGGAGACATGGTTGGGGGCCTGGTGGAGGCTGCCCCTTCACTGCTGGGGGTGGGGATGGTGGGAGACATGAGTGGGGGCCTGGTGGAGGGTGCCCCTGCACAGCTGGGGGGTGGGGGTGGTGGGAGACATGAGTGGGGGCCTGGTGGAGGGTGCCCCTGGATGGTGGGGGGTGGGGATGGTGGGAGACATGAGTGGGGGCCTGGTGGAGGCTGCCCCTGGTGGCTGGGGGGTGGGGGTGGTGGGAGACATGAGTGGGGGCCTGGTGGAGGCTGCCCCTGGATGGTGGGGGGTGGGGATGGTGGGAGACATGAGTGGGGGCCTGGTGGAGGCTGCCCCTGCACTGCTGGGGGGTGGGGGTGGTGGGAGACATGAGTGGGGGCCTGGTGGAGGGTGCCCCTGGTGGCTGGGTGGTGGGGGTGGTGGGAGACATGAGTGGGGGCCTGGTGGGGGCTGCCCCTGCACTGCTGGGGGTGGGGGTGGTGGGAGACATGAGTGGGGGCCTGGTGGAGGCTGCCCCTGCACTGCTGGGGGGTGGGGGTGGTGGGAGACATGAGTGGGGGCCTGGTGGAGGGTGCCCCTGGATGCTGGGGGTGCAGGGGGACATGAGTGGGGGCCTGGTGGTGCTGCCCCTGCACTGCTGGGGGGTGGGGGTGGTGGGAGACATGAGCTGGGGCCTGGTGGAGGGTGCCCCTGGATGCTGGGGGGTGGGGGTGCAGGGGGACATGAGTGGGGGCCTGGTGGTGCTGCCCCTGCACTGCTGGGGGGTGGGGGTGGTGGGAGACATGAGTGGGGGCCTGGTGGAGGGTGCCCCTGCACTGCTGGGGGGTGGGGTTGTGGGAGACATGAGTGGGGGCCTGGTGGAGGCTGCCCCTGCACTGCTGGGGGGTGGGGGTGGCGGGAGACATGAGTGGGGGCCTGGTGGAGGCTGCCCCTGCACTGCTGGGGGGTCGGGTGGTGGGAGACATGAGTGGGGGCCTGGTGGAGGCTGCCCCTGCACTGCTGGGGGGTGGGGGTGGTGGGAGACATGAGTGGGGGCCTGGTGGAGGCTGCCCCTGCACTGCTGGGGGGTGGGGGTGGTGGGAGACATGAGTGGGGGCCTGGTGGAGGGTGCCCCTGGTGGCTGGGGGGTGGGGGTGGTGGGAGACATGAGTGGGGGCCTGGTGGAGGGTGCCCCTGCACTGCTGGGGGGTGGGGGTGGTGAGAGACATGAGTGGGGGCCTGGTGGAGGGTGCCCCTGGTGGCAGGGGGTGGGGGTGGTGGGAGACATGAGTGGGGGCCTGGTGGAGGGTGCCCCTGCACTGCTCTGGGGTGGGGGTGGTGGGAGACATGAGTGGGGGCCTGGTGGAGGGTGCCCCTGGTGGCTGGGGGTGGTGGGAGACATGAGTGGGGGCCTGGTGGAGGGTGCCCCTGCACTGCTGGGGGGTGGGGGTGGTGGGAGACATGAGTGGGGGCCTGGTGGAGGCTGCCCCTGGTGGCTGGGGGGTGGGGGTGGTGGGAGACATGAGTGGGGGCCTGGTGGAGGCTGCCCCATGCACAGCTGGGGGTGGGGGTGGTGGGAGACATGAGTGGGGGCCTGGTGGAGGCTGCCCCTGGTGGCTGGGGGGTGGGGGTGGACGGAGACATGAGTGGGGGCCTGGTGGAGGCTGCCCCTGCACTGCTGGGGGGTGGGGGTGGTGGGAGACATGAGTGGGGGCCTGGTGGAGGGTGCCCCTGGATGCTGGGGGGTGGGGGTGCAGGGGGACATGAGTGGGGGCCTGGTGGTGCTGCCCCTGCACTGCTGGGGGGTGGGGGTGGTGGGAGACATGAGTGGGGGCCTGGTGGAGGGTGCCCCTGCACTGCTGGGGGGTGGGGGTTGTGGGAGACATGAGTGGGGGCCTGGTGGAGGGTGCCCCTGGTGGCTGGGGGGTGGGGGTGGTGGGAGACATGAGTGGGGGCCTGGTGGAGGGTGCCCCTGGTGGCTGGGGGGTGGGGGTGGTGGGAGACATGAGTGGGGGCCTGGTGGAGGCTGCCCCTGCACTGCTGGGGGGTGGGGGTGGCGGGAGATATGAGTGGGGGCCTGGTGGAGGCTGCCCCTGCCCTGCTGGGGGGTGGGGGTGGTGGGAGACATGAGTGGGGGCCTGGTGGAGGGTGCCCCTGCACAGCTGGGGGGCGGCGGGGGTGGGAGACATGAGTGGGGGCCTGGTGGAGGGTGCCCCTGGATGGTGGGGGTGCAGGGGGACATGAGTGTGGGCCTGGTGGTGGTGCCCCTGCACTGCTGGGGGGTGGGGGTGGTGGGAGACATGAGTGGGGGCCTGGTGGAGGGGGCCCCTCGATGGTGGGGGGTGGGGATGGTGGGAGACATGAGTGGGAGCCTGGTGGAGGCTGCCCCTGCACTGCTGGGGGGTGGGGGTGGTGGGAGACATGAGTGGGGGCCTGGTGGAGGGTGCCCCTGGTGGCTGGGTGGTGGGGGTGGTGGGAGACATGAGTGGGGGCCTTGTGGGGGCTGCCCCTGCACTGCTGGGGGGTGGGGGTGGTGGGAGACATGAGTGGGGGCCTGGTGGAGGCTGCCCCTGCACTGCTGGGGGGTGGGGTGGTGGGAGACATGAGTGGGGACCTGGTGGAGGGTGCCCCTGGATGCTGGGGGTGCAGGGGGACATGAGTGGGGGCCTGGTGGTGCTGCCCCTGCACTGCTGGGTGGTGGGGGTGGTGGGAGACATGAGCTGGGGCCTGGTGGAGGGTGCCCCCGGTGGCTGGGTGGTGGGTGTGGTGGGAGACATGAGTGGGGGCTTAGTGGGGGCTGCCCCTGCACTGCTGGGGAGTGGGGGTGGTGGGAGACATGAGTGGGGGCCTGGTGGAGGCTGCCCCTGGTGGCTGGGGGGTGGGGGTGGTGGGAGACATGAGTGGGGGCCTGGTGGAGGCTGCCCCTGCACTGCTGGGGGGTGGGGGTGGTGGGAGAAATGAGTGGGGGCCTGGTGGAGGCTGCCCCTGCACTGCTGGGGGGTGGGGGTGGTGGGAGACATGAGTGGGGGCCTGGTGGAGGGTGCCCCTGGTGGCTGGGGGGTGGGGTTGGTGGGAGACATGAGTGGGGGCCTGGTGGAGGCTGCCCCTGCACTGCTGGGGGGTGGGGGTGGTGGGAGAAATGAGTGGGGGCCTGGTGGAGGCTGCCCCTGCACTGCTGGGGGGTGAGGGTGGTGGGAGCCATGAGTGGGGGGCCTGGTGGAGGGTGCCCCTGGTGGCTGGGGGGTGGGGTTGGTGGGAGACATGAGTGGGGGCCTGGTGGAGGGTGCCCCTGCACTGCTGGGGGGTGGGGGGTGGGAGACATGAGTGGGGGCCTGGTGGAGGGTGCCCCTGGTGGCTGGGGGGTGGGGGGGTGGGTGACATGAGTGGGGGCCTGGTGGAGGGTGCCTCTGCACTGCTGGGGGGTGGGGGTGGTGGGAGACATGAGTGGGGGCCTGGTGGAGGGTGCCCCTGGTTGCTGGGGGGTGGGGGTGGTGGCAGACATGAGTGGGGGCCTGGTGGAGGGTGCCCCTGCACTGCTGGGTGGTGGGGGTGGTGGGAGACATGAGTGGGGGCCTGGTGTAGGCTGCCCCTGGTGGCTGGGCGGTGGGGGTGGTGGGAGACATGAGTGGGGGCCTGGTGGAGGCTGCCCCTGCACTGCTGGGGGGTGGGGGTGGTGGGAGACATGAGTGGGGGCCTGGTGGAGGCTGCCCCTGGTGGCTGGGGGGTGGGGGTGGTGGGAGACATGAGTGGGGGCCTGGTGGAGGCTGCCCCTGCTCTGCTGGGGGGTGGGGGTTCAGGGGGACATGAGTGGGGGCCTGGTGGAGGGTGCCCCTGCACTGCTGGGGTTGGGGGTAGTGGGAGACATGGTTGGGGGCCTGGTGGAGGCTGCCCCTGCACTGCTGGGGGGTGGGGATGGTGGGAGACATGAGTGGGGGCCTGGTGGAGGGTGCCCCTGCACAGCTGGGGGGTGGGGGTGGTGGGAGACATGAGTGGGGGCCTGGTGGAGGGTGCCCCTGGATGGTGGGGGGTGGGGATGGTGGGAGACATGAGTGGGGGCCTGGTGGAGGCTGCCCCTGGTGGCTGGGGGCTGGGGGTGGTGGGAGACATGAGTGGGGGCCTGGTGGAGGCTGCCCCTGGATGGTGGGGGGTGGGGATGGTGGGAGACATGAGTGGGGGCCTGGTGGAGGCTGCCCCTGCACTGCTGGGGGGTGGGGGTGGTGGGAGACATGAGTGGGGGCCTGGTGGAGGGTGCCCCTGGTGGCTGGGTGGTGGGAGACATGAGTGGGGGCCTGGTGGGGGCTGCCCCTGCACTGCTGGGGGTGGGGGTGGTGGGAGACATGAGTGGGGGCCTGGTGGAGGCTGCCCCTGCACTGCTGGGGGGTGGGGGTGGTGGGAGACATGAGTGGGGGCCTGGTGGAGGGTGCCCCTGGATGCTGGGGGTGCAGGGGGACATGAGTGGGGGCCTGGTGGTGCTGCCCCTGCACTGGTGAGGGGTGGGGGTGGTGGGAGACATGAGCTGGGGCCTGGTGGAGGGTGCCCCTGGATGCTGGGGGGTGGGGGTGCAGGGGGACATGAGTGGGGGCCTGGTGGTGCTGCCCCTGCACTGCTGGGGGGTGGGGGTGGTGGGAGACATGAGTGGGGGCCTGGTGGAGGGTGCCCCTGCACTGCTGGGGGGTGGGGGTTGTGGGAGACATGAGTGGGGGCCTGGTGGAGGCTGCCCCTGCACTGCTGGGGGGTGGGGGTGGCGGGAGACATGAGTGGGGGCCTGGTGGAGGCTGCCCCTGCACTGGTGGGGGGTCGGGTGGTGGGAGACATGAGTGGGGGCCTGGTGGAGGCTGCCCCTGCACTGCTGGGGGGTGGGGGTGGTGGGAGACATGAGTGGGGGCCTGGTGGAGGCTGCCCCTGCACTGCTGGGGGGTGGGGTGGTGGGAGACATGAGTGGGGGCCTGGTGGAGGGTGCCCCTGGTGGCTGGGGGGTGGGGGTGGTGGGAGACATGAGTGGGGGCCTGGTGGAGGGTGCCCCTGCACTGCTGGGGGGTGGGGGTGGTGAGAGACATGAGTGGGGGCCTGGTGGAGGGTGCCCCTGGTGGCAGGGGGTGGGGGTGGTGGGAGACATGAGTGGGGGCCTGGTGGAGGGTGCCCCTGCACTGCTCTGGGGTGGGGGTGGTGGGAGACATGAGTGGGGGCCTGGTGGAGGGTGCCCCTGGTGGCTGGGGGTGGTGGGAGACATGAGTGGGGGCCTGGTGGAGGGTGCCCCTGCACTGCTGGGGGGGTGGGGGTGGTGGGAGACATGAGTGGGGGCCTGGTGGAGGCTGCCCCTGGTGGCTGGGGGGTGGGGGTGGTGGGAGACATGAGTGGGGGCCTGGTGGAGGCTGCCCCATGCACAGCTGGGGGTGGGGGTGGTGGGAGACATGAGTGGGGGCCTGGTGGAGGCTGCCCCTGGTGGCTGGGGGGTGGGGGTGGACGGAGACATGAGTGGGGGCCTGGTGGAGGCTGCCCCTGCACTGCTGGGGGGTGGGGGTGGTGGGAGACATGAGTGGGGGCCTGGTGGAGGGTGCCCCTGGATGCTGGGGGTGGGGGTGCAGGGGGACATGAGTGGGGGCCTGGTGGTGCTGCCCCTGCACTGCTGGGGGGTGGGGGTGGTGGGAGACATGAGTGGGGGCCTGGTGGAGGGTGCCCCTGCACTGCTGGGGGGTGGGGGTTGTGGGAGACATGAGTGGGGGCCTGGTGGAGGGTGCCCCTGGTGGCTGGGGGGTGGGGGTGGTGGGAGACATGAGTGGGGGCCTGGTGGAGGGTGCCCCTGGTGGCTGGGGGGTGGGGGTGGTGGGAGACATGAGTGGGGGCCTGGTGGAGGCTGCCCCTGCACTGCTGGGGGGTGGGGGTGGCGGGAGATATGAGTGGGGGCCTGGTGGAGGCTGCCCCTGCCCTGCTGGGGGGTGGGGGTGGTGGGAGACATGAGTGGGGGCCTGGTGGAGGGTGCCCCTGCACAGCTGGGGGGCGGCGGGGGTGGGAGACATGAGTGGGGGCCTGGTGGAGGGTGCCCCTGGATGGTGGGGGTGCAGGGGGACATGAGTGGGGGCCTGGTGGTGCTGCCCCTGCACTGCTGGGGGGTGGGGGTGGTGGGAGACATGAGTGGGGGCCTGGTGGAGGGGGCCCCTCGATGGTGGGGGGTGGGGATGGTGGGAGACATGAGTGGGAGCCTGGTGGAGGCTGCCCCTGCACTGCTGGGGGGTGGGGGTGGTGGGAGACATGAGTGGGGGCCTGGTGGAGGGTGCCCCTGGTGGCTGGGTGGTGGGGGTGGTGGGAGACATGAGTGGGGGCCTGGTGGGGGCTGCCCCTGCACTGCTGGGGGGTGGGGGTGGTGGGAGACATGAGTGGGGGCCTGGTGGAGGCTGCCCCTGCACTGCTGGGGGGTGGGAGTGGTGGGAGACATGAGTGGGGACCTGGTGGAGGGTGCCCCTGGATGCTGGGGGTGCAGGGGGACATGAGTGGGGGCCTGGTGGTGCTGCCCCTGCACTGCTGGGTGGTGGGGGTGGTGGGAGACATGAGCTGGGGCCTGGTGGAGGGTGCCCCCGGTGGCTGGGTGGTGGGTGTGGTGGGAGACATGAGTGGGGGCCTAGTGGGGGGTGCCCCTGCACTGCTGGGGAGTGGGGGTGGTGGGAGACATGAGTGGGGGCCTGGTGGAGGGTGCCCCTGCACTGCCGGGGGGTGGGGGTGGTGGGAGACATGAGTGGGGGCCTGGTGGAGGCTGCCCCTGGTGGCTGGGGGATGGGGGTGGTGGGAGACATGAGTGGGGGCCTGGTGGAGGCTTCCCTTGCACTGCTGGGGGGTGGGGGTGGTGGGAGACATGAGTGGGGGCCTGGTGGAGGGTGCCCCTGGTGGCTGGGGGGTGGAGGTGGTGGGAGACATGAGTGGGGGCCTGGTGGAGGGTGCCCCTGCCCTGCTGGGGGGTGGGGGTGGTGGGAGACATGAGTGGGGGCCTGGTGGAGGGTGCCCCTGGTGGCTGGGGGGTGGGGGTGGTGGGAGACATGAGTGGGAGCCTGGTGGAGGGTGCCCCTGCACTGCTGGGGGGTGGGGGTGGTGGGAGACATGAGTGGGGGCCTGGTGGAGGGTGCCCCTGGTGGCTGGGGGGTGGGGGTGGTGGGAGACATGAGTGGGGGCCTGGTGGATGGTGCCCCTGCACTGCTGGGGGGTGGGGGTGGTGGGAGACATGAGTGGGGGCCTGGTGGAGGCAGCCCCTGGTGGCTGGGGGGTGGGGGTGGTGGGAGACATGAGTGGGGGCCTGGTGGAGGCTGCCCCTGCACTGCTGGGGGGTGGGGGTGGTGGGAGACATGAGTGGGGGCCTGGTGGAGGCTGCCCCTGGTGGCTGGGGGTTGGGGGTGGTGGGAGACATGAGTGGGGGCCTGGTGGAGGCTGCCCCTGCACTGCTGGGGGTGGGGGGGGTGGGAGACATGAGTGGGGGCCTGGTGGAGGGTGCCCCTGGATGCTGGGGGGTGGGGGTGTAGGGGGACATGAGTGGGGGCCTGGTGGTGCTGCCCCTGCACTGCTGGGGGGTGGGGGTGGTGGGAGACATGAGTGGGGGCCTGGTGGAGGGTGCCCCTGCACTGCTGGGGGGTGGGGGTGGTGGGAGACATGAGTGGGGGCGTGGTGGAGGGTGCCCCTGGTGGCTGGGGGGTGGGGGTGGTGGGAGACATGAGTGGGGGCCTGGTGGAGGCTGCCCCTGCACTGCTGGGGGGTGGGGGTGGTGGGAGACATGAGTGGGGGCCTGGTGGAGGCTGCCCCTGCACTGCTGGGGATGGGGGTGGTGGGAGACATGAGTGGGGGCCTGGTGGAGGGTGCCCCCTGCACAGCTGGGGGGCGGGGGTGGTGGGAGACATGAGTGGGGGCCTGGTGGAGGGTGCCCCTGGATGGTGGGGGGTGGGGATGGTGGGAGACATGAGTGGGGACCTGGTGGAGGCTGCCCCTGGTGGCTGGGGGGTGGGGGTGGTGGGAGACATGAGTGGGGGCCTGGTGGAGGCTGCCCCTGCACTGCTGGGGGGTGGGGGTGGTGGGAGACATGAGTGGGGGCCTGGTGGAGGCTGCCCCTGCACTGCTGGGGGGTGGGGGTGGTGGGAGACATGAGTGGGGGCCTGGTGGAGGCTGCCCCTGCACTGCTGGGGGGTGGGGGTGGTGGGAGACATGAGTGGGGGCCTGGTGGAGGGTGCCCCTGGTGGATGGGTGGTGGGGGTGGTGGGAGACATGAGTGGGGGCCTGGTGGGGGCTGCCCCTGCACTGCTGGGGGGTGGGTGTGGTGGGAGACATGAGTGGGGGCCTGGTGGAGGCTGCCCCTGCACTGCTGGGGGGTGGGGGTGGTGGGAGACATGAGTGGGGGCCTGGTGGAGGGTGCCCCTGGATGCTGGGGGGTGGGGGTGCAGGGGGACATGAGTGGGGGCCTGGTGGTGCTGCCCCTGCACTGCTGGGGGGTGGGGGTGGTGGGAGACATGAGTGGGGGCCTGGTGGAGGGTGCCCCTGGTGGCTGGGGGGTGGGGGTGGTGGGAGACATGAGTGGGGGCCTGGTGGAGGCTGCCCCTGCACTGCTGGGGGGTGGGGGGAGACATGAGTGGGGGCCTGGTGGAGGGTGCCCCTGGATGCTGGGGGGTGGGGGTGGTGGGAGACATGAGTGGGGGCCTGGTGGAGGGTGCCCCTGGATGCTGGGGGGTGGGGGTGCAGGGGGACATGAGTGGGGGCCTGGTGGTGCTGCCCCTGCACTGCTGGGGGGTGGGGGTGGTGGGAGACATGAGTGGGGGCCTGGTGGAGGCTGCCCCTGCACTGCTGGGGGGTGGGGGTGGTGGGAGACATGAGTGGGGGCCTGGTGGAGGGTGCCCCTGGATGGTGGGGGGTGGGGGTGGTGGGAGACATGAGTGGGGGCCTGGTGGAGGGTGCACCTGCACTGCTGGGGGGTGGGGGTGGTGGGAGACATGAGTGGGGGCCTGGTGGAGGCTGCCCCTGGTGGCTGGGTGGTGGGGGTGGTGGGAGACATGAGTGGGGGCCTGGTGGAGGCTGCCCCTGCACTGTTGGGGGTGGGGGTGGTGGGAGACATGAGTGGGGGCCTGGTGGAGGCTGCCCCTGCACTGCTGGGGGGTGGGGGTGGTGGGAGACATGAGTGGGGGCCTGGTGGAGGCTGCCCCTGCACTGCTGGGGGTGGGGGTGGTGGGAGACATGAGTGGGGGCCTGGTGGAGGGTGCCCCTGGTGGCTGGGTGGTGGGGGTGGTGGGAGACATGAGTGGGGGCCTGGTGGGGGCTGCCCCTGCACTGCTGGGGGGTGGGGGTGGTGGGAGACATGAATGGGGGCCTGGTGGAGGCTGCCCCTGCACTGCTGGGGGGTGGGGGTGGTGGGAGACATGAGTGGGGGCCTGGTGGAGGCTGCCCCTGCACTGCTGGGGGATGGGGGTGGTGGGAGACATGAGTGGGGGCCTGGTGGAGGGTGCCCCTGGATGGTGGGGGGTGGGGGTGGTGGGAGACATGAGTGGGGGCCTGGTGGAGGGTGGCCCACAGTGCTGGGGGTTGGGGGTGCTGGGAGACATGAGTTGGACATGAGTGGGGGCCTGGTGGAGGGTGGCCCACAGTGCTGGGTGGTGGGAGACATGAGTGGGGGCCTGGTGGAGGGTGCCCCTGAACTGCTGGGGGGTGGGGGTGGTGGGAGACATGAGTGGGGGCCTGGTGGAGGCTGCACCTGCACTGCTGGGGGGTGGGGGTGGTGGGAGACATGAGTGGGGGCCTGGTGGAGGGTGCCCCTGGTGGCTGGGGGGTGGGGGTGGTGGGAGACATGAGTGGGGGCCTGGTGGAGGCTGCCCCTGGTGGCTGGGGGGTGGGGGTGGTGGGAGACATGAGTGGGGGCCTGGTGGAGGCTGCCCCTGGTGGCTGGGGGTGGGGGTGGTGTTAGACATGAGTGGGGGCCTGGTGGAGGCTGCCCCTGGTGGCTGGGGGGTGGGGGTGGTGGGAAACATGAGTGGGGGCCTGGTGGAGGCTGCCCCTGCACTGCTGGGGGGTGGGGGTAATAGGGGACATGAGTGGGGGCCTGGTGGGGGCTGGCCATGGTGGCTGGGGGGTGGGGGTGGTGGGAGACATGCATTGTTGATCAGTAGTGCAAGGTGACATGTGAGTTGGCTGGGGGGCATGCCCATGGTGGATGGGCTGCCTGCGGGACATGAGCAGGGGTGCAGGGTAGTCCCCCGTGGTGTGGGCTGCCTGCAGGGGCCGCCGTGGAGGTTGTGGAGCGTACACCTGGGAGGACCCACACGGCCAATTCACGTGTAGTACTCCCCAGAACCCCTGAAATACACATACCCTGCTGAAATCGCGTGTGGAACTTCCCGCGCACCCCTGAAATACACGTACCCTGCTGAAATCGCGTGTGGAACTTCCCGCGTACCCCTGAAATACACGTACCCTGCTGAAATCGCGTGTGGAACTTCCCGCGCACCCCTGAAATACACGTACCCTGCTCGCACTGGGCCAATCGCGTGTGGAACTTCCCGCGCACCCCTGAAATCCACGTACCCTGCTGAAATCGCGTGTGGAACTTCCCGCGCACCCCTGGAATACACATACCCTGCTGAAATCGCGTGTGGAACTTCCCGCGCACCCCTGAAATACACGTACCCTGCTGAAATCGCGTGTGGAACTTCCCGTGCACCCATGGAATACACGTACCCTGCTGAAATCGCGTGTGGAACTTCCCGCGCACCCATGGAATACACGTACCCTGCTCGCACTGGGCCAATTGTGTGTGGAACTTCCCGCGCACCCCTGAAATACACGTACCCTGCCGAAATCGCGTGTGAGACTTCCCGCGCACCCCGGTATACACGCACACGTAATTTTTTGTCAGCGGGTGTCCGTGTTTGTGGGTACCCCTTTGCACGTCATTTGTCCTGGAGGGCCACAGTATAGGACATTCTTCATGGCTGTATATAGGTGCTATTTGTTGGCGCACCTTTTGGCGCACATTTCTTCCAGGCGCAGAGACGCTACCGCCTGCTTTCTTGTGGCGGTCGTGTTTGTGCCTGTGCGCTGGTTTGAGCGTGCGCTTTTTTGCCCTATTCTATTCCATGAATATGTGTTGTAGGCGAGCGTGTGGGCGTTCCGCGCACTTGTACCCTGTACTTCCCCCGTGACGCCCACGTTTTGGCAAGTTGTTCCCCATTCCGAGTGTTACGCCCTGTGTTCCGCCTACTTTTGTTGCGTGCGCCGCGCTATGTGCGATTTTCGCTGTGGCCTGTGCGATTTTCGCTGTGACCTGGCGCACGCTGTTAGATGGCCTGTGCGCCAACGTGCGCCCCGCACTTTTTTTTCGCACATCCAATGGTTTTCTCGCGCACGGCCTTCCATGAATCGATGTGCGCTGCTTTTCGTGCGATTTTCGCACTTGCTCTGCGATTTTCGCTATTCCACTGCGATTCGCACGTTTTTGCCCACTTACGCCGCGCTAATTATTCCATGAATCGGCCTGTAAATCTCTCAGTTCAGAACACACCCACTGAACTTTATTACCAATCCCTAGCTTTGCTCATTCTCATTTGCATGCGTCTCCACCCCAGAATCCCCGTTGGTAATACGCGCTGCTTGCAGACTACCACCATGTCCGCGGACATGTAGAGGATCTGAGCGTGACAACTGTACATTTAAATAGTATTCCCCTTTTCCCCTTTAAGGTGGGCTCTGAAAAGAGCTTTTACTTTTGTTTTTTTTGCAGATGACTGACAGACACCTGTTATTTTGTATTTTTTGATTTTCTTTCTTCTTAGTTTACTCCTACAATCATCACAGAACCTTCTCCAAAGCAAGCCTTACATTCCAAAAGAACATGGCATTTCCCAAAAAAGATAATAAAGAAACAACATCTGCTTCAAACAAAGCCGAATTACTTGAAACAATGTTCTCGTTGCTGCAGAAAAACATACCAGCTTTTAACATGAAAGCACGCATGCCACGATTGATGGCACACCCACCAATACTTTGATCAGAACAAAAAACAGAACTGTTGTGCCATTTTGCTCTAGGGAGTAAGCCAGAAAAAAATACTTTTGCAGTTGGAAAGATGTTAATGACTGCTTGAACCAACTGTTCCAAATCTCCCAACAAAGTAGGTGAACTCACGTAGCCCAAATGGCAAGCACCATAGTGCAAAACTATCACATGGGGACTGGTCATCCTACGCATATCTCTGCAAACTTGGAGAATTGCCACTACATTGCAATCAGTCGCAGCGCTCCACACCACCTCCACTCCTCTGACATCGAAATTGTTTGCCACATGCCTACATTCGGAATAGTGCTGTAAACCATGGACAAAAATATCTCCGAGCACCAACACCCTGACTGTCTCCACCTCTGCCATCTTCACGACACACACTCTCTTTCTACACAAATCAACAATGTCAACATCTGATTGGCTGATGCCTACAGTCCCCTTTCCATGCTGAATTTACTGTAGAACCCTGTATGTGGCACGCCCTACCCACCGATACGCGCGGTGTCCGTGCGGCACATAACTCTTAGCCAGTCCTTCTACCCTTTTCACATCACTTGTGAATTCATTCCCTCATTGGACACAGCTAAGCAGTCACACAACCATCCACCAATCACATCCAAGACCTCTACATCTAACTCCGTCATCAGAGTTCCGCACTTCAAATGTACTGTTGATCACTCTGACTACAAGTCGCATATCATTGCAAAGCACCTACTTCAAAAAATACTGTGCAAGTGGTGCGGATTTCTACTTACAGCTCCATGCATACCCACATGCATGATTACAAAGTACAGGTATGCATACTTTATTCAGAGAACATGTGCAACTCTTATGATTCCATTTAAACAAATTAATGCCAGTAAATCTGCATAGCCAACACATACCAATGCTCCCGCTTTAAGTGCAAGACTTCTGATTTTTAATTGAGAAATCGCAATACTTCTTACTATCTCGCGCATAACCTATAAATACTTACCAACCCTCCCGATTTATGCACGAAACTCAATTTTCCATTAAAATATGTCACAATTTTTTACTGTCTTCCGCCTAAATTAATGCTACTTCCAATGTGATCGTATGAGAAAAATAAACGTTCCCAATTGCTGTGGTGACATCTCCTTCTCAGGTGCACCCGAGTTTTCGCATTCCTACTTATAATATGAAAGTATTCAAATTTTTCCCATCTACTATAATGACCTATCACTTCCAAACCTCTCTGCTATGGATAACACAGCTTAAAAAAAACAAGGGAATTTCATGAACTGAAAATTGTACTCCTTTGCGAAGCAGGTTCAACTAACATACTGCAAATAACATATAAAGGCTGCATATAGTGAAATGAAATGCACACATACACTGTGTTGAGATATCAAACGAGAATACTCCCACGGAAGCTGAAAAATGAACGTGTACATTAACATCACTGCTTTAAACACACAAAATTACTAACTTCTTTCTTTTACAATTGCAGTGAAGACTACTCTCCTGAAAATCAACAGCATCTACACTGCAAACAACATATCCGAAGAAACCTGGTCATTCCACAAAAAAAGTAAGTACAGTACTACCTTCATATTCTTACTGTTCCTCAAAGAGACTCTGTGGGTTATTTATGTAATTTGCGCACCTAAAAAAACATTGATTTCTGAACCATTCTGCCCACAAATACCCATTTATTAAACAAAGAATAACAGGCAGAATGGCACACAAATCCCTGTGTTTTTGGAACACAAATAACATACACAAGCCTTAGAATATTAGTACTACAAAACAAATAGCTGTTTTAATTTTATACCATTACGTTTACTATTAATGCTGCTCCTCACCACTAGCTCACTTTCTACTCTCATCTGAAGCACAGTGTAGTAATATACAAACAGAAAAATAGCTTTCCCAACTCATTGTAACTGCCCAATGCACATTCACCCACCACCACAAACATCTTCCCATCAAACTCATACACGTATGCACACAGCACACATACATTGTAAAACAGACCAACCCATGCCTTCTTTTTTTTCAACAGACCCCAAAGAATGCCTACCAAAAAGCAAGTCCATAGAAAGGAACGCAGAAATAGAGCAAATGAAAATAAAAGTGTCCAAAGTAAGCATCCATCTCTAGCAGAGTTTGTACAGAACGTTGAAACAAAACAGCTAATACAGTCATTTAGCAAAACAAAGGAAGCTTCAACTACAGAAACTTTGCCTCCTCTATCAAAATGTGGTACGAAACAGAAAATGCTTTACAAGAATTCAGCTACCAGTACTGCTAACAATGCTCCTATAAATCCTGATATACTAGCAAGAACCCATAGTAAAGAAAAGTATTTTAGCAAAAATGTTCAGCCACAGAGTCCTTCACCATCTAATAAGAAGAGGAGCAAAATCATCCTGAACGCTTAAAACCTACCGTAGAAAATTAATCCTACAAGCTCTCGTAGACAGTGCAATCCTTCTCAAAAGGAAGTTATTTATTTTAGTGTTAAATAGGATGAAACCACTAACAAAACTAAGTACTAAACTACAAAAGAAACCTCTCAATAAATGGAATATCAACAAAAATAACTTCTTTAATATTTGTGGAGGTGAATGGAGTCACACAACAACCACAGAACCATATTTTAATGAAGAAGAATGCAAACAAAATCAAACAAACACAATTGCCATCCATAGTAGTGGATGAGGATATGAAAAAATCAATAATACCATCATGGAACAAGAAACACTGCTTACAAAAGTATCCCCAGAAAACTCAGAATTACCTCTCCATTCGACTGAACCAGACCGTCAAGTATACAAATGGGCGTGCACGTCAATGTGTAACATTCCTAACAAATCTTTCAAATCTTTATGCCAGTTCGTCAATAAGTATGTGAAACGTAAAGACAAAATGAAAATGAAAGTGCTGCAAAGTATGGATACCTATCCAGTGCGCAAATACACAGGACTACAAGAACATTCATTAGCCTGCATTTCAGGACCTATTTGCAAAAGCACCTTCCATGATATCAAAATGATATCAACACATCATTCAAATGTAAGAAATCTAGTGTATAAACTGTAATATGCTAAAAGTCCAGCTTTAGAATTAGCCAATTTAAATAACACTCTTCTGCATGGTACACCCAAATACCTACAAGAAGAAATCGACCGTATCCAGAGAAAATATTTTGGAAGTGAAAGCCACTTACAAAATGCAATATTTTTAGAACAGACTAGCAACAATTCTGCACATAGCAACCTTCTATTACACACATACAAAAAAGAAATACTAAAATTTAAAAGTACATCCGTTTAAGTACCAAACCATGTGTGTGTGTGTTGCCGCAGAACTTTTTACAAAAGTAACACAAAAACTATAGACGTAACATACAAAATAGAAGACAATGAAGATTCCAAATGGTTTGAATTAGCTCTCTACCTTTTAGCAGAAAACAAACACGAAATAAGTGAACCCCTGATATTTTGCAGTTACTGCACTACAAAACTTGACAACAACCAAACTCCTTCATGTGCTATCACAAATAGTTTGGAATTATTCCCACTACCAAAACCCCTGCAACAACTCAATTTGTATGAGAGCATCATAATTCAAACAGTTCACCCATTTCAAGCAATAATACGCCTTCAACCAAAAACAGCAAAATTACCTCCCTCTGAATTGGTGAAAGGCATTTGTGGCAAAGTAGTTTATTTGCCATTAGATCTGACAGAAAATGTGCACACTCTAGGAGTGCAACGTCCAATAGAGCATTCTTTAATTGTCTTAGAAAATGGTGTACCAACAAAAGACAAACAAATATGGCATGAACTTGTGGATTTACATAAAGTTAGACAAGCCTTGCAATATCTGAAAGACAATAATGAATACTAAAAAGAAATAAATATTGAAGAAAGCTTAAGGGAAACAACTGAAATAATTAAAGAGTCATCAGAAACTGGTCAATTTGAACTTCTGGATCCTGCTGCAGTAGCCACCCTTTTGGACCATTACACAATTCATCCATTGCACTCTAATGAGAGCATAGATGATGCACTAGAAACTTACCAAATGCGACAAACCAAAGGGTCACCAATGAGCATATGGGAAAAAAGTATAGAAGCTCGTGCTTTTCCACTGCTATTTCCTACTGGCAAAGGAGGTCGATACGATGATAGACCCACTCAGATAACAGCATCATTACGAATGTATTCGGAAGATCCCAGATTTAGACAAAATGTGGAATACATATTCCACCTACTCTTTGAAAGTGAACTAGCAACCTTATGTTACGGAGTTGCACACATATTGAAATCTGGAACCCACTTTCAAAATATGTCAGCTACACAATTAATACAAAAACTGCAAGAATAAAATGAGGTTTTACAATCAAGTATAACAAATCTGTTTGCAAACATGCGTGGTACGAAAGAATACTGGCTCTGATGGCACGGAGATGTACGTTGTATGATCAGAAACCTTGGACCACCCACTTGGTTTGTTACATTAAGTTGTGCAGAATATGCATGGGAAGATTTACATGATTTCCTACGCATATCAAACAACAACAAAACCAACATAGATATACTAACACCTGGAGAACTTTGCTCTCTAGATCCTGTTAATGTTTCAAGATATTTCCACCATCATTTCATTGCTATGCTACATTTTATTTGTAATAAAACTGTTCCTCCCCTCGGAGAAGTGCAACACTTCTTTTGGAGAAAAGAATACCAAGCCAGAGGAGCACCACATAGCCACATGCTTTTATGGATCAAAGGTGCACCTAAATTTGGTCAGGACAGTGATGCCAATGCTTTGCAGTTCACCCAAAAATATGTCACTTGTGAAATCCCTTCACAAAGGACACATAGTGACCTTCATGGACAGATTGTACAATTTCAAAGACACAAATGTGGCAAATATTGTCGTCGCAAATACAAAAGCAAAGGGAAATACTACACCAAATGCTGCTTTGGTTTCCCTAGACAAGTTACTGAAACAGCTGAAGTGAAGTCTTCAGTTCGACATAGTGTTAAAGGTAAATCACCCAAGAACACGTATTACACAAAAAGAACAGAAGAATCAAAATATATCAATGATTACAATGCAATCATTGCCCTCTTATGGAATGCAAACATAGATGTGCAGTACATTGGAGACAATTCCACTGCAGTTGCACGATATGTTACAGCCTACTTAACAAAAGCAGAAAAAACAGAGCTTCAAGACCTCTGGAATGACTGATCATCAGACAAAACACTATCTCAGAAATTGTAGAGCCTAGGCATAAAAATGCTCTCCCATAGTGAATGTGGTGCCTATGAAGCTGCAGATCATTTAACTGGTACTGCTTTGTATAGAAAATCTGATAATATAGTATGGCTAAGTCTTGGTCCTGCTAAATCTAGAAAAAGAGTTCTTAAATCATATGAGGACATAGAAACAATTGCCAAAAGTGATCCCAACAGCCAAGACATTTTAAAAAAGCAATTTACTAGACACATACTACCCGAACAGGAGTACCACTTTGGAAACCATGTGTCTATACCACATAGCCCAAAACTTTGCATACAAAAATAATATAAAACCTGATGAAAGCAAAGGTAGATATAGAGTGACAGATTGTGAAGGCAGCTTAGTGAAACTTATCAAACGAAGCTTAATTAATCATGTCAAATTGTCATTAAAAACTCCTCAAAAGAAAGAACTATATTACATGTCCCTGCTACATCTTTTTAAACCATGGAGAAAATAGGAAAAGACACTAGATAACTATGACTGCTATGAAGACGTTTTCAAAGCAAATGAAAGTGTTATCACCGATGTGAACTTTACGCAGTACAAAACAATGTTGCACAATGAACAGCAACACGAAGAAGAACTCCAGGTCCAACTAGATAAAGACACTTCCGACAGTAGTCAACCTTCTGTAACAGGAAGTCAAGAATCACTAGGACAGCCACTAATAGCAAATGAGGTACAATTAGCTATGCCAGAAGTGGAAAACACCATGTGTCACTATGAAGAAGATCTAGAAGACTTAACTGTACTACAATCAAAAGTTAACAAAGATCAGCACACCATTTTTGAAGAAGTAACAAAACAAATTGCACATGGTGTACAACACGAAAATAAAGAATGTACCTGCCAAAATTACAAACCTATACTGCTGTATGTCAGTGGTGAAGCTGGTTCAGGAAAAACATTCTTAATCAAAATCATCAGCAAGTTCCTTCAACAATTGACAAACAACAAACTGTCAGCTGTTGTAACTGCCCCCACAGGTTTAGCTGCCTACAACATAGGTGGTGTCACTTTACACCGATTACTACTCCTTCCAGTAGAATACCAAAACAAATTAGAATATTACAAACTTTCTGCAGAAGCTGCAATGGAACTATGCAGAGTATTAAAACAAATGAAAATGCTACTAATAGATGCAGTGAGCATGGTCTCCAACCTAATGTTGGCTTTGATTCACCTCAGATTGCAAGAAGTACTTAAAACAAACTACGAAGAACTCTTTGCAGGAGAATGCATTATCGTTTTCGGAGATCTTCTACAATTGACACCAGTGAAAGGTGAACCTATTTTTAAAACCTTAGGACACAAACTCTGCCGTAAAACTGTTGGCAGCATAGGAAATGTCAACCTTTGCAACATTTCCAATACATAGAATTAACAGAAAACATGCGTCAATCTGCAGACCTCTCTTACGCCAACATTTTAAAAAGTTTTAGAATTGGTGTACTATCTCAAGAAGCACAAGCAATATTGAAAAACCGGCACATTCATGCACTTTATGGCGATAACGCATGTGCTACTGATGTTATGGAACAATTAGCGCACAAAAATGTCAATTGTATGGCCTTAATGCCAACTCTTGCAAGCTGTTTCAAATTCAATGAAACAATGTTAAAAAAAGAAATGCAACCAATAATTGAAATTTGCTCCACAGACAAACTGGACGTACATGGTATGACACTACCCATGTGTCAGCAAGCCACAACAGGACTAAATACCTTAGAAAATTCAATCTCCAACACAGCTGGGTTGGAAAAAATATTAAAATTATCCTTAAATTGTAGAGTAATGATGTAACCTTGACATGGATCAAGGGCTATTTAATGGGGCACTGGGAACAGTTGTTGGCTTTCAAACATACCGACATGACAACAACATTCAGTTTGTCAATATTCGCTTTGACAAACTTTCAGAAGTAAAAAGGATAGGGCGCTCAACAGCTCGATTCCTCCTCTTCAAAGACATGTATGTACGTAGAGAACAATTTTCTGTAACTCTTGCATATGCAGTCAGCATTCATAAATCCCAAGGACTTACCCTAGACGAAGCATTGATAGATATAGGAAACACAGTCTTTAAAGAAGGCAGGAGCTACGTAGCACTATCACACTTACGTACACTTGACGGTCTATTTCTAATCAACTTTGATACAAGTAAAGAAAATGCAGATATTCCTTGCATTCTAGAATACAATAGACTGCGTTCACTGTACACCCCCCAACTGAAATCATATCCTGTTCCAGAAAAAGGAAAACGTTGTAAAAGTAAACTAATTCAAACAGAAACGCAACAGAATCTGACTGCAAATCCTTTAAAGTAAACAAAACAAGCTAAAATGTCATCAATTACCACAAGCAAATGAGAACCTATTAGGGAAAGTAAATCAGGTACTTCTTCAAAGAAGGAACAGAAACTCCGAGTGATTCGGAGACAGAACTATCTGGTCCATTCAAATTTTCAAATGAAACTGGTGTAAGTTGCTACGCAAATGTAGCAATGAATATTCTATTTCAATTGCCACCAATTGTTAACAACATTTACTTACACAGTACAGAGCAATTGTGTTTGCAAATGTTAGTCCTTCATAGAAACGCAACAAACAATCCTGACAACACGTATAGTGTTCACGGAATAAGACAAGAATTGGACTACTGTGCTGGAATGGTGAGATTCACCATAAACTCACAAGAAGATCCACAAGAATGTCTAATGTACTTACTGCAAGTACTCAAAAACAAAAACATACCTATAAATGAAATCTTCCAGATTTCATACATGTGGAAACATACATGCACTCTCTGTAACAATGTGACACAGGAACAAATCTTAAATGAGCGATTTGTGTATGTATCCATACCTAATTGGGAATCCATTCCATTTCAGTAACTTCTACAAAATGCAAACCATGGCAGATTATGTACTATCTGCAATTCAGATAATCACTCCACCTTACTGATACAAACACGTAGTAACTACATAATACTAATGCTTCTACGTTACAATGCAGATGGCACCAAAAACAACTGCAAGCTGACTGGATTCACACACGGTCAAGTGTCCCTTGGTAAGAAAACCTTCACAACAATAGGTATAATCTACAACGCAGGAGCCACAACCAATGCAGGTCACTACACTGCATATATTAAAAAGAAATGTGGATGGTTCGAATGTAATGATAGTAGCATTACTCTAAAGCAGAGATTACCAGCAAATCTTACAACCGCGTATTTAATCTTCTTAAAGCCAAAATGTAATAACTAATGTGTACTTCAACATTAACAAAAATTCAAGTAAAAGTCTATAAACAGTTAGAATACGCCAACAGGTATCTAACTGCCCAAGATTGTATAACAACCACACAGATAAATGAATACCACAGATTCGTAAAAATAAAAAACACAGTTAGAATACGCCAACAGGTATCTAACTGTTTAAAAAATCTCCAACAAGCCTACATACATAACATTCATCGGAAACAACAAGTGAACACTCAAAGGAAACAAAGAAATAGTTTGTAGCATAGCAAAGAAAGGTTTTTTTTTAATCTGACAAGGATTTTTTTCCCCAGACCCAATGATTTGAAAAACAAACACAGAAACTGAGCAACATGCACAGTACACTGGTTTGTAAACTAAACATGAGGGTCAAAAAAAGCTAAAATGTCTATTATACAATGTAATAAGTCTTTATAAAATACAAACACTAATATGCTTTTTTCACAGAAATGTAAAAAGGATATTTCCTCCAAGTACTAAAATCATATATTGAATCTCAACAAAGTAAACAGTAAGTATAATTTCACACATTTAATACATATTCAAATCCATACGTCTGATCTATGGCAGTAATATGGTGCAGTGGCTGTAGGCAGGGCCTAAAGTCTTGGATGTATAATCTACGACCTACACCCTGCGGCCATGCACCCAAAACTCTACGTTGTGCCCACAACCACTGCACTATATAAAACCCAAGGTGCCTTATAACTGCAGTGGTTATAACTTTGTTCTTGGGTGCATGGACTTCGGCCATGCACCCAAGACTCTAGGTCCTGGCCACAACCACCACAGCATATCACACCCATTGTGGCTTATGACTTCACTACTTATACATTTGGTCTTGGGTGCATGGCCTTCAGCCATGCACCCAAGTCTCTAAGCCCTCCCCACAACTACCTGATCGATGTTCGATACTACGGGTGTATCTATAGCTGTGATATGCTGCGGTGGTTGTAGCCAGGGCCTAGAGTCTTGGGTGTATGGCCATAGATAATTGAATCAATAGGCGTGCAGTATATGAAACCCATGTTGGCTTATAACTTCAGTGCTTATAACTTTGTTCTTGGGTGCATGGCCTTTTGCCATGCACCCAATACTCTAGGTCCTGGCCACAACCACCACAGCATATCACACCCATTGTGGTTTATAACTTCACTACGTATAAATTTGGGCTTGGGTGCATGGCCTTCGGCCATACACCCAAGGCTCTAGGCCCTCCCCACAACCACCTGATCGATGTTCGATACTACGGGTGTATCTATTGCTGTGGTATGCTGCGGTGGTTGTGCCCAGGGCCTAGAGTCTTGGATGTATGGCCAAAGATATTTGAATCTATGAGTGTGAAGTATATAAAACCCATGTTGGCTTATAACTTCAGTGCTTATAACTTTGTTCTTGGGTGCATGGCCGTTGGCCATGCACCCAAGACTCTAGTTCATGGCCACAACCACCACAGTATATCACACCCATTGTGGCTTATAACTTCACTACGTATAAATTAGGTCTTGGGTGCATGGCCTTTGGCCATGCACGCAAGACTCTAGGCCCTCCCCACAACCACCTGATCGATGTTCGATACTACGGGTGTATCTATTGCTGTGATATGCTGCGGTGGTTGTGGCCAGGGCCTAGAGTCTTGGATGTATGCCCATAGATATTCGAATCTATGGGTGTGCAGTATATAAAACCCATGGTGGCTTATAACTCCTCTGCTTATAACTTTGTTCTTGGGTGCTCTGTAGCGGCCCTGTAGTTATGGTTAAGTTGCTCAATCCATAGGAAGAGCACTTTTTGGGCGGCTTATAGCTTTGTCCCCCCCCGGACAAATCCTCACGAAACTTTGCAACAACGGTATCTGGCCACGTCACATTGATCCTGCAATATTTGGTGAAGTTTTGTCTAGGGGGGCAAAGTTATAGGGGGAGTCCCCAAATGTGTGGTTTTCCCATAGAGTCAATGGAAAAAAAATGTTTAAATGTTGCTCACGCCTACAGCCCAAACCGCTGGATGGATTCTCACCACATTTGAGGAAGGAGTGGCAGCTTGGTCCTGAAAGCGTGCTTTTGTAAATTTGGTGTAAATCCATCCAGTTTTTATTTTTTTTAAACAACCAAAAAGTAGGTTTGGGTTCAGGGTTATCTGGGTTCAGTCCGCAGACTTACTTCCCTTTTCCCGCTGATTGGTCAATAAAAAATGTGAGGTGCGTCAGATTTTTGAAAACGCCCCCATGTTGGATTCGCAGACAGGTGCCATGTCTGCAAACATTGTGGTAAAAACATATTAAAAAACACAACATTGGACTTGTCAAACTTATCAAACAATCCATGGGGAGGTGAGGGGTGATGAGAATGGATGGGATATGGCCTTAAAAAGACAAAACACAGACGTGTTTCTTCTCCATTGTCTGCGAACAGTCCGGGACAGTCCTGTGATGTCCGCAAACATCAGATATGTTGGGGGGATCTATGCTTATTTGTGCATTACAGGGTTGGTTAAAAGCAGTTTTTGGATGGCTTACAATGTTGGCGACACTCAATGAAACTGCTTGAAATTTTGAAATTTCATTCTAGACCTGATTCTGAATGGTTCTGCGGCAGGAGTAAAGGCATCCTTTAACTCCTGAAAAGCTCCCTCCACTTCCTGATTCCACCTGAAATTTGTGGCCTTCCTCAATAACCTAGTTATGGGAGCAACAATTTGTGAAAAATGTGAAATAAATCTTCGATAAAAGTTGGCAAACCCCAGGAAGGATTGAATGTTTTTGATACATTGATGCACAGACCAGTCCGTAACTGCCTGTACTTTTGTCTTGTCCATAACAATGCCTGTGCGAGTCAAAATGAAACCCAAGAACTAAACCTGCACCGTGTGAAATTCACATTTCTCAAGTTTTACATACAGTTGGTATTCCTGCAACCTTTTCAACACTGCCCTCACATTTTCTACATGCTGTTCTTTTGAAGATGAATAAATACGAATATCATCAATGTACACGATGGCAAATACATCAAGAAACTCACACAAAACCTCCTGCATGAAATATTGGAACACTGCCGGTGCATTGCACAATCCGAAGGGCATTACCAAATATTCAAACAATCCAAACTTAGTTCTAAAAGCCGTCTTCCATTCATCCCCCTCCTTCACCCCTATCAAATGATAGGTCCCTCTCAAGTCCAGTTTAGTAAAGACCACTGCTGCCTTCACTTGATCCAATAACAGAGAGATTAACGGTAATGGGTACCTATTTTTCACTGTCACCTTATTCAACACCCTATAGTCTATGCAAGTCCTGAGCGTGCCTTCCTTCTTAGGCACGAAAAATAAGGTTGAGGATACGGGGGAAGTGGAATGCCTAATAAACCTTCGCCAACATCTCATCCAGATACTCTTTCAAGTGCTGATTTTCTGTCTCAATCAAAGCGTACATTCTGCTACATGGCACCTTTGCCACAGGTTCCAAATCAATTACACAATTATAGGGCCTGTGCAGGGGCAACCTTTCAGCCCCACCTCTGTCAAATACCCCCATAATGTCAGAATACTGGGGTGGAATCTCCATCCCTACTGCTCCCACCACATGTGGTACATGTCCCCTGTCAGCCAAGAACATGTCAGGACGTGTTTCTCCCTCCATATGCCCCCCACACTCCTGTGTCACAAGAAATGCCTCCCAAGTGACCCAATCAATCCGGGGGTTGTGCTGAACCAGCCATGGCATGCCTAGAATAAGACCAAACTGTGGGGCTGCTATTCGTTCAAACACTATTTCCTCCACATGCCCTGACCCACACTTCATTTGTAACGCTTGTGTTTGTTGTCGCTTCGGACATGAGACTAATGGTGACCCATCCACGGATTGCACTCCCTCCACCTGTGCCTTGTCCCGCAAGGGCAACCCCAATTGTCTGGCCAAGGTGATGTCAATAAAATTCCCTGTAGCCCCAGAGTCAATCAATGATGCCAGCACCTGTTTAGAAACTGCAATGATCAATGTCACCAAAATTTACAAATGTGTATTCTTATTTCCAACGGTATTGGCTACCCAACCTGGGAATTGTCCTTCAGACGGGCCTGACACCTGAGTTCCCGCTAAGGCTGACCCAACCCATTTCCGGTCTCCTCCTTGTTTTGGACCCCTCCTGATCCCTTCTTCGTGGTACTAGGCCATTTTCGAATATAATGTCCTGATTGCCCACCATACAGGCACAAATTATTGCTCTTATGCAATTCCTTCTCTGCCACCAACAAAGGCCCTCTCACACTCCCAATCTGCATAGGTTCACCTTCTCCAATCCTGCTCCCTCTCCCCTTATCAAACCTTACAAAGGGTACATCTGCTGGTTTATTTTTGTCTCCTTTCCTTTCATTCATGCGGGGATCTAACCGTAGAGCCAAATCTATCATAGCCGTGCAACTACTAGGCTGGGGCCCCACTTGCGCAATGGCATCTTTTAATTCCTCCCTCAACCCCTGATAAAACAACACTGTCTGTTTGTTCTCTGTCCAGTCTGTCTCAATCACCAGCCTATTGAACTGAGTCACATATGACACCAAATCATGTGTCCCCTGTCTTAATGCCAACAATTATTTGTCCTGCGCCAAGGATACCTCCCGACGATCAAATAACCTGCCAAACTCAACCAGAAAGCCTTACCAATTGTACAGTAAAGGATCGTCCTTTTGAACCAAGGGCATCCCCCACGCTGCTGCATCCACGGTCAGATAAGATATCACAAATGCCGTCCTGGCCTGAATGATCTCAAAAGCCACAGGTTTACATAAAAAATGTAATCTGCATTGGTCAAGAACATCAGGAATTTTTTCGCGGGTCTCATGCAAACCTTTCTGGCGCTGCTAAGTGGACACTACTAGGTGGCTGTACAATGACGGTTGAGGTTCTGCATGTCGTTACTGTGCCCGAAGGGCTTGTGGTGGCTGTTTCCAAAGGGGAACCTTGTGTCACCAACCCCTGTTCTTCGAGTTTTCTATGTACTAGATTCCTGTCTTGCATGCACCAATTCCACCTGAATTTCCTGCAAGGCTTTTAGCACCTCACCTAAAGGGGGAGGATTTGAATCCATTTGGCCTGGGTGGTTCAAATTTCCCAAAATCGGGGGTGGCTTATTCTTTCAAGGATCACACAAAAGGGTGAGGGTTCGACACCCTCCCCTGAACCACAGAAGCCAAATAGATTGACCCCTCCGCCATGGTTGGCACGGGTTCCTGATGTTAGAAAACCACATGCCCACATGGCAGCCAGTGAGGGGAAGAGGGATTAGGGAGAGATTGTGGATAGGGAACAGGCTGTAGGAAAACCGGAAAGAGGGTAAGGGAAACGTTATTTGGATGGGTATCAGGGAATAAATAGAGCACACATAGCATTTAATAGCATAACACAATCCTGCCTGCCAACCTGTTTATTCTAGCACCTGACCTGCTCATAATCTCCTACCTTAACATGCGTCCTACCTATCCCCTTGTGGCAGAGTACTCATATCACCTGTGGCAGTATGGTACTCAACCCAAGACCTAGCATAGTATGCATACATAACATGACGCCTGCCACCAGCACATATAGCACATGACAACACTTAATAGCTGCACCTTTGTAGACTTGCATATAAATCAGAGATTGAACTGTATCAATGGAACACATATTGCACAAGAGCAAGTGGAATGAAACACACATGGGAATTATCCCTTTCATGAAAGACATAAACACATTGCCCTTTGGGCACGCAAAAAGCAAACTTGACAAGCATAACATTGAAAGGACAACCTTTGAATTCATGTAATGCTGCCTAACTGAAAGTGAAACTTGTAGTCTTTTCTATGGGATTTGATATCCGTGAGCCTTGCACTTGCGGCAAGCATGTGCGTGATCTACTTGTACTCCAGCCCCTATTCCTGACAGCCACTTTGTTAATGGCTGCCTCCATGGTGTGATTGTAGATGGCTACCAGGGAAGTGGGGTTGGTGATCTTGTCATTGTGATCTGTGATCATAGAGAGCAATGGGAGCATGTTGGCTGGTGTGATGTTGGGGTAGTTACGAGCTTGGGTTGCAGGTGCGATGATGGTTGGTAAGCTAGAATGTGTGGATGTGTTGATGGTGAACAGCATTGTGTTGTGGTCGGGCAGGGGTCATTGTTAGATATGTTGATGGTGCATTTGTCGTCGGCTAGCCAATCTAGGGTGCGGCCTTTGATGTGGGTGGGGCCTGCAGAGCGAATTGAGAATCCTTGTGCTTCTATAGTGTTGAATAGAGCGGTGGCTTGGGTGTCGTTGTTATCATTGAGGCCCAGATGGAAGTCTCCTAGGATGATGACCTTGGATGAGGGCTTGAGGTCTGATGTTAGTAGTGTGGCTATGTCCTCTTCTAACGATGAAGTAGGGCCCCGGGGGTCTGTAGATTAGGTGGAGGAGGAGAGAAGCGGTAGCGTAGAGGGTTATTTTAGCAGTCAGTGATTCTCCTGATGGGAAGGTTTGGTTTGGTATTTCTATTATGCTTACGCTCCTTTTGGAGATGAAGGCAAATCCACCTCCCTTAGAGGTGGTTCTGTCCTTTCTGATGATGGAGTAGCCATCTGGTAAGGTGAGCGCAAGGAATGGGCCAGCTGCTGGATGTAGCCAGGTTTCTGTTATGGCGATGAAGTCAAGGTCATTGGCCGTGATAAGGTCTGATATATCTAAGGCGTGCACAGGGAGAGATGTGGCGTTAATGAGACCTCCATTGATGGCAGGGAGCAAACCTATTTCTTTGGGCCTGTTGTGAGTCCTGTTTGCTATGGGTACGATGGGGTTGCTTTCCTTGGATTGGTGAGTGTTCCTAGTGTGATGAGTAGTTTTGGTTTTGTTACTGAGTCTTTCATTTCTCTGTAGGATGGAGGGGGCGATAGTGGTATTGATGGTTGAGGTGTTGTGGTTTCGCCTGTGGTGGCAGCTGGTGGTTGTTTCATGGCTGAGTGAGTGGGGTGGTTAGTAGATGAGCTTTTATATTAAAGGGTAAGGTGGTGCGATATTGCCTCAACTAGTAGTGGGTGATGGCTGGCAGGCTGGGCCAGTCAGTTGCTTGCAGGTGGGCTAGCGCAGGTCTATAGCTGCAGCAGTGTGTTTCAAGCAGCGCTGACCAGGTGGAGCAATGTGTGCTTAATATCAGCAAAATCACAGTCAGGGTGTAAATATCAGATTGACACAGGCTAGTTGCACATATCAGATTGGCATAGGCTAGTAGCACATATCAGGGTTAGCACAGTCAGGGTGCAAATATCAGATTGGCACAGGCTAGTTGCACATATCAGATTGGCATAGGCTAGTTGCAAATATCAGGGTAAGCACAGTCAGGGTGCAAATATCAGATTGGCACAGGCTAAATACAAATATCAGATTGGCACAGGCTAGTTGTAAATGTAGTAGCAGTATGGCCAGAATGACCATTGTAGCAATATGTGTAAAGTAATGTTCCGTGATGTAGTGGGAGTATAAAGTGTGTGTAATATGGAGGTATTATGAAATTGAGTTATAAACCGTACTGGATAAAAAAAAAGATATATATGTTACTAATGATTGCAGGTAAACAGTTGTGATACACTTCTGTAAGTGCACTAAATGTTCAAACGTATAAGCGTATTGTTTCATATTGGTGTGCAATAACACATGCATTGGTGTATGGCACTCGCCTTACCATTACATAACCCCTGTCTAGTATCAATAGCAGTTGGCACCTGGGATGGTGTGCTCACAAAGGGGCAGGGTGGATGGAGACACTAAAGGCGCGGTACATGATGTGCACCAGAAAGGCATGTTATGTACTGTGACAATTCTGCAAATTGGCCTCACAGTGCTGGTGTCTGAAGACTCTCCTTCGAACACCTTGTTCCTTCAATGACCATATGTATGTGTTCATTGAATACTGTTGCAGGCCTAGTGTGCTTACCCCATTCTCATCACCCTCCTCTTACGTACCTTTTACTGTACGTGTGAAGAGCAATGGTACTTTGTAGGCTGTACTATTGCAACAGCCTCTTCTTTAATTTACCCACTTTCTTCCTCGGCCCACTCCAAGTAATTGGAATTGAGGCTGTAAGACTAATCATTGGCCTAAAGACCAGGGACTGTATATTTGATCCTTGCTCTTCAACCTTTACTTGTCATCTGTAGTGCACCTAATGTCTACAAGCTTCAAGCTGTGTCCTGCATCCTCTCTTCTGCTCTCTCACTTATTGCTGACTGTGTATGTGTGAATTAGGAATCGTGGGCATCCAACAATGTGTGCTTTAATGCCAGTAAGACTGAGATAATTTTTATTAGACCCCTGCTACATTTTTCCCCATTTCACTCTGGCTGTCCTCTTTGGGTCCGTTACCTACGCCTTCCGGTGAGAAAAAGAACCTTGGTGTTATCTTTCTCTCCACCCTGTCCGAATTTTCTCACATTATGGATGTGTTGAAGAAGTTACACTACCAGCTGCAGCTACTAAGAGGAATCGTTGCTTTTTTCACTTTCCCTTAGAACCTCGCAGTCGCAAGAGCTGTAGTTTTGTCTAGACTGGACTATTGTAACAGCCTCTCTAAATCTTACTGCCTCTAATATTCGACCTCTGCAACTTATCCAGACAGCACTACAAGACTTGTCCTTTCCCTTAAATGAAGGATTATATATGTCCAGTTTTTAAATGTTTACACTGGCTACAATTGGTAGCTGCAAGGATCAAGAATCAAGACTGTATGTATTGTCTACAAGGCTTTGGGGGCTTTGGGGGCTATGGACCACACTACTTGCAAGTTTATATTCTAAAGCATTTTTGTTCTTCAGCTGTTTACTCCTAGACCTCCAAGTCTTTGAGGGTTAGGCGCTTCAGTAGGTAGAAATTGGGGAGAGGGTACTTTTCTGTACTTGGGTGGTGAATTCCTCTGGAACAGATTCCATGCCTCTCTAAAACTTGAGCAGGAACACCTCAGGGTTTGCAAGTGATTGAAGACTTTCCTTTATGCTTCTGCTTTCTCTGTATCTCTCCCTTGCTGAAGTTTTTGTTCTGCTGCACTAACTGGTTACCTGCCCACCCGGTAAATCTTATGGGGACTAGGTTGCGTTATCACCAGTAGCTCCATGCACTGTGTCGGGGTCTACCATGCACTATGGACTGTATCTGCAAGCACATGGAGCCATGCCTGTTTGCACTTACTTATAACTGGACACCCCAGCGTCACTTACTGGAGGTTCGGTATTGCACACGCCCCTTGCATCCCCCTGCCACTTCTGCTGTCATTTTCTGTTACACTTGTGTGATATGAATGACACAAGGCCTATTAAGATTATTTATTCTGTTTCCTTTTGTTGTTCCCCTGCTTGTTAAGTGGCACCGGGAAACACCTGTGTACAGGTGAGCTACGAATTACTTATTATATGAAATTGTTGTTGTTTTGTTCCCTGGCCCCACCACTTATTTTTGGTCTTGTGCCGACGTGCACATTTTTGGTGGGTTTTAGGGGCTTCACAAATAACCAAGAAATACATGAATAATCTAAATTAAGCTTGGATGCACTGGAAATTTGATACTATGCTATCTGGCTTCAGATTGCAATAAAGAAAGAGTTTATGTTCCACAGTGTTAGCCAATATTGAAGTAATGGGCGAAGGAATGTGTAATGCCAATGTGCATTATGAACATGCAACTGTGGTGTTTGCACATTTACATCTTACTGCACAGTGCAATAAGCGGTGCATGATTCCAGAATTGATATGATTGCGGGAATGGATGTACACAGAAGCTAGTATGCTTGTACAGCAATGTGTTTTTACACTTTTACATGATGACTGCATTTGTATTTATGTCACTGTTATCCCTTGACGTTCCAGCAATTATGTTGGACAAAGTGTGTGGCTTTGGTGGTTGCTTTAAGGATGAAATTGAAGATCCTTGTACTATCGACAAGGCTGTCCAGGTCGTGGGAACACACTATCTGCAGCTCCTTCTGACAAACTACTTTTCTTCACGATACATTTGATGTTGCCGCTCCAACTCTGTGCAAGGGAAATGCTTTTCATAGCTCAGAACAGGGGGCACATTACTATTGACGTATAGAAAAATACGTGCCTGTGTGCACCACGCATAAGGTTATTTTTAAAAGAAAAGGAAAAAGTATTGTAAACAGGCACGTTGATACCAGTAAATCAGAAGTAAATATCGTGATGTGTGGTTCACTTGAAATATCTGGTTGTTTTTGTACTACACTGTTTGCCAGCAATAGTGTTAATTGTTGTGGCATGTGTTTCCAGAAAAGAAACTGATGCAGGCACGATGTGAACGCTAGATGAAGGGTGGCATTGTTATGTGACCTTCAAAACAGTGGACTAAGAATTTGTCGGAGTAAATGTGTCAAAAATCTACAAAGAAATGATAAGATATGTATTAAAAGCAGGCATTGGAAAGTAAAGTTTTTATTTCAGAAAACTATGTTGTGAAGCGGTTGGTCCTCTACAACATCGGAAAAAACGATTTGCAAAACATAATGTAAGCAATATTTTAAGTGAAAGCTATTGTAGTGTGGAAAGTGTACTGTCTGTCATATGATGAATGCTCTGATGGATCAATGTTCAATTTGCTGCAAAAAGTAGACGTCGTACATGTTGCTTGAAACTTTAATTTATAGCCAAAATAAGAATGTATTTGTATATTTAATTGAAAAGTGCTTACTGAAATATGTTTTTCTGTTATCGATTTTACATAGTTAAATACTCCCGCTCTTTGCGTGTCAAGGATTCAGTCGACCGGCAGATGGCTTTTTCAACAGTGTTTGGACAATAATTATCAACAACAGATATATGATAACACTTGTTTGGGATGCTCCGCAGACAACAATTTGTCCTTTTGCGGTTGCAGTAACAAGGAGAAACATGGTCGCATATAGGTTCTAGAAAAGTGGGGATGTGAAAGTGTTATTTCAATTTTGAAGCAGTCATTTCTCCTGTGTAATGGAGCGCAATGTGCACAGATTATTCGTTGCTTATGGAAAATAATTTATGGTGCAGAACGGAAAGACTTGCATTCATGGTTCGATGATCGGATTTGGCAGTAAAAGATTACAGTTGAAAGTTTCAGTAAAAATGTGAATGCAGCGAGGTTCGGTAGCTATGACCTGTGTGTCACGACCCAAATCCAGAAACCCCTGTGGCAAGCCCATGGGCCAAGAGGGGTCTTGGCTTGGGTCTCCAACAAACTTAGGCATCCATTGCCTAGGCCCTTTTGGGGCCGGTCCTGGCGCCTTTGGCGCCAGGCTCATACTTAATAAAGACTTGTGTTTAGGGAACTACTTTATTTCAAGTGCCAGCCAACATGGAGGCATCCACAAAGCTTGGTTCCTTGGAACCAAGCTATGCGGTATAGAGTTTTGCGTGTGGTAGCCTAGGAACTACTTTACCTGGACTACTTTCTTGAAGCTATTTAAACCACACCCGACTTGGATAGCACGCTTCGTGTTACTTTGCAATCCTGCAACGTGACGTTCACCGTGTTCAGCTGTACCCGCGAACCTCGGAAGAACAGCACCTGTAAGGAGACAAAAGGACATCGTTAGTAGCAGCTGCTTACCTGTAATTTCATCGTTAGCTGCCCACAGCTCCTGCAAACAGCTTCCTAGGATCAGCGTGTCTCCCGGACCGACGGATCTGCAAAAAAGGAAGAAACCAGATATTAGAAACTTTACAACATAACGAACTGTGCTGAAAGGCTAACCTCGCAAGTCGCCCCTCAACCAGCATCGCCTTGGAATTCCACACACCGGGTGAGCACCGCGATCTATGGGAAAGAAAAGACAACAGGTTAGCAAGGCAAGGCATCACAGCGCTGCACATAGCGCCTACTTACCGCATCATAGCCCTCTTTACATGCCATTATTTACCAGCGAGACCCAATTCAGCCACTGCATCACACTGGACTTCCGCACACCTAAGGAAGGGAAAGAGACATTTATTAAACCAAGAAAGGCATGCAAGAATAACAACAATATACAACAGCAATAAGACCTACCTGAAAGACTCCAAATGGGCCGGCATCAGTGAAGTAACTAGATCGCATTTGCCCACAAAGTAAAACGCGCCCCTGCCAAGAAGGCAGGATGGAGAGCACACCTGAACTAACAACAAGGTGAGGAGAAGCCCAGAGGGGCTGCGGGCATACAGGGTGGTGGGGGGCTGATTACCCCAGTTGGCCAGTCTTGAACATAGCCCACCTGTATTCCAGGCAGAACTCCCCCGCTGGTCACACCTGGGAAACGCAGAGAAGGATACCAGAGTCCCTACGGCTGGTGGCGTCCCCGTGGATACCAGGTGAGCGTAACATTGTGTTTGAAAAAGTTAACAATGTTTTCGCAGACTTAGGTGAATGTTTTCATTGTTGTGTCAAAATGCACAGTATTTCTTACTGCCCCAATACTGCTGTATGCTACAAAATAAAATGTTTATATCATTTCAGTAAAAAAAGACTTAAGTTTTGCATTTGCTGTGGATGTTTGTGTTAAAATTCTTTGTTTGGCGTACAATAACTTTATGACGTTGGTGATGACCATGTTCGTTTGGCTACGCTGCCCACTAACATTATTGAAATTGGTGGAGCTAATTCTGAGCCTATAGTGAGGTTAGCGTTAGGGGAAGGCGAATGTAATCAGTGCCGCGCAGCCCTTTCAAGTTCGGTCCATACAATCTTATTGAGTTTATCTACTTTATTGAACATGTAAAGTGGGTGGATTCTATAAGATTACTTGTTTAGTTCTATATTTTAACTCTGAGATGTGGTTCCTAAAGAAAACTTTTTCCAGGAAAGGTCACAATGTAAGGTGGGGTGTGAAATGAGCGACTGGGCAATAAGCAGTAATATGGAGGGGCAGGTGGACAGGGGACGATGTTTCATGTGTGTTACATTGAAGGTAGGGGCAGTGTTTTTCATGCTCTTCAGCTTCAAAAGCACTTTCAAATTGCTCCCCTAGCAGAGTGGTGTGTTGCAGTATATGCAGAGGACTGTTGTCTTTGAAATATACAGATCAACAGCTTCTTTTATTGCTTGCAAGGTAGGTGGTGGGATTTTGTGCCCCTCAAAGGTAGGGTGTGTCCTTATGGCACAGGTTGCGCAATTTGAGGTGGACTAAGATAGCCTAGTATTTGCTGAGCTCGGAATAGCCGTTCTGAGAGCATTGCGGTGTTTGGATTGGGTGATGTGGTGCATGGATGTGGTCCCGTAAGAGTACTATTCAAGTAGTCCGTGACTGAGTATAATGTTGCACTGAGTACATTTTAGTTTGGTAGCATTAGCCTTTGGTACTTTCCCAACAGTGGTAAATAACTGCCACACCCATGATTTCCCCCTTGATGCTAGAGGTAGGCACTTCCTGTGCCTCCTTTCCTTGGTCCTTTTCACTGTATTTGGAATTACTGCGCTTTTTTGGTTGATTAGGTCCTCCAGCTGGTCGTGGTGGCTGTTGGGGAAGAGGAATGATAATAGCTGTTGCCATTCTTAAGATGAATAGCAGTTTTGCTAATATTCTTCCAAGTATATGCTCTGTGCTAGATTGTTAATGGATAATGAGTAACAATGGGTGTAAGAGCTTCACAAGGGTACATTTTGAGCTTGAAAGTTGCTAGATCAGTAGAACGCGAGTTCAGAACTGTCCGTGAAGCAAAGACCCGATCGTGAAGTGCGGACGCGTTCGTGAACACGTCATCACTCCACGTGCCCGCACACAGTCATGTGACACTGTCCTGACTGTCTGTGATGACTTCAGACATTCGCAAACGTCTGACGGATGCAAAACCAGTGGAAAAAGTTGCAAAAAGTGTACAGAAGTGTTAAAAATGTTGCTAGAAGGTGGGAAATGGCAGAGATTTAAGGTGCAATGTTCTAAATTGGACAGACATGTTGCTATATTGGGGTAAGTATGATATTTAATTGTATTTATTTATTTAATTCTTTTTTTATAACGCACATAATAATGTACCTGAGTTTGGTTTCTAAGCGTGTATAGAGGATTCAAACCTCTGTTGCTCTGCGTGCTTCCAAAACCAGTGAGTTGTCCCTGTGCTATTCTCCATTTAGTAAGTTGCAGGAAATTAGCATGTACTGGTAAATACCCATGAAATTCACTGAAAAAACATTGTTTAAGGGATCTTATGTTTAATTTACACCATTAAAAACCTATGAATTTCAGTGGAAAAAACTTTGTTAAAGGGATGTTATGGTTACAAGTAACCTCAGAAATGTGCCAGTTATGGTAAGCTAAGCAACCATAACTCACACCACCTACGTGCACTGCTAAGACTAACAACCAGTACATCAAAGATGACATCACAAATGAAATTAATTTTGATGAAACGTCCCTACAAGGGGTTGTGTTTATAATGTTGGTAACAAGATGTCAGGGGTGATCGAGAGACCTATCATGAACTACTTAATCTATTAAAGAATGTACTCATGTAAACAAAACATTGTATTGGAGTGTTGTTGTTAATACAGGAACCTAATCATACATAAACATTGGCAATGGCTGCAGCATGCACCATAGAAGTACATTATTTATAATCTTGTAAAGTTGGATAGTAAAATAACGCATGCTACCTTATGAGCGTTTTCATTAATGTTAAACATGTAATAACCAGCTAACAATTCAAGACTTACTACACCTTTGTGCTAGTACAAACATGCCAATGAAGACCCACAATGCATACATATCAGAAGCACATACAGGGAAACTAAAGTAAGGAAGAAAGAAACAGCTTTACCAGAAAATGTTAATAATATTAAACTTCATCTTAATGTACACATATGAATTGGTTGTTTGAAGCCTGCTTATTGCCTCATGTATGTGCACCAGGAACTGCGACCAAACACTAAGGAAAGTATTTTAAAAACATATGACAAGGTTAATGTCTAGATATAGGACCTTTTGAATTTTAATATTATGACTGTCAGTGAACAACACCACTTGGCCTACATATTTCAGTGAACAAAAACAAGTGGTCCAGATATATGATGTCATCAGTGATGTGATCAAGGAGATTTGTGATGTCATCTTTGATGTCCTGGGTGTTAGTCTTAGCAGTGCACGGAGGTGGCACGAGTTATGGTTGCTTAGCTTATAATAACTAGCGAATTTTTGAGGTTTTTCGGTTTTACTTCTAACTTTAAGGAACTCATCTTGGCAACAGTAAAGACAGACACAAGTGATCGCAGATCAAGGGTTTTTATTGAACAATGAATGCAGGGTGGACAAATGCCTAACCTAAACCTAAATCTAAGATGGGAGCAGGCGTCGACCATCAAATGAAAAATTTGGCAGTCCTAGTGGCGTCGTGTCACAATAAAGGGGCCTATACTAAAGAAAAACCTATTGTCAATTCCGTAAAAATTCCGTAAAACCAAATATAGAAAGAGTGTGGGATCGGGTTTCAGTAAAGAAAAGAAGTGTTTCAAATAATAAATCAGGATGTGGATGCCAGGGGTCTCCCTTCCCCATGTTTTCAGCATGGGACAAGGTGGGACCTTGGAGCACAGCACATGCTTTGGCTTTCTTAGTACTAGCCGACAGTCCCGTTCCAACTGGCTCAGCACACGCTCAAACTTTCTCAGCACGAGCCAACAGTTCCATTCCAGCTATCAGGTTCTGGCGATGGCAAAGTCGCTTTTTGATAAAAGTATCTTGCTTTCGAGGCCTGATGTATCCAACAAACAAACACAAACAAAAAGTTATTTTCCACAGTTCACGTTGAACGATGGCTTCACACCTGGATCCCACTCTTCCGGGCGCCGACCAGAACACTTTGGGTGATGGTGTTGGGGTGAACTCCCAGGTATGCCAGAGCGCTGCTAGAAGTCCATAGACTTGGAGGGCCCAACTCACTCCCCCAATATACACGGATGACTCAGTCAACGGCAAGTTCAAACTGTGGTTTATTACAGACAAAACCAGAAGGGATTGATACAAGAACACAGGTGAATTCCAGTACGTCACAGCTTCTCCTGGCTCACAGGCCAGTTTTTATCTAAAACAGAAACACGTCACTACTCTGGCCACTCTCCAAAAACCTGTGTGATTGGCTGTCAGGAGTCTAATAACCTATATGGGTACGTATGTGTGTGATTCTACTGGCTCTCACATGTCAGGTGGTTGGCCTGTCCCATCCCCAATTTACTAACTAATACATTGTTGCAGGGTAGTGGACTTGGACTATTGGTTCTTGCCTGTTGCTATATGCCCCTAAGGTACTAAAATGTGATTGGCTAGAGCTGACGTCCCCAGGCCTGGGACCAGAAATCGTTCTCAGCTCACTGTGCACCTTTTCAAGGTGATGTGAATGATTATGTGTATGTATTGTAAATTGTGTGTACCACCTTTGCCTTATGAGACCGTGTCCTGCTCGTTGCAACACTTGTTGCACTATTGTTGCAGCCTGTGTCTGGCACCTAGGATCGGCTTCTCTTTCCCACCACTGATCACTGTACATTGTTTCACTCGGCTATACCACGTGAATAGAGACCACATAATTGAGCTCTGCAGCTCCCAATTATGACGATTTATTCTGTGTCTTTGCTGGTGGTACCTTTGTCGTTGGTGAATTGGAATGTCTTTATATCTCTCAACCTTGACTGATCGCTCTGTGTCATGTGTCTTGCTCCCTGTCCAGTCTGAATCGGCTCAGCTCGTCTCCTGATCAATGATTGGAGGCCTGCTGTAATTTTCCTAAACCTTATAATACAGTTTCTACATTGTCTGTGTTATACTACTTTACCTATGGGTCAGCTATACGTTGTTTAATCAAGTTCCATATGCTCTCCTGTATATCCGCGCTACTATTGGCTTTAAGCATCAACAAGCTCACTCAGGATCTCTTGTGCCTGCGTTTCTGTGTTACAGCATTTGGCTATTGACAAAATAATAAAAGCAATGACAGTATGTATATGTATCTGTCCTCTAACTATAGAACTGTGCGCTCATGTTCTTCATGTATTCAGGTGTGTGTTTATGTGGTGCAGTGCAGACTGCACGTGTGCTTCATGTCTAATGCTGTTATGTCATGGTGTCTCGTCTCTATTGACATCAACAACATGGCTTCTTGGTACTTAGTCCAGACTGTCCATATAGGTGTCTCTGACCATGGCATTCGGCTCTTCACTTACGCATGGATAATTTTGTACCACACCAGGTGTGTATGGCTGACTGAGGGGGTACCTCTCAGTGTATTTGTCGATCATTGGTGCATTTGGGATTCGTCTGAAATAGAATGGGTGGTTGCAGGCTTTTCTGGCCTTCCATCTTGTCATGAACTTGATGCGGGGGGTGGTCCCAGGATCCCGACTCCCTCTTCAATGGCCTCACCCATGGGTACAGACCCTTCACAATACTTTGGATGATGGCTTCACCGTGGGGCCCCCTCTTCTGGGCGCTGACCATTCTGACGTATTTTACAAATTAACAAGGCAGTTCTTTTTACAGCAAACTTTGGGTGGTAACTTTCCACCACGGGATCTCCCTTAGCCGAGCTCAGACCCCACAAGACAACAGAGACACTTCCTTTTCGCTTGTCTTGCAATGTTCACGCTTTCATAAATCTAAATGTCTTTTTAACAATGTTTTTGGCCTCTGCCCCTAGGTGTCGGCTTCCCTCTGTCGAGTTCACTCTCGCCGACCTATGGTTGTCAGTCTCCCTCTGCCGGGTTCAGTCTTGTCGCCTTTTATTAACGATCCCTTTTCATTAGCAGCCCTCATCCAGGTTCACTCTTGCTAATTTCCACGACACACAGTTCATGTGCTCATTTCCACGAAACACAGTTCTCTGTCGGTCAAAGACTTTCAATGGTAAAGAGGATTTTATGTGACCCCTGTATGACCACTTTGACTGTTCTTCGCCTCTTCCCAAGGCCTCTGGTTACAGTAGTTTATTACCATTGGGTAATCGGCCAGAGTGCCCTGCTTGAACACTCATGTGGTGCTGGATTCCTCTGTATCTGGTGTGTGTCCCCCCTTCTCAGTAGTATCCTTTTGCTTTTCAAAGTTGAATTTATGCTTTGACTACTTTTAATTCTACACAGTTCGACGACACTCCCCTCGACTCACCTCCTCGAACTCCTTGGATTTCTGATGTCTTGGAATCAAGGTTTGTACCTAAGCATGTGGGGAAAGTAAAGGCCTGTCAGGTGTGTGTGATTCGGGTTAATTGCCTGACTCTGCCTGACCCTGGGGTTGGGACTTGTCACGTAGACAGTTTTAACATTAGTCTGGCTTTCATTACAGTAACAAAAAAGTGTTTGTATTGGAAAAAGAGGGGGTAAGAGTTTATAAGTGTCCTACGGGGTACGATGGGGGAAAAGGTGTCATGAGAAAGAAGGTGGTTAGGTAACTCAGAAAGGTAGGTTTTGTAAGGTTTATGAAACAAACGGGAATGATGAGGATTATTATCGTAAAATAAACAAGAGAAATTTTCAGAATGGTAGGGTTTGGTCAAAGAGGACCGGGATTTCAGATAGGAACTAGGAAAACAGGAATTCTGAGAGTTGTGGTTTTTCGCAAGTTTACAGAGGCAAATGAGCTGTTGGCTTTACCTTTGGATGAGGGAGATTCAATGGGAGGAAGGGATGATTATCGGGAATAGCTTATAAAAGCCTCAGAGACTTCGGCCCCCTCATCATCCTGCCTGTGATGGTACCGCGTCTCACCTGGGGTATTTTCCAAGCACAACCCCAAGCCCTTCTACCCGGTGGTCTGTCCCTACCTGGCCACTACTAGGGTTGGGATAAGAGAGGGCTAGCTCTTCCCTGGCCACCTGAATAAGGGATTCTTGAGGTCTACTGGGGAGATTTTCATAGTGAAGTCTGCTAATAAGGGCTTATATTCAACAATTTGCAGCGCTTTTAGACTGTGGCTTAAGGATGTAATTAAGCGCCCATTTGTGACAAGCCTGTTGCCAGCGGCATTCGTTGACAGTTGAATGGGATGTTTGTCTTGTGCACTGCAGCTGTCTTCTTTCCATACTAGCCATAGCAGATTGTGATCACTATGTGTCATCGGTTTCACGTTGAGAGATGTTACTTTATCAAAGAAATTCAACGAGGCCCAGATGTAATCAAGAGTGTTATTCCTTGCCAGGCCGTGCCAAGTTGGTTTGGATGGTTGGTCACCGTTGATGGCTCCATTCAGCATTTGACAATGGCGTAAGGAGAGAGCGAGCAACCAGGTTTGACCTCTTAGAACGACTTCATTATCTGGAAGCTGAGTGTTTATCTTCGTGATAGGATCGTATTTGAACCAGCTACAATTGAGGTCCCCGCATACAATCACAGAGACGTTGTCATAGGCAAGGTAAGTATCGTCGATTAGAGTTGACACATTTTGGATGAAGGATGTTGGCGAAATCATGGCAGGATTCCAATATCCGTTAATTATTAACAGGTTAGACATATTGTTAGACAAAGATAGTCGAACCAGAGTGCTTTGGACAAACGGATTTGGGTTGACAGAGGCCACTAGTGTCCACCAATTCTGAATTTTCAATAAAGTTATCAATCCGGCATAGGGACGACCCTTGCTATTTTTTCTGGCGGGATTGATAAGAGTGGTAAAACCATCATAGGTCGGAGAATCCCAAAGCCATGTTTCCTGCAAGCAAATGACAAAGACGTCATCCAAGGGTTCAGAGAAGGTATTGAAGAGATGGGTAAATCCTCGGGTATTCCATGAGAGTAGTGTTAGCTCTTGTTGAGGGGTATTATCTCATTGTTACTTACAAGGTCCCTTCGGTACTCTTTTCGCACTGGTATATCGACCTTCAGACGCCTGATGTGTCATGTCTTGATAGTTTGTTTGCGAGGGGGCTAAGGATTGTCGCAGTGGGAGTCGCTGATCGACCTTGCGAAACTCGTCTCTTTCGTCATTTTTTTTAACGTTTTTGGGTGATCTTATAGTAGTTGGTTCGACAATGAGATCAAAGCCATAGAGCAAGAGATGTTCATTCGCCTGTAGCAACAGATTTTTTACTGCAGCAGAAGAGATGTGCAATAATACTTGATCAATAGACAGTTCGGTTATGTATTCGACAATTTTAATGTCATCAGAAGAGATGGATCGTAATTGAGGGATGCAAACAAATAGTTTTAATATATTTGCTCGATTTAAATTGACCTCATTTCTGTCTGAATTAATATTTTGAAGCTGAAGTTTCCACAGACACAATGTTTTTTCTAGTTTAGAGGTCCCACCTGGACCAGAAACTATGTGCAAGCTAGAATTCCGCAGGTTCATAGTTTGTTTAGGATTTAGTCTTGTGCATAACAATGGCAGTTTGACCCTCTTAGTAATAGTTTGAGGTTGTTTTCCATATGCTCCAGATTGTGGCTTCCGTGCGGCAGCAATTGCAGATGAACTTCTCTCCTCAGATTGCTCGAGCATAGCAGCCTCATTTGCATCGGTGCAACCATCAATTGTGCCATCAGTGTCGACCGAATAGGTCGATAAGTTGCATAGGTCAATAGATGAATCTGAGGTAGCACTTGAAATAGAGATGTCACTGGAGGCCACACGCCAACATTTAGCTGTGTTCTTAGAAGGTTGTGAGTTAATACCTGAGACTCGTGCGGAACTAATTGGAGCTGTGGGAACTTGCTGAGTAGAATGTGATTTCCGATCAAATAAACTTGTTTTCTTTGGAGTCATGCTGTTTCTTATGAATTTTTTCACATTTTGCTGAGCTTTTTTCTGACAAACAGTTTTTTTCTTTGGATATTTTGCGGGTTTAGCAGATGCACTTTGCAGGTTGATTTGTAAGGTAGTTGTTATAGTTTTGGCAGGACCTTTAAAGATGTTGAAGGTGTTGGCTGGCACAAGATCATGGGCCACTGCGTTGTTTTGTGCAAGAGGGTCGTTCGGCTGTGAACTGCTGTCTTGCGTCGAAGGGGTCTCGACATTCAATTTGCTTTGAGTACATTCGGAGTCAGCAGATGCGGTGCTCGCCGTAGGAGGGATTAAGACATCCTCTTTAACAAACAGTTCAGGGGGTGCCAGACCATGTGAGTAAAGGGTTTTGAGTGTGGTTTCTTGCATGTCTAGTCGGTCCATTGAGGAAGATTTGGTGTTTTTACGCAACCATTTCACTGATTCAACGAGACTTTCGATTAGAGTATCATTTTGGCAATGGTGGCGAGCAGGCAAATCGCTCAGCCTTTCTTGCCACCTCAGGGATTTTTCGGCTTCCTTTTCCATCTGGACTTGTAAGAAGCCAGTGAAGTGCTCAATTTTGTCGATTTTTGTAGTCAGCCCCTTGGTCACTTATTTTCCCTATCAGAGGTTCAAGTAGTTTGGTAAATGGAGCAAGTGCAACAGCAGAGGCAGGCAGAACATTATTGTGAATCTGAGAGAGGGCGTCAACAGAGATACTGAGAGGAGGCGACGTGAAATCATGGGACATCAAGGAGCATAATGAGCTCTCCAGATTGAATTGTGGATTTGAAGGAGCGCGGTTTCTGGTAAGATTTGAAGAATGGGTGTCTTCTTGAGGTTGACTAGATAAGACCTGCGGAGTGCTTTCATTCAGCATGGATTTAGCACTCGTAGATGGAGTTTGAGGATTGCCTTTAGCTTTTAACTCGGCACTGCGTTGCAGTCGACTAGTCCGGGCAATAGCGCTCCAGTTTAGGTGAGATTGGAGAGGTGGAGGCGCTTTTGGAAGAGTTGAAACAAGTGAGAGCAGGGGATCGATAGTGGCCATATCAGTGGAGGTCCACATGGAGAGTCCAGAAGCCTCAGGCACTTGACATGCCAATGCATTGTCATTGCCAAATTCAGTGGTATCCACAGCCAGTCCAGAGAGGCTAGCGCCCTGTTTCGTCTTCAAGATGGATTTATTTAGTGAGCTAGGGAAAGAAATTGAAGCCAGTGGACTTCAGGCAGCCTCGGAGACCCTCGTGGGATTTTTCACGCTTGATGTTACATTATTATTTGAAGGAGGATTTGAAAGTAAAGGAAGCGTTTCCGTAAACGCTGGAAGTTGTTGTGAAGGAACATGAGTAATCGTACCCAAGGGTAAAGGTACGGTTTGTGAAGGTGTGAATTTCATTTGAGGAAGAATATTGCTGTCAAAAGGTGGACAGGTTGGGACAGCATTGGAAAGAAGAAGCTGTGTTGTCGTAGGCTGATGCTTGCATAAGTTAGGGGCATACGACTGATTTGATCCATCGGAAATCGGGATCCTTAAGAGTTCCTCATCACTGACTAAAAAGGGCAGAGGCCCTTTTTCAGTCGAAGTCACTGAATTGACCAGAGAAGCAGTTGCCAGAGCTGGCCAAGGGAATGAGGAGGCGATTGGGGCTGATTCGAGAGGATTTGCATGGAGGTTACGAGCAGGGGACTTTGGTGCTGCCAAAGTACTGGAAGAGATGCGTGAGTGGTTTATGGAGGTAGCTGTATGAGCGCCTATGTAGATTGGTAAACCTGTCGCACAGTCGTCAAGGGGGGCGGCCAAGATGATGGCAGACTCGCTGCCTATGTCGGCTCCTCCACGAACAAAAGCGTTAGCCGTCAAGACAGGCTCACAGAGAGGTTGTTCATTGTTGGCAGTTAAAGATGAAGCCTGAGTGGAGACCGCTCCAGTCGCATGGCGTGCAGCAAACAGTAAGCTAGGGGGGTCCAAGACTAAACTCAGGCAGCCAGGCAGTGACGAAGTTGCAGTAGTCATTGAATTATAATTTAGAATGCATGTTCATATAGCAAAAAAAGTATTGCACACTTCGTACAAGTATCAGTGCCAATGGAATTTTAAATAACAATGCTTAGTTTAAATTTGTTTTAAATATGATGTGTACATTAAAAAAAATCATCATAAACTTATCATGTGTGTAGGTAGCCAAACAAAGGACGCACACAGATTTGATAAGAAGTATGGAAATGACATCTGTTAGGTTATTTGTGTAGTTTCTGCTAAATGTTAATATGTTTACACACAAAAGTTTTTTTTGTCTATCTATTATTTAAAATATAGGTATGAATATACTTGAAAAAGATGAATACTCAAAATAATGTTACACTGTTGGCATGTCTTCATTTATTTATTTGTAAAACTGAAAACATAGTTAGGTTATATGTTTTGGTTTGCTGGTTCAGGTTGCATAAATTAATCTGTGAATTTGTTATCATTTAATTTTAAATAAAGTGTGTACAGTATTTTAACATATGTTCATTGTACATGAATATATAAGTGTTGTTAAATAGTTAAAATAACTGAATAGAGTTGTTTGTCTCTCCAATGAGAAGTATTTTACTTCTATGGTATGATTAATGAATACAACCTGTTAATGATTGTATTCTGGGAATACAATCAGTATTCACCTGGTACCATTATGAAAAAAACAAAATATTTTAGTTTTTAATTTGTTATAAACTACATTTGACAGTTAACAACATGGGAGAAAAAAGAGAACATGAATAAAGGTATTTGGTAAGTAATTTCAGCAATATAATAATTTTGCATTTATATAGTGCTACGAAACCTCAGGCATCTGAGGGCTGCTTATTATTACCCACAATGTGTGCTGCTCATTTATCGACCTCGGAAGGATGAAAGGCTGAGTTTGGCCCTGCTGGGATTCGAACCTGCATCAGCTGGCTCTGCACAGATGTTAAAGCGAGCGCTTTACTCGCTGTGCTATCTGACCAGCTATGAGATACATATATATATATATATATATATATATATATATATATATATATATATATATATATATATATATATATATATATATATATATATATATATATATATATATATATATATATATATATATATATATATATTTGCAGTTACTCAGAAACCCTTTCACTAGCAAGTTCAGAAAGCAATGATGAATGTAAACTTCTTTTTTGTGGGTGTGGTTATTATTTGCAGCTACGGTTGGTTGGACAGTCTTGTACACGTGGATGTCATCAAACAGCGTGGGCGTATCCATGTCAATACATCGCAACGTGTGATTGAATAGTTTGTTCACGTGGACAAATGTAACGCGCAGGCGTGGCGCCACTGCGAGTGATATGATTGGCTTGTAGATCATGCGCAAAGATGCGTAGCTGCCTTAAAGGAAATCGACCTCCTATTGGCTCATTTTGCATGTGTAGGTTATGTTAAACAGCATGGGCGTACCCACGTGAATACATTGCAACGTGTGATTGGATCGTTCATTCATGTGCATAAAAGTCACATGTATGACCAGAGCCGCAGCGCATGATTTGATTGGTTGGTGCATCATGCGTGAAGATGCACAGATGCGTTAAAGGAGGTTCATGTCCTATTGGCTAATTTCACATGCACGGGTTGCGTCAAACGTCATGGGCGTACACGTGTCAATATATTGCAACGTGTGGTTGGATCATTTGTTGACACTCAGAAAATTCACATGTAGGTGCTGCGCCGCAGCGCATAATAAGATTGGCTGGCTGATTAAGCGCAAAAATGTGTAGCCGCTTTGAAATAGCTTGATGTCCTATTGGCTCATTTCATGCATCTTGGTAGCTGCGGGTATAAAACCTTTTTTTTTAAAAAAAAAATATGTATATATTCATGGAAAAAACTTCAGTTGCAGGGATGTAATTGTGAGTAATGCATTGTAAAAAAAATCTTGAAATTCAAGGACAAAAGTGTTGTTCCAAGGACGTTAAGGTGAGCAATACATTGTAATAAAACCCTTGAAATTCAAGAGAAAAACTTTAGTTGTGTAGGGATGTTAAGGTGAGCACTTAACAAAACAAAACCCCTGAAATTCAGCTAAAACCACCTAAACTTTGCACGCCCTGTTGTGCAGCTCATGACCACAATGATGACATCAGAAATCACATTATTGTACACTTGACATTTGCAAAGACATGTTTTTTATCCTAATTGCAGTCCCTCGCTTGTTTAATAGACCCTTCTGAAGCCTGCCTATCCTTAAGATAAGACACACACCACGCCATATTGGAACATGTTTATTATCCTTGTGAGTGTATAATGTGACCTCACGGGACAGCAATGCCCTTTAGTTAGTATTATCCACTACTTTGTGTATTCAAATGTAAGTCTATGATTGACCTGTATACTGCAGGATACCTGTATGGTTTGCACATGATAATTAGAACATACTGATCTAATGCGTGTTGTTTATGTTTTGTTGTTTATGTTTTTTATATTTTTACCTCTAACCTGGCTAGTACCGTATATCTTTCCGACAAGGAATGAACTTCATTAGTGGGGTTATCCCCCCATTGATTTATATTCGATATATTACTGAGTACACAATTCACAGTGAATAAGCAGTGCAATACTAAAAGACAGGAACATGATCATATTAACTTCATTCTGTCCACATAGAGACCTGCTGTAAAGCTGCATCTATTTCAATGGTCATGTTCCTGTTTTGTTATAAGAGTGTGCTTTCTTAATAACCTGTTCATTTTTTTAAAAAATCTTTCCCAAAATGTCCAGTCTGTCAGGGCCTGTGACAAACCTTTTGTTTGCAAAATAGCAGCCAAATCTGTCATGCAAGTCAAAAGCTATCAGCAATACAATTTTCGGATTTCCTATGACTCAAGGCTACCAGCTACCGCTGCCCTGTTATATATATTTCTATAGTTAAGGTGAGTACTGAGTTGCATAGGAAATTGAAAAAATGAATTTCTAATAACTTTTGACTTGTGCAATGGATTTGGCTGAAATCCTGCAGACAATTCATAAAAAAATTTAAAACAAGGTTATTTAGAAAACAAAAAAAAGCACTTCGGTCTACCTGGTCTTCTCTGTCTACTTGCCATAAATGGTTCCCTAGGCAAAAAAGGTACATTTTTGCTCCACGGCACAGCCCAAACCGAATTTGAACCAGGCCAAAACAACTTGGACACGAAGCGTTGACTCGCAATCCTTTTGTGGTTTGGGGTTATTCTGTCCAGTAGTTTTTTAAATATTTGATTGAGAACAGGGTGCCGAAAAATATATAGTGGGCACGGCCGAGGGGCATGGCCACCGGCCATGGCTGAAGGCCAGGGACAGTGGTGCTAACAAAATATACAGTTGGCACGGCCAAAGGCCATGGCCAGGGGTGCAGAAAAATATACATAGAGCATGAAAAAAAAGATGGTATAACAAAGCCCTTGAAATTCACTGAACAAACTAGTTGATGTGCATTTAAGGTGATTAAACTTAACACAACAAAACCCTTGAAATTCAGCGCATTGGGAAACTCAGGGCCGGCTTAACTCAGCACTTTCCCACTGCAAAACCCAAGAGCACATATGTATCATAAGAGAAGGAATGTACAATGCCATTCAAAATAGCATTATGGGGGATATGGCATTATGGGGGAGATCAATGGGAAAACGCTGAGGTAAGCCAGTCCTGAGTTCCTCAATGCGCCGAATTTCAAGGGTTTTGTTACTCACCTTAACTTCACATCAACAAAAGTTTTTTTCTTGAATATGTTACAGGGCCTGCGCTAGCTGCCCTTTAGTTATGGTTAAGTTGCTCAACTCATAGGAAGAGCACATTTTGGGTGGCTTATAACTTTGCCCCTCTGGACCAACCCTCACCAAACTTTGCAAAAAAAGTATATGGCCCGTCAGATCGATCCTGCAAGGTTTGGTGAGGTATCGTCAAGGGGGGGCAAAGTTATAGGGGTCCCAAAGTGTGTGGTTTTTCTCATAGACGCAATGGGAAAATAAATGTGCTCGCGCCTACAGCCCAAACCGCTGGATGGATTTTTACCAAATTTGCAGCTTGGTTCCAAAAGCATGCCTCTTGTAGATTTGGTGTAAATCAGTCTAGTATTTATTTTTAAAATGACCAAAATGTAGGGTAAAGAAAATGTGTGATATCTGGGTCCGGTCTGCTGACTCACTTCTCTATTTGGCCCGGGGACAGGGCTCAGATTGGTCCAGAGGGCGGTGTGAGGTCCGCGGACATCAGGCACACCCACTGATTGGATGGTGAAAAGCATAAAGTTCGTCATATTTTTGGAAGTGTCCGCCATGTTGGAGTCACGAACAGGCAGAGCTGGCCATGGACAGTGCGTCGGGGAACGGTGTGGAAACACATTTTGGGTCATTTGGTGGTGGCAAGAGGGGCTGGGAAGGGTGGGTGAGTGGAAAAAAGATGATATGACGCTGTTTTTGTAGGTTGAAAAAGGCTGGGTAGGTGCCGTAGCTGTTTGTGGACAGCACCGTGGACAGGCGGCTTGGAAAAGACATTCTGGGTCATTTGACGTCTGGAATAGGGCATGCAAATGGTAGAGAAGTGGAATGAAGGCAATGTGCAGCTGTTTTTATAGGTGAAAAAAGGGTTCGGAAATGCTGCCGAGTGCGCAGTCTATTTCAGTGGCCCCCAGAATATGTTCACTGGGTACAACCACCACAGTAGTAATATGTGTATAGTGATTGTAGGTAATGTAGTGGGCGAACAAAGCATTTGTAATATGAAGGAATTATGTAATGGAACTGGATGTAATTTGGCATGTGGGAAAGTAGGTACAATGATGAATGCAATACAACAAATCTTTATGTGCGACAGTGTTAGTCGTCATTGAAATAACGGGCAAAGGAATTTGTATTGCCAATGTGCATTATGAACATGTGCCTGTGGCCTTTGAGCATTTACATCTTACTGTGGAGGGCAACAAGGGGCGGGTCTATGGATCCAGAAATGGATAACATTGTGGGAATAGATGTACCCAGAAGCTAGTAAGCCTGTAAGCCTGTAATCCACTGTCTGTGTTTTTACAGTTTTACGTAATCAGTATACTTGTATTTATGTTACTATTATTTGTTCAGGTTCCAGCAATTAAGGCAGACAAATTGTGAGGCTTTTGTGGTTGGTTTAAGGGTGAAAGTCAAAAACATTGCATTATGTCTGAGGCGTGGGAACACACTACCTGTAGATCTTTTTGAGAAACTAGTTTTATTCACTATACCTTAGATGTTGCCGCTGCAAGTCTCTGTTGGGGAAACCAGGGGACATATTGTTATTGACATTTAGGGAAATGCGTGCTTGTGTGGACCGTGCCTAAGGTTGTTTTTAAAGAAAATATAAATGTATTCAGAACAGGTGTGCCGATAGCAGTAAAATGGAAGTAAATATTGTACTATGTGGTTAACTTGAAATATTTTGTGGTTTTTCAGTGCACTGACTGCCGGTAATATTATTAATTTTTGTGGCTTGTGTTTGTAAAAACGAAACTGACTCGGGCACGCAGTGAACTGTACATGAAGGGTCTCATTGTTATGTGTCCTTGAATACAGCGCACTAAGAATTTGAAGGAGTAAATGTGTCAAAAATCCACAAAGAAATTATAAGATTGGCTATATTAAAAGCCGATGTTGGAGAGTAAAGTTTCTATTTTGGAAAACTGTGTTTTCAAGCAGTTGATACTCCCGTGGTCTGAGTGGCATATGATAAACGTCCTGATGGATGAATGTGCAATTTGAGGCAAAGAATATACATTGCATGTGTGAATTGTCACTGGAATGAGTAGGCAAAATAAGAATGTACTGTGTATATTTAACTGTAAAGTGGTTACTGAAATATGTTTTTCACTTCTGCATTTTATATTGTTGTATAATCCTGATGTGCATATATCATGGGTACGTCCTACTGGCCGATGGCTTTTTCAACAGTATTTGGACAATAATTATTAAGAACGGATATGTAATAACAGACATCTGGGACGACCGCCAGACAACAATCTGTCCTTTCACGGTTGCAGTAACAAGGAGCAACATGGGAGCGTATAGTTTCTAGAAACGTGCGGATGTCAAGTGTTGCATTTATTTCAAATATAAAGCACTAATATCTCCTCTGTAATGGAGGGCCATGTGCGTACATTATTCGTTGGTCATGGAAGATAATTGTTGGTGAAGAATGGAAAGACTTGCATTAAATGAATTGATGATCGGATTTGGCATTAGAAGATGACCATTCACAGTTTTACTGACAATGACTGTTAGGGAGATTTCTCATAAATGTGCTAATTCCCTTTACCTTAGAGACCCCCAGCAACTCTGATGGCTTTTGCGGAATTGATTCTTTTGCATGGAAAGAGTGTGAGCCTTTTTTCCCACTCTTGCATGTATTTTGATGTGTGTTTTACTCTTGTGTTCTTTTATTATAGAGTTTTAGATAACTCCATAGGCATCATCCTTTCATGTGTGTTACACAGCACCTTCAGTGCAGTGACACAGGGATGTTTTTTAGACTTCCAAAAGGTGTAAATACCTTCTCTGGGATGAACTATTGTTCCCCAGAGAATGTAAAGTGAAATTGACTTTACTAGTCTTACCAAACTCCTAGACCAAGCACACACTATCTTACAATAGAGTGCTGGAGGGGTTACCTATCATCCCCTGTGTCTAAATACTCATATAGCAGTCAAATGCTACCCTTTCCTATTGAAATGGCTGGTGGCAGTGGTTTTACAACGAACTACCATGATTTTTCCCGACCGCGAATATCGGTAGCTAAAAATCGAGGGAGCCATGTTTTTCAAGATGGCGCTGTAAGCCCCTTTGTTTAAACAGGTCCCGGTCCTCTTTTTTCGCCGTTTCTTTGTGGAAAGGTCCTTCTAGAGTTTGTCTCTGCATACCAAACCAGGTATGGTCCCTTTGTTCGTAAGCCTTTGGTGGGCTTCAGGACTGAAGACCGCCTCTGGCGTCTGAGTGTCTGGGGTGGGCAGGAAGTGAGGGAGGTGCCCGAAACTCTCTGTGCTTAGTCTCCTAGGAGACCCAAATGCACTCTGGCGTGATTGGCTGGCTGACTGGCCGGCAAGGACAGCCACCCTGCTGGGTGAGTGACAGATAGGCTGGAATGAAAGGGGAAAAACTGTTTAAAAGGCGAGTCTCTTGGACTGGAAAGCAGAGTCGACCACTGGAACGAAACAACCGAAAACGAGCTGGAAGAGGACGGCTGCTGCAACTCCTGGACCGTTGGTTTGCCCGGTGAAGCCCTGCTGCAGGTCCGAATTGCCAAGTTCATCTTGACATAGAAGCCCCTTCAAGGACAACTTCTTCTTTTGAGTTGGTGGGACCAATCAACTTGTAAGCCACCTGGATACCATTCTCTGAGCTGGTTAGGTTTAACCAGGGAGAGGGATACCAGCTTGTGTACTTGAACGACAGCTACTGGAACTGAAGTGACTCCATTTTGTCAGTGTTTTCCAATGATCCAATGCAGTGCAGGAGTCCCCAACGTCCTCCCTCTTGTCCCCAAGACTGAGGCTCAGGAACAGCGAGATCTGCAGGAACTGCCAGGAACCAACGTCTTCAGCTGCATCTTTTGCTTCATATTAAGGTACTGTGCCAACCCGATTGAGAGAACGCATTTCTTGCGGTGAAAGTTCGTGGAACTTTCCCAACTTGCAGGCCTAATCAGCTTGTGACCCAACATATGATTATTTTTCATACAAACTACTTTTAAGAACTTTTGCAAAGACTTTACTGTTTACTACAAGAACTGTTCTTTCCTATCCAAAACACTATTCCATTGATTTTGGCCTAGGCCTATTGAACTGAATCAAGTCCGCTGGTGAACTGAAACTATTTGCACTGCCTAAGAAAGTATTTGTGATCCATTCTGCTAACTTGTGCCTTTTACTCCCATTAAAAGTAACTGAAATGCAATTGTGCTCCTATTTCAGGGGAGCCTAATTTTATCAGAAACTTATTGGTTTGGTATTGAAGTGTGTTTGTGTATAATATGAAGTTGCCTCCTTCTAGTGATTTTTTTCTAAATGATTGTGTAATAAATGAATAAGTGTTTTACCAAGAAACCTTGAGTGTAAGTGTCTACTTAAACCACTGAGATTGTAAGACCTCTGTGTAACATCCTTGTACTGCTCACATTCCCTCTTGAGATAAGCCGGGCTGCTCAGCTCGCTACCAAAAACCGTGTATTACAGAATTATACCAAAGGTTGCTTTTGCTTACACCTGTAGTCATAATTGTATGTGGTGGTCCCAGAGGATGCTGCATGCAATTCTGCCTAACACTGACAATGATACAAAGTTTCGTAGCTATGAACTGTATTTCAAAAAGTTAACCACGTTTTCATGGACTTAATTGAATATTTTTTGTTGTTGTGTGAAAATGAAAAATACTTGTTACGGACCGGAGTACTGTTGTTTTCTTCAAAATAAAATGTTTCTATCATTTTTGTAAAAAGAAGGAAAACTTTTGCATTTGTTGTAGATGCCTTTGCTTAAGTTCCTCATTTTGCATTAGATAACCTTATGATGTTGGTGATGACATGGTACGTTTGGCTACGCTGCCCACTGACGTCATTTAAATAGGTAGAGCTTATTTTGAACATATAGTGATGTTAACATTATGGGTGGGCTAAAGTAATGAGTGCCGCAAGGGCATTTGAAGTTAGGGTGATAGAATCTTATTGAGTCTATCTACTTTATTGAGAAATGTACAGTAGATGGAATCTATAAGATTATTTTTTAGTGGTATTTCTTAACTGTGAAAGGTGGTTCCTAAAGAAACCTTTTTTTGTTATTTTTATATTATAAATTATTTTTTTTGCATGAGAGGTTAGAAAATAAGGTGGGAAGTAAAATGAGAGAAGAGGCACTGACCACAAATGTGGAGCAGCAGATGGACAGGGGAAGATATTGCGGGTGTGTTACATCGAAGGTAGGGGGCAGTGTTTCTCATGCTCTCTGATTACAGCTTCAAAAGCACTTTGAAATTGCTGTTGTCTTCGAAAGATATGGATCAACAGTCTCTTTTATCGCTTGCATGGTAGCTGATGGGATTTTGTGTCCCACAGAAGTAGGCTGTGTGATTATAGTACTGATTGAGGAAGATGAGGTGGAGAAAGACATCCTACTACTTGGTAAGAGAGGAACAGCCTTTCTGAGAGCATTGCAATGGTTGGATTTGGTGTGACAGTGCATGGAGGTGGTCCCGTAGGAGTACTGTACAGGTAGACGGCGACTGAGTACAATGTTGCACTCAGTGCATTTCACTTTAGTTGCTTTATCCTTTGCTACATTCCCAACAGTGGTAAGGAACTGCCAACACCCATGATTCTCTCTTGGAGCTAGAGGTAGGCACTTACTCTACCTCATCTTCTTTATCCTTTTCATTGTCTTTGGAAGTACTGCACTTGTGTTGCTGTGTAGATGCTACAGTTGTTGGTGGTGGCACTTGGGGAGGAGGGATGGCAATAGCTGATGTCATTTTCTGAGATACATAGCAATTTTGGTAATATTCCTCCAAGTATGTGCTGTGTACTAGATTGTTAATGGATAATGAGTAAGAATTGGTGTAGGAGCTGTGCAAGGGTCCATTTTGAGCTTGAAATGTCCCAGATCAGTAGAAAGCGCAGTTCCGGACTGTTTTGCGAAGCACTGACCCGATCACGAAGTGCAGACGCATTCGCAAACATATCATCATGCCACGCACGAGCACGGTCCTGTGACACTGTCTGGAAGATCCACGATGACGTCAGATGTTCGCAAACTTCGACGGATGCAAAAAACAGTGAAGAAAGTTGTGAAAAGTTTAAAGAAGTGTTAAAGTTTTAAGGGGAAACTTTGTAAATTGGACAAAAATGTTGCTATATTGGCGGAGGTATGATATTAATAAGTTGCAGGAAATTAGCTTGCACTGGTAAAAACCCATGAAATTCATTATGGTTAAGTTATGAAATTCAATGAAACACTTTCTTAAAGGGACATTATGGATACAAGTAAAACTGAAAAACCTCAGAAATTCGCCAGTTATGGTAAGCTAAGCAACTATAGCGCCACCACCGTGCACTGCTAAGACTAACACCCATGACATCAAAGATGACATCACAAATGTCATTCATTTTGATGAAAGGTCCCTACAAGGGTTGTGTTTATGATGTTGGTAACAGGATGTCAGGGGTGATTGGGAGACCTATCATAAACTACTTCATCTATTAAAGAATGTACTCATATAAACATAACATTATATTGGAGTGTTGTTGTTAATACAGGAACTTAATCTTGGGCTGTTCGGGGTGGCATATGACACTAACACAAAGTAACACAAAGTATCCAGGTGAGGGTGGAAGAAATGGGTTCGATTTCGGGTGCAATAGGAAGTAGTAGGTAGATGGAACAAGGTTGTGTGCTGCCCCCCCTGCTGTTCAGCTTGTACCTGACTGACCTTTTGGCCCACATGTTGAATACTGTAGGCTGCCCCCTCAAGCTTGGTGACACACCACTGGCAGGCATGTTATACGCTGACGATCTTGTATTAATGGATCGTATAATCAGTGGGGTCAAAGCTAAGTTTGAGGAATTGATAAGTTATGCAGCGGAAAATTATTTGTCAATTAATATTACTAAAACAAAGGGAATGGTGATTTATAGCTGAAAAATGTAATCGCACAGCACTGGCGTCACAATTGGGACCCATTCAGTATGTGGAACACTATCCCTATCTGGGCCTTGAATTTGACAATTGTGGGGACTATCACAACAAAGAGGCCAAAAAAAGAAAAGCAAACAGTATGACTGCAGCTATTAGCAAGTTTGCAAAGAGAATGACAGGGTTCTCGGTACAAGCAGAGTTTCTGCCCAGCCATTTGGTATGGATTAGAAGCCCTAGCTAGGAAAGATTTGAAATGGCTTGACATACTTGAAGGACATTTTTGGCGAAAGATGTTAAACCTCCGGCCTTCCACCCCCATGGAATTCTTACGTCTTGAGTTGGGACTTATTTCACTCAGTAGCCAGGTGCTGATGCGAAGAGGGACTTTGTATATGAAATCCAAAACTAGCCTGCTCTGTCCAGTGCTCAAGATACTAGGAGCAATTCAGGAGCCTCCTTCGTGCAGCAGAAGGAAAGGTTATGTCCATAACATAAATGAGGCCTGCTTCACAATAATAAATTGGCAGCCTGATTTTGCAAAGGGTTCTCGATTCCCGATGCTAAAACACATCTTGAAAAAGAAAATTGAGCAATGGGATTGGATACACATTATGACCCCCTAAGCACCCTGAATAGCTACAAATATATCACCAGAGTCATTCATGTTACCTTAAACCAAAGGTGTATCTGCTCCAGTCCCCAAGCCTGGCTGTTGGCAATCTGATCTTACGATTAAGAATTAACCAACTACCTTTGTGGACGGTGCAGGGGGCTTACCTAAAAATAGCCCTTAACCAGTGTTTCTGTTGCTTGTGCAAAAAGCAGGATTTACCAGAAACGGCTAGACACGTTCTCACGGAATGTCGAAGGATTGGACCTGTTTGCATGTGTTTGCTGGGCCAGTTTGTTAGCCCCTATGACTCGATTAAATCCGATGAATTCTGGGACTATTACACTTGGTCACCCTGCATATTGCACTTTATAACATATGGCAGCGTGTCAACTTGTTATTGAAGAATGAACTAATCAATTAATGGTTTTTAAGTTTTAAGTGTGAAGTGTCATGATATATTAATTTTTATCTAATATTTTATGATTAAATTTTATTATGAAATATGGATATTTTATCAGTATCACAGGAGATGCGATGTGATTTAATGTATGTATGTATGTTTGTAGAAACTATTTGTAAATGTTTGTATGAACTAATACAAATAAATGTAAATAAAAATAAAATAATGGGTATAACCGGGGTTAGGCAAAATGAAAAGTGGACACAATCCCATCTGGAGGAGGAAAAAGGATGCAATGGCATCAGGCTGGAGGTGGTGAGGGGGAAAGAGGACATCATGTGAAATTGAAGAGTTGAGGGGGGCTTGGGGACCAAGTTCAGAGCTTGAATGTTTTTGCATTACCAGCGTTATCCGGCGGGATAACCCCAGTTATGATAGAAAACTAGATCAGGAATGAAAGTGCGTCAGACGAAAAGACGAAAGTTGGAGGGAATGGGAGAGCCATAGGGAGGACCAAAGAACTTGAGGAGATTAGGGGGAGCATGGCACGAGAAGGGGGGCACTTGGTGAGTGCCTGGGAGGGCAGGGAAGAGTTTTGGATTTTGCACCCTTTTGACAGATAACCACAATTATTTGTTAGTGCATGTACAGATAACTTTAGTTATCTGTAGTACATTGATATCTGCAGTTCTAAGGAAAAACATTTTTTTTTTTAATCCGAGAGATTAAAACAAAAATGGGAGCATTTTACAACTACAGTGAGGTAGGTGGCAATGGGCATGGCCGAAGGCTGTAGCTACTGGGTTACTTTAAGGAACCGAATGGAGCAATCTGGAAAGTGGCCACAGCCAAAGGCCATGGCTAGTGAGCCCCAATGAAACTTAGTGGAAAACATGTTGAGGGGCCACAGCGATAACTTTTTTACCTTCACGGATCTTTAACTAAATGTTTTTTTCATTGAATATTACACGGCCTGCGGTAGTTATAGTTAAGTTATGGTTAAGTTGCTCAACTCACAGGAAGAGAACGTTTTGGGTGGCTTATAACTTTGTCCCCCTGACCCCCTTGGACGAATCCTCAACAAACTTTGGAAAAAAGTCTATGGCCCCCTCCAAATGATTTTGTGAACTTTGATGTTGTTTCATCCGGGGGGGGGGGAGTTAAAGGGGGACCCACATTTTTTTAAATCCTCATAGACACAATGAAAAAGAAATGTTTGCTCGCACCTACATCCCAAACTGCTGGACAGATTTTCACCAACCTTGAGCCAGAAGCAGCGGCTTGGTCACAAATTTTACTTTTTGAAATTTGGTTTAAATCAGTCCAGTATATTTTTATAAATGGCCAAAAAGTAGGTAAAACATAATTTAGTGCTATCTGGGTCTGAGGACAACTTTGCACCAATCAGGGAGCAGAGTGATGTTCGCACACATCGTACATGCATGGTGAATTAAAAGCGTGAGGTGATTCTTTTTTTTCAACAAATGCCATATTGGATCTGCGGACACTGGCCATCGTTCGCTCACAGCGCAGTGAGGAAAAAGTCTGGAAAACACATTTGGGGTTATTTGATGGCCAAAGAGGGCATTTGTTAGGCTTGCTGATAACTTATGTTTTGAGTAACGGAGGTGTTGTTACATTCAAATCAACCACTTTTTGGCATATGCAGTATAGTGGCCTGAAGTGTTTGTGGCACCAGTATGATAGATTATGCCAACTGGTGTGAAGGTTTTCTTGCCAAGAGATATTTGGATTATTTGGATAAATATCATTGATCACATATGATGACATATCTAGGCAACTTTGTTTTGTTCACAGACTTAAGTTGGCCAGGTGTTTTTGTTCACTGACAGTGAGTATGTGAATATTCAAAAGGTGCTATATATCGTGTATACATGTTAACCTTGGTATCCAGTGATGTTACTGAAAAGAAATTACGAATGAAATTATTACTGAAAAAAATACCAAACCATAAATATATAGGGGCTGGGTTAAGGGGTTAAAAAGTGTGGGGGTGTTTTGGGGTGCGGGTGGGGTTATAAGTGTAGATAAACAGGGAGTTGGGGGACTCCAATGAAAGAAATATATATAACTTTTTTTTCTGTAAAATTTCATCCTGTAGCATTTAGTTCGGTAACAACCCATGGAACCTTGTTGTATGTTCTTAAAGGAGTTTCCTTAGGGTTTGGTCTTAGCTCATGGGGAAATAAGCAGGTTTCACACACACAATTCATTTGTATACATGAAGATGAAATGTAATGTAATTGACATTTTGTGGAGCTGTCATTTCTTTCTTTCTTATTTTAGTTTCCCTGTAGGTGCCTCTAATTTGTAGGCAAAATGGGCCTTCATATGCATTGTTTGTACTAAGGCAAGCGTGTAGTCATTTTTGAATTGTTAGTTATTTATTCCATTGTTTAACATTATTGAAACCTCTATTAAAGTAGTATTCATTATTTTACTATCCATAATTACCAGCCATTCTCTATGTGTATGTATGATTAGGTTCCTGTATTAACAACAACACTCCAATATAATCTGTTGTTTACATGAGTACATTCTTTAATACATTAAGTCCTTCATAGTAGGTCTCCCAATCATCCCTTTCATCTTGTTACCAACATTATAAACACAATCTTGATGTCCTAGGTGTTAGTCTTAGCAGTGCACAGGGGTGGCGCGACTTATGGTTGCGTAGCTTACCATAACTGGTGAATTCCTGGGGATTTTCGGTTTTACTTGTAACCATAATGTCCCTTTAACAATGTTTTTTCACTGAATTTCATAGGTTTTTATCAGTGGAACTTAACCATAACATCCCTTTAGCAAAGTTTGTTCACTGAATTTCATAGGTTTTTACCAGACCCCCCCTTAATTTGCTACAAGTTCCTTATACATATTTTTAATGATTATCTCGGGAGGATAGCTCAGGTGCAACGTACTCGCCTTGGAAGCAAGACGACACAGAGCAACATGGGTTCGATCCACGGGTCCGCGCTTAGAAACCTCTGGGTATTAGGCGCGTTATAAATAACCTATCATATCATACACCTAAAAATCACACTCACCTGTAATGCAGCAGCTGTGGAGTCCTAGGACAGTGTGATTGTCCGCAGACATCATGTACCATCAACAAGACCCAGAAGCTCAGGGGACAACAGAAAATGTTGTAACCTTCTACCAACAAAAACATATACATAAAACAACATTACTTATATTTACTACGCCCAAATATAGCTTTTTGTACAATTCATCATTTCAAAATCATTTAGCACACAATATAATGGAATGCACCAAGCACAAACCATAACTGTACACCTCATATTACCACTTCAGTACAATTCTTCATACAGACTCAGATACACCAGATGCTCATTCCAAAACAACCTTTGACCAAATAGTAAGTAAACTGTATTTATTTCTATATTATTACCATTCATTATATAAACATTTCTTATAAGCAAAAATCACTATTTTTTTATTGTAACAGAAATTTCCAATGCACTTGAGTGGATGGAAGAAAACTTTACAAAAGAGGAAATTAGTGATGACATCTCTAATGGTAAACAATACATCTTTCAATATAAACAAATAATGTGATTTATACAGAGCTCCTTGAAATAACAATTTCTTCTTTTCTTATATTACATACTTTACTTCAAGAAACAACACCCCAATTTATTTATGGACAGTCCGAAGAATCACAAAGACAATCCCTAGCCCCAGCTGTACATAATGAAATCATGATCTTGTCTGTAAAATTGGATGAACTTAGTAATGACGTCAAGGATATTTTAAATTATGTTAAAAATCATGTCATTAGAAATGTTGATTATCACTGTCCTTCTTGTACCCGTCCCCCCTAGTCCCAGCAATCACCCCATCACTTTCTCAAAATATTAATGAAAGATGCTTTAATGAAACATCTCTCCCTCCCTCCCGTTATGATCATTAATAAGAAATTCCAAATCCTCCCATTTATGTTTCCCATTCTGATACCCTATCCATTTCATAAATAAATATAGTTTTTATACTATAAATATCTTGTATATTATTCTGTCATAATTTCTTTTTTTATTTAAAACCCCAATTATTAGTCCACAGACTATACGACTGTTTGAGGTGTCCGTTTAGAACATAGGGTGTCCACGGACATCGCGCTGTGTCTGCACATATCCGGTCTGGCATGACACACTTTTAATTAGTCCACGGACAGTGCGCCCATTTGCGGACATCCTTGTGCATGCGCTCGGTGTCTCCTGATCAACGAGGTCCGCAGACAGCCGCCGCCGCTGCGGACCCCCCCAAATCTTTTCCATCTGCTTTTCCTTTCTTTTAGAAAAAAGTTACACACAGTGCTGCTGTGAATGCACATATGCAGTTTTTTTACTTTCAACAAAATTCTCCTTAAAAGAAACATTTTTAAATGCTCAACATTTTTCACTTTTCATTCCATATAAATGTCACACTTTCCAACGTTTCTCATTACATCCCTTAGAGTGCCACCATTCCTGCTCACACATATATGTGTACTGCCAAAGTATCTATATACAACACGTCACCTTACATATAAAGTACTGTTCTTTCCCAACCAATGCTATACTAGACAAAACACTGCTGCAACTGCAATCCGCTATTACATTACCACTAGGCCACAGTTTCCCTATTCTTTAAAAACAATGCAACACATTACAAATACATTGCACCACAAACACAGCACTTCTCTTATTAAAATCACCAGCACAAATATAACTACGACCACCCATTCCACAACTTCACTAACTCTTCTTCTCAACAACTCCTACCTTCATAAATAACAACCTCTCTTACTTAAAGTACTTCACCGTTTCCACATATACCCCCTACATTTCTTTTAAAATTACAGGAAAAAAGAAGATTGATGAAGACAGGTACCGAAGAAAGAACACTCTTCACATCCTACAAAGTAAGTACATTACTATAGGATGTATATCTCTCTAAACGCAACAATGTACTTTAAATATATATTAGCCTAGAGTATTCTTTTCCAGTCAACGAGATTGTAATTCGCTCTTATTCATTTATTTCAACATTCACACTCTTTCTATTGCCATCTAAACATTGCTCTTTATTCAATACACCACCCATTCCTTAATGGCTAACAACACATCCATCTCTCATCAACATCTATACCACAATTTTACTTCATTACTATTCCATACCCCTATCCACATGAGGTCCTAAATCCAATCCAACAAGTTTCACACTCATTGCATTCCAAATCACTATCCCACATTACAACACATACAAACACGTCCTCACCCATTTTCCATCACATCCACACAACCCTCATACCTATGTACTAAATCACACCATTATAACAACCACTCATTTCCTCAAAACATCATATAATGACCCTACTTATTCAATCACATCACCACTCCCTTACTCACTAATCCAAGCCCATCACAAATGTACAGATGCTTACTCTTTCAACCTTCGCAACCACACCTATAATCCCACTACACAAAGCATTCTATTTATCTCTACAATCACACCCACACACCCATACATAATACATGCAAATACATTCCAAACCCAAAATGTTTTTTCCCAGAAGACAGAACAGAATGCCTACTAAAAAACAACTCTGTAGAAAACATAGAATCATACACCTCTAAAACAATGTATAGAAAACATTCAAACAAAAGAGCTAGTAACCTCACTCAATAAAACAAAACCAAAAAGTAAAAGTAAAAAAAGATGCACAAACAAAAGCAGACCTACTAATGTACATAACACTATATCTACCAATGTTAACATACCCACAGTAAAGCGTTCCCAAAAAATAATTTTACAAAAAATCATCCACCGTAGAGTTCTTTACAATCTTATAAAGACAGCTGAAAAGTCACAATCTACCCTTAAATACTACCACAGAAGACTAATCCTCGAAGCACTAATTGTTTATATTGATTTTGAACAAAATGAAATGTTGGCGAGGCATGGTATTACAGGTATGACACTGACACAAAAGCTGCAATTTTTAATACCTTTATTAAAGTTGTTGGTTTTGGAAAACTCCTATTTTGCCCTATAACTAGGACGGGAGTAGTCTCAACCATCAAACAATAAATAAAACAGTCCTAGTTGACTCCATCAAATCAAAATGGCCTATGCTAACAAAACCTAATGCCTTCCCTGTCTCTTGTACAAAAAAGTGTATAAAGGAGATATGTATGTAAAGGTAAATTAGTGTTCAAATATAAAGAATAAATGTGGCTGAATCAGCTTCCCTCCCTACGTTATACAGCACTGAGTAAGGTGGTCCCCGTAGGCACCATGGCACACTCTGGATAAGGGTTTTAACACAAAAACAGTTATAAACGTGGATCGAGGCCCGCCTGGCCTTTCACATTAAAGTCTCAGTCTCCCAAATAACATTAAACTAAAAGTTCACGCTGGTCCCCCTCTGTCGGGCTAAGACCTCTTCAAAACAAAAGTTCACACCGGACCCCCTCTGTCAGGCTCAGAATTCATCAAAACAAAAGTTCACATTGGTCCCTCTTTGTCGGGCTCATACCTCTTCAAAACAAAAGTTCACGTTGACCCCCCCTCTTTCGAACTCAGACCTTTCACAACAAAAGTTCAACAATGCTTTCAGGGGGCTCCCTTTCTCAAACTTATTACACTTTTTGTCTCCCTCAGTTGTGCTTAGACTGTTTCCGGATGTTGAAGACTTTCGAATGTGCCTGGCTTTCTCTACAGACCTCTGCAGGACCACTTCGACTCAAAGTTCAAAGTTCAGCTTTTTACTCTACCCTTCTCTCGGGCTGGGACCTCATTTGGTGGTTTCCAGGGGTTGCAACTGTGACCCCTGGGGGCCACAGTTGCAACCCCTGGGACTCCCTTGCAACCCCAACTTTAAAAAAAGATTTATTTTTGCCCCCAAAAAAAGGGTGCTCCAGGTGTAGCGGGCCCTCCCGCGGTACGGATGGACCCGCCACACGAGGTCTGAAGGCAGGACTGGGGAGGCACTCAGTAGGGGTTGGAGCTGACCGTGACATGTGACACATGTCACTTGCCATGTTCAGCTCCAACCCCTTCACCCTCGGTTTATTTTCAGCTCACATACAGGAAGCAGGAAGCTCTCGCAGCTTCCTGGTTCCTATTTGTGAGCAGCACGGAGGAGCCAAGGGGGCCTGGAAAGATGGGCTGAAGCTGCAAGAAAAAGGTAAGAAGGCTTGTTTTTTGTAATATGATGTGTGTTTTGCATGTGTGAAGTGCGTGTCAGATGTATGTATGCGAATGGTGGGTGAATGAGAAGTGATGTGATTTGTGTTTTTGAATGTTCTGGGTGGGTTGGTCTGTGCCTGTGTAGAGAATGCAATGAGTGGATGTAAGAGAAGTTGTGAGTGACTGGTGGGTGAATGAGAAGTGATGTGATGTGAGTTTTGGAAAGTTCTGAGTGGGTGGGTGTGTGTCTCTGCATAGAGAATGTAATGAGTGGATGTAAGAGAAAGTGTAAGTGACTGGTGGGTGAATAAGAAGTGATGTGATGTGTATTTTTTAATGTTCTGGGTAGGTGGGTGTGAGCCTGTGTAGACAATGAAATTAGTGGAAGTAAGAGAAGGTGTGAGTGACTGGTGGGTGGGTGAATGATAAGTGATGTTATGTGGTGTGTGTTTTTGAGTGTTCTGGGTAGGTGGGTGAATGGGTGTGTGCCTTTGTAGAGAGTGCAATGAGTGGATATGAGAGAAGGCGTGAGTGTCTGGTGGGTGAAGGAGAAGTGGTGTGATGTGTGATTTTGAGTGTTGTGGCTGGGTGGGTGTGTACCTGTGTAGAGAATGCAAAGAGTGGATGTAAGAGAAGGTGTGAGTGACTGGTGGGTGAATGAGAAGTGATGTGATGTGTGTTTTTGAATGTTCTCGGTCGGTGTGTGTGTGCCTGTGTAGGGAATGCAATGAGTGGATGTAAGAGAAGGTGTGAGTGACTGGTGGGTGAATGATATGTGATGTGATGTGTGTTTTTGAATATTCTGGGTGGGTGGGTGTGTCCCTGTGTAGAGAATGTAATGAATGGATGCAAGAGAAAGTGTGAGTGACTGTTGGGTGAATGAGAAGTGATCTGATGTATGTTTTTGAATGTTCTGGGTGGGTGGCTGTGTGCCTGTATAGAGAATGCAATGGGTGGATGTAAGAGAATGTGTGTTTGAGTCATGGGCGTAATTTTAGGGGGGACAAGGGTTTTTGTCCCCCCCCAACTTTCATGGCACACCATGTTGTCCCCATTCATTTGGCTGGGGCACCTTCTAATCAGATGTCATGTCCCCCCCAACATTTTCAGCAAAGTTACTCCACTGGTGTGAGTGACTGGTGGGTAACTGAGTATGAATGTGATGGTGTGTTTTGGAATGTTCTGGGAGGGTGTGTGAGGCACCTGTGTAGAAAATGCAGTGGCTGGAGGTAAGAAAAGGTGTATGATTGAGTGGCTAGTGGGTGAATGAGTATGAATGTGATGGTTTGTTGTTGAATGTTCTGGGTGGGTGAGTGTGTGCCTGTGTAGAGAATGCACTGAGTGCATGTACGAGAAGGTGTGAGTGAGTGGCTGGTGGAGAATGAGCATACACGTTGTAGTGTGTGTTTGAATGTTCTGGGTGGGGTTTGGTGTGTGTCTGTGTGGTCAATCCAGTGTGAGCGAGTTTGAGAGGATATGTATGGGTGAGTGACCAGTGGGTGAAAGGGGATGCATGTTTGTGTAAGGCCCTGGGAGACTGGCTATCCCTGGAGCATTTTTGCCACATCCTCTATTGTCTTTGCATGTTTTTACTGGTATTTCTGGGTAAGGGCAAGTTCATGTGTGCCGTTCCTTAGCTAGATTGACATTTTGATGCAGTCAATCTAGCCATTGCTTACTGTGGCATGACATTTATTACTCTGCATCTTTAAAAAAGCAAGCATGATAAGTAGTGTTACCTCTCTAGACTGATGTTTGGCATAGCAGCCTGTATATTCTTCACTGTAGCATCAAATTTTATTAACAGGGCATCTATGATGCATCAAGCAAGATAAGTGTTCTTATAGGTCTAGACTGGCTTACATTGGAACCAGTATGGACAGGTTTTCCTTTAGCGACATGTCACTTTTAATGGCCAAACCAACGGGAGCATGTACTTACATAGGAGTACTGGCACATATTAGCAGAGCCAGTTTTGTGCCCAGTGCCAGTAATGATACTATAGAAAAACATCTTAAAGCGAACATAAGTATGGTCTTATGTGGGAATACTAGCATATGTTGGTGGAGCCAGCATGGCAATGTATTGGCACAGCCAGCATACAAATGTTTTTTTTATGCTGGAATATATTGCAGGGACTGGCATAATTATGCAATGGGAAATGCCCTGTGCACTTTAGGTGACTTGCATCTATTGGACTTTTTTCATGATTTACCCTACACCCTACAAAACCGATTGTTGGCCTTTTACCTAAGTTTTCCCAGAAAGTGTGCTTTGTAATGCAACATTTTAAGGCATTATTCAAAACATTTACTCTGGTAGGGGGATGAATCCCGCCGGCGCCCCCCTTCCCCCAACCCATTTTAGTTAGTTCAGGTTCCCTCGCTATGCTCATTCTCAATCACATACTTGGGCAAATATTTACACCCTCCCAAAAAAGAAATCACCAGCCACCACTGGTGGATTTAGGCTTTGATTGAAAAGCATATTTACTTCTTTCACTTGCAGTAGTGCATGCCCCTGCAGCGGCATAATCATCATGGACATTCCGCACATGTGGTCATCTGGACCGGCCCAGGGTGTTGTGTGCCCTGTGCTTTGTTAAGGAGCTTGGGGGGCCCCCAGAACATGGCTCGCAGGGGAGCTGCCAAATCTTGTGCTAGGCCATTGGGCACAACTGGGTCTGACAAAGGGGTAATGTGCAGTGCACGCCTTGAAGTCTGCCAGAGTCCCCGGGTGAGAAGCAACTCATGGGTGTTTTCAATTTTAAGTAACTGTGTGGTGCTATGAATTTATGTGTGCAGCAATGATATTAAATTAAATGGTGTTTTTTTAAAGTCCTCTGGCACCCAGTATTATGCTTAGATAATAGAAACTCTGGGGGGGTCTTGGGTATATTGAAAGAACCAATCCCAGGTATTATACTCCAGCAAAGACAACATTATCTTGTGCACTCCCCTCTGTGCTCGCAGACCAGTCTAATAGGTTTCTTCTCTCGTAGTGGTAGCTGAATCATATATACATTATTAACCAGGGAATTTTGTTGATACTAAATCCTGGTCAATGATTACATTTTTAGGCCTTGCTCGTGCAGCATTGTTATGCTGGTTAAACAGCAGCGCACACCTCCCCACGTCAATGCTTTTTTGGCTTGTTTAACACAGCAACGCCACAGATAACAAGTCCTTCTGTGTCCATTGATCTAAAGATGTTTCATACACTAGCTGTGCATTATGTATGTTTTACATGTAGACCCCATGTCGAATCTGGAAAATGGCTTTCCCCAAATGTGTAATCATGGACAAATCATGCCTCCCTCTGTGCATCGGTTCTTATATCTGGCTGAAATTAGAGCACCTGGAAACACAGGTACTAGATGAATCTAAAAAATTGGAAGTTGTTTGCCATCACTCCTGTGATGTCACTTGGGGCGGGGTCAAATGGTATTACTTCCAGTGGTGTCATCAGGGGGTCAAGGGTTGTGTGATGTCTACCCCGGGCATTTTGGTGAAATGACGTCCCTGCCCTCAGGGTTATAGTTCATTCATGTTATTTCTACAAACAATTCACCTTTCACAGAGACTTTAGAGTGGGCTACTTTATTTCATTCTCTCCTTAACACACACCGGTCTCTCAGGTGTCTTGCCAACACACCGCCTGTGTGCTTTTCTTTCTTGTCTTTACAGTTTTTCAATTTCCAAGTCAAGGTTAGTACCACAGGCTTGGCCTCGCCTCCCCAACTCTGCTGTGCACCCGGGAGCGTTGCTTGTGTCCTTGAAACACAACGCAGCCTTCTGCTTTCGAATTTGGCCTTCTCCACGTGCATTTTGCATCCTTTTAGAGGCAAAAACCTCCTGTAGGGAACTCCTGGGGTTCTCGACCCGCAGCTCTCGTCCCTTAGTCTGTCGCTCTGCTCCAGTAGGTTTGCCTTCACCCGGAAAGTTCTGCTCTTCCAACTTGCTCATAGTGTGTCTCTATGTTCCGCCTTTTATCCGTGTGAGGAGATCGGATTGGTATCAGATATATGCACATAAAGTCAAGTGCCTGACTTTGCCTGACCCGATTAGCGGGACATGTCTCGTGTGATGTATTAGAGTTAGTCTTGTTACTCTCAGTCGCCCTCTTGCTCGGCCCAGTATTTGTGTAGGGGTGGGGGGGCGGGGACATCAGAGAATTCTAAAAAATAGGATGGGTTAGGTGTACAAAAAAGAAGGGAATAGTGTGTCTCACCATTGGCTGCCTCACCCCCAACCCCCCGAAGACCCTCTCACTCAGGTGATCCTTCTTCACTGGTCCACCCCCAGTAACTGGATCCAAAAGCGAAGGCCGTGTCCTGGCCACCTGAATGACAAGTCCCTGAGGACCAGCAGGTGGGACACAATTTGGTGTCTCACAGAAACCATTAACTACATTTTTCAATAAATTACAAAACATACTTCTAAACATGCGCAATGTTAATATAGATACATTTTCAAACTTTTGTGAAGGTGAATGGATTCACACAAGCAGCACAGAACCATATTTCAATGAAGAGGCTTATAAACAAGAACAAAAAAAAACAATTGCCATAGACAGTAATGGCAGAGGGTATGAAATGGTAGGAGACACCATTATGGCAAAAGAAAACATTGTAGAAAAAAACGTCCCCAACAAACTTTCAACCAAATGTTCCTTTCGCCCAAACAAACCGTCCAGTGTACAAATGGACATGCAGCTCAATACGTAACGTACGCCAACAATCCTTCAAATCTTTACAACCATTCCTCAATCACTATGTGAAACTGAAAGACAAAAGTAGAAAGTAGACAAAAGTAGAATGAAAACTTTACAAACCATGGACTCCTGTGCAGTGTGCTGCCACACTGGACTACGAGGAAATTCATTAGCCTGCATTTTAGGAATTGCTTGCAAAACCACTTTCTACCACATCAAAATGTTAGCAACACACTGTTCCACTATACAGAATTTTGTGCATAGACTGTACTATGCAAAATGTCCTGCTCTAGAACATAAAATATTTTGGACTGAAATTGACTTTGAAGATTCTGTAACTTAAGAAAACATTAGCGAAACCCTCACAAACACTAACCTCCTAACAAACACATACACAAAAGAAATAGCTACGTTTCAAAACAAAACTGCTGAAATACCAGACCAAGTATGTGCCCGTTGTCGCAGAACTGTTTGTAAAAAGTGCATAAAAATAGTAGATATGACCTACATAATAGAGGACAATGAGGAATCCCAATGGCTCCAATTAGCTTTATAACTAACAGAAAATAAATACAAACTAATAGTTTACACGTACTGCAATACAAAGCTTGACAATAACCAAATTCCTCCATGTGCTATCACTAATAAATTATAAATATTCCCTCTTCCAAAGGCTCTCCAACAATTTAACGTGTATGAGAGCATTATAATCCAAACAGTAGACCGATTTCAAGCTATAATACGCCTTCAACCGAAAACAGCCAAATTGCCTCCATCTGAGTTACTAAAAAGCATGTGTTGCAAAGTAGTATATTTGCCATTAGATCTTAAAGAAAATGTAGAAACTCTTGGAGTACAACGGCCAACAGATCAATCTTTGATTGCACTAGTTAATGGTGTACCAATAAAAGACAAAAGAATTTGGCAACAACTATTCGAATTAAACAAAGTTAGACAAGCCCTACAATATCTGAAAGTAAACAATGAATACTACAAAGATATAAACAGAGGAAAACTGAAGAGAAACCACCCAAATTATTCAAGATTCACAACCAACTGGCCAATTTAAACATGTAGACCCTGTTACTGTAGCCAACATTTTGGACCAGTATACAATTCACCCACTGCACTCCAAAGACACCATTGAAGATGCATAAGAAACCTTTCAAATGCGTCAAGCCAAAGGATCCCCAATAAGCATATGGGAGAAAAGTGTAGAAGCACATTCTTTTCCTTTACTCTTTGCTACAAGAAAAGGAGGAAGATATGATAAAAGATACACACAAAACTGGTGGGTGCTATTGCCCACTGGCTAAGATGGTGGCTCGTCTTTAGGGCTCCGACACCCAGCGCAGTTACGAGGCTGCAAATTACCTTGCATTGACTTTACCAAGATCGCCATTTTGATTAAAAGTCACTGAAGGCACTGGCAATCTATTGATCCTGCTCAGACTCCCCTGTGTGCCCGCAGTACAACGGAGCGAGCACCCGAGGTCGCGCCTCGATTCAGCTCGGCTCTGGCACCGAGAGTGAGGGACAACCTGCCTGGGCTGACTACTGTGTCGACTCCTGTATCCGGCATTCTAGCAGGGCTCTTTCCCCCATGTCGGATGGACTCCGACCTTCATGAAATCCTTTCTGTGGGGAGTGCAGTAATCAAGACATGGAGGGATCCTCCACCTGGCATGCCGTCCCTCCGGGCAACACTGCGGCTGCTGCCGGCAAGCATCTGATTCATGGGACCGGGGAGTGAGAGAGGCGAAGACTGTGGCCCACCAGAAGTAGCTGATAACAGGCTGGGACAGCTAGGCCTATTGTGTACGTGGACTGCTTCATCCTTGTCCATCACGGGCACCCGGCGGCTGGCCCAGACTCTGGACCTGTGGGGCCATGTGGAGGTGGCGCCTCGCGAGTGACCCTGAACTACGTTGGGACATCAGAGCTGCACCTCGTTGAGAGAGCCTTCAACATAGGTTAGTCCCAATATAGGTAACCCCTTTGTGGAAAACACTCCGGTATGAAGAAATTACCGACGGCTGCTCGCCTAGGGCCATTAGACCCCATTCCTCTTCCATGTCCATTGGGCCCCTTCATCAACACAATAGCTTCCACAGGCTCTGCGCTTGAATGACGGGGTGCAGGGCACATACGACCCGCCCATCCTGTTCTTCACGGCTTCCAACTAACTCAACCCTCATCTTGACTCCCTGATATCCGCTTGGCGGGCTGTCCTGCAGGCGGCCTCTGACCCCTCTGCACTGAGAGGCCAGTTCCTCTGGGGCACGGGGTCTGGGCTGGTGCTGTGTGACGCTGACCTGCACATCCTGCAGCCATTTTGTACCACTCACCTGTCTATAGCCCACTGTGGAACGGAGCCATGCTAAACTTTAACAGCAGGCATGCCCCAGTCTGGGTTCCTCTGGTGGCCACCAGAGCCAGTCTACCATACAAATACCTGTCACCGCACCCGGGTGATTACCCTGCACCTACAGATATACACTGGCAGATAGGAGACTATGTGGAGAACACTGCGCAGCAGGGCCACCGTGGCCGGTGCACTTTCCATCGCAACATCCGACCCCGTTTGCTCACGCAAAATGACCAAGGGGAGCTCTAAAAGTTAATGCTCTTTTAATCTGTATACCAGATCCACCCCTAACCCTCCAGCAGTTAACGGGGCATGCTCCAGCCTGAACACAGATCCCTCCTTACCTGAACCCTGAGAAACCCAGTGCATGATGGCCTGCATGCAAGAGTGTTTCATTAAGTGCATAATTGGACGACATGAGTAGCACCATGGACTCTATAAAATCCTATATTGACAAAACGGATCAACACCTGTCTGAGGTGGAGGTTTGAGTGAGCTCGGTGGAAGATGAAGTATCCACTATGAGAGAGGAACTCACAACCCTTACTAGACGGGTGCTCCAGGTTGAAAGGAAGAACAACGACCTAGAGTCACGATCCCGATGCAACAACATTCGGATTGTCGGAGTCCCTGAGAGCGGCTCATAGTCCCTCCTGGAGCAGTGGATAGAAACCGACCTACTACCAATACTGGGGAACCCAGTTCTATCCCTGCAATTCTCCATCGAGCACGCTCATAGATCTCTGGCCCCCAAACCAAGACCAGGGGCACCCACACCCTATTATTGCCTGCATACTCAATTACTGAGACCGTGTGGCTTGCAAACAGGGCGATTTGATGTTGTGCTCCAATTGTATTCATATATATCCTGATTTCTCTGTGGCGGTTTAACTGGAGAGGAAATCCTTCCTATCGGTCAAGAAACGGCTGCAGAACAACAATATGAAAAATGCAATGCTGTTCCATGCCAAGCTGAGGATGGAATGGAACAATAAAACTTTCTTTTTCACAATACCAAGCAAAGTCATGAAATTCCTTGAGGAAACACTACCATCATCTGGAGTCGCTGACTTATCTGTGGACTCCGGGACACTGATAAAGTCAAGATTCTGACCCTATATGCCTGCTCTGACCCACGCCAATTAAATGTTTTCACATGTATCGCTGAGCCCGCAATCAGGCTGGTGTTGACATAATGGGGGTCTCTCCCCCGCTTCATCTTCATGTGCAGCGACTACATCACCCCATCGGGTTCCAACTACAATCAAAGTATACAAAGTGTGATCCTTATTTGTATTGTCCTTGTTTCAATCTTAATAACGGCCCGGGTGAGCCTGTGCTGCAGTGACACCAAGCAATGTTGCGTTTCTGTTTGGGATGTTTCTCTATGGGTAAGCATCGCCCCAATTGGAGGGGAGATGAGGGAGGGGGTGTGCGGTCAACTTCAAAGTTAAAATTGTTTAAAAAGCACTTAGAACACACTATGTTTGCAACTGGGGGGGTGGGCATGGAGAGATGTGATGAAACGCTGAGACAACTATATTATGGCTGGGGTAGGGGTAACACTACAATACTTTGGATATAGTGGGTGATGTAACATGCCTTAGCTGGATTGTGCGTGGATTGGGGAACCCAATTAAGCGTTGGAAAATGCAACTCTATTTTGAGAGACACAAAGCCAACGTATTATTCCTACAGGAAACCCATGCCCTCTCCGGATAATGTGAAGGGTTCGCCAGAACCTGTGGTGGGAACCATTACTACACCTCTTACTTCTCACAGTCCAGGGGGTTCATGATATTGATTCACAGAATCCTCCCGTTCCAATGTAAACACACGAAAATAGACACACTACTTAGATATGTGCTGGTGTATGGCCTACTTGCGGGGAGGGAACTACTACTTATGAATATCTATGGCACGAACATAGACGATCCGCGAACTATATAAGCAGTATAAAGGGACACTCGCTCCTCAACTATTGCAGGTGTGGCAAGAATCTTTGACATTGCATACCCTTCCCAGTAGCATGTGAGAAGCGGTGATCATGCTACTGCTGAAGCCGGACAAACCACCCAAGCAATGCAGCTCCTACCGCCCTCTCTCACTAATTAACACTAACGTTAAGGTGTTTGCAAAGATCCTGGCTACTCAACTGATGCCATTGATGCAATATATTGTCCATCCAGATCAATCAGGATTTATTCCAGGGAGGTCCACTGCACTTAATTTAAGGCGACTATTTAATATGCTGTCACATATCAATTTGGATGTCCAAGCAGTAGCTGCCACACGCAATATTCAAAAAGCCTTCGACTCAGTGTCCTGGCAACTCATGTACACTGTGTTGCAAAAATGGATTTGGTCCGAAATTCCTAGAGGCAATGGACCCCTCCTTACTGCACCGATGGCTAGAGTTAACACGAACGGGATCTCCTCTTTGCAATTTGAGATAGGGAGAGGCACCCACCAAGGATGCCCCTTTCTCCCCTCTAATATTCGCTATTAGTATAGAACCATTCGCAGACATGATCCATCTCAGACATAACCACAGAGGGATCAGAATAGCGTGACACCCACAAATAATTTCACTTTACGCAGATGGTGCGCTGCTGTACATCCGTAACCCAGATGTACACTTGATATCCATAATGCAAGATATCCTATATCCTCCTGTCACTCACCCAGCAGGGTGGCTGTCCTTGCCAGACAGCCAGCCGGCCAATTACACCAGAGTGCATTCAGGTCTCCTAGGAGACTAAGCACAAGGAGTTTCGGGCACCTCCCTCACATCCTGTCCACCCCAGACACTCTGGCACCAGAGGAGGGCTTCAGCACAGAAGCCCGCCAAAGGGCACAAACAAAGGGACCAAACCTGGTTTGGCGCACAGAGACAAACACAAGAAGGACTTTTCCTAAAAGAAATGGCGAAAAAGGAGGACCAGAGTCTGTTTTTACAGATAGGTCTGGGGTGCCATATATTTTTTTTTATTACGAGTTTATAATCACCAAAGTGATTTTTACAAGATAGATGTACAATCTTTAAACTTGTTAGAAGTGTTACAGAAATGTTACAAAATGTAGTGTTAAAAGTAGACAAAAGAAAGAAAAGTCAATGTTTTCAGCACACTGCTCTTAAGCGAAGAAGAGAAGAAAACAAAAACCGAGCCAAAGCGAAACAAGGCAGGGAAACCAAACAAGATCACCTCCCCATAACTTGTGCCGACTATATCAGCTCTGCAAAGTCTCTGGAGCTTTGTTTTCAAAGATTAGATCCAGGATTTTAGTGGCTGCTATTGTCCACGAGGGTCTGAGACCCCCTATTAAGCGATCCCACCAGAGAGCTTCATCAGTCAAATATGATTTCTCTAAGTGATGAAGCAAATGGGGAGATCTATATAGAGATGTTCCAGGACATAATAGGAGAAGGTGCCATAATGATTCTATAGATCAAGTGTCTTTACAGAAGCGGCAGATGTTGGTTGCAGAAAGACCTCTTATGTACAGGATCTCATTTGTAGGCAATAAGTTCAGCCTAGCGCGAAGAGGATTAGTATGAGTTTTTCTGCTTATCAAGAACGGTTGGACTTTTTTTAGTTTCCTGTGTGCTGGGGTCAGATGCCTTCTCCAACTTAATTATCCAGTCCATTTCGTCCATGCGTGTTTTGGTTTTTATTGGATTGCCTAGTAGCTCTTCCATTGAGCTGCCGCAGATTTCCAGCTTTAATTTGCACATTGTCTCCCATTTGGTCAATAGTTTGCTTTTACCTGAGTTCATCTCAGCTTGTACCATAGAAAAGATTGCTGGAGAGGAAGGGTCTTTGATCTTCCGGTAAAGCTTAATCGAAGCTCTCATTACTATTGACTCCAAAGATGAGAGTGAAAGTTCCCGTCTATTCAAGACTAGCAGTGTGGAAGTAGGTAGGTTCAGGACTGAACGCCAAAAGAGGCTCTCCAGACTGGGCCACAAGGAGTTGGGAAGAGATGGCATAGCGTCTGATCCGTAAGTAATTGTTGGAATGACTTTACCCCGATAGATTTTAAGTAGGGGCATCAGAGAAAAGCGGCCATATTTTCTGTCCAAAATTTTTGCCTGTGAAATAAGGTTTTTCATTTTTGCGAAAAGGTGTAGTTGCATTGCTGAGTCTTTAGCTGTGGAGTCTATTAACACTCCAAGATATTTGAATTCTGGCACCTGTTCGATTTATTTCGCAGCCATAAACCATGAGTTGTGTTTTTTTGTAGAACTTTTTTCAAAGACCATGATCTTTGTTTTTTGCTGGTTCACTTCTAGGTCATTTGCATCTGTATATTCAGTCAGTGAGGCCAGCTGGCGTTGTAGGCCAATTGGGGTCTGGTCTAGTTGTATAAGATCATCCGCATACAAGAGTCTTGGAATTTTCATGTTGCCCAATTCTGGGGGGAAGGATCGTGTCAAGATGTTAGTTTCTTTGTAGTCCCCAAAGTATGAAAGAAATAGGGCTGGGGCAAGAGGGCAGCCCTGTTTGACCCCTCGGTTAGTTGGTATTGCTGCCGAAAGTAGACCCCTTGAATTCAATCAGACCTGGACGGTGGTGGAGCCGTGCAGGGCTTGAACCGGGTTCAAAATCTCTGGTGGACATTCCCAGTTGGTTAGTTTTTTCCAGAGTTTTCTTCTATTAACTAAATCAAAAGCCTGGGTAAGGTCTATGAATGCCAAATACAATTTCTGATTTGCTTCCAGGGCCTTTGATTTTAGTATGCTTAGTATGAAGATGTTAATACTGGTTCCTACTGCCTTTTTGAACCCGGATTGAAGAGGGTCGTTACAGGGTGAGTTTTTTGCCCATAAGTTGAAGTGTTCCAAAAGGAAGGATCCATAAACCTTCCCTATGACGTCAAGTACCGCCACCGGGCGGAAGTTCCTTGGGTCGTCTTTTCTTCCAATTTTAAATATAGGAATAATCACCGCTAAGGTCCAAGTGGGCAGGATTTTGTTGTAGGTTGAGCATTTTTGAAAGATCAAGATCAGCAAATTTGTCCTATCTTCTGGTGCAGATTTTAAGTTTGCGTTAGAGAGGCCATCAGGCCCCGGAGCCCTTGAGTTCTTCAGCCTGGTTATTATGTGTAAGATGTCTGCTTTGTCGTGAAGGTTGACCCAAGGTTCAGGTGCCAGTGGTAGAAGTGCTGAGGAAGGTCCGCCTGGGAAGCTAAATAATGTTGAATAAAAATTAATCTATGTTGCCTCCGGAATACTCTTTGTCATCATTGAGTCTGCCGCTTTAGCCCATGGGTTGATCAGTTTCCAGAACTCTCTAGAATTGCTGTTCTTGATTTGCTCTAATATGGCTTCAGAGTCCTTTTGGTAAAGTTCTAAGCGATGTGATCGAAGCTAGCTTTTATAAGATCTTGTTGCCTCAATTGCATGGTGTCTGTTGGCGGCCGTGTTGTGTCTTGCGGCGGTTCTTTTTGCTTTACGTTGTGTATTGCGTTTCGCAACCAGTGGGGTGTAAAAATTGTGTATGTGGCATGGAGACTCCGACTTTAGATCGTGTGCACCTTTCGTTGTTGATCTATAGGGTCCCAGAAGTGGTCTGTAATCGATCTCAAGGTGATTCACGCTGCTTCCATAAGATGATGTGATGTCTCGAATGTTTGCCCGGGTGACCATTACCCGGTTTCCTTTACCTTCTGGTTCGATTGTTCCCGAGTAATGGGCAGATGATGGTTTTATTGATGTCCATTTAATAGCCAGAAGATTGTGGTCACTTTGGGTTGACTGGTGGACGCTGAATTCCGTCAGCCGAGCAAGGAGAAATTCCGAGGCAAAAATATAGTCAATAGTTGAGTAGGCCAGACCATGCTTCCATGTAGGTAAATTGTTGGAGTCAGGTAATGCAGTTGTTGTGTTGAAAAGTTGTTTTGAGGTCATCAATTTAACCCAATCCATTCATCCTTGGCAGGGTTTGTACTGTGAGTGGTCTGTAGATTCAGAAAGAGCCATGGGGCATTTGATGTTGAGATCTCCACAAACAATGTCCTCACAAGCTCCTTGTTCTAAGAATACAGAGTCCAATGTAGATGTTAGTAGGTCGAATAGTGGGGCCCTGTGAATTGCTTTAGGGTTCCAATAAATGGACATAACCAGCAAATAAGTATGCGTAAAGCGCTCTTCGCCAGCCTCTTTGTGCCGCCAGGAGATAAGTACCGCCAGGATGAAAGGAGATTTCAAGATGATCTTGACTATTTCTAAGCCGATGCCCATCCGGACTGCGATAATCAGTCCTGAAGAGGGCCTGCCTTTGTCTCCCGTCAATGCCTCTGAGAAAGCAATCTGAAATCCGTCGAGTGATGGTTTGTTTTTTAGCCACAGCTCTTGTAGGCACAATATGTCGTATCCCCCTAAGTTGATATTGCCGGGGGATGTTAAATGGAGGAACCCTCTTGTGTTCCAGCTCACCAAAGAAAATAGCTGGGTATCTTTAACCGTGGTAACGTGTGATGGTGGCTATTTGTGTAGCTGAGTAGAAAGAGCTTTTGGTAGCCACGACCAAGTTTGGGACTTTAAATTTGATCTGTCCCGAGTCGCCTTGTGATCCTCCCCATGTGCTCTGTTAGAGTTTACAAAGGTTGTTGGCCAGGGAGTTGGATCTTTCCTATGAGGCGACGACTGAACGGGGAGCCTGAATGTAGATCTTCTCTTGGTCTGGTGGCAGGCTTTTGTGGGGATGATTGTGTGGACTCCGTGACCCAGTGCTTTGAGGCGGCGTGTTCATTTTTATTTGGTTTAAGCCGTGTTAGTTCGAATCCTTGTTTATAGAATACGTCCGTTGCCTTTGCCAGCAGAGGGACCACTCTATCCGATGTTATGTAGAGAAGACAAAAGGCCTTTTGCCCCTCATGAGAAGGTTCCACCGTTTTGAAGTCTTCTGATTTAATTTCTCTTAAAGTTGAAATGCTGTGTATCAGGCTCATCACAGTACGTCTGTTTAGTACTAAGTATTTTTGGTTACCTGTATGTTGCCGGATTTTGAAGGAAGAGCTCAGCCTCTGCTTATGTTGGTCTTGGTTCAGATTCTTCTGATGTTGAAAGTTATAAGAAGCCTTCGCCTGTGGGTTATTATCCTGATGACGATTTCTGTGCTGAGGTTGGATGTTGTTGTAAGCCTTGTCCAAGGGTTCTGTTTGTCTTTGAGTATGGACTCTTGACGTATATACCCGCGATTCTGAATGAGGGTCATTTTGTAGGTGGTCTTCATTAGGCTTGATGGAACAAGACCATTTGTTATTGCGTAAGTCTTTAAAAGGATTGCTCAATGAGGTGAAGCTTGAAAAATCTCTAGTGACAGTCTGCAGGAGGGGTGACTCACTGGGTGAGTGGAGAGTCCCCCCTTCAAGTTGACTATCGGCGCTGGCGTACAGATGTTGTCTTAAGTCCATCAGCTCCTTGTGATTAAGAAAGTCATTTATCGATTTTGGTGAATGAGGAGCGGATTCTGGTAGTTTCTGGTGCTTTAAGGATTTTTTTGGGTCTATGTGTTTCACCCCAGAAGTTTTTTTTTTTTGTTGTAAAGTCCCCTCAGGTCGTTCTTCGGGTTTTTGTGTCAATGATGTTGACTTAAACATAGGGGCCGTTTTAAGGCATACTTGTGGGGAGGAAGCTTGGTTTTTACTTCCCGTGTCCAAGCTAATGTCGGTGGTCACCCCCAGAGCCGTTGGTGTAGCTTTTTTTCCCTGGGGAGGCCTTACTCCTTTGTTTTCTTTGTGCAAGGGCATATCGTCTAAACACATCACATCGTTGTCCCGGGACTTATTAGAGAGTACATGAGGGCTGGTTAGCAAGTAGCTGGAGAAGCCTACGGAGCAATAAGAGCCAGATTTTGGTCTTGTTCTACAATTCAAATGAGTGGCCTCTGGCCGAAGTGTGTTGCGTGCTACTGTTTGCGAGCTTGAAGCCACCTTTGGCACTTCGTTGTTGATTTTTCTGGAGTCAGTGGAAAACTCCGGGAGACCAGGTTGGCACGTGTGGGATATGGTACCTGGCTCATTTCTCCATCTCTCCAGGGCATTAATATAACCTTTAATATATAATATATAAGCTTTGAGTTCATCATCGCGAAGATGGATGTGTGATCTTTTAAAGAGTTGTTGATCATCTCGTATAACTTGCAAAAAGGTGCCAATGCAATAGTTACAGTGGACATGATGTACATAAAGTCCGCTTTTTTAGATGGAGTGTCTTTTGGGATGTTGTAAGAAGTGTAGCTTAGTCTCCTGTTAGCCGAGAGTCTTGGTGGTGAGGACGGCAGCCACAGCCGAGGAATTTGTTGAGTTTTATGATGGGGGGCTGCCGTCGGAGGGAATGAGCCCTCATGAGCTTCCTGAACATGCTCCTTCCTTTGATCGGGCCCTTGAGAGAGAATGGGTGCAAGGTCCACCAGACCGGTGGGAACATAGACTGTATTCCTTTGGTCGCAACTTTGGGTAGTGAAGTTATGCTGTCCTGAGGGCCAAAATCGTTTTTGTGCATTGGGCCTGTCCAGGATATTGGCAGGCCTATAAGGTCAAACTGAGGTCGAGGTATCGGGCTTCCCAATGGATATCGGCTGGGATGATCGATCGGGTGAGGTGATAAATCATTGTGAGAGGCTTCTTTTTGTGATGGCAAATTTGATGGTAGAGAGGCCAGCCCGAGCCGGCCTCCCTGTGACCCTGCAATCGGTGGTGGGACCGCTGGCGCACTGTTGGCAGCTTCTTCATCTTGCTATTTTGGCTGTTGTGGAAAAACTTGAGCCACGCTGCTGGGGGTACTCATGGGGTGGCTTGATGGAGCAGTAAGCAAGGGTTTGAGGAGAGCTTCCAATAAATCTGCATCCGAAATTTCGCCTAGGCCAATTATAATTTTTGTTTTGCTTGTCTTTGGAACAAGGTTTTCAAGGAGTTTTCCAGGCGCATGTTTGCCGAGGGAATTGTCGTAGTGCTCTTTTTGTTAGGCCTTTTTGTTATTGATCTCTTGTTAAACCACGGGAGATCAAATTTCTTAGTAATGAACCGAAAGGGGATGCCGTGCAAGTGGCGAATTTGCGAGCCTTGCCTGGCACCCTCCTTCGGTTCTTTTGTCAACCGGCCTTCACTTGAAGAATTCTAAGGTATTAGAGACTCCGAGGGGGCAAGTGTAGATTCGGGAAACGTTGGAGTGGGGACACAAAGACAAACTAAGTCTGTGGGGTCCGCCTCAGGGACCTGTGCTTCACTCAAACCAATGTGATCAGATGCAGCAGATGGAGATGCCGAAGATGCCAGTGTATTATGGATCTGTGCGCTTATAATAGTAAGAGCCGTAGCATTATCTTTAGCGGCCGCCAGATGGCGCTGTGGGGCAGCTGTGCTTGGTGTCAGAGAGTTTAAGCACCTCGCCGCCCCAGAATCGTGGGTTTGAATTTCGGAAGTCTGTAGGGTGGATGCTTCCATGCGGCGCTGCTCGTCCAGGTGCCTGCGCCTGTCCAAGTTCGCTGCATCGGAGCCCGCAATGCCAGCCTGCTGCCCCCCCGGCTTCCGACATGGGTGGCCCCCCCTCCTTCGAGGGACGGTTCCTATGTGTCTTCCACGAGGAGGGGCTGAGGCGAAGGCACCGCGGCTCCGCTGCTTCTCGGGTTACTGCCAGCTTTGAACGTTGTTCCAGCGTCCCCCGCGATCTGGTCCGTGATGGCGGCAACCTCCCCAGGCGAGATGATTCCAGACATGTGCTCAAACCAGCCCGCAGGTAATTGTTTTTGTTTTTGTTTCACAGTATGCGGCTGTGTAAATAGTTTAGCCGCTCTTTTGGATGGTAAATTTTGCAGTTTTCCTCCCGGCCGCTTTAGGGAGCCTGCAGTTGCTAAATTGCCCGGATGAAGTGTCGAAGGTATGTCAGTGGGGAGTGTTACTATAGCTGAGGTTGAGGAGGCACTATAAGAATGGGCACTCCTCAGCCTGCAAGGCTCCTCATCACAGCCAGATGTATTGAGGCGAGAGTCCAGAGGTTCACCACCATCCGCCCCAGCCACCATTAGACTGCCTCAGAATGCCCACTCTCACACCACTCCGCTCTGCTTCGCTCCCGACTGGAGTCTTTGTAGAAAAAGGCGCCAAGGCTGTAGTGTCCACAGAGGAAAGACTGTAGGACTGCCTCGGACTGCCCACTCTCACACCACTCTACACCACACCACACCACTCTCACACCACTCCGCTCCATATTGAAAAACATGGCTACCCCTGATTTTGAGCTACCGTTGGTAGCGGTTGCGAAAAATCACGGTAGTTGATCTAAACCACTGCCACCAGCCATTTAAAATAGGAAAAGGTAACATTTTACTGTTACATGAGTGTTATCACTCAGGGGAAGCTAACCAACCCCTCCAGCACTCTATGGTAAGATAGGGTGTGCTGGGTCAGTAAATTTAAAGAGACTAGTACAGTCAATTCAACTTTACATGCCCTGGGAAACAGTAGTCAGTCCCAGGAAAGGTATGTTATACCTTGGGGAGTCTAAAAGACACCCCTGTGCCACTGCACTGAAGGTGCTGTATGACACACAGAAAAATATGATGCCATGGAGGTTGTTTTAAAAACTCCATTACCCAAGAACACAAAAGTAAAACACACACAAAATACATGGAAGAGTGGGAAAAAAAGGCTCACACTCTTCCCAGGTAAAAAATCAAATCCTAGAAGTCCAGCAAAGTTGCTGGGGGTCTCAAAAGGTAAGGGAAATTAGCACATTTGGAGAATTTTCCCTAACACTCGCCCCCCCCAGACTAAGGGACAGGAGGATTTAATCCACTCCTGGATGAATCTCCTTACTTCTGTTGGTCAAACAGCCTGGAGAGACCATCAGCATTTTGGTGGTGACACCCTGACCTGTGTTCAATGGTAACATCAAACCGTTGCAGGCTGATTGACCATCTCAGTAGTTTTGGGTTTACCCCTTTCATTTGCATCAACCATCTCAAGGGTTGGTGGTCAGTTTGAATCACAAAGGTAGATCCATACAAGTATGCTCTAAACTTCTTCAATGACCACACAATAGCAAAGCATTCACGCTCAATGGTTGCCCACCTTGTTTCTGGTTCCTTCAGCTTCCCGCTGATGAAGCAAATGGGGTGTTCTCTACCTTTCTCATCCAGTTGACTAAGGACTGAATCTATACCTGTATTTGAAGCATCTGTCTGCACAATGAAGGTTTGGTTATAGTCAGGAGCTCTTAGGACTGGAGCTTGACAAAGGGCTTTCTTTAGGCTTTCAAATGCTTGAGTGCACTCCTCATTCCACCTGACCTTTTTAGGGAATTTGGGAGCGGTGACCACATTCGAAGGAGAAGCTATGGTCCCATAGTTCTCTATGAAGTTCCTATAGTACCCAGGGAGACCTAGGAAGTCTCTCACTTGGGATTGAGTAGTAGGAGTGGCCCCGTTTTGTACAGCTTGTACTTTGCTAGGCAATGGCCTGATTTCACCTCCTCCAAGGTAGACCACTTTACTCTGACCAATTTGACATTTACTAGCCTTTATGGTCAAATGGGCCTGCTCAAGAGCCTGCAAAACATATCCTAAGTGGTCAATATGTTCTTTCCAAGTAGGGCTGAACACTGCAATTTCATCCAAGTATGCCAGGTAAACAGTCACCAGTGTTAATATCATGCTGGCCCCAAGGGGTCAAGCCTGGTGATAGTGAAAACAGGGAGGCAAACTTATTTAACAGAAACGTGCACTCCTCCTGTTGTTCAGGTATCAAGTTAGAAGAGAGATTAACTCCTACTTTCTGATCTAAAAGCTGGCCTCTGGGTAAGTCAGGTAGAGGTTCATTCTCCTCCTCCTCTTGGGCTAAAGCTAGAATCAAAGCTCCCACTTCTGGTCTTGAGACATAAGCCTTTAAACGGTTGGTGTGAAAGACTCTGGGAGCCTCCTTAGGATTGGCTAAATCCACCAGATAGTTGACCTCTCCAAGTTTACCCACAACCTTGAAGGGTCCTATCCACTTGTCCTGTAAGGCCCTCTGCCTTGTAGGTACGATAACTAAATCTTGCTGGTCTTGAGCAAACTCAACCATGTTGGCTTTTTGGTGATGCCAATGTTTGACCAGAGCCTGACCTGCTTTTAAGTTGTCTGATGCTTCTGCCATCATGTGTGACATTCCCCTCCGGAGACCTATCACATAGTCAGTGACTCTCACTGGCTTGGGGGAAGGAGCACTCTCTAACCCCTCCTTAATTAGGGCCAGGGGACCTCTAACTGGATGGCCATAAAGAAGTTTGAAGGGACTAAATCCTACTCCCTCATGAGGGCCTTCTCTATATGCAAAGAGGAGGCATGGCAGTAGAAGGTCCCATTTTCTTCTTAGGGGTTCCTCTAAATCACCTATCATGCTCTTCATTGCATGGTTAAACCTCTCTACCAATCCATTCATCTGAGGATGGTAGGCAGTTGAGAACTTGTAAGTTACTCCACAGTTGTTCCACATGGCCTGCATGTAGTAGGACTTAAAATTGGATCCCCTGTCAGAGATAACTTCCTTAGGAAAACCTACCCTGGTAAAAATACCAAGTAGGGCCTTAGCCACAGCCTGAGCTGTAACAGTTCTCATGTGTATAGCTTCAGGATACCTAGTAGCATGGTCTACTACAACCAGGATAAACCTGTTTCCTGAAGAAATGGGAGGGTCTAAGGTACCAACAATGTTGATTCCTACCCTCTCAAAAGGAACTCCCACCACTGAGAGAGGCACCAAGGGTGCCACATTCTTGGCTCCACTCTTGCCAGTGGTTTGGCAAGTGTGACAACTCCTAAAGAATTTATCTACATCAGACCCCAACTTAGGCCAGTAGAAATATAAATAGAGCCTTTCCTTGGTCTTCTTAAAACTTATGTGACCAGCCAAAGGTATCTCATGGGCTAACTTTAGGAACTGGAGTCTGCTTTCAAGAGGCACTACAAGTCTTCTCTAGTCCCATGGGATAGACTCCGTCGGTTCACTGTCGAAGAGGCCATCTTCCCAGTACAACCTATGCGTCCCTGGCTCTTGTCCATCCAGCTGGGAAGCTGCCTGTTAGCAAAGATCTTCAAGAGTTAGACACTCTCTTTGACATCTGCTGAAGTCTGCCCTACAGGGTCCACCTTCTGCCAGTAAAGACTTTAGCTCAGGATGGTCTGCAGGATCCAGATCTCCAGGAGGAGCAAGGTCCTCTTCCCGCTCTGATTCCTCAGCAGCTGATTCAACCACACAAGGTTGTTCCACACACTCAGCCTCAGCAGGTGGAGGGATCACAGGTGTGATCTTGGACAGTCCTCTCAGAGATGTCCTTGTTGGTAGCACAGGAGTGCTGGCTGGTTTCTTCCTGGAGGTTTTAGGTTGAACCTTTTCCTCCTTCTTCCTAGAAATTGCAGTCAGTAAGTCCTGTGGACTGGGAGGTATAGTTTCCTCTATAATCTCCTCTGGAGATCCCCTTAAGGTACTCTCTCTGGCCTTCCTATTCTGCTCGTGTTTCCTTTTTCTGGGAGGCCTTGGGGTGCTTGATACAACTCCAAGAGTTTTTAAGTCATTCCCCAACAGGACTCTCCCAGGTACTTCACTCTGCACGCTTACAGGTATCTTGACAGTCATATCATTACACTGGATGAGAGCTGGTAACTGTGGAAGCATTTGGACAGGGCCTCAAGCAAGCTTAGTTAAGATTTTGGGTGCCTTAGCAACATCCTCAACCTTGAAAAATGATTCATAAACTACAGTTATGCTGGCCCCAGTGTCTCGAATGGCAGGTCTCCTGACCATTGACAAAAAAACTGTCTTTGTAATACTCTTTAGTATCGTCTGGAATAGAGTTGTACACATCTAGATTCTGTTGTTTTCACAGACCCAGGGATACTAAAGAGACACTGGCTGAGACTTTCATGGGTTCCTCAGCCAGTACGTGAAATTTTCCACTTGTCATTGGTACTTCATACACTGGGGAGAAGTCTAAGGAGACAGTGTGGATCCCTGAAGCTTTACCCTTACATCTGGGATCCACTTTCACATGGTCAGTTGACCCACAAGCATAATATTTACCAAATGTCTTTATGAATGGGGATTTGTTCTGACCTCCTTCTGGTTTGTCCCCAGAAGGTACTCAAGCCTGATTTGGTTTTCCCCGTGGCTACCCTTGTTATGTTTGGGGCCCTCATTTGGAGTGGAGGTATTGGAATTCTCCTTGTTGTCCTTGCTGTGCTGCTTTCCCTCATCCTTCTTCTGATTTACCCAAGAATCCTTGTGAGTAGCCCTGTTGTGTTGGCAACCCACAAGTCAGCAGCCCTTGCTAACTTCTTTGGATCAATTTCCTTAGAGTCAGCCAAGTGATGTGTCAGCTCAGGAGATAAGTTTTCACTCTGTAACCCTTAACCCAACCATCTATGTTTTTCAAAAATTCAGTCACCCAGGTAGCCCAAGGGATACCATCATGCTTTATGAGTGTTCTAAACCTCTTAAGATACAGAGAAGGGGTCTTCCCAAATCTAGCTATCAAAGCTAGCTTCACAGTTTCATACTCCTTTCTGGCTATATCCCCCAACTCCATTACCACATCAGTTGCAACAGGGGGTAGCCTAGAAAAAAGCCAAGGAATCAACTGATTCCCTGTAATGTCTTGAATCCCATGGTTATATTCAAAAGCAGCCAACCAATCCAAAATACCAAGCTTAAACTCATATGGTCTTACTGCATCTTTGGGCTTGTGAGGCCTCTTAGGACTGGAAGACCTAGAAGACTCTGGAAGAGAACCAGTTTCAACAGATAACTTTTTCATCTCTAGTGCATAGTTCAATTCCATCTCTCTGAGTATAAGTTCTTGATGTTTGCATTGAGTTTGAGCTTGGATTCTTTTAAACTCTAACTCAAGTCTCATTCTTTCTAAAGAGACAAATTCAGGACTTAAGGTTGGACCTGGTGGGGTTCATGTGGTCAGTGGTTGAGGCCTATGAGCAGACAGAGGTATAACAGGGCCTACATTTGAAGACTCTTCTTCCTCCTCTAACTCATCTATAACATTTGAGTTACTCTCAGAAACATTATCACCCTCATCAACATTTTCAACATTTGCTGCAGGATTGGGGGATTCAGACCGACTCCTCAGACTTTGGTATTCGAACAGCTTTTCTATCAATTCAACCTTTTTTCCTTTTACAGTGAGATTCCTAGCTTTACACATATCTCTCAATTGATCAACAGTTAAAGTCACTAGGGTCTCCTGTCTGTACCTTTCCATATCAGTCATGATAAAACAATTGCTTTACTAGTGTTGCTTTGCCTTGGGAGGCTTACCTGAACAAAAGTAAAAGTAGTACTCTAAATGTAACAATTATACTTCATCCTCAGCTATATGTACACCAGTGTTAAGCAGAATCACCTGCAGTACACTTTGGGAACACTACAGGCAATTAGGACTACAAGTGTAAGCACAATTTCACCTTTGGTACAAGCCTGTACTACACAGTAAAGTGGTAGCGATGGCTGAGCAGCCAGACTTATCTCAAGAGTTTAAGTGAGCAGTAGAACAAGTTACACAAAGGACCAACCAATACAGTGATTCAAATAAACACTTACTCACGTTTTTTCAGTAAAAGAATATACATTTATTTACTCAGTCATTTGTAAAACATTACGCTAGCACAAGCAGCTCAATATCACACACTAATACACCACAAAAATCCAACCGGTAAGTAACTGAACAAGTTTAGCTCAACAATTAAGTAGGAGCAAAATGGCACTTCAGGTATTTAGAAAAGGGAGGAAAAGACAAGGTTATAAGAATAGACAGCCCAAATACATTTTTAGGCAGGGCAAAGGGTTTCAGTTAAATACAACCAGAAATTCTTCTCAATAGGCCTGGGCCAAAGTCAATGGTTCAGAGTCTTTTGTATAGGATAGCACAGTTCTGGTAGATAACGGTTAAGTCTTTGCCACAGATTTTGTATTTGGCTAGGCGAAAAGTTTGACGAATGCTTAGGGAAGGACAAGCCTTCGTAGTTGAGGAAAGTTTCATGCACTTTCTCGATGGCCGAAAAGATTTCCGGACCGCGTTTGCACAGTACCTTTTAAATGAAGAAAGCTGTAGCTGAGGCAGTTGTTCCTGGCAGTTCGAGTAGATCTCGCTGTTCCTGAGCTTCAGTCGTAGGGACAATAAGGACGATATCAGGAGGTTCCTGCACTGCCCAGGGAAGAGGCCAAAAGCTGTAGCAGGACCTCGGTTTAAGGTGTGAGTGCCTTAAAGTCCCCCTGGTTTCCTTCCCTCTGGCTATCCGGTTTTCAGCAGCATTCTATCAGAATAGGACGGTGTCCAGGTGGCTTGCAAGTTGGTTGGGCTTCTCTGTCATCAGAGTTTCAGGCAATTCGGACCTGCAGTAGGGCTTCACCAGTCGTCCAGGAGTTGCAGCAGTCCTCTTCCTTCCTCTCCTCTTCGGTTCTTTCGTTCCAGTAGTCGACTCTGCTTTCCAAGTCCCAGAGACATGCTTTTAAACAGTTTGCCCCCATTCATTCAGCCTAGCTGTCACTCACCCAGCAGGGTGGCTGTCCTTGCCAGACAGCCAGCTGGCCAATCACACCAGAGTGCATTCAGGTCTCCTAGGAGACTAAGCACAGGGAGTTTCCGGCACCTCCCTCACATCTTGTCCACCCCAGACACTCTGACACCTAGAGGAGGCTTTCAGCACAGAAGCCCGCCAAAGGGCATGAACAAAGGGGCCGAACCTGGTTTGGTGTGCATAGACAAACACAAGAAGGACTTTTCCTAAAAGAAATGGCGAAAAAAGATGACCGGAGTCTGTTTTTACAGATAGGTCTGGGGCGTCATATTGAAAAACATGGCTATCCCTGATTTTGAGCTACCATTGTTAGCGGTCACGAAAAATCATGGTAGTTGATCTAAACCACTGCCACCAGCCATTTAAAATAGGAAAAGGTAACATTTTACTGTTACATGAGTGTTTTGACTCAGGGGAAACTAAGCAACCCCTCCAGCACTCTATAGTAAAATAGGGTGTGCTGGGTCAGTACATTTAAAGAGACTAGTAAAGTCAATTCAACTTTACATGCCCTTGGAGACAGTAGTCAGTCCCATGAAAGGTATTTTATACCTTGGGGAGTCTGAAAGACACCCCTGTGCCACTGCACTGAAGGTACTGTGTGACCCACAGAAAAAGATGATGCCATGGAGGTTGTTTTAAAAACTCCATTACCCAAGAACACAAGTAAAACACACACAAAATACATGGAAGAGTGGGAAAAAAAGGCTCACACTCTTCCCAGATAAATAATGAAATCCTAGAAATCCAGTTCCTGGGGGTCTCAAAAGGTAAGGGAAATTAGCACATTTTGGAGAATTCTCCCTAACACAGTGGAGCACCACACGTCCACAAGCTTTTGTGGATAAAAGGTGCTCCCAAATTTGGCAATGACAGTGATTCCACTGTTTTACAGTTAATTGAAAAATGCATTACCTGCGACCTCCCTTGAGAAACCACAGATAGTGACCTATGTATACAAATCTTACATTTCCAAAAATATAAGTGTGGCAAATACTGCCAATGTAGATATAAAAACAAAGGTAAATACTATACCAAATGTCGCTTTGGCTTCCCTAGACCAGTTTGCAAAAAAGGACAAGAAAATAGCTTAATATCTTCTTTCAGACACAGTGTAAAAGGCAAATCCCCTAAAAACACATACAACATTAAAAAAGAGGAAGCATCCAAGTACATCAATGATGTACTTGGATGTCCAAGATTGATGTACTCATTACATCAATGATTACAATGCAATCATTACCCTCTTGTGGAATGCAAACATAGACGTACAATACATTGCAGACATATCCACTGCAGTTGCAAGATATGTCACAGCCTATCTCATCAAAGCTGATAAAACAGAGTTAAAAGACCTCTGGGATGACATAACATCTGACAAAACACTGACAAAACACTGTCACAAAAACTGTACAGCTTCAGTATAAACATTGTACACTGTCACAAAAACTCTGCAACATAGAGAACTGTATTACATGGGCATACTGCAACTTGTTAAACCTTGGAAAAAAGAAGAAGAATTATTATGCGACTATGGGCCTCATTACGAGGCTGGCGCTCCCGTAATGAAGGGTGCCGGTACGGAACCAGCACCCTTCATTACGGGATGCCCTATTACGAGGTTCCCTTTGTGGGACCCGGTAAGGACGCCTGGTAAAATCAGGCATCCTTAGCAGGTCCCGTGAGGGGACCAGGGAGCTAATAACGGGCCTGTTATTAACGGGGCCGTTATTGGGTCCCACCCCATTACCATTGAGCCCTATGGGGGCTCAAATGGGAATGGAGATGGGTTTTTCCAATGAGGATTTACCGGGTCCTCCAAGGTTGGAATGGCCCGGTAAGTCCTCATTGGAGGAACCCGGTACTGGAACCCGGTATGGAGGCAGCCATGCCCTTTGTAAGGGCATGGCTGCCTCCATACTCGTAATGAGGCGCTATGACTCATTTGAAGCAGCATTCAAAGCAAATGAAAGCAGTACAACAAATGTTAATTTCAAACAATACAAAGAAATCTTGGACAATGAACGCCAACAAGAGGAAGAAATCGAAGCTCAACTAGATAAAGACACTCCTGAGGGCAGTCAACTTTCCCTCTCAGGAATTCAAGAACCACTTGGAGAACCACTCATTCTACATGAAGCGGAATAGCCATGGCTGAGGTAGAAAAGGCCATGTATCAATATAAACAAGCTGAAGAAGACTTGTCAGTGCTCACATCACAGCTAAATGATGAAAAACTCAGCATTGATCTAAAAGTCACTGAACATATTTAACATGGTTTTAAACATGAAACTAAAACTTGTAGCTGTACAAGTTGTAATCCTCTGCTCCTGTATGTAAGTGGTGAAGCTGGCTGTGGTAAAAGATTTTTAATTAAAATAATCAGCACATTTCTACAAAACTTAATGAACAACACCCTTTTGGCTCTGAGACGGCAGCTCGCTTTGCAGGACTGCCTCTTACAGTGTCAACATATTTGGGGTTGCAGCTGCAACTCACCCTGGCTAATTGGGGGTGATGGGTGTATTTTCAGTTGGAATGTCCTTTTTTTGCTCCTCTTTGTTGATTTGCATTAATACATTATTTGTCAAATGTTAAAAACGTATTATGCTAAATTGAATTGACCTTTAAAGAGGTTGCTTGGTAATCTCTCCCTATAATTAATTACATTTACTGAATATTCACAAAGAGTGTTCTCACACAACCTCATTCACTAAGTATGATTTAACCTATATGCATACAATTATGCATTAATGAACAATATTGACTAATTGTTTGTCGTAGTACAATCTTTTGGGTGTGCAGGGGACGTGAGTGTTCCACAGACCATGGACACTTTTCTTCTTCTTGTACGTTGTTCACCGCAACACAGTGCCAGTGTTGTGATACTCTCCTCTGCACCTCATTAACATTATGGCTTATAGTTACTTCTTGAGATAAATAGGTGTGCACCCGTTACCATTCTTTTCTTGTTCGGTGATGTGTGCACAACCCATGGCAGATGTGTGGTCTATAGACACCAATCAAAAATACATTGCATAGTATTGTTTTGAATTGAGGCTTCAAGGCTTCATTACAAGTTTGGTGGTAATTTGGTGCTATCATTTGGTTATCATTACCTCCACTCGGTCCCATGGACTTGCAATGGTATTCTGAGTGGTGTTGGGTCAGTGTAAATGCCTTTTTTTGGAGTCCATAGGGTTTTGGCAGAATCACCTCAAGCAGTTATTCCACTGCAGAATTGTATGGATTTTTGGAAGTGAAGTGGAGGATTCACCTCCAGCTTTTTGTTGGAGGTGAATCCACCATGATGAACCTTCAACTTTACCTCCAAACTTGGAATTCTGAGGCGCAATACAAATGGGGGTCATTCAATTATCGCCCAAAAAAAAATTTCCACACTGCCAAATTCATAATGAGGCCGAAATGTTCATCTGCTCCTTTAAACACATCACCCACATTATCAATTTCCTCTAATTCTACAGGTGACAAGTGGCACATTTTGACCATCTAACCACTGAAAAAGAGCAAAAGTGCTTTCCTCCTTCCTTATTACTGAATTAAGGACTTGCCTGTCAAACTGTAATAACTTTATAAAAATAAAGCTCTAGAAAGCAGATTATCCTTTGGCAATTGTGAATGACACCTACCTTCTCTTCAGTCAGCCCTCTCGGGATAGAAGCCAGAGGGAATTACCTGAAAACCCCTCTCAAACCCAGCCAAGAGGCTAGGCTGAAGTGGAGTCCCCAGGGGAAACCCCGAAGGGAAAAAACCCCGCGATGAGCTGCTGGGGAGCGAGGATTCCTGCAACGGCTGTTGAAGGTTCACGCTTGTTGGAAAGTAGTCTTTAGTCTTGTCAGGTAGAATTCTGGGTGAGAAGAGTAGAGGTAAGGTAAGTATGGTTCCAGAGATCCAATATCGAAAGAGAGGAGTAAGAGAAGAAGGCTTACCCTGACAGACCTAATCTCATTTAGGCTTCGGTATTATACTCAGAAGGAAACATGCAGACCTGGAGCCTATAGTCAAATATAACAGATTAGGGAACGTTTAAGATTCAGCTCAGAAAAGAAATCGTAAGAAAGGGAAGGAATCTTACCCACAGGAATAGCCCCAGGGAGATATGGGTGAACACTGAATAAGAGGCTATGACAAGTAGAAACCGGAGGCAGAATGGAAGGTCTGAGGTTGCATCCTAATGGGCGTAAATACAAAGAACAAGATTAGAAGAGAGAGAGACCTCCGCGAGAATACCGGGCTCAAGGCTAGAAGATGGCGAATAACTACCGGTGGACGTGGCTGTGACAACAGGAAGGTATCGTCTACAGGATGAGGATAGCAACGGAGATTTCTAGGAGCCAGAACAAAGAATAAGTAAGTGAAAGGTGGAATAGTAGTCAGGCTAACAATGATAGCTGAATTAGAAGGTAGAAGAGAGCGAACTCACGATGCGCAGCGCGACTCTAAGGAGAGAAGCAACGCGTAGGACTGAAGCTCCAGCTGCCGGATATTCCATCCCGGAAGTCGGGGGCAGGGCTACCCGCGCGGTCCGGTGAACGCAAACAACTGGTGCGTTGCTCGCAGTCTCGGGTACCTCCATGTTGGGAGTCCCGATCCTGAGTCGGAACTCGGGAAGAGCAACCTGGTGAAGAGGAGCAGCGGCGTCCAAGTGGACAGCTGTAACAGTATGCCCCCTCTTAAAGTCACTACCCCCTGGTTTGCCAGGATGTTTCTTGTGAAATTCTCTGATTAGTCGTGGAGCATGGATACTGGATTCAGATTCCCAAGTACGATCAGCAGGGGTGTAGCCCTTCCAATCAACTAGGTACTGCAATTTTCCACGGTGAATACGTGAATCACACAACTCTAAGACTTCGTACTCTGCATTGGTATTAAGCATAACTGGAGGGGGACGAGAAGACACCACCGGATGGAAATTGCTTCTAATGTCAGGTTTTAACTGAGAGACATGGAAGACTGGGTGTATCCGTGCCCACGTCTTGGGTAGTTTCAGTTTAAAGGCTGCAGCTCCTATTGCCGAAATCACCCGAAAAGGGCCCATAAATTTAGGTGAGAATTTGGAAGGTCTACGGTGTCTAGGCAGAAATCGGGAAGATAACCACACCAGGTCTCCAGGTTGTATTACCAGAGCTTTAGATCGGAGACGATCAGCCATCTTCTTTGTTCTTTCTTGAGCAGTCCTGTGTGCCTGAGAGGCTACGTGTTGACCCTGGTGTATCGTCTCCAGGAGAACCTTCACATCCAGACATTTGTCATCCAAAAACCTTTTGTCAGGAAATGAGGCAGGGTGAAATCCATAGGAACAAAAGAAGGGAGAGGTCTTAATCGCTGAATGATGTGCATTATTATAAGAGTATTCAGCCATAGGTAACAAACCCAACCAGTTGTCTTGTGCTGCTGAAATATAACTCCGAAGGTATCCTTCTAAGGTCTGATTCAATCTCTCGGTCTGACCGTTGGTTTGTGGGTGAAAACCGGAACTCAACGCCCGAGTGATACCCAAAATTTGGCAGACCTGCTTCCAGTATCTGGATGTGTATTGAGAACCTCTATCTGAAATCATAGTCTCTGGTAGACCATGGAGGCAGAAGATACGGGAAATGAAGGTTCGAGCCATTTGAGCCGCCGAGGGAAGACCGGTGAAAGGGAGAAAATGAGCCAGTTTGGTGAATGAATCGACAACAACCATAATAGTTGAACATCCTTCGGAGATAGGTAACTCCACAATGAAGTCTGTTGAAATGATTTGCCAAGGCCGTGTAGGTATTGGCATCTTTACCAGAGTTCCAAAGGGTGAATGTCTAGGGCTCTTATTTTGCAAACAAACCGGGCAAAACCTGACGTATGTGAAAATATCATTCCGCATTAATGGCCACCAAAAGTATCGGGAGATTAATTCGTGGGTATTCACATTACCTCTATGTCCTGCGGATTTTGAGTCGTGGCACATAGTTAGAACCTTCTTTTGTAAGGATTTAGTGGGTACATAGACCTGTTTCCCATGAAAATAGCAACCGTCCTTTTTAGACAGAAGATCCAACTCCTTCTTGGTCAGCCTTTTTAGGACAGAGGGTACAGAACTTAATTCCAAGCGTTTGAGAAAATCAGTAGATTTATATTTCTTTTCAACGCTAAGAATACCGCGGGGAAAAATGGGTTCTGGTTTGACTGGACATTGAAAAGAGGTCTCCTTTCGTGACAAGGCATCCGCTTGCAAATTGTTTCTTCCGGGAATGAAAAAGAATAAGATCCTGAAAGGGGAGAAGAAATGAGCCCATCTGGCCTGACGACTGTTGCAGGTCTGGGCGTATTGAAGAATCCTTAAGTTTTGATGGTCGGTACGAACCTCTACAGGAAACTGAGCTCCCAGCAACAAGTGTCTCCACTCCTCGAAAGCTCTTTTGATTGCCAATAGCTCCTTCTCGAGAACGGTATAATTCAGTTCTGCTGGAGCGAGGGTCTTGGACAAATAAGCAATGGGCCGTTCTGTTCCTTGATCATCTTCTTGTAGAAGAACAGCACCCGAGGCGTACTGAGAGGCATCCATTTCGAGAATGAAACGGCGTGATTGTTCAGGTGTCATAAGTATGGGTGCTGATGTAAACCTCTCTTTTAAGGTATCGAAGGCCTTTTGAGTTTCCTCATTCCAGACATATGGAACTCCTTTTTTCAAAAGATTGGTTAAAGGCTGAGTAAGGGCCGAGAAATTTCGGATAAATCGACGATAAAAATTTGAGAATCCCACAAAACGTTGAATCTCCTTAATAGATCGAGGATTAGCCCAATTATGGACTGCATTTACCTTGTCTGGATCCATTGCGATGCCATGTGCTGAAAGGATATAACCCAGATAGGTCACCTGGGACTGGTGGAAGAAACATTTCTCCAAATTGCAAAACAAGTGATTGTTCTGGAGTCTGTATAACACTTGTCGGACATGGGTTTGATGTTCAGAGGATTCCTTAGAGAAGATCAGAATATCATCTAGGTAGACGATGACAGTGTGTAATAATAGGTCCGAAAATAGGTGGTCCATAAATCGCTGGAAAACGGCCGGGGCATTGGACAATCCAAAGGGCATAACTTGGTATTGAAAATGGCCAAAAGGTGTCCGGAAAGCCGTCTTCCATTCGTCTCCCTTTCTAATACGGATCAGATGATAAGCGCCCTTTAAATCCAACTTTGTATAAATGCGGGCTCCTTTTACAGCCTCTAGGATGTCAGGAATTAAGGGCATCGGATATCTGTCTGGAATAGTGATCTTGTTCAATCCCCGGAAATCTATACAGGGTCTGAGTTCAGAAGTGTTCTTCTTGGGCACAAAGAATAGTGAAGCGGCCGCTGGAGATGTAGATTCGGTAATGAGTCCGTTTCGTAAATTGAGGTCAAGGTATTCCCTAAGAGCGAGCTTCTCGGAAGAGGAAAGTATGTACATCCTTCCGAAGGGTAAAGGCTGGTTTGGGATAAGATCAATTACACAATCGTCTCTGCGATGAGGGGGGAAGTAAGGAGAAATCGGAGGAGGAAAAGACCTCAGAAAATTCTTGGTACTGGAGGGGAAGACCGATAACAGACCCAATAATTGTGACTTGTCTGTTCTCCTCTAGTTGTGGATGACATATCATGCTAGTTCTTCCCAGACAGTTATGGAGGCAAAACTCAGAACCCAAAAAGAGTGAACCTGCTGCCCAATTAATATAGGGATTATGTCTCCGCAACCAAGATAGTCCTAGGATAACAGGGTAATGGGCAGTTCGTATCACATCCATGGTAATGACTTCCTCGTGTGAAGCGATAGACATAGCTAACGGACTGGTTTGGTTGACAATTGGCCCGGAAGTTAGCGGGCTACCATCTACACTCTCCACCGGGATAGCTTCGCTTTTTGAAACTAAAGGTAACTGATGTTGTCTAGCCCAAATTTCATCAACAAAGTTACCGGCTGCGCCGCTGTCTATAAGTGCCGGAATCTCGGTCAACTTCTGGGAACCAAATGAAAAAGTGATATGTAGAACCAACATTAGAGAGTGAGAATGCTGGCTCCCTTATGAAGCTGGTATGTTTAAAGAGGAACCTAAAGACATATTAGAATCCCGGACCGTGGTTCCTCCCACGACCGGGAGTTGGCGTTTCCCGACCGCCTCGGGGGAGTGATAGGACACTCCTGGACCGTGTGGGTATTTGAGCCACAATACATACACAATCCCTGAGTTCTTCTACGGGATCTCTCTTCAGGAGATAAAGGCCCTCGGGTAGCTGACCCCAACTGCATAGGTTCTTCATTAGAACTTCCTCTTTGTGTAGGAGGGGCAGAGGAAAATGGACGAGTTGTGGGCTTTCCTTTGCGCCGTTCACTGCTCCGTTCCTTTATCCTATAGTCAATCTGCATGACTAAGGCGATAAATTCAGTCAATGACGTGGGGCGAGGCACCCTAGACACTTCATCCTTTAGATCTTCATATAAACCTCTCCGAAAAAGAGTAACCTGGGCATCATCTGACCAAGTAGATTCGCTAGCAATCTGTTTGAATCTAGTGATGTAGGTCAAGATGTCCTGATTACCTTGTCTGAGATCTAGTAGTTGTTCTTGAGCTGCTATTCGAATCTCCTGCCTACCAAACATAGATCTGATGCTGTTACAGAAGGCAGTGTGTGAGTCTAATATGGCGTTATTGGTTGCGACCAAAGGAGTGGCCCAGGCCAAAGCGGGTCCCACGATCTGCGAAATCATATACCCTACTCTGTCCCGATCAGTATGAAAGAAGGCTGCTTTAAAGGCGAATTGAACTGCGCAGGCATCTAGAAATTCTTTTATTTTATGGGGATTGCCATCAAATTGACCCCCTGGAAGGGGAGCAGGGGGGACTTCTGAGCAATGAGGAACCCTGCTGGCTGTTGCCTGTTGGGAAGCCAACTGCGCAGTCTGTTGCTGAGAATGCTGTTGAGCCTGCCGAAGGTTAGCATTCTCTTGTTTCAGATTTTGTACCTCTGAGGTCAGAGATTGCACAGCAGCTATAAGTTGTTGGATCTGTTGATCCATAACGGAGGTAGTCCTTCACAAATGCCAGAGATAAGGATGATTATCAAGGTCAGCTAGGCGTTGCTTACTGTAATAACTTTATAAAAATAAAGCTCTAGAAAGCAGATTATCCTTTGGCAATTGTGAATGACACCTACCTTCTCTTCAGTCAGCCCTCTCGGGATAGAAGCCAGAGGGAATTACCTGAAATCCCCTCTCAAACCCAGCCAAGAGGCTAGGCTGAAGTGGAGTCCCCAGGGGAAACCCCAAAGGGAAAAAACCCCGCGATGAGCTGCTGGGGAGCGAGGATTCCTGCAACGGCTGTTGAAGGTTCACGCTTGTTGGAAAGTAGTCTTTAGTCTTGTCAGGTAGAATTCTGGGTGAGAAGAGTAGAGGTAAGGTAAGTATGGTTCCAGAGATCCAATATCGAAAGAGAGGAGTAAGAGAAGAAGGCTTACCCTGACAGACCTAATCTCATTTAGGCTTCGGTATTAAACTCAGAAGGAAACATGCAGACCTGGAGCCTATAGTCAAATATAACAGATTAGGGAACGTTTAAGATTCAGCTCAGAAAAGAAATCGTAAGAAAGGGAAGGAATCTTACCCACAGGAATAGCCCCATGGAGATATGGGTGAACACTGAATAAGAGGCTATGACAAGTAGAAACCGGAGGCAGAATGGAAGGTCTAAGGTTGCATCCTAATGGGCGTAAATACAAAGAACAAGATTAGAAGAGAGAGAGACCTCCGCGAGAATACCGGGCTCAAGGCTAGAAGATGGCGAATAACTACCGGTGGACGTGGCTGTGACAACAGGAAGGTATCGTCTACAGGATGAGGATAGCAACGGAGATTTCTAGGAGCCAGAACAAAGAATAAGTAAGTGAAAGGTGGAATAGTAGTCAGGCTAACAATGATAGCTGAATTAGAAGGTAGAAGAGAGCGAACTCACGGTGCGCAGCGCGACTCTAAGGAGAGAAGTAACACGTAGGACTGAAGCTCCAGCTGCCGGATATTCCATCCCGGAAGTCGGGGGCGGGGCTACCCACGCGGTCCGGTGAACGCAAACAACTGGTGCGTTGCTCGCAGTCTCGGGTACCTCCATGTTGGGAGTCCCGATCCTGAGTCGGAACTCGGGAAGAGCAACCTGGCGAAGAGGAGCAGCGGCGTCCAAGTGGACAGCTGTAACACAAACACGTTAACAAGATATTCTTCTAGATCTTGGCACTCAGCACAGCAACTCCTCCTTGGCAGTGATGATTTCCCTGGCCTTGACCCTCTGGTGGTGATGCTGGGTAGTGACTGTCCTGCTGTCGCCTCTGTGCCCTGTACCCTTATGCCCCACTAATGGCACTTACAACTGTGCGGCACAGATCAAAGTCATGAGTCATGTGTCCGTGTGTAGTTAAAACTAAGTGAGTTGGTGGCTTGGCATGTGCCAGCATATTTTAGCAAGCCATGCTGGCTGCAAACCAGACGAAAAAGGGAAGCGACTTGATTGACATGGCCATGTATGTGCCTGATTAGTGCTACCACTTGAAGAGGCTCAACAAAGCCAGCTTCATACTGATACTGCCACATGTGCATATGCTTGCCTTCCTGTCCGCTGAACAACTGAGCTGCACCAGATACCATGGCTGCCTGTCTGCTGCCTTGACCACATTCCCTGAGCCACCCACTCTGCTTCAGCAGTGCTGGAAATTAATACACAGCAGAACTGTCATGCCTCACACTGTTGATGCTTGTTGTGTAACAATGACTGATTGACAGTTAAAGAAAATAAAGAAAGTTGCCAAAACACCACATCCTAATTGAACTGAGCTTGAGCCATTAAGTGCTGGTGCTAAGAAATAAGTGCCAAGGCTATGCCCTGGCAAATACCCCCACAAATTAACCTCTTGGTATAATTTTGGCCCGTGGTGTACAGATGTGCCTTGGGGCAAGAATGTCCCTCGTGAGTTTGGGCGTTATAACTAGCTACACACGGGGTTGGAATAAGCCTTGAAACAAGCATATGACTTGGCTCACGGTTTGGCTTCAAAGCCGGGTCTGGAATCAAGGTGGAAATGGGCTAAGTGTAAGGACACTCAAAGCTGGCATGGATCTCATGGCATGGACGGGCCTCTGGGTAGGGATGGGTCTCAGATCAGGGATGGTCCCAGGCTTGGGTATGGCCTTCAGAGAAGGGATGGGCCTTGGGCCTCAGATCCACATCAGTCTAAAAGCATGAATGGGCCTATAGCAGGGATGGTCTTCAGGTCTGCAATGGTACTTGGGGTAGGGATGGGCATTAGACAGGGAAGGGATGATCAGTGGGTGAGGGTGGGGACAGACCTAAGAAGACTATTTTTCTCAGGCTGGGGCATGGCCCTCAGGGAAGGGGTGGGCCTTGGGTTTGGCGGTGGGTCTCAGATTCCTATCAGTCTAAAAGCAGGAATGCATCTCTAGCAGGGACGGTCATCCGTGGGTAGGGACGGGCCTTAGGCAGGGAAGGGATGATCCGTGGTTGAAGGTGGGGACAGAACTATGAAGACTATTTGTATGATCAATGTTGGCTAGGGAGAGGAATGAAGCAGTGTCTCAAATGTACAATGTGACGATGTCACCATTACACCATTACATTATAATTACTAGTCAATTCTAAGCTTATTCTGAACTGTTGCACATATGCCTGTTAAATACCGTTTGATATTATAATTATATTTTAAAATAACGTGACCATTTTTGAATACCTCAAGAGTGCTCTCACGTATTACTGCATTCACTTGGGGCCAAGTAACGTCCCGTAAATGTCTACCTCTGCATTATTTCTATCAAGTTCAATCCAATTCAAGCACTGCAATAACGATTTAGGGGTATGATGCGTTTATAAGCCTTGTCAAATCTCTAGCCAATCAGCTTTTTAGTACAGGCTAGGACATCTAATTGGTCCTTGAACTTGGCTCATACATTTTTATGACATGAGATACCTAATCGGTTTCTTGTTATAGCTGTTAGTTACGGTGCATAACCTGCAGCTTAATTCATTTTATCTGTGCATGCTCCATCAATAAATCGCTACTGCTGTGTCGCAATGTGGGTTTGGAATGTTGATAGGACTATTGCTTCACGCAGCTCCAACACTTAACTAACTCTTGGTGTAAGTCTGATGTTATCCGCTTCCTCAAAAAGGTGAAGAGACTACTTCACGCAGAAATGTTAGTTCTTGTGATTATGATCTAATGCTTTGGTGAACCTTTTGTGACCAACCCATGCTTTCACCATCACCTTGTCCATGCTCCTACTTAGCTGATTCCATGCACCGTGAGCGATATCTATTGGTTTTGAGGAATTTTTGTGGCGCTTGTGCCACAAAATTGCTGTAGCCATTGTTACAGAAGAGAGGGGGAATGAGGGTTCGGAACTGTAAATATCTGGTTGGCATAGCAACGAGCAATGCCATGGCATGAAACTGCCAAATCAATATAATCTCATTTTCCAAACTCCTCCGCCATACTGCCCAATGAGAAGTTGTGTTATGTTATGTTATATTAAGAGCTCTTATAAAGCGCAACTGTGACACGCAGGTATCCAGGTACTGCTGAAGAAACCCAACAGGGAGACGTAGTACCTAGAAGTAAAACTAACCAAAAGACGGGCTAGACCACACTACAGAAGAAGTGAGCTTTTAGGGATTTTCTAAAAAGAAAGTGATCATAAAACCTGCAAAGGCAGAGGGGGAGAGAATTCCATAGAGTGGCAGCCACCAGTGAGAATGCCTTACCCCCTATAGTAACTCTGCAAAACCTAGGGACCAGAAGGAAACAAAGGTTCCTGGACAGAAGATTTCTAGCCGGGACATATTGGCTAATTTATTACCTCAGATCGGAAGCCCCCAGGCCATGAAGCGCTTGTGGACAATCCAAAGGGAGTTACATTTTATTCTGCTATCAACAGGCAGCCAATGGAGGTTTCGCAACACTGGGGAGATGGAGCAAACATAGGTAAAGCCGCAACTTAATGGGCGGGAACACATTTGCAACATCTGATATGATATGATATGATATATGATATGATAGTTTATTTATATAGCGCCTATACACAATGTGTTTCAAAGCGCTTCAAGGCAAGGGAGGGAACAAGGGAAAAAACAATGACGTTCTTACAGGCCATGAACAGTAAGGATGTGAAATTAACTATCGTACTCGGCTTGACGACATTTCAGATAGTGCAAGAGCTAAAACATAGATAAGGAAGGGAGGGGGAGAGTGGGAAGGAAATGGAAACAGACAGGCGACTACCGTACTAGGCCTGATGACATTTCTGGTAGAGCCGGAAAAAAAACAAGAGGTGAGGGGTGCAGAAAGGTAGGGGAGGAACAAAACAAGCGACTATCATATTAGGCCTGACAACATTTCAAATAGTGCTGGAGGGGCAGGGGGAGAGGAAAAAAACAAGGGGAGGGAAGAGGAGACAGACGAGGTTGCTATCATACTAGGTCCAGGGACACTTCTGATAGAGTAAGTGCATAGAAGAAAGTAAGGGGAGGAGATAGGAAAAGGGAGAAGGGAAATGAGGAGAGAACAGAGAGTTAGCAGTCAAAAGAGTGGAGAAGCAAGAGGGAGAGTGAATACAATTGCAGAAGTCAGTAGTAACACATAATGTTGCAAACCAGGATACAAGATGAAGATGGGAACAGCATGATTCAGGGCCACCATGAGTACAAGATGCAAAAGAAGTTCAGCATGAGAGTTGAGAAAGGGTGACGCACCATGAATGAATGAAGTCCATAAAAGTCAAATCCAGCATTGTCCACAAGACGGTGATGGTGAAACCAGAATGTATCAGGACAGACTCCCGCAGAAGTAGGCTTAAGTGGGGTGAGGGGGGAGCGAGGTAGAAGAATCAAGCAAAACAGGCAACACCTGTGTGGGAGAATGGGGGGGCACAAGGGAACATCACGGGAGTCTATTGATGGAATACCAAGGCTGTGCAAGCAATGTGGCATTGCAATAGTCTAAGATTCCTGAAACCACAGCTGAGACAACCGTCCCACGAAGATCAGTAAGAGTAAACGGTAGGACTTTTTTCAAAATCTTGAGCTTGAAGTGACCCGAGCAAAATCTTGCTTTAATTTGAAGCTCTGGCGAAATGGTGGCTGAGACTTTGATTCACACATTTTTACAGAGTCTACTGGAGTGGGTAAAGGGCCAAGAGATGAGGGCCAAAATTCCATAGACCACAGCAACTGTTTAGCTGACCTGCCCAAGATAAAAACTTCTGTTTTTTTTGCATTTTGCTTGAGCCACTTACAATCCATCCACTTGCCAATATCTTTAAGGCAGTTCTTCAGACGAGCAGGGGGCCAGCCCCTTCTCCCAGTCGACCCAAAATATCAGCTGGTTGTCGTCCACGTAAGAGTAGAAGCAGCACCCATGAGAATGTATACGTTTTGTCAGAGCGCAAACGTAAACCTTAAACAACACGGGTGAAATAGCTGAGCCCTGTGGAAGCCTGCAGGACATGAAGTAGGAGAAGAGTGATAAGGAGATAAAGAGAGTGTTTGAGTATGCTCTGAAAGAAAAGATTGAAACCAAAGAAGTACTGTGCCAGTAACCCCCACCTCCTCAAGTGTGCAGACACAGGGTGGAATGGGTGATAGTATCATGGTAAGGTCATCAATCACTGATACCAGCACTGACTCGGTACCCACTGCAGGGCGGAAACCAGACTGAAATGGGTCAAAAATGTGTGCGTCTTCTAAGAAACTTCTAAGCTGCAGAGTGACAATGGATTCCGGAGCCTTTGTAAGGAACATCAGAAGAGACATAGGTCGATAATTGGGGGCGAGCAGGGTCTGAGTAGGGTTTTTTCAATAAAGGAGAAACCACTGTATGTTTAGGAACTGGGGGCATATGTCCTGTACTCAAGGAGAAGTTCAGCAACCATCGTAAGGAGTACTCAAACAATATTTATTTATTTAGTTATTTATTTATTTATTTATTTATTTATACATTTGTAAAGCACTCTAAATCCATAGGCATCAAGCCGCTGGTTACAGTACAAGTTACAAAGCAATCATTTTGTCAGTTAGCATTACAGTACAGGTTACAAAGCGATCCTTTTGTCAGACAGTATTGTGTGGTTCACTAGCTGAAGAGCCAAGTTTTCAAATGTTTGCGGAATGATCAGTATGATTGCTCAGACCTCAATATTTGCTCCAATAGCAGCTTTGTAAGCAGCAAGTTGGGTGTCTGGCTCTCCATTTCCCAGCTGCACGATGATGTCGTATTGGGCTATTTTGGCTTATTTGCGTGGACATTTGCGCTGGTTTTAGGCAACTTTTGACGGCAGAACTGTTTTATATGTCCTCCTGAGGCTGCCTTTCTACACCCAATTACCCACCCGAAGCCCACTCTCTCTACCCCATCATCTCTACCCCCTTTCAACCCCACTCCCACTCTTTCCACTCCCACCCACACACCCCACCCCATTACATGAGCTGGTTGGGTTTTGTTTGTGCTATTTTGGGCTACTTTTGACAAGTCTGAGGCTGCTTTTCTTTTCATGTTGTTTGTCCCACCAACGACCATCAGCCACCCACCCGCCCTCACTCTCTCTACCCCCACCTACCCACCCTAACCTCACTCTCTCTACTCTACCCACTCTACCCCCACTCACTCTACCCCTGCCTATCCACCCAACCGCCACTCTTTCTGTCCCCACTCACCCTCTCTACCACCATCCATGCTACCCCCACCAACACACCCTAACCTCACTCTGCCTCCACTCACCCTTCCCTGACTCGCTCTACCCCAAACCTACCCTAACTCCACTCTCTCTACTCCAACCACCCACCCTACCTCCACTCTCTCTATACCTGGCCACTCACCCTACCCCCACTGTCTCTACCTGCACCCACTCACCGTACCCTCACTCTCTCTATCCCACCCACCCTACCCCACTCTCTCTAAAAGCGCCCACCCTACCCACCCTACCCCCACTCTCTCTGAAACCACCCCCCACCCACCCTACCCCCACTCTCTCTACCCCACCCACCAAATACCACTCTCTCTACCCCACCTACCCTACCCTCACTCTCTCTACCCCACCCACCCTACCCCCACTCTCTCTACTCCACCCACCCAATCCCACTCTCTCTACCCCCACCCACCCAATCCCCTCTCTCTCTACCCCAACCCACTCTACCCCCACTCTCTCTAAAAACACCCACTTACCCACGCTCTCTCTGAAAACACCCACCATACCCACAACCTCTCTACCCCCAACAACCCACCCACCCTACCTCGACTCTCTCTGCATCCACCCACCTACCCTACCACCACTCTCCCTTCCCCCACCCACCGAATCCCCACTCTCTCTACCTCCACCCACCCTACCCCCACTCTCTCTACTCCACCCACCAAATCCCACTCTCTCTACCCATACCCACCCTACCCCCACTCTTTCTACCCCACCTACCCTACCCCCACTCTCTCTACTCCACCCACCTGATCCCACTCTCTCTACCCCCACCCACCCAATCTCCACTCTCTCTACCTCGACCCACCCGAGCCCCACTCTCTCTATCCCCACCCACTCACCCTAGCCCCACTCTCTCTCTAAACTCCCCTCTCTCCACCTGACCCACCCACCCTAGCCCAACTCTACCCTCACCCACCCAATCCCCACTCTCTCTACCCCAACCTACCCTACAACCACTCTCTCTACTCCAACCTACCCTACACCCACTCTCTCTACCTCTACCTACAACATCTGGGAGCAGTGGGTCTCCCTCTTTCAATCCTTCATACTTATAATCCAGATATCATCTTTTACCAAACTACTACCAATGAAAGCTTCACAAGTAGTGATATGATGTGTGTGTAGCTGTTGACTATTTTTCACAATCTATTCGTTGTTTGAACTATTCTAAAATGTTAAAATCACCTATGCAGAAATGTAAAGGTGGTCTACATATGTGCAAATACCTAGAGTGATGTTATGTCTGATGCCATCAGTTAAATAATAATTGTTGTCATATATGATGTTATTTATGGATGGCACAGTGATGACATCGGTGATGTCATCAGTGAAGTCATACATGATGGTATTAGTGATGTAACCAGTGATGTCATCTGTGATGTCATCTGTGAAGTAATCTATGATGTCATCATTGTGCTCATAAGCTGCGCAACAGAGGTCGCAAAGTGAAGTTGGCTTTAGCTGAATTTCCAGGGTTTTGTTGTGATGCATTTTTTACCTTAACTGATCGTTAACTAACAATTTTTTCATTGACTATATTACAGGGCCTACGGTAGCGGCCTTATTGTTATGGTTAATTTGCTCAACTCATAGAAGGACCATTTTTTGGGTGGTTTATACCTTCTTGCCCCCCCAGACGGATCCTCACCAAACTTTGCAAAATAGGTATATGGCCCCCTCTCAATGATTCTGCAAAGATTCTGCATCAAGGGGGTCAAAGTAATAGGGGGGTCCACAAAATGTGTGGAAATACTCATAGACGCAATTGAAAATAAATTTTGCTCATGCCTATATCCCAAACAACTGGACATATTTGCATCAAATTTGTGCCAGGAGCAGCGGCTTGGTCGCAAAAGCGTGCTTTTGTAAATTTGGAGTAAATCCGTCCAGTAGTTTATTTAAAAACGGCCAAAAAGTAGGTAAAAATCTATTTGTTTTATCTGGGTCCGATCGGCGGACTCACTTCCCTGTTTGTTCCATGGAAACCAACCTGGACCAATCAGGGTCTGCCGTGATGTCCCAGGAGATCGGACGTGCCCGATGATTGGATGGTGAAAAGCGTGAGCTGCGTTACATTTTTCAGAACGGTTGTCATGTTGGATCTGCGGACAGACACTGGTGTCTGCGGATAGCGCGGTGGGGAAAAAATCTGGAAAACACATTTGGAGTTATTTGATGGCTGAAAGAGGACCTGAAAAGGGTAGGGGAGTGGAGTCTATTATATGTACTTGTTACGGGCCAAGAATCTGGCCAATGGCAACACATAGGGCCTCATTATAAGTTTGCCGGTCCGGGAACTACGGTACCGGTAAGCTTGTCGGTACTGTAGTTCCCAGACCGGAAAAATATGAGTTCTGCTCGCAGGTGCGATTGAGGCCGCCAGGACTGGCATGGCGGCTGTAATGGCACCTGCGAGCAGAGCATGTCGGATGAATCGGCACCATTTATAACAGTGCCGGTGCATCCAACCTCCTCATTCCGATAGAGTCCTATGGGCCTCAAATGGGGAGCATTCCGTTCCGGCACCCGCGAAAGGGCAATTACCAGGTCCAGCAGAGCCGTAATTACCCGGTAATTGCCCATTCACGGGCGCTGGAAAATGTTCAGAAGTTTGGCAGAATGCCGGTTTTACCGGCAAGGCTACCATCAAACTTCTAATGAGGCCCATAGTATAGTTATATGTGTATAGTAATTATAGACAATGCAGGGGGAGTGTGCAGTTTATGTTTATGTTTATTATTTGATAATGCGCACAAAACCCAGGGGTAGCCGGGCGCAGCAGGTACAAGGATACTTAAGCTTAGGTTGCATACAGAGGATAAGAAACATGTCAGTACAGTTCAATGCATGTCAATACAAGCAGTTGAGATGAGATCTAACATGTTACAGTGTTGAGAGTACATATATACAAAAAGGTGAAAGAGTAAAAGCAAAATAGTCTTAGAACCGGGTTTCAGGAGTATCACGGCAGTTGGTACAGCGAAATTTGTTGTCGTTGGACCAGAGCCAGTTTTTTACCTTACATCTAAAACTGGAGTAGGGTAGGTTAGCTCTCAGTGCAGTGGGCAATGCATTCCAATCCTGGGCAGCTCTAACAGGGAAGCTTACTCTGCCCGCTTTGGATCGTCTAAACCTGGGGGTTTCTATCAGGAAGTGGTTAGTAGCCCTAGTGTGGTGGCTGGACGATTTTCTGGTCAGTCTGGCCGAGATGTAGGGGGGTGCTGTGTTGTTGAGCCCTTTGTGGGTGAGAGATAGTGTCTTGACAAGGACTCTGTTGCTGATTTCTAACCAGTGGTGGTCTTTCCTAATGTTGGAAATATGTGCTATGGTCATATGGTATGTCCAGGGCTGCTCTAAGAACATTATTTTGAAGGATTTTCATTTTATTTATGATAGTTTTATTAGCTCCTGCGTAGAGGGCATTACAATAGTCCAGCTTCGACATTACTAATGCGTTAGCTAGCGTGATGCAGTTGGTTTTGGAGAGGTAAGGTCTACAGGTCCTGATTAATTTACAGGTGTACGCTATAGAGGATGCCAAGATATTAACTTGTTTTTTGAGAGATAGAGTGGAATCAAGGTAAAAGCCTAGTGTTTTTGCCTCGGTTTCCACCTTGATTGTGTTACTATCTATGTTGAAATTGCGATAGTTGGGACTAAGTTTTTTTAGGTTGGAGTCGGAAACCAAAATCAGTATCTCTGTTTTGTCGTCATTTAGGCAGAGGCCGTGGGAGGCCATCCAAGCCTGAATGAGGAGGTACATTTTGTTTACTAGAGTTATGTCTTCGACAAAGTTGCCTGATAGTGGTATGAGAATCTGCGTATCGTCCGCGTAATTAGTATAGGTTACCCCTAATCTGTCAAGTCTGTCGAAGAGTGGCTTAGTAAAGATATTATACATTGTCGGGGAGACACATGAGCCTTGTGGGACACCACAAGTGATATGGATTGGGTCCGCTGCAGCTACAGGGGAGAACAGTCTCATCGTACAGTTAGCTAGGAAGGATTATACCCATGCTATAGCTTCACTTGAGAAATGGGCGGCATACGCTAAGTGGTTGCATAATACTGCATGATCCACCAGGTCAAAGGTCGCTGATAGGTCAAGGAGGAGGAGCATAGCTGTACTACCTTTATCCTTCAACTCGTCAATTTGTGTCTTGAGGTCGATTAGGGCAGTTTCAGTACCGTGAAGTGGTCTGAAGCCAGATTGCCGTGAACCTAATAGTTGGTGTGACTCCAGATAGTTTTGGATCTGGAGGTAGGCTACTCTATCAACAATTTTAAGGAGAAATGGGACCGTGGTAATGGGCCTGTAGTTAGTGGGGATTGCTGGGTCAAGTGTCTGTTTTTTAAGTAGGGGCAGTACCCAAGATTCTTTAAGGTTTGTGGGTAAAGTACTCGTATTGAAAGAGGCGTTCATTAGTTTCGAGATGAAGGGTGCTAAATCTCTGGTTGCATCCTTGATGATTTGCACAAGGCAACTGTGGCCTTGGCAGTTCGATGGTTTAAGGGATAGAATAACCTTTTCAGTTTCCAGTATAGAGATGTTAGTAAACCTGAAGGGTTTACAGTTGCTTTGAGTAGATGTGCTGGGTATCTCTATCAGTGGGGTGGTATGAGTTCCACTAGGGCTCAAGGAGGCTTTTTTCTTAGCAATTTTAGATTGAAGGGTTGTGATTTTATTTGCTAGGGCATTTTGGATGCTGGTGCACCAAGATTTGTCCTTGGGGACATTGTCTGTAGGGGCAATTGGGTTTTCCAATTCCCGGAGAATAGTGAAGAGTTCTTTGGAGTTCGAGTTGGCTTTACTAATTCTTTCGTTGAATATATCTTTTTTAGTTTGAATTATTTCCTTCTTATATCTTTTGGCAAAGTTGTCAAGTGTGGTTTTATTGTCAGCAGAAGGAGTGTGCCGCCAGATAGCTTGGAGTTTGCGTTTTTGGATGCGCATTTCTTTGAGTTGGGGGGTGAACCATGAATTAAGGTGAGCTTCACGTTTACTTTTATGGTGTTTGATATGGGCAATCAAGTCCAGAGCTTTGGCCATGGAGTTGTTAAATGACTCAACTAGCTCGCTAGGGTTAGATTCACTGGAGCTGGCAGTGAGAGCTGGTAGGAATAGTGGGAGTAGTTTTTAAGTTGTGATTTCTTTTTTGCTTCTCGTTGGCATGGGAGGTACTATTTTATTCTTGTTAGGTTTGGGAGGCTCGATGCTGGCTGTAAAGCATATAAGATAGTGGTCCGTCCATGTTTGAGGTAGAATACTAGAGATGGTGATGTCACAGTTATGGTTAGCTAGCCGGTCTAGTGTGCGTCCTTTTATATGTGTAGGAGCTAAGACTTTTTGAGTGATTTCATGATTGACTAAAATGGATTGCATAGATTGGGTTTGTTTGTCCTCAACGTCATTAAAACCTAGGTTAAAGTCACCTAGTAAAAGGAGCTGGGTGGAGTCTTTAATGCTATTAGTGAGGAGACTGGATAGGACTTCCTCAAAGTTGCCTAGTGGGACTGGTGGTCTGTACACTAGAAGTATTGTTAGTGTGCTATTGTTGGAGATCAGTATTTTAGCTGAGAGAAGTTTGCACAATGTGATTGCTGGGTGTGGGGTAAGTCTAGCAGCTAGCTGCGTTTTGGTTATGATGACCAGGCCGCCTCCTCTAGTGTGAGGCCGGTCGACTCTTAGGATATTGTAATTGTCCGGTATGGCAATCATGAGGGCAGGGCCAGCTGCATCATGGAGCCAGGTTTCAGAAACAGCAAGCATATCTAACTTGTCCATAGCCAGTATATCAGCTATTTCAGTATTGTGTGCTATAAGGGACCTAGAATTAATAAGGGCTCCTGATAATGTAGGAGTTGTAGTGGTATCTTTGACAAATCTGGGACTAGGGTGGTTGGGTCTCCTCTGTTTGTGATATGGGTCACCTTGTGGTACAGGACGATTTACCGTCGCTGAGGCTAGAAGGTTAGGATTAGTGGCAGTAGAAGTGAGTGTAGGGACTGGTGGACTGGTTATTTTGTTTTTGATGTCATAAAGTCGTGGCAGCCTAGCTCTAAGTCGCAAGTTTCTCTCTTGCAGATTGCAGGTGGTAAGGTTGGTGAGGGCCATTATTGTGGTGATGGTTAGAATGGTCCAGGCTAGGGACCAGGATGTATATAGGAGGCAGGTCTGGATAGTGCGCATGTTGGGGGAAAATGGCACAGTGGCAGGTATATTAGGCTGACCCAATTGGGACTAAGATACAATTATGCTGATACTTAAGCACCAAAGTGTGGCAGTCTTAATCAGGGCTAGCATGCCTATGTACTTCAATGGGGCATCACAGGGCATCACAGGGCATCACAAGGCATCTCAGTTAAGCTAAAATGCACAGGGCAGCATCTAGATTTGGGCATCAAAGGTAGTCTACAATATACATGGCAGCGTCTAGATTAGAGGCATCACAGGTGGGCTAAAGTACACAGGTGTCGCACCAAATGAGCGGGAATGCACAAATAGGTGTAAAATACACTTAGGCAGCATCAAGATACTGTAGGTCTTGGAGGGATGCAAGGCATAGCAGTGCTAGCGTGCAGACGTAGTATCAGTGTGCATTGGGCTTAAGCAACAGAGTACAGGGTATTGGCATTTGTATTTATTAGTGATCGATGCTCAAGGCAGACAAGGTTGAGCAGATTGAAGATATGTTGGGGCAGAAGTCAGTTGCAGCAGAGTTCAGGTAAGTTTGTAACAGAGACCGATCGGATAAGGTCACTAGGGTACAGTAAGCTGCGGGTGCAAAGTTACCTTAGCGGTCGTGTGTAAGAAGACCAGGGGTTCTGGCAGACAGCAGAGTCGGCAGATAACAGGCACAGAACAGGCAATGGCCTTGTTCTCGTGGGCCTTGCTGGGAGTGGGCCGGCTAAGCCTGCCGGCATCCAATCCCTGGATGAAGGTTGCAGCAGCCAATCAGGAGTAGGTGGATGCTGCAGGTGCCTGACTAGGCAATGGAGGTTTCAGGGATCAGGCGGGTGGCCATTTTGGAAGCCTAGGTACCACATGTACCTTAAAGGCGAGCGTGATGGTCCACAACAGTAAAATCACACTGTGGTGGTTTTCAGGAATATTGGGACATCCGTGAAGTAGCAGAAAGATTAGGTAATAATAAGAAAGCTTCGGGAGCATTCGCTATCGAGCACAATGTTTACCGCTTCATTAAATTTTTATAATTAAAGTGTATATAGCATTTATGTATTATGCAATGTAGTAAATTATCAAAAAATGCAAAGACTAACATACCTTTTTCTTTTATCACAGAAATGGAAAAAGGGATACTTCCGCCAAGCACGATATGCATTTAAAAAAAGTGTGTGGATTCTGAACAAAGTAAGGAGTAAGCATATTGGCAGTCATTTTCTGCATATGCAAATCTACACGTCTAATCTACGGTACTAATATGCTGCAGTGCCTGTAGGCTGGCCCTTGTATCTTCGGTGTGTAACCTACCACCTACGCCTTACGACCAAGGTACAAAGAGTATAGGTCCTAGCCACAACCATTTCCTGCATATCAAAACCATGGTCCTTGTAAATTACCTGCTGATAAATGTACTTTTCGCACCATCATCTGGAGCCATGCAGCCAAGACACTAGGGCATGCACACAACTTGCGCATTACACCACACCCATATTCCCTTGTAACTCCACTGCTTATGACTTCTGTCTTGGGTGCATGGCCTTTGGGCATGCAGTCAAGAGTCTGAGTCCAGGCCAGAAACACCACAGCATATCGGAACGATTGTGCCTTGTGATTTGACTTGGTTTTGAGAGCATGGCCTTTGGCCAAGCTCCCAAAACACTACGCCCTCCCCACAACCATCTTAATGATGTTGCATAGTACAAGTGTACCAATAGCTTTGATATGGTGCAGTAGTTTGTAGCCACAGGCTACAGAGGTGAGTTTGAGACCATAGCATTTTGAATGTATAGGTATGCAGTATTTAAAAAGCATAGTTACTTACAAGTGCAGTGTTTATTACTTGGTTCAAATACTCTGCATCCTGGCCACTACTACCACACCATATGACATCCATTGTGGCATATAACGACACTACGAAGAAATATGCTTTTGGGGGCAAGCCCTCCCCACAGCCGCCAGAGTGATGCACTACCACACCATATTGTACCCATTGTGCCTTGTAAGTGAACTACATATAACTGTGTTGTTGGGTGCATGGCCTGCTGCCATGCACTCATGACTGCAGACCCTCCCCACAACTTGGCAATCGATATGCAATACTACGGGTGTATCCATGGGTGTGATGTGCTGCAGTGGTTGTGGCCAGGGCCTACAGTCTTGGAAGTAAGGCCTGCATCCAAGACTCTAGGCCCTGGCCACAACCACTGTAGCATGTCACACCATGGCGGCGTACTAATGAATGTAATAATAGCCATAAGAAAAAGTAATGCAATTACGGCATGTTGTCAATTTCAATGTTCATTACCACTACGCGTGTCCTTACAACAGTTAGAAGTTTCCTGTCCACTGCACAGACTGAAATACTGCCCATATTGGACCCCTCATTTTCTGTGCGTACAAGGTGGCCATAGGAAATACATCATGAAGAGGTTATAACTGTGTCATTGGGTACATGGCCTTTGGCCATGTACACAAGAGTGCAGGGTCTCCCCACAACCACCTCAGTGATGTGTGGTAATGGGGGGTTTTCTATAGGTGTGGTATCCTTCGGTGCTTCTGGGCAGAGGCTTCACTCCTAGTTGTATGTCCATAGATATTACATGGGATGGATGTGCTGTCATGATCTCTGCTTCCAAAAGATCAGGACTTGCCCGACTCCCTTGGAAGCAGACCCATAACCCCGGTTCCGAGTGCCAGCCAGTCCCAATTGGGACCTTTTGGACCCTGTCCTGGCGCCAGTGGCACCAGGCTCATAAAGATGCCCAGTCCCAGCGCTGGAAGCGCCGGGCTCATAATGCTTGGGTGGACTTACCTGCAGCAGACCATGCTGCTTACTTACCTGCCAGTTGAGCCCCTGATCCTCTTCTGTTTGGGACTACTTTTCCTGTTGGGTGGGGCAGGAGCCACTCCCTAGGTTCAGAACACTGGAACTCTTCTGGAAAGCAGGAACTCTTTTCTTACCTAGGCGAGGCTGTGGAAGGAGACACCTAAGCACTACAGGAGGCTATTTAAACCACACCCGATGGATGAATCTTGCTTTGCGTTATTCTGCATTCTCTGCAGCAGAACGCTCATCGTGTCTTCTGCTTCTGATCCTGGGCCTAAAGGAACAAAGGCTTACCATCCTGGAATCCAGTCTTCAGCAGCACCTGTAAAGACAAAGAAAGAACAGGTTAGCCCTACAGTCTTCAGTGGCAGCGCACCTCTTACCTGGTCCATCGGCTGTCACCAACGCCTCGCGCTGCATTCCGGCATCTGAAAGACAAAGGCTTACCTACTCTTCGCATGCTCCGGAGGTCATCGCACTGCATTCCGGCATCTGAAAGACAAAAGCTTACCAGCTCTTCGCACGCTCCGGAGGCCTTAGCCGCTGCATCCCGCATCTGAAAGACAAAAGAAGGTGCGTTTAAAGACATTGGGCAACCTTATTAGTCACGTGCCCTTACTCCTTCCCACGCCGAATCCAGTGGATATTCCAGCACCCTTCAGCTTCTCTAAAGCTCCGAACTTGTACCTGCAAGATAAAAGGTACAGTTAGTGCGCATCGTGAAGCAGGCTACAAGCGCTTACTTACGTGCTTACAGGCGCTTCTATTCCTCACGCGGGTTCGATCCTCAACTCTCATCAGCCCGCCATCCGCCATCGCCGGAACCCTGCAAAACAAGAGATATCATTACAAAAGACTTTTAAGACATTTGAAGTGCCCAGAACTTACCGTTCGTGCAGTTAACGACGGACAGCAGTCCTCTGAGGTCAAGAGGCCTGCACCCTTATCCAGTGAAGAAACTGGTTACGGCACCCTGCCCCAAGGCAGATGGAGAGCTCGGCGTTCACTTACCTAAGGTCAGGGCGTTAACCTTTGGGGTTCTACAGGAGAAGAGAAAGGGAAGAGGAGAGAGGCACCCAATAACCCCAGTTCATTAATCCCATATTTTCTATCTGCAGACATCTTACTCTTCGAGTTAGACATACAGCGCACAGAGGTCCAGCCCAAAGAGCCAACCGTGTGTTACACATCACCTTTGAAGATACGGTATTCACCCAGTCAAGACCGGCGCCTCTGCGGGAATCAGGTGAGCGTTACAGAACGCAAAGCCTACCGCAAAACTCCCACCCAGGCGCTATGGAAACCTCGGATACCGATCAGCTAGCCCAGTTACTTGGGGAACTAAGAGCAGAAGTGCATGCAGCCCGTCAGGAAACGAATGCACTAAGAAGGGAACTGATTATTTCCAAGGAGCGAACAGACAATCTCGCTAGACAATTGTTACAGTCACAAGCCGGACAAACTCTGTTACTCGCATCAGGGACAAATCTTCCTTCAACATCCTCTACGAACCCAGTGCAGATCAACCTACCTGGGAATGTACCTCTGGCTCCGCCCGAACGATTTTCTGGTGACCCAAAGAGGTTTGCAGTATTTATTAATCAGTGCCGGTTGCACTTCTTATGCCGGCCAGCAGCCTTTCCAACTGATCAAGCTAAGGTAGCTTTCGTGCTTTCGTACCTTAGTGGCAATGCGGCAGACTGGTCGATCCCTCTAGTTAATCAAGATGATCCGGTTCTCCATGATTTTCAAGCTTTTCAGCTCAGTATGGAAAAACTATTTGCAAGACATTCACAGGGGCAGGCCTTGGACAATGAGCTCCTCTCATTGCGACAGGGTAATCAAGACCTTTCGGCTTATATTGCGTCTTTCAACAGACTGATAGTGGAAACTCGATGGCCTGAGGACAAAAGGATTACGCTGTTTTATAGAGGTCTACGTGGAGAGCTCAAAGATGTGTTAGCCCAAGTAGTGAATCCCCCGCAAGACTGTTCGGACTATATTGACTTAGTCGTTCAAATTGACCACAGACTGCAGAACAGGAAGGCCGATCGTTCCAAGTTTGATGCTCGAGTATTTCCAAACCACCAACTCCTACCAAAGGAGTAGACTCCGGGGAACCCATGCAAATAGGGGGCCTGAAAGGACCACTACCACAAAAGGAGCGGGAAAGGAGAAAACAGCTGCAATTATGCCTCTATTGCGGAAACTCGGGGCACTTTCTTCGAGACTGTCCAGTGAAACCAGCCAAGAAGGCAGTAGGAGCTGCAGTTACCAGGGTCACAAACTCTGAGCAGGGAAATGACCTCGCCCGACAAGAATAGAGGTCCTCTTGCCGAGCGTTAAAACCAGTTCCGTGACCTCGCATTTCGTGATACCTATGGTCCTCATTAGCCCTGAACATCCGGATCGATTACATGCGATTGAAGCTTACGTCGACAGCGGTGCCATCGGCAATTATGTGGATCATGAAATGGTTTTGAGGATGAATCTGACTCTTTGTCCAAAGGCTGTAAAGGACGTCATTACTACGGTGGATGGTACGGAGATAGCCTCCGGACCAGTAACGCATACCACCCAAGAAGTGACGCTAGTAAGTCAAGATGGACACCATGAGAAGATCGTGTTCGATGTGATCAAGGCCCCTCAGTTCCAGATTATTCTAGGAATTCCTTGGTTAGAGAAGCATAATCCTCAGATTGATTGGCGAGCAAGAACGGTTCAGTTTCCAGAATGTGTCTCTACTTGTCACCCTCGACCTGGTGTTGCACTGGCAGCAATTTCCTCGGAGGCTCCCCATTTACCTCCTGAATACCTAGAATTCCAAGATGTTTTCCGGAAGGATCAGGCTAACTCTCTACCTCCTCATAGGTCTTATGACTGCCAGATAGACCTGATACCTGGATCTACTCCTCCTTGTAGTAGAATTTATGCCCTCACCGAGCCTGAGAATCTTCACCTCCGACAATACCTGGATCAATACCTAGCGAATGGGTTTATTCGTCCTTCCAAGTCCCCTGCTTCCTCAGCTTTGTTCTTCGTTCCAAAAAAAGAAGGGGACCTTAGAACTTGTATAGATTATCGCGCCCTGAACCAGATCACCGTTAAGAATAGATATCCGTTACCTTTGATCCCTGAACTCCTGGACCAAGTCAGAAAAGCATGCATATATACAAAGCTGGATCTTAGAGGAGCCTACCACTTGGTACGAGTAAAAGAGGGCAATGAATGGAAGACGGCCTTCCGCACCAAGTATGGGCTATTTGAATATCAGGTCATGCCCTTCGGACTTTGCAATGCCCCGGCCGCCTTTCAATATTTTATGAACGATGTCCTCAGAGAGCTCATAGATGTGTGTGTTGTTGTTTACATTGACGACAGCCTCGTTTATTCTTCATCGGAAACTGAACATCGGAAACATGTGAAAATGGTCCTCGAGAGATTGCGTCAACACAAACTTTTCGCTAAATTGGAAAATTGTGTTTTCAACGTGACTGAAGTTGAATTCTTGGGATTCATATTATCACCTAGCGGAGTGCGTATGGATTCAAAGAAGGTCGATGCAATTCTCAAATGGCCATCGCCATCCTCTGTAAAAGGTGTTCAAAGCATGTTAGGCTTCGCTAACTTTTACCACAGGTTTATCCCCGAATTCTCTCAAATAGTCCAGCCCATCACCGCCTTGTTAAAGAAAAACAAACATTTTGAATGGTCTACCGAGGCGGAACAAGCTTTCCAGAATTTGAAGACTAGATTTATCTCTGCACCGATCTTAAAACATCCTCGCCCAGAACTCCCCTACATCGTTGAAACTGATGCTTCGAGCCTTGCCATGGGGGCAGTTCTATCACAAAAGGACCCAGTAACCAATCTGTTGCATCCCGTGGCATTTTGGTCCCGCAAATTCTCGCCTCCTGAAATCAATTACACTATTACTGATAAAGAACTTCTAGCTATAAAGTCCGCCTTTAAGGCTTGGCGGCATTATCTTCTGGAGGCCCGACACACCGTTACTGTGATTGCAGATCACCGAAACCTGCAATATTTGAAAACCGCAAAAGCTCAATCCTCTAGGCAACTCCGTTGGGCACTATTCTTTGCCGAGTTTGACTTCATAATTACCTATCGACCTGGTACAAAAAACGGTAAAGCTGATGCCCTTTCTCGGATGGGAGTGGAAGAACATTTGATCAATCCTAAACCTGTACCTACCATTCCCGAACAAAGAATTCTAGGTGTAATCGCCACACAATCCATAGAGGAAGGTAAGGATAAAGCCAGGCTACTGGTAACCCCAGCAGACATAAGGAATTAGCATCTGCAGGGAAAGGACTTTACGGTGAAGGGCAACCTATAATATTTCCAAGAACGGTTATACCTGCCCAGCACAGATTTACAGAAAAAGGTAATCTCTTGTTATCACGATTCTTTAATGGAAGGACATCCCGGTATGACCAAGACCTCGGAAAAGATCAAGCGCTACTTCTGGTGGCCGTCTTGGAAAAAAGATATCAGAGACTTTATAATGTCCTGTGGAGTATGCGCCCAAAACAAGAGTCAAAAGGAAAAACCAGCCGGCCTCTTACGCCCTATTGACATCCCACCTCGCCCTTGGCATACGCTTTCTATGGACTTCATCACCGATCTACCTCCATGCTCCGGATACAATACGATCCTAGTAATCGTGGACCTATTCTCCAAGATGGCGCATTTCATTCGACTCAAAGGCTTACCAACAGCAACAACTCTGGCCCGAGAATTCCTCGAAAACATCGTCCGACTGCACGGTTTTCCTTCAGTTCTCATTTCGGATCGAGGTAGTCAATTTATTTCTCATTTTTGGCGAAGTTGCTGTCGGTCGGCTCAAATTGATGTGAGACTTTCGACCAGCCACCACCCTCAAACCGACGGACAAACCGAGAGGACCAATCAAACTCTGGAACAGTATTTGCGCTGCATGCTACAACAAACTGAAAAAACTTGGAAAGATATCCTTTGGATAGCCGAATATGCCTACAATAACTCTGTCCACTCGGGAACTGGGAAGACCCCGTTTTTTCTTTTATACGGTAGTCACCCTCGAACCTCGGAGTTGGATCCACTCCAAGATCTTGGAACACCAGCAGTAGACCACCTGCATTCTACAATCACCCAAGCCTTTAAGGAAGCCGTTTCTCACCTTCAAAGGGCTAAAGAACAATACAAGAAAAGAGCAGACCAGCATCGGAAGGAAGCCCCCCAATATCAAGTAGGAGATCAAGTCTGGTTATCCACCAAATATCTACCTCTAAAAAGACCACGCACATTCAACCCAAGATACCTTGGTCCCTATTCCATCACTACCATAGTAAATCCAGTAGCGGTCAAGTTGGACTTGCCCCCTCACATGAAGATACATCCGGTCTTCCACGTCTCTCTATTAAAACCCGTGCAACCTCAAACCCGACTAACTAAATCTGCAAAACCTATTCTAGTTGATGGAGAACTCGAGTTTGAAGTCAAAAGCATCCTGGATTCCAAGATCTCCAAATCTAAACTATTTTACCTGATTGACTGGAAAGGCTACGGTCCCCAAGAAAGATCCTGGGAACCTGCAGAATATGTCCACGCCCCTCGTCTAATCAAAAGATTTCATCGAACATTTCCTAACAAGCCCAAACCCCCGGAGAAGCCCGGTTTGGGAGGGGCCTTGAGGGGGGGTGCTGTCATGATCTCTGCTTCCAAAAGATCAGGACTTGCCCGACTCCCTTGGAAGCAGACCCATAACCCCGGTTCCGAGTGCCAGCCAGTCCCAATTGGGACCTTTTGGACCCTGTCCTGGCGCCAGTGGCACCAGGCTCATAAAGATGCCCAGTCCCAGCGCTGGAAGCGCCGGGCTCATAATGCTTGGGTGGACTTACCTGCAGCAGACCATGCTGCTTACTTACCTGCCAGTTGAGCCCCTGATCCTCTTCTGTTTGGGACTACTTTTCCTGTTGGGTGGGGCAGGAGCCACTCCCTAGGTTCAGAACACTGGAACTCTTCTGGAAAGCAGGAACTCTTTTCTTACCTAGGCGAGGCTGTGGAAGGAGGTACCTAAGCACTACAGGAGGCTATTTAAACCACACCCGATGGATGAATCTTGCTTTGCGTTATTCTGCATTCTCTGCAGCAGAACGCTCATCGTGTCTTCTGCTTCTGATCCTGGGCCTAAAGGAACAAAGGCTTACCATCCTGGAATCCAGTCTTCAGCAGCACCTGTAAAGACAAAGAAAGAACAGGTTAGCACTACGGTCTTCAGTGGCAGCGCATCTCTTACCTGGTCCATCGGCTGTCACCAATGCCTCGCGCTGCATTCCGGCATCTGAAAGACAAAGGCTTACCTACTCTTCGCATGCTCCGGAGGTTTTCGCACTGCATTCCGGCATCTGAAAGACAAAAGCTTACCAGCTCTTCGCACGCTCCGGAGGCCTTCGGCGCTGCATCCCGCATCTGAAAGACAAAAGAAGGTGCGTTTAAAGACATTGGGCAACCTTATTACTCACGTGCCCTTACTCCTTCCCACGCCGAATCCAGTGGATATTCCAGCACCCTTCAGCTTCTCTAAAGCTCCGAACTTGTACCTGCAAGATAAAAGGGACAGTTAGTGCGCATCGTGAAGCAGGCTACAAGCGCTTACTTACGTGCTTCCAGGCGCTTCTATTCCTCACGCGGGTTCGATCCTCAGCTCTCATCAGCCCCCCATCCGCCATCGCCGGAACCCTGCAAAACAAGAGATATCATTACAAAAGACTTTTAAGGCATTTGAAGTGCCCAGAACTTACCGTTCGTGCAATTAACGACGGACAGCAGTCCTCTGAGGTCAAGAGGCCTGCACCCTTATCCAGTGAAGAAACTGGTTTCGGCACCCTGGCCCGAGGCAGATGGAGAGCTTGGCGTTCACTTACCTAAGGTCAGGGCGTTAACCTTTGTGGTTCTACAGGAGAAGAGAAAGGGAAGAGGAGAGAGGCACCCAATAACCCCAGTTCATTAATCCCATATTTTCTATCTGCAGACATCTTACTCTTCGAGTTAGACATACAGTGCACAGAGGTCCAGCCCAAAGAGCCAACCGTGTGTTACACATCACCTTTGAAGATACGGTATTCACCCAGTCAAGACCGGCGCCTCTGCGGGAATCAGGTGAGCGTTACATGTGCAGTGGCTTCCACGTCTAGCACTTACAACTTTGTTGTTGGGTGCACGCATTCCCCACAACTTGGCAAGTGATACGCAATACTACGGGTGTATCCATGGGTGTGACATGCTGCGGTGGTTGTGGCCAGGGCCTACAATCTTGGAAGTAAGCCCTGCATCCAAGACTCTAGGCCCTGGCCACAACCACTGTAGCATGTCACACCATGGCGGCATACTAATGAATGTAGTAATATCCATAGGAAAAAGTAATGCAATTACGGCATGTTGTCAGTTTCAATGTTCGCTACCACTACACATGTCCTTACAACAGTTAGAAGTTTCCTGTCCACTGCACAGACTGAAATACTGCTCATATTGGACCCCTCATTTTCTGTGTGTACAAGGTGGCCATAGGAAATACATCATGAAGAGGTTATAACTGTGTCATTCGGCCATGCACCCAAGAGTGCAGGGTCTCCCCACAAGCACCTCAGTGATGTGTGGTAGTGGGGCTTTTTCTATAGGTGTGGTATCCTTCAGTGCTTCTGGCCAGAGGCTTCACTCCTAGCTGTATGTCCATAGGTATTACATGGGATGGGTGTGCAGTGGCTTCCTCGTCTAGCACTTTCAACTTTGTGGTTGGCTGCATGGCATTAGTCCATGCACCCAAGACTGCACGCACTCCTCACAACTTGGCAATCGATATGCAATACTACGGGTGTATCCATGGGTGTGACATGCTGCAGTGGTTGTGGCCAGGTTGTGGCCAGGGCCTACAGTCTTGGAAGTAAGGCCTTCGGCCGACGGCCATGCATCCAAGACTCTAGGCCCTGGCTGCAACCACTGTAGCATGTCACACCCATGGCGCCGTTCTAATGAATGTAATAATAGCCATAGGAAAAAGTAATGCAATTACAACATATTGTCAATTTCAATGTTCGCTACCACTACGAATGTCCTTACAACAGTTAGATGTTTCCTGTCCACTGTATAGACTGAAATTCTATCGTTATTACACCACTCATTTTCTGTGCGTACAAGGTGGCCATAGAAAATACATCATGAAGACCGACCCCCAGAAAAAATGCATTGGCACGCACCACCGCAAGTACTCGTAAGTACTGTCGGATGTTTGGCGGGTCCTGCTGCTCCTCCTGCTGTTCGCCATGCTTCGTGGATTCACTTCCTGGATTTACCTTTTCTTACGTCCCTTCAAATACAAGCATCTGCGCGCACCAGCGCGCGTGCACCACCGCAAGTACTCGTAACTACTGTCGGCTGTTTGGCGGGTCCTGCTGCTCCTCCTGCTGTTCGCCGTGCTTCGTGGATTCTTTTTTTTCTCTCCCCCTTTTTGACTCCTCTGAGAGTCGCTATCCTTACTCGGTCACTGGTCGCTCCTTGACAGCGTGCTGACCCTTGTGGTTGCCGTGACACTTGCCTCACAATTTCCCTGCTTCACCCCCCCCTCCCTGTGTTGTGGAGCCCCGATTCTTACTAGTCTGCTTTTCACAGCTTTTGAAGCCGCTCAACGGCTCGTGTCTCATCGAGCCTCCAGACTCCTGCTCTATTGACTCCCTGCATCGCTTGGTTGCTTGTGTCACATCGAGCCTCCCGACTTCCTCCTCTATTGACTCTGTGTTGTTCCCGCTCTCTTCTGGGGCTGGAGTCCTGAGCTATGTGATTCTGCGGCCTTCCACTACTTTAAAGTGCCCCGTTGTTCCATCAAAGGCCTTACTCAAAAACGAAAAACAAAAAAAAAAAAGGGCTCTACTAATTTCTCGTTTTTCTATATCAAAAGCCTAATTGCTAACCTTGTATCCCACAAAAGGTTGTTAAACAATCTAACGTGCTCTTTTTTCATCTATCTACATTACTACAAAATATGTTTAGTTTAATGTCGGGAATGCCTCATCCCCCTCCTTGCTATGCTCCCCGTTTTCCTGTACACATAGGTCCCGGCTTTCAAATTTCTGCAATTGCTGGTTGCCCTGTGGTTCAGGGTCTAGCAAACACGAGTCTTTGTCCCACATCCCTGACCTCCCATGTTCAAGAGTTTGCAAATCTAAACATCACCCACTCGAAAAAAGAGGCCGAGAAACCTTCTGCAAACTGCCTGTCTGATAGAACTATGCAAGAATGTTTTGAGCTCCAACCCTCCCCTACTGATGAACGAGCTTGTCATACTCCATGCTTTGTCCCTGAGTCATCCCTTAACCCATTTCATGGAACAAAATCACTGTCTCAACCAGCTCTTTATTCAGAGGTTCTAAATGGGTTAAACTTCGGATCTCTAAACTCTGCCTTTTATAATGCTGAGTCTGCGGACGAAAAAAAAGGAAGGATAAAAATAAAATAAAAATTGATAAAATAAATCCTAGCACCCTATCTAATTTTTCAATTGCTCAATCATCGCAAAATCCACCCTCTGTAAATTGTGTTGCTTCCTTTCCTCTAGCAAAAAAGTCACAGTCAATGAACTCGCTGAATTTAGGCTGTCTAATTCACCTGAACTGTTTCCGACTGATTGCCCCAATGACATCATTTTCTCCTCGGATTCTGCCAACTCTGAAGTTCCATCATTTGCCAAACCTACCCCTCGTCCTTCTTTTGGCTTTCCTACATTTCCTAATCTTCCTGTGGAATCTGCCCTCACGGCCATAAACACCTCGATATTCACAATTACCAAACTCTTTGAACTACTAGATTCCTGTGCTTCTTCCCAGGAACAATTACTAAACAACTTAATTAGCAAAACTGACTAGATGGCAATAAACTTTCAGGAATTTTTGAAAGCTGAACTCAGCAATAAAAGTGTTTTTCTTCCTGCTGCGAGTGACATCACGCCTGAAGTTCCGGCACCTGAAAATGAGAATCAAATCCCAATCCAGTCGAATTCCAGCTGTCCGGAGATACCATCTCCTCCAGAGGTGGAATTGTCTCGTGAATCTGAACCAACTTTCATTCCTCCCACAGAAAATAGTCCTGTGTATGAGATCTTTATTCGTCCTTCAAAGAACAAGAGATGAAAATGTAAAAGACATAACAAGTCAAAAATATCCCAAATTTCGAATACTATGGCAGAACCGTCTTCGGAGAATCTGCATCCAAGAAAAACAAAGAATCAAGTTCTGACTAAAAAAAAAAAACTAGCTGCATCTAAATCTAAAAGGTTTGTAGCCAATATCACCTTACTTCCTCAACAAAATGTGCCTTCTATTGCACCTGCAGCACAAGAGATCTTTGTTCATCCACCAAAAGATCTCATTCCGGGCCCTGAGCTGCCATCGGCAGGTGTGATGTCTCTCAAAGGTAAGAACCCTGTTTCAATATCACCTTGCCTTGAACCTGTATTACCTTCAAGTGCTGTTGAAATTGCAAATAAAGATATACCAAGTGATGATCTTATGAATTTATCGGTTTACTCGAACAATAACATATCTGTTTTGGAAACGGTTCATCAAAGTTTGCACCAAGACCGTGCATGAACAACATCTCGAAATCCAACCTTCTGTATTGTAATAGACCATGACTCAAATCCGTTCACAACCCTTGAACAAAAAAGACAAAAACTGATGAAGAGAGTTCCTTTTCCTAAATACTCTCCCATAAGAGCCCAAGAGTCTATAGTGGCTAATAAACCCTTACCTTAACCCTCTTCAGAAACTGCAAATGCTGAAATTGCCCCCAACCTAGCACTTCCAAGTGGCATGCCCGATTCCACCACCCCTGATGAGGATGTTTCCCAAGAGGAAGAATGGTTACCCAAAGCCCTATCAAATGAAACCTTGAGGCTCACTATGATTGACAGAATATTTTCTGATCCCTTTCCAAACAGGACCAATATATTAACAATATTTCACTCCATCCCGCAGTTAAAACATATTAACTCAGCGGATATTGATGGTGTTTCCTATCCTATCCCAGCCCATCAAGACATTGTTGATGTCAAAATACCATCTTTAATTGTAAAGAATTATGTCTGGGATCAACGACAGCTATTATTTGAAAAGGGCCTATTACTTGAACCTATATCCCCTCCGATCCCCAATCCCAACCATCACCAAATGCCATGATCAAAAAACAATTTGCTTCACAGACCATTCCGAACTCTTTGTGTACCAACTGTAATACAAATTCCAAAATCCAACCGCCTCTACAACAATCTAAATGGGCGTGGTTATCTAGTGCTAGATCACTTGAAAAGGAGAACTGCTAGCCATGCAAGGTACCTCAACACCAGTGCACTCTGATCTCTTGGAATACTTGTGGGTTCTCCCATCTACTTACCTCCAAATCACTCCTCCTCAATAATTATGATGTCACTTTGTTACAAGAAACATGGATGTCCAGTACACCCGTTTGGCCTGACCAGCAACTTGCAGCAATTAATGCCTCCAACCCAGCCAAGGGCAGACCAGCATCTGGTCTCCGTATAGCGGTAAGAATTGACTCATAGCTATCTATCACTGCATGGAAAAGTCCAGACCCTGGGATCCAAGCAGTCTTAATTACGACTTCCAACAAAGATCACCCTTTCTTTCCTAAGACTGCAATTATAAATATATATTGGAACCCCGCCTCTGCAATTTCCTCCAAATTTGCTGATAATATTGAGTCAATTCTTGACCAAATTCTTCTTGAACCAGATATAACCAAATCAATAATTGCTGGCAATTTTAACATGAATCTGATACATTTCTCTGACAATTCAAGTAACTCAAGATCAGGTAATTGGTTATTGGTAATGAAAACTAGAAACTTTACAATATTAAATGGTACTTTCCCTAACGATGTACCCCCAAGACCAACTTGGTCGAGAGGCAATTTTCAGTCTATTCTAGACTACGTTTTTATCTCCAATAACTCAATTAAAACAATAGCGAACTTCCAAATTATTCAAACTACTTCGAGTGATCATAATTTGGTGGAAACATCTTCAGATCACATTCTAAATCAAATTAAATTTTGACTATTACAAGGTCCCATTTGAAATAAACAACACAAGGACAAGAATTCGGTGGACCACCTTTTGTATAAACCATTTAAACCATTTATGACAACTCTTGCATCGAAAACAAGAGGAAGTGGATAATATACATTATAATGATCTAATTCAGATCATTGTTCAATCAAGTTCACAAAACGGCAAACCGAGTTTTGCTCATAAACACAAATGGAATCTTGATATAGCCAACCTCAGAGCAAAATTAAGGCACAACTTAAGACTATTACCTCTATATGTGAATACAAATCTAAAACAAAAAATAAAAAAAATACAGAAATCAAATTAAGCAAATAATAGCAATAACAAAACAAAATAATGCTGAATCAATGCTAAAAGCTCTATTGTCCAAAAAAGCGGGAGAAATATGGAAAATAACAAATAGATCAGAAATAACAGCTGAAAAATCTATTCTATTAATAGGTTACTGGATTAATTAATACTGGATTGAATTACATTGATCAGCTGACATGGACAACACATTATGAAAAACTTCTATTCAAATCTGAAGAAGTCCTCATCGCTATGCATCAAAGTAGACCTGATCCAAAAGTCTTAGAATTCGACGTTCTGGATATAATTATCATAATCAACAAATTGAACAATTTGCGTGCGCCCGGTCCTGACATGATAACAAATGCCATTTTAAAGGAATATCCGGAAGCTTGGGCTGACATTTTATACTTGATTTTTAAAAATGTCATAAATCAAAATAAATTTCCTACATCATGGCAGTAGGCAATTATAATCCTGATTTTTAAATCCGGGGATAGATCATCCCCAATTAATTATCGCCCAATAGCGCTTTTAGATGTGCCAGGAAACATCTTAGCAAGACTTGTGGTTAGAGACTTCACGAAATGGCTCCATGAGCAAGACTTAATGGATCCCTATGAATCTGGTTTTGTTCCGGGGATAGGTACATCATTAAATCTAATTATTATTGCCATACTCATAAGCCCAAACCATTTGCATGAAACAACCAATATATCTTGCCTTAGTCGACTTCAAACAAGCGTTTGATTCTATCTCTCGCTCCTTGCTATGGGAAAAACTTTATATGATTTTATTGTTTTATTCAAGCACGAGTATAAGAATTAAACTTACAACTGACTGTCTCTTGTCAAACAAAATAAGAACAAACACTGGGTTAAAACAGGGCTGTCCGTTTGCTTCAATTCTTTTTAACTTTTACATTAGCGATTTTTTTAAGGAATTGACGGAAGTGCAGTCTTTCTCACCACGCGCAGGATCCCTAATCATACCGTATTTATTGTATGCAGATGATATGGTTCTTTTTGATAAAACTCATATAGGCCACCAGAGGAAATTGGCTGCCCTATCGCAATATGCAGAACTAAACAAACTGGAAATTAACATAAAAAAACCGAAAATTTTAGTTGTTCACTACTCACCAAAAAAATCCAAAATCAAATTAAACTGGTCTATTACCAACTATCGACTTGACATAATACACCAGTACAAATATCTTGGAGTTAATATCAATTCTGATATAACAGACATCCTCTATCAAGATGCAATTACCAATAAAATGAAACTTCCATCAATCCAAGCAAAAGCCCTACAAAGGAAGTATGGTCAGTTTTCTCTGATTCCTGCGCGCATGTTTTATTTACAGAAAGCCGTTCCCATAATTACATATGGAAGTCATACCAAAATCATGAATAAACAAGTAAACTCGGATTACATAGAAGGTTTATACTGGAAAGCAATATTGCTGGTCCCTCTAAGTTACCCAATAGCCATAATTCGCTATGAACTTGGTTTGTCTTCTTCATCCGTGGTGGTCACTTGGGCAATGTTAGCATTATATCAGAAAACTCTTCTTACTACAGATCATGCTAAAAATGTATTTCCAGCTGTAAGAGACATGATGCAATCCTCAAGTAATAATGCACATTCCTCCTTGGTCCAAGAGTGTAAAAAGGCTCTTTTGGAGGCAGATATCTCTTTTAATGATCTTGCTCAATTCCCAGACAAAGCTAAACTCAAGTTGCTTAGACATGACTGGATTGTTACAGGGGAAAAATGGCTCCATTACTCAGCCTTTAAAGCGGGTCCTTTTATTGTGAAAGCACTGAATGACATTCCGAAATATATCTCAGCTTTCCCAGACAGATCCTATGCGGATACCTTTTTACGTTTTAGGCTAAACCTATTACCAACTAACATCAAACTTGCACAATATGCTAAAGACCTAATGCTAAGTATCTCCTGTAGATTCTGTAAATTATCTGTGAATGAGGAATCCATCTTTCATCTAATCTTGGACTGTCCTTCTCTGCTTGAATTAAGGATGAAACACTTTTTCAAATATAGAGTATTACTTACCAAAGAACAATTATGGTATGAGATATTCAACACACCAAAAGTTTCATTAATTATAGCTACTGTTCATTACCTTAATGAACTGAATCTGAAAACTGAAATGAAATAATACCGTCATAATTGATATTGAAACAAAGAACTTTCTTAATCTGGGCATTTTAATTTTCTTTTATCAAACTATTGTTTTATGATGACCTATAATGTTTTAAACTCAAATGTGTTAAATATATGAAAATGTGTTACATTGAAAATGTATGTTTTATCTACTGACTTATGTAACAGATGAAATTTGGTTGTGACAGATTGAAAAAGTTGGTTTTCAACTAAACCAATTTAAAAAAAAAAGAAAAAAAAAAGAAATGCATTGATCACCCATGTCTTACTGTCTGAACTTTTCCCAACGCTCTGGCACAAAGAGTTTTATAAATAGAGCATGTGTATGCTGGTTGTTGCTCCGCTTTCGGTGGATCCAAGATGTCGGGCGCATCCAAACAAAATGACGCAGAACACGTCTCGCAGCAGCCAAACGGCAGAGACGTCGCGTGTCCGCGGTCATGACGGCAGCCCCTTAGCCAATCGGTATGTTGTCCGTGGAGCGAACAGGGAAGTGTGACCGCGGAGCAGACATAAATATCACTAATTTTTTGCCACCTACTTTTTTGTCATTTTAAAGAAAAGTACTGCACGGAAGGTTACCAAATTTACAAAAGCACGCTTTCGGGAATAAGCCCCTGCCCCTGCCGCAAATTTCGTGAAAATCCGTCCAGCGGTCTGGCTTGTAGCGGTGTGCTGGGGGTTTTTCCCCCATTCAGTCTATGGGAAAAAAGATGTTTTGGACCCCCCTATAACTTTTCCCCCACAGCACCAAACTTTGTCCATGGGGAGCAAAGTTATAAGCTGCCCAAAAAGTGCTCTTCCTATGGAAACAGCAACTTAACCATAACTACATGGCCACTAGCATGGCCATGTAATGATTGTTCTACAATTGACGAAAGTAAACCATTGACTCCTTATTAAACGGTTACATGATACCTTTAGCATCATGGACCAGGCATTGGACTGGCTGATCTGTTTTCCTCACTAACCACCCTTCCTAGCTGCAACTGGGCTGTTTGTACTCCACTAATTCACTGTGTACTTGCAGAATACCCCAGGGGTTTGTTGTATCATTGTGGCAATTACATATATATTTCCTCCTTCTGGCTCACCTGATGTTTTTTTCTCTTTTCTCATTTCCAGTGTTATGTTAATGACACAGAGCTTTCCTTAAACTTCCCTGAACTAATTTGTTCTCCTCGTTTTTTATCGCTGATTGTCTTACCGCCATTGAGGCATTGTGTGCGGCTAACAATATCTGTCTCAATGCCATTAATATGGCTATCCTTCTTATTATGAAACCTGTACCCTGTTTCTCTCCTACCATATGGCTGCTGTGTTTGGGCCATACACTCTTACCATTCTGTGAGGTCAAAAACCTTGCAGTTATCTTTAAATCATTTCTCTCTTTTACTCTTCACATTTTGGAGCTTGTAAAGGAAGCCCATGGTTTGAACTTGACCTCCTTACAGGCATTGTAGCATTCCTTTTACTTCCTCCAGAAGATGCACGTCTGTAGAGCCCTGGTACTGTGTAGGCTGGACTACTGCAACAGCCTCTTCCTTAACCTCCCCATTTGTTGTCTATACCCCTCTCCGGGTAATCTAGAATAGGAATCAAAGATAGGGATGGTATCGCTGCAGCCTGAAAATGTGTACATTGGGTCCTGCTAATTGCAAGGCCTATAATATGTCCAACGTTGTTTCCCTAAATACTGCACTGCTGCAGCGCTCTGCTACTGTAACTACTACTACTGCTTTTTGAACCCTTGTAGGAACTTTTTATGACAATTAATGTAACATGTGATGTCATCAGTGATGTCATGAATGACATGTGTGATGTCATCTTTGATGTCCTGGGTGTTAGTGTTAGAAGTGCACGGTGGTGGCACGAGTTATGGTTGCTTAGCTTACCATAACTGGAAGTTTTCCAGTTTTACTTGTAACCATTATGCCCCTTTAACAAAGTTTTTTCCCTGAATGTCATAGGTTTTTATTAGTGCAACTTAACCATAATGTCCCTTTAACAAGGTTTTTTCACTGAATATATATATATATATATATATATATATATATATATATATATATATATTACAGGGCCTGCGGTAGCAGCCCTGTAGTTATGGTTTAGTTGCTCAACTCCTAGAAAGAGCGCTTTCTGGGTGAGTTATCTTTCCCCCCCCCGGAAGAATCCTGAACGATTTTGTGAAGTTTGGTGGGGTTTCGTCTGGGGGGGCAAATTTATAGGAGGGATCACAACAGTTGTGGAAATCCTCCTAGACGCAATGGAAAACATTTCTTTCTCGTGCCTACAGCCCAAACCGCTGGATGGATTTTCACCACATTTGCGGCAGGAGTGGCGGCTTGGTCCCAAAAACGTGCTTTTGTAAATTTGGTGTAAATCCGTCAAGTCGTTTTTAAAAGAATTGGCAAAAAGTAGGTAAAAAATAAATTAGGGATCTTTCGGTCACATCCGTGGACTCATTTCCTGAGTCAGAGTCCATGGACGCCTTTGGAGCAATCAGAGAGCAGCGTGACATTCGCGGACATCACACACACCAACTGATTGGTAAATTAAAAACGTGACGTGCATCCAAACATTTGAAATGGACGCCATGCTGGATTCACGATCTGTGACAATAGTCCCCGGACATTGTAGTAAAAACATATAAAAAAACACAACATTGCACTTGTCAAGCAAATGAAACTATCTCTGAGGAGATGAGGGTTGATGAGGATGGGATGGGATATGGCCATAAAAAGCCAAAAATCAGGTGTTCTTTCATCTCTGATGTCCGTGAACATCTCAGAACAAGTAAGGAACATCAGAAGAGACATAGGTCGATAATTGGCCGGGAGAGGAGGGTCTAAGTAGGGTTTTTTCGATAAAGGAGAAACCACTGTATGTTTAGGAACTGGGGGCATATGTCCTGTACTCAAGGAGAAGTTCAGCACCCATCATAAGGAGTACTCAAACAATATTTATTTATTTATTTTTACATTTGTAAAGCACTCTAAATCCATAGGCATCAAGCCGCTGGTTACAGTACAAGTTACAAAGCGATCCTTTTGTCAGACAGTATTGGGTGGTTCACTAGCTGAAGAGCCAAGTTTTCAAAAGTTTGCGGAATGATCAGTATGATTGCTCAGACCTCAATATTTGCTCCAATAGCAGCTTTGTAAGCAGCAAGTTGGGTGCCTGGCTCTCCATTTCCCAACTGCACGATGATGTCATATTGGGCTATTTTGGCTTATTTGCGGTGGTTTTGGGCAACTTTTGACGGCAGAACTGTTTTTTATGTCCTCCTGAGGCTGCCTTTCTACACCCAACTACCCACCCGATGCCCACTCTCTCTACCCCATCATCTCTACCCCCTTTCAACCTCATTCCTACTCTTTCCACTCTCACCCACACACCCCACCCCATTACATGAGCTGGTTGGGTTTTGTTTGGGCTATTTTGGGCTACTTTTGACAAGTCTGAGGCTGTTTTTCTTCATGTTGTTTTCCCCCACCAACGACCATCAGTACACTCTCTCTACCAACACGCACCCTAACCTCACTCTCTCTACTCCACCCACTCTACCCCCACTCGCTCTACCCCTGCCCGTCCACCCAACTGCCACTCTTTCTGTCCCCACTCACCCTCTCTACCACCATCCATGTTACCCCCACCAACACACCCTACCCTCACTCTACCTCCACTCACCCTTCCCCAACTCGCTCTACCCCAAACCTACCCTAACCCCACTCTCTCTACCCCAACAACCCACCCTACCCCCACTCTCTCTATACCTGGCCACTCACCCTACCTCCACTGTCTCTACCCGCACCCACTCACCGTACCCTCACTCTCTCTATCCCACCCACCCTACCCCACTCTCTCTAAAAGCTCCCACCGTACCCACCCTACCCCCACTCTCTCTGAAACCCCCCCACCCACCCTACTACCACTCTCTCTACCCCAAAACTCCCACTCTCTCTAACCCGCCCACCCACCCTACCCCCACTCTCTACCCCACCCACCAAATACCACTCTCTCTGCCCCCGCCCACCTTACCCCCACTCTCTCTACCCCACCCACCCTACCACCAATCTCTCTACTCCACCCACCCAATCCCACTCTCTCTACCCCCACCCACCTAATCCCCTCTCTCTCTACCCCAACCCACTCTACCCCCACTCTCTCTAAAAAACCCCACCTACCCACGCTCTCTCTGAAAACACCCACCATACCCATAACCTCTCTACCCCCACCAAGCCACCCACCCTACCTCCACTCTCTCTACATCTACCCACTTAGCCTACCACCACTCTCTCTTCCGCCACCCACCCAATCCCCACTCTCTCTACCTCGACCCACCCGAGCCCCACTCTCTCTATCCCCACCCACTGACCCTAGCCTCACTCTCTCTCTAAACTCCCCTCTCTCCACCTGACCCACCCACCCTATCCCAACTCTCTCTATCCTCACCCACCCAATCCCCACTCTCTCTACCCCAACCTACCCTACAACCACTCTCTCTACCCAAACCTACCCTACTCCCACTCTCTCTACCCCTACCCACAACATCTGGGAGCACTGGGTCTCCCTCTTTCAATCCTTCATACTTAAATCCAGATATCATCTTTTACCAAACTACTACAAATGAAAGCTTCACAAGTAGTGATATGATGTCTGTGTAGCTGTTGACTATTTTTCGCAATCTACTCGTTGTTTGAACTATTCTAAAATGTTAAAATCACCTATGCATAAATGTAAAGGTCGCCTACATATGTGCAAATACCTAAAATGATGTTATGTCTGATGCCATCAGTTAAATAATAATTGTTGTCATATATGATGTTATTTAGGGATGGCACCAGTGATGCCATCAGTGATGCCGTCAGTGAAGTCATACATGATGGTATTAGTGATGTAACTAGTGATGTCATCAGTGAAGTCATCTGTGATTTATTTATTTATTTATTTATTTATTTATTAAATGTATATAGTGCGCAGGCAGCCCAGGGGCATTGTGGCACTGTTACTTGCAAGGAAGACTTAGTTACAATGTGAGCAGGTTGTGCCTTGGGTTACAGTAAGGCAGTGACCTGTGATCAGATATATCACATAATACATCATACAATACAATTATGAGGGCTAGGCCATGTAATTGTTAGATGAACAGGGTCGTTTTCAGGGTTTTCCGAAAGGCGGTCAGTGAGGGTTCAGAGCGCAGGGAGCTAGGGAGGGTGTTCCAGTGTACGGCAGCGAGGTACGGGAAACTGGAGCCCCCTGCTCTGGTCTTTTTTACCCTGGGTACTGAGAGCATGCTGGCATAGGGTGATCTAGTGGGTCTTGTGGAGGAGACCAGGTGGATCCTCTGCGAAAGGTACATTGGGGCGGCAAGATGGACACATTTGTGGGTGATGCTTAGAGCCTTGAATAGGATCCTCTCCTTTATGGGGAGCCAGTGGGAAGCTTTTCTGGCAGCGGTGATGTGCTCTCTCTTGGCAATGCCTTGTGCAGCGCGTAGGGCACTGTTCTGTATTACTTGGAGCTTCTCAAGATTTTTGTTGGAGGTCCCAAGGAAAAGAATATTGCAGTAATCAAGTCGCGAGCCGGTTATGGCCCTGGCTATGTTAGTGCAGGTGTCTTTTGACAGATAAGGTCTGATTGCGTTAAGGAGTTTTGCATGGTAAGCGGCAGAGGAGGCAATGGCGTTTACTTGTCTGGTCATGGATAGATTGGAGTCTAAGTAGACGCCTAGTGTTTTTACCGTGTCAAGTACTGGGATCGTGATTGAGTCAATGGTGAAATGGCTGAACTGAGCATCAAGTTTCTTGATGGTGTCAGGGGAGCCTACGAGTAGGAGCTCAGTTTTGTCGGAGTTAAGGCAGAGGCCATTGATAGCCATCCACATTTGAATTGTGTTGTAGATGTTGTTGAGGGTAGCAGAGTCCGTGTCATAGTTGCCTGTCAGAGTGAGAAGGATCTGTGTGTCGTCGGCGTAGTTGGTGTAAGAGTTGCCCATGGCGTCAAGGATGAGGAAGAGGGGGCGGGTGAAGATGTTGTAGAGGGTGGGGGAGAGGCAGGAGCCTTGGGGCACCCCACATAGCATGATAGAGGGTGATGCAGTGGCTAGGTCGGAGAAGACCTGCATGGTCCTGCCTTGGAGGAAGGAGGCGATCCATGTAATGGCTTCTTGAGAGAAGTTGGCTGTGGAGGAGAGGTGGTGGCAGAGGATGTCGTGGTCTACAAGATCAAAAGCTGCCGACAGATCCAGGAGAAGGAGCAAGGCAGGTTTGCCTTGGTCCCTTGCGTCGTCCATTTGGTTTTTTAGGTCGAGTAGGGCGGTCTCTGTCCCATGCCTAGGGCGAAAGCCGGATTGTCTCAGTCCAAGGAGGTTCTGTTCTTCGAGGAAGTGCTGGACCTGCAGGTAGGCTGCTTTGTCTAGAATCTTGAGGAGGAAAGGGACAGTGGTGATGGGGCGGTAGTTATTAGGGGAGGTGGGGTCAAGTGTGGGTTTCTTTATGAGGGGTCGGACCCATGCTTCCTTTAGGCAGGCGGGGACTCTCCCCGTGGTGAAGGAGACGTTGACGAAGGCTGTTAGAAAAGGGGCCAAGGTGTCTGCGCAGTCTTTGATGATGGAGGCAGGACAGGGGTCACCTTTGCAATTGGAGGGTTTTATGTTTTTCATAATGTTGATCATGTCGTTTTCTTGGACGGTTTTAAACAAGAAGGTGGGTGGGGCCTCAGTGGGTGATGGGGGCAGTGGTGGTGGGGAGGGTGTAGTGTGGGTGGAGAGTGTTAGTTTGGTGTTCAAGATTTTGGCTTGGAGAGAGCTGATCTTATTGCGCATGGCTGTTTGGATGTTGTCACACCATTCTTTGTCCTTAGTGAAGTTTTGGGGGGTGGGTGTGGGGTTCTCAAGTTCCCTGAAAATGGTGATGTCATCGTTGTGATCATAAGCTGCACAACATGGGTCGCAAAGTTGAGTTGGCTTTAGCTGAATTTCCAGGGTTTTGTTGTGATACATTTTTTACCTTAACTGATCGTTAACTAACAATTTTTTCATTGAATATTTTACAGGGCCTACGGTAGCGGCCTTATTGTTATGGTTAAGTTGCTCAACTCATAGAAAAAGCACTTTTTGGGTGGTTTATACCTTCCTCCCCACCCCCCGAAAGGATCCTCATCAAACTTTGCAAAAAAAAGGTATATGGCCCCCTCTGAATGATTCTGCATCAAGGGGGGCAAAGTTTTAGGTGGGGTCCCAAAATGTGTGGAAATACTCATATACGCATTTGAAAATAAATTTTGCTCATGCCTACAGCCCAAACCGCTGGATAGTGAACCATGGTATGCTTATTAAACGGTTACATGATAGCTTTAGCATCATGGCCCAGGCACTGGACTGGCTGATCTGTTTTCCTCACTAACAGCCCTTCCCAGCTGCAACTGGGCTGTTTGTACTCCACTACTTCACTGTGTACTTGTAGAGTACCCCAGGGGTTTGTACTATCATTGTGGCAATTACATATCTATTTCCTCCTTCCGGCTCACCTGATGTCTTTTCCTTTTCTCATTTCCAGTGTTATGTTAATGACCCAGAGCTTTCCTTAAACTTCCCTGAACTAATTTGTTCTCCTCGTTTTTTATCCCTGATTGTCTTACCGCCATTGAGGCATTGTGTGCGGCTAACAATCTCTGTCTCAATGCCATTAATATGGCTATCCTTCTTATTATGAAACCTGTATCCTGTTTTTCTCCTACCATATGCTGCTGTGTTTGGGCCATACACTCTTACCATTCTGTGAGGTCAAAAACCTTGCAGTTATCTTTAAATAATTTCTCTCTTTTACTCTTCACATTTTGGAGCTTGTAAAGGAAGCCCATGGTTTGAACTTGACCTCCTTACAGGCATTGTAGCATTCCTTACCTTCCTCCAGAAGCTGCACGTCTGTAGAGCCCTGGTACTGTGTAGGCTGGACTACTGCAACAGCCTCTTCCTTAACCTCCCCATTTGTTGTCTATACCCCTCTCCGGGTAATCTAGAATAAGACTGAAAGATAGGGATGGTATCGCTGCAGCCCGAAAATGTGTACATTGGGTCCTGCTAATTGCAAGGCCTATAATACGTCCAACGTTGTTTCCCTAAATACTGCACTGCTGCAGCTCTGTGCTACTGTAACTCTAATAGTCTACTTGTGAAATGCTTTGTGAACCCTTGTAGGAACTTTTTATGACAATTAATGTAATATGTGATGTCATCAGTGATGTCATAAATGATGTCATCTTTGATGTCCTGGGTGTTAGTGTTAGCAGTGCACGGTGGTGGCGCAAGTTTTGGTTGCTTAGCTTACCATAACTGGCAGATTTCTCGAGTTTTCCAATTTTACTTGTAACCATAATGCCCCTTTAACAAAGTTTTTTCCCTGAATGTCATAGGTTTTTATTAGTGCAACTTAACCATAATATCCCTTTAACAAGGTTTTTTCACTGAATATATTTATATTACAGGGCCTGCGGTAGCGGCCCTGTATTTATGGTTTAGTTGCTTAACTCATAGAAAGAGCGCTTTCTGGGTGGGTTATATCTTTGCCCCCCCTGGACAAATCCTCACCAAGCTTTGCAAAAAGAGGTTTATGGACCCCCCAGAATGATTTTGTGAAGTTTGGTGGGGTTTCGTCTGGGGGGGGCAAATTTATAGGAGGGATCACAACAGTTGTGGAAATCCTCCTAGATGCAATGGAAAACATTTCTTTCTCGTGCCTACAGCCCAAACCGCTGGATGGATTTTCACCACATTTGCGGCAGGAGTGGCGGCTTGGTCCCGAAAACGTGCTTTTGTAAATTTGGTGTAAATCCGTCAAGTCGTTTTTAAAAGAATTGGCAAAAAGTAGGTAAAAAATAAATTAGTGATCTCTCGGTCCGGCCGCGGACTCAGTTCCTGATTCAGAGTCTGCAGATGCCTTTGGAGCAATCAGAGAGCAGTGTGACTTTCGCGGACATCATACACACCAACTGATTGGTAAATTAAAAACGTGAGGTGCATCCAAACATTTGAAATAGACGCCACCTGGATTCACGAACTGTGCCCATAGTCCCCGGACATTGTAGTAAAAACACATAAAAAAACACAACATTGCACTTGTCAAGCAGATGAAACTATCTCTGAGTAGGTGAGGGTTGATGAGGATGGGATGGGATATGGCCATAAAAAGCCAAAAATCAGGTGTTCTTTCATTTCTGATGTCCGTGAACATCTCAGATGTTCGGGGACATCCATGAATATTTCTGCATTAGAGGTTCGGTGAAAAGCAGTTTTTGGATAGCTTGTAACTTGGGCGCCACTTAATGAAACTGCGTGCAATGTTGCCATATCATTTTAGACCCGACCCTGAATGGTTATGCAAAGTCTGGATCTGTTTCTCCAAGAGGGGTCAAATTAGAGGGGGATCCCAAAGTTTTTATAAGGCTTATATATGTGGTGCCATTTGACAAATCGGCACAAATGTGTGCCATAAGATTTTAGACCCAGATTTCAATGTTTTTGCAAATGTTGGTGGGATTTTGTCAAGAGGGGCCAAAATTAGAGGAGGATATCAACATTTTTATATGGCTTATAACGTTGTTGCCGTTTGACGAATCTGCACAAAGGTTTTCAGAAAGATTATAGACCCAAACTTGAATGTTTGTGCAAAGTCTGAACGGATTTTGTAAAGTGGAGGCTGAGTTATATGTCTATTTTTTGTACGTACATTTTGACACTTTTCAAAATTGGCAAGGACCCGAAAGCATGGCTTTGCAAATGTGTCTGTGTTTTATTTTTTGAAACGTGTCATAATTTAGTTACGAAAAATAGTGATATACTTTTGGTGACTGAGGCCATATGCAGTAGCCAGATTGCCAATCTGCCTACTGGCCATGACCACCAGGGACCGGCTATGGGGTTAAAGTGGGCATGATCACCAGGGGTCTGCTATGTGTTAAGGTTTTTTCAAAATCGGGCTAGGTTTGAATGGGAAATAAAATCCTGCTTGTGGCTACAGCCCGAAGTGCTAGACCAGATTGCAGCAAACATTCGAGGAGCATCAGCATGGACCTCAAAGCATGGTTTTGTAAATCTGTGTTTTATTTTTTCTAAAGTATCAAAATGTTAGTACAAAAAATTGCGATATAACTTTGGTGCCTGGGCAATGGGCCTCGCCCTGAGCAAGGAGAAAGGTGTGCTCTGATTTGCTTATTGGGGCATGAGTCATGGCCGAATCCCTAGGTTTGAATGGGAACAAATATTCTGCTTGCGGCTACAACCTGAAGTGCTGGACTGGATTACAACAAACCTGTGTGAGGAGAATCAGGACGTTATGGTTAAGTCGCACTAATAAAAACCTATGAAATTCAGTGAAAAAAACGTTAAAGGGACGTTATGGTTACAAGTAAACCGAAACCCCCAGAAACTTGCCAGTTATGGTAAGCTAAGCAACAATAACTCACACCACCACTGTGCACTGCTAACACCCAGGGCATCAAAGATGACATCACATTTGTCATTGATGACATCACATATCTGGGCCACTTGTTTTTGTTCACTTACATACATAAGCGAGATGCTTTTGTTCACTGACAGTCAGAATGTGAAAATTGAAAAGGTGCTATATATCTAGGCGTTAACCTTCTTGTATGTTCTTAACATATTTTTCTTAGGGTTTGGTCTCAGCTTATGGTGCACATATTTGGGGCAATAAGCAGGCCTCAAACACACAATTCATGTGTATACATGATGATGAACTTTAATGTTATTGACATTTTTTGGCAATGTTGTTTCCTTCTTCCTTAGTTTAGGAATCCGCTTGTTAGTACTTGCTCGGAATTGGTCCTTGAACTTGGCTCATGAATTTTTATGACATGCATACCTAATCGGTTTCTTGTTATAGCTTTTAGTATCGGTGCATAACCTGCAGCTTAATTCATTTTATCTGTGCATGTTCTATCATTTTTTAGCAATGTTGTTTCCTTCTTCCTTACTTTAGGAATCCGCTTGTTAGTACAGGCTCGGAATTGGTCCTTGAACTTGGCTCATAAATTTTTATGACATGTATACCTAATCGGTTTCTTGTTATAGCTTTTAGTATCAGTGCATAACCTGCAGCTTAATTCATTTTATCTGTGCATGTTCTATCAATAAATCGCTAATGGTGTGTCGCAATGTGGGTTTGGAATGTTGATAGGGCTGTTCCTTCACGCAGCTCCGACACTTAGCTAGCTCTTGGTGTATGTCTGATGTTATCTGTTTCCTCAAAAAGGTGAAGAGACTTATTTCCCGGCAGAAATGTTTGTTCTTCTGATTATGCTGCAAAGATTTGGTGACCCTTTTGTGAGCCTTTTGTGACTACCCCCGGCTTTCACCATCACCTTGTCCATGCTCCAACTTAGCTGACTTCATGCACCATGTGTGTTATCCCGGCCTACCGGGACACTATTGGTTTTGAGGAATTTTTGTGGCATTTGCGCCACAAAATTGCCAAAACCAATGTTACAGAAGAGAGAGGGAATGGGGGTTCTGAACTGAGAATATCTTGCAATACCATGGCATGAAACTGCAAAATCACTAACATCTAATTTACCAAACTTCTCCACCGTACTACCCAATGAGAAGTTATGTTATGTTATGTTAAGTTATGTTAAGAGCTCTAATAAAGCGCACCTGTGACCCGCATGTATTCTGGGGTGGTTAAAGAAACCCAACAGGGAGACATAGTACATAGAAGTAAAACCAACCAAAAGACGGTCTAGCCCACACTACAGAAGAAGTGAGTTTTTAGGGATTTCCCAGGAAGAAAGTGATCATCAAACCTGCGAAGGCAGAGGGGGAGAGAATTCCATAGATTGGCAGCCGCCATTGAGAAGGCCCTACCCCCTATAGTAGCTCTGCGAAACCTAGGGAAACAAAGGTTTGTGGACCGAAGATTTCTAGCTGGGACATATTGGCTACATTTTTCCCTCAGATAGGAAGCCCCCAGGCCATGAAGAGCTCGGTGGACACTACAAAAGTACTTGCATTTTATTCTGCTATCACCAGGCAGCCAATGGAGGTTTTGCAACGCTCAGGAGATGTGAGCAAACTTGGGCAGACTGTAACTCGGCAAATAGGTTCAAGCCCGAGAAATGTGCTCAATAATTGTCAATCACCCAGATGAGCCACACTTGAAAGACTAAACCCCAAGTGCCTGTACTTAGTTTCTTAGCAGGGTATGGTTCTTAGTCTTCCCTACCTTTATTTCACATCACTTTGGTGTTTGATACAATGCCAATTGATATGTGCATTGTCTTTGAATCAATTCATGTTACAATTTCTTTGCATACAATGGAAATTTGAGGTTTATATTGCTTTTGAAACAATTTATGTTATTTTCTTTTTTAATTCAAAATAACTGTATGTGAACTATATATTTTTATACATCACAAATTTGTATTTGAATGTTTTATGTTGCTTCTCTGTGTTTTTTATTTTTTGAAACACACATGTCCATTCACTTCACTTACTGAACTGTAAATAGAATTGCTTCATATCTCTGTCTTTGTGCTGTTTTCGTTCTTTCTGTCGAATAGGTTTGTATTTGATTGGTTTCAATTAAAATAAAAATCATATTCCAGATCATAAATTTGTCTTCTGGATAGATAGAGTTTGACTTCGAATGGTTATCCCAACCATTTAACCCAGTCCCTCTCTTTGGGCACAGCAACATCCCCCCTTTGGTTGTTTAAAGCAAACTTCGGCAAAGCAGCAATTAAATGGGTAGCATACTTTTGCAACATCTGGAGTCAACCGGCCCACGAATATCAGTAGGAATAAATAGCAGTACCTTTTACAAAATCTTGAGCTTGAAGTGACCCAAGCCACATCTTGCTTTAATTTGAAGCTCTGGCGAAAGGGAGGCCGATATTTTGATTCCCACTTTTTTTACATAGTCCACTGGAGTGGATAAAGTGACAAGAGACGAGGGCCAAAACTCCATGGACCACAGAGACTGTTTAGCTGACCTGCCCAAAATTAAAACTGCAGGTTTTTCGTCATTCAGCTTGAGCCAGTTCCAATCCATCAACATGCCAATATCTTTAAGGCAGTTCTTCAGACGAGCAGGGTGCCAGCCCCTTCTCCCAGTCGACCCGAAAGATCAGCTGGATATCGTCCATGTAAGAGTTGAAGCGGCACCCATGAGAATGTATACATTTTGGCAGAGGATGGACGTAAACATTAAACAACAGGGGGGAAATAGCTGAGCCCTGTGGAAACTTGCAGAACAGGCAAGTAGGAAAAGAGTGATAAGGAGGTAAAGAGAGTGTCTGAGTACGCGTTGAAAGAAAATATTTAAACCAAAGAGCTGCAGTGAACCCCACCTCCTCAATCCACAGACACAGGGTGGCGTGGTCAATGGTATCAAAGGACGCGGACAGATCCAATAGGATTAATATACCAACACCACCCTGGTCTAAGATCATGGTAAGGTTGTTAATCACTATCAGCACCGACTCTGAACCCAAAGCAGAATGTCGGTGTCTTCTAAAAAACTTCTAAGCTGCAGTGTGACTATGGCTTCCAGAGCCTTGATAAGGAACATCAGAAGAGAGATGAGCTGATAATTAGCCGGGAGAGCAGGGTCTAAGGAGGGCCTTTTCAATAAAGGAGAAACTGATGTGTGTTAAAGAACTGGGATAAGTCCTGTACTCCAGGAGAAGTTCAGAAAACAAAGTAAGGAGTTCTCTAACAATGTTTGCTCCAATCTGGACGCTTTGTAAGAAGCAAGTCGGGTGCCGGGCTTTCCATTTCCCAGCTGCACAGTGATGTCATATGGGGCTATTTTGGGTTATTTGGGTTGACGTTTGGGCTAGATTTGGGCTAATTCCGACAGCAGATCTGCTTTTGTGTGTTCCTGAGGCTGACTTTCTACACCCAACTATCCACTCGATGCCCACTCTCTCTACCCCCACCATCACCCCAATCTCTCTACCCCACCCCAATCCTACTCTCTCCACAATCACCCACCCTACCCCCACTCATTCTACCCCCACCCAGCCTACCCCCACTCTCTCTACCCCTTCCCACCCACCATACCCCCATTCGCTCTCCCCCACCCACCCACTGTATTGCCAATATCTTACAACCCCATCCACCAACCCTACTTCCACACTCTCTACCCCCACACACCCTCTCTTCCACCACCCACTTGACCCTGACTCACCCACTCTACCCTCACTCTCTCTACCTCCATTCACCCATCCCACACTCTCTCTACACAAACCCATCCAGCCTACGCCCAGTATCCCTACCCCCACCCAGCCTCCCTACCCCACCCACCCTAGGCCCACTCTCTCTAAACCCACCCACTCTTACCCCATCTCTACCGCCACCCACCCACTCTACCTGCACTCTCTATACCCCGACCCACCCAATCCCCACTCCCTCTTCCCCACCCACCCTACTGCCACACTCTCTGCCCCATGTGCCCACCCTACCCCCATTCTATCTCTACCCATGCATCCTATCTCTACTCTCTCTAACCCCACTTGCCCAATCCCACTCTCTACCCCTACCCACCCAATCTCCACTCTCTATACCCCCACCCAACCTACACCCACTATCTCTAACCCCACCCACCCTACCTCCACTCTCTCTACTGCAACCCACACACCATACTCCCACTCTCTCTAACCCAAGTCACACACCCTACCCCCACTCTCTTTAACCCCACCCTCCCTCTCTATCTACCACCACCCACCTACACTACCCCACTCTCTCTTCATCCTACCATACTACCTCTCTCTTCCCCCACCCACCCTACCCCCGCTCTCTCTTCCTCCACCCAGCTCTCTCTTCCATATCCACCCACCCTAATCCCGCTCTCTCTACCCCCACCCACCCTACCCCTGCTCTCTCTACCCAAACCCACCCACCATAGCTCTGCTCTCTCTACCCCCACTCTCTCCACCTAAACCCCACTCTCTCTACCCCCACCCAATCTCTCTACCCCATCCTACTCCCACTTTCTCTACCCCACCACTTCTCTGTACCCCGACCCACCCAACTCTCTCTACAATATCCCCGCCCACCCCACCCTCACTCTATACCCCCTCTCATCCTTCCTCTCAAACTTTCCCTTTGTTTCTTACCCTCTCACTTTCAACCTTTCTCACTCATATTTCCTCTTGCTCATCGTCAATGGCACCCTCTCTCAATCATTTCCTCCCTTGCTCTTTTCTCCTTCCTTCTCATTCTCTTGCACACCTGCACCCCTTATCACATCCTCCTTTGAAAGTTTCCACTCTTCTACTTTTACCCTGATGCCTATAAATGCAAAATGCAAAGAACAGCAGTAAAGACCAAAACTATTGAACTTTTTGAACATTTTTGTCAAAAAAAGAACGACATACATATTAATAAGACACAGCTAATTTTGTCTAATTCTATTGTTCATAGTATCTCTCTCTCTCTTTCTTTCTCTCTCCCCCTACTCTTATCTCCCTCGCTCTCTGTTCCTTCCTCTTCTTACTTTTATCTCTCACTCTTTATCTTGTTTCTCCCATATAGTCACACTTTTGTTTTCTTTGCTATTGCTCTTTTTCCATTTCTTTTTCTCTGTTTTTCTCTTGCTGTTCTTCTTTTTCTCTCTGCCTCTTTCTTCATCTCTTTCAATGCATTCTTTTCACTAGCACAATCTTCCAGCAGCATCTCCATACCGAAACACTTTTTTCTCCATTCAATTTTGTCTATTTTTAAATGTGTATGTCCTTTTCTCACTCTACTTTCACTACCCGTCCCTTCCTTCTCTTTCAGTCTCTCTCACCCTGACCCCTTCTCTCTCCTTCGCTCTCTTTAACACTATTTCACTTATCACTATCCCTCTCGCTTGTGCATCATGATTTGTTTAATTGTTTAACTGCTCTCCTGTCTCTTTTGATTTTCCTACTTCCTCTATCTCTGTCTCTTGCTTTTCTCACCTTTCATTCTCTCTCTCTTTCTCGCTTTTATATTTTTAACATCTAGGTATTTTCTTTTACGTCTGTCTTTCCCTATCTCTCTGTTTCCCTTCCTGTTTGCATCTTTTTCTCTCTGACCCAGTCTCCTCCTATGATATGATATGATATGATATATAATAAGTCATATATAATGCGCCTGTACACAAGCGTTTCTAGGCACAACAAGATAAGGGAGGAAAGACAGTGGGAGGAAAAAACAAACGATCTTACTAGGCCCTGTGTCATTCAGATTGTGCAAGTGTGAGACGCAGCCCAGTCGGGGGTGATGTTACCGGCCTTGGGTGCCTGTCTCCCATTTGGATGAACAGCACCCAAGCTCAACGGCTGTCCTGGGGAACCCCGGCTGGGGCCTGTCCCTTCCTAGAGGGAAAAGCTGTAACGCAGTCTAGCCAGAGATCCAGGCTGGGCTTGGGGATAGTCGACCCACATGGGAGATTGCTGCCCAAGGCCTGGGACATCACCCCTGACAATCCTGGAGCTCTGGCTGGGTTGCGTTACAGAGTTTCCCTCTAGGAAGGGATGGGGACTCTGCTGGGCCTCCCTGGAACCACAGCTGGACTTGGGGATGTTCAACCCATATGGGGGACAGCGGCCCAAGGCCAGGGATATAACCCCGACCATCCTGGAGCTCTGGGTGTGCTGCATTATAGGATTTCCCTCCAAGAAAGGATAGGGACCCTGCCAGGGCTCCTTGGGACTGCCGCTGTGCTTGGGGATGGACAAACCACATGGGAGGCAGGTGCCCAAGGCCGTAGACATCACCTCCGACCATCTTGGAATTGTGGCTGGCCTGCGTTACAGTGTTTCCCTCTGGGAAAGGACATGGTTCCTGCCGGGGCTCTCTGGAACTGCTGGTGTGCTTGGGGACGGTCAACCCACATGGGAGACAGCCGCCCAAGGCCAGGGACATCACCCCAGACCATCCTGGAGCTCTGGCTGGTCTGCGTTACAGCTTCTCCCTCTGGGAAAGGACAGGGACCCTGCCAAGGCTCCCTGGAACCTCTGCTTGGTTTAGGGCGTTCAACCCACATGGGAGACAGCCGCCCAACGCCAGGGACATGACTCCCGACCACCCTGGAGCTGTGTTAGGAAAGATTTCTCTTCACTGCACCTTTCTTTCCATCTCTATGGAACCCCCACCTGTTTTGCTTTTATTTTTGAATCTGACCTGTACTTTTTGCAGTACAGTGAAGCCTTAAGCTTCAATGCACTGGCCTTTGCTCATATGTTATGGGAAAACTGATATGTCCTTCAGGCTGTCAGTACTGGGAAACATTGTTTCCCTTAGTCTTGATACTACTACTTTTGGTTACTTTTGTATTACTTGTGGTAACGTTTTATCATTGTGCACAGCATCTTACACTGCAGTACAATGGGGTGTATTTTTCTTTCACCCTAGACTAACACTCAGATGATTTTTGGTTATTCTGGGTGTGCTAAAATTATAGGCTGGTGGCAGCAGTGACTTTTCCTGACTTTTTGGGGATTTTCGTTTCAGCTTTATCGCATTTACCAAGTTTGGCTACTAACTGTGGCTTCTGGTCAAACATGGCCGTGCCATGAGATTTTTCTCCTGTTCTATTGTCATCTTGGCTTTTAGCCTTCTTCCTGGCCAGAGAGACGCGGAAAATCCATATAAGGATTTCCAGTGCCCGGTAATGCAGAAGCTTTTGGCAGGCTACTGAAGGGCTGTTTGTGTTTGCTGACAGGAAGTGGGCTGGGTTTGTCTGACTTCAATCCACAAACTGGTTTCAGTGTGTCTGAGTGGTATGCATGCATGTTCCCTCCACTGGTCCGGATTGGATCACTGCTGGGGTGTGTGTCTGGGCTAGTCCTGCTATTGGCTAGTGGGAGTTTCAGCTCTTACCTGGTTTTTAGGATAAGAGGAGGACCCCTGCACCCATGCCTCAGAGATCCTGGAGACACCTGAAGGAGCCAAGTATCCTATCCAGCTATGAGACTTGCAAAGAGACCTGAGACCCGACTGAAGGAGCCCTTGCAACCAACTTCTGCTGCTGTCCTGGTGGAGCCCTGTCTTGCCCTTGATAGTTATTAGTCCTGCGAAGGAGCTACGACCCTTGGAGTGGAGGGACCATCCATTCCCGACGTCTGCTCAGTGCCCTGCCAAAGGAAGCCTTCGGAAGTGCCCTGGAACTGTCCTGTGGCTGACCAGCTTTGTTTTTGGGCTACCGTGCTGCCGTCGTAACCGTACCGTGTTTCGGCCTGAGACGATCCTCAGCTGGCCCTGCAAGACTACCTCCTGCAATATTTGAGCATGCTAGCATCAAGGGGACCCGAGATAGAAGGGAAAGTCTGACCGCAGCTGCTGAGTCCTTTTTCGTCGTTGTGCATGGTGACCACCCTTCGAAATGTGCTAACCTGACGCAAGTCCAGTCCTGAGAGGGGTGCTGCATCTAGTTTTTCTGTCTTCTTTGACCTTGCAACAATAAAAGACAACAACCGGAGATCAGCTCAAACCTGCAACCCCAGGGAATCGAGGACTGCGGCTTTTGGCAGGAAAAGTAACATCAGACTCCATTCCTTTGTTCTGCCAATTCTGGGCAAGAAATGGAGAAAGGGGGGTAAGTTACAGTATTTCTAACCTACCCCTACACTCCCATTATAAGTCTACGGGCTTATAATAAAGCTTATTTATAACACTTTTGGCTTTGACATTGCTTGCTTGTGCAAGACATCTGACTGTTGGGGCTACTTTTGGGCATTAGTCTAAATTGAACCCTAACCCTAATAACCCTTCACTGGACCCAAGAGACCCTATCTGCATTTTTTTTCTGCATCCTAAATTCTGTGGAACTGTATCCTGAACTATTGCGCACAAGGCCTCAGGCAACTTAGGGCTGGACAATTTTGGATAGGGAACATCTCTGTGGACCTTTTTGTGCATAATACTTGTCTAACTTTTCCTTTGCAGGAGTTTCTGATTTGTATTATGCATTATCACCAAGTGAATGTATACATATGGATTTAGTTTGATAGTGTTGTGTGATATGTCTACCTGCTAGTAGTCATTTTTCTATAGTGTGTTTTGGCCATATTTAAATAACTGTATTTTTATACAACCTGTCTAAGTGTAATCTGTGATTCCCATTGTGTGACCTCATTGTGGACCCTTTACAAGCTCACCCCCTCTGAAGAACTTAGCCTAGACCGCCTGTCACTGTTACCTAAAGTGGTTTGGCTACAGCTTCCCAGAGTTGTTCCTGTCACAATATAGGTTGGTCTTCTATACATCTGTCCACCAGGTCAGAGTATAGAAAATCAGTCCTAACAAATTGGTTTACAGTGGTGGGATAACCCTCTCCACATAACATATGGGTGTTTTGTGAAAAGCAACTGTATTGGGTACCACAGTGTATATCACTGGTGGTGTGTCCAAATAATACTTACACAGAACACTATACATTTTGATTGCCTTGTAGATACAAGTCACCTATTGTACTAAACATAATGGAGACAATCACTCTCACCACTTTGAGTGCCGCAAAAGTGGATCAGTTGAGAAAGTTGTGTGCTGAGAGGGGCTTGACAGTCTCTGGCACTAAATCAGAGTTGGTTGTAAAAATTCTGGACTTAGAGAGAAATAAGGATGTGCCTAACTTATCAAATGGTCCTGATAGTGGAGCTGGAGCTGGACCCAGCACCAGTAATGTAATTGCCGCCACTACAGTGGCTAGTGTTGAGGATGTGGAGGGAAAAAGTGCATCCTCTGGACTTCTGGATGTGACCTCCTCAGATGCTGAGACATTGTTCAATTTGAAAAGAGACGCCCTTAGGCTCAAAGAGAAAGAGCTTGAGTTTGAAATGGATGAATTGGAATTTGAGAGGGTTGAAAGGCAGAAAGACAGGGAAGACCAGCTGGAGCTTGCCAAAATTCAGGCTTCACAAGGTTCTTTCAGAGGATCTGGAGATGGTTCTGGGTCCTCTTCACATCCTAGGTTTCCTAAAGATCTCTTGAGTATTTATGAAGAGAACAATGACATAATTGGCTGGATGGTAACATGTGAGTATGGATGTGAGGTACAAGGAATGAGTGATGCTGACAGGATTGCATGGTTGATCAGCAGACTCCCCCATCCTAGCTGCAGTGCCATTATAGAAATGTCAAAGGCTGATAGATTAGACTTTGTAAAATGGAAGCAATCTCCTATCCTCAAGTTTGGGAAGACTCCTGCCCGATACTTGAGGAGGTTTAGAGAATACAAAAGAAAGGAATGTATGACCTTTGTACGTTTTGTTGCTGATTCTTTGAAGAACTTGTGTGGTTGGATAGAAGGCTATCAGATAACCACCTTTGAGAGTATGATCAATTTGGTCATGCTTTAACATATTTTTGCCTCTTGAGCAGCATTTGGCTGACTCAAAGGAGTTAAATCCAAAGAGGCTAGCCATTACTACTGACTTATGGGTATGACATAGATTCTTCCATAAGGACAAGCCTGCTTCAGGTAATCAGGAGGAGGGAAAGAAGCAGAAAGAGAAAGAGGGTGAGGGTACTGATAAAACTATGCCCAAGAAGGCCCACAAAAGGCTTAATAGGGGAAAGTCATCAGGTCAGGGTAGTGGGACTAACCCTCCCAAGCATGTGAGTGAATATTCTAAGCCTCCCTATGTTTCGAGTGTCAGTGGGAATTGTTACATATGTGGAACAAGTGACCACAAAAAGGGGGACCCCAAATATAAGGTGAAGAACTTGTTGGTCTACTCTGCCAGTCTGGCCTTCTCTCAGTATGAGGAAGAAGAGATGGTGGTGGTGTCCTTCCCTTTAGACTCCATTCCCTCAGAGGAAGAGTCTGAAGTTAGTAGAGATTCCTTGGAAACTAGTAGTGCTGGTGCATTGGCTCCCATCCTAGTGCTATTGCATAGTAATCATTCTTATGAGGATAGTGTTCAGGTAGGAGGTGTAACTACCTCTATTGTTAGGAACACTGGGCCCAGTCCTACTGATGTAGCTTCCTTCATGGTAAACCCACAAGTTCTTGCCAGAGTTCCTGTGGGGGATACTCAGTTGGCTGGTAGGCCCTCTCTTAATTTTCCAGTAACACCTGTCATTCAAGCTGTGAATAGAGAAATGGTCAGGGCATCTGTCAATATGAGGGCAGTGGTTCCTAGGAAAATGCTGGGTGAGTTGAGCCTTCAAGACTTAGGTCCTGATAGGCCCTCACCAGACCCTTCAAGCACTAGGTCTCAATATCAGGCTGTCTTAGCCAAGCCTAAGAGAAAGTCTAGGCCTATGGCCAGTGGAGGCAGAGACCGAGGCAGAGGGAAGGAGAATATGCCCCCTGCCTTACCTACAAGTGATGTTGGGGTAGTTGGAAGTGTCCCCATTCCTAGTTTGGAAGAGGGACCCCCAGAAAACCTTGAATCCTATCGGCCTCCTCAGATGCCTAGTTTACAGGTAGAGAAGAGTCCTAGGAGAGCAGGAAGTATGAGCCAACAGAAAAGGAAACCATCATGGTTAGGCCTATGGAGAAAAGCCTGCTTCCAATGGGAGGATTCTCCTCCAGTGAAACAATGAGTTCAACAGGAAGGTGGGTACTGCAAAGTAAGCCCACAGAGCCCACCAGAGTAAACCTTGAGAGGTTGGAGGTTACTAAGGTTGTGAGGCCATTCCTCCTACAGTTGATGTGTGACATTCCCCTGGTGATGCATCCTGGTGTCAGGATATCACCTGTGTGGTCTAACGCACATTCTTGCTGGCCCATGATGGGGGTCCAAGAAGAAAACCATTGTAGGAGTCTCACTTTCTGTCACCAGGTTGACAGGTATGAGACAGGAATTCAGTTACTCCAGAGTTCACTTTTAGGAGTGAACACTTTGCTACCCGAGACAAACACTAATTTGATTAGCCCTTTTACTCTGGAGACCTCAGGCAATAGGCTGCAAGTGGTGTTTGCTGATCACAATCCCATATGACCTCGTTCCAACGCACAGGGAATGACTGCCAATTCAGTCATTTACACCCTACTGCATGACAGCTACAGAGGTAGCTCCTCTGCTGTGCTCATTAGTGGTCAGACTCAGTGGAAGGATGCTGAAGGGACCTGCCAAGTGTCACTGAGCTGTCATCCACAGGATGGTCTGAGAGAGATATCTGTCAATTCTCTCATGAGTTTGATTGGAACTCTCAGTGATCCCCAGAGAAGGAGGTGGGACCTTCTCCTGTCAAACCTGTTCTGTTAATCCCTGACCACCTGTCGGTGGTCTGGGCCTTGCCATCTTTCACACCTTAGCAAGGTAAACTATTCCCAAGGCTTTGGTGAACATGGAAAGGTTGCCAGGCAGTGTCCTGGGAATAGTATGGAGGATTTTACCCTGAGGGATAAAATTGGAGCTCTGCTTATGGCTATAGACTGGGAGCCAGAGAAATCTGTGTGTCTCCCTGGTCTGTGCCAAAGCAGCCCTTTTAATGGCTTCAGTGAGGGTGACCTAGTTATCTCCTCACATGACCCCACATCAGCATGGTGAGCTGGAGAGCTTGCTGAGGCAATCTCCCCCCTTGTTGTCACTGACACCCTTATAACAGGATGGGGTAAACCAGACTGTATTCTGGGAGTAAGTGAACCCACCAGGTTTGGGTATTGTGGTGGCTCAGAACCAAGAAAAAGTTCTGACAGTTGGTGTAAGATACACCCTGTGTTGGAACAAAGAGTGTATGAGCCTTCTAGCTGACAACAGTTCACTTCTGAGGAACTGGGGGGATATACAGGTAAAGCCTGTTTTTTTAAAATTATTATTTGTTTAAATCAAAAAAGATTTTTACAAAAGCACAGAAGTGACGCAGTATGGTCGCTAATTAACTAATAATACTGTTTTCAAGTCCAACAGAATTTTTGAGCAGCGTTTAAGAACAGGCAGTGTTCAAGGTTACCACATTAGTCATAATATGTTGTAGGATTTTCGAGGTTGCCCACCAATCAACCTCGACCAGTGTACAAGAGGGCGGAGCGACCTCTGTGGGGCCCATGGAATCAGAGCTCACCCTCAAGTACCTTAAGACTAGATAGCTGCACCTTGTGACGGATGGGGTGCAGGATTCTGTTACTCCAACACAATTCAATAAGGACAACTCAATAGTTTGGCAAAGGGAAGTCCGCTTAATGACAAGTACAAAAAACGGGGAAACAAATGGAAATCAGCAGTGTTGCGATCGCCTGTCTCGCTTCAACTTCCACCTTCTTCATTCAGACAGCAATTCACTGACGTGTAACATTCAAAGTTTGTCATGCAATTTTATTGGTTGGAACAGGTAACTTAAGTATAGGTGCTATATCTATATATGGTAACAGAGCGTGAGGATTGGATAACTCTTATCGGCTGGGCGTCTACGCCCATCCCTCTACATCACTCGTGATTGACGTCACTACAAGTATGACGTCCTATTGGTTCTACTAGCTATAGGACCCTAGATTACTTGGTCCATTGTGATTGGGTAGGTTACACCCCTAGACATAAATCTCCACTTTAATTAGCAGCATGCAGAATGGACACCCAGGTGCCTTGTGCCCCAAGATTCACCCTGATTCCTTTGCATCACTCAGTGCTTTAGGGCTATGTGTCAATTAGTTGGCTGAGGATGGCCTCAAAACTGCAACTTCTTATCAGGAAAAGTTACAACATCCTCGGGTTCTGGATGACATCAGACGTTGGTACCTCTTCGCGCCTGGCTGGTCATGTGTTCACTGTGAATCTGCTTCAATTCCCTGCTTTTCGTGTATTTGATTCTCCTTCGGCCTCGCCACCTGCCTGGGCCTCCTTATCGTGACCTTCATGGGGCAGGCTGCTATGCTCTGAAGTTTCAATTCTCCGAAGTTGCTGCTCTCCTCCCTTCCTTAGGTTGACCTCGAATTCCCAGGCATGAGCTGCTTCTTTACTGAGTTTCGATTCAGCTCTTCCTTCTGGCTTTAGCTGGAATATGAATCTTGGCCTGGTAGGCCTCTGGCCGCCTGGGCATACTTCTGCTTTATAAAATGGAATCGCACTTGTATAGTGTGATTTATTGAGGTAGGTATATGGTTGGCGCTTGCCGCTATATTCTTCTACTAAGCATTGCAAGCAGTACTGTTTTCTTAGCATCTTGCGTTCCAAACCTATTTACAAGCATTAGCTGGTTGAATACTTCCATTTTATTTCACAGCTACATTTCCTTACGTTTCAACATTGTCTCTTCTTCCAAGTCCATTGCATGTATTTTCATAGCTATTCGTACTGACGTGTCATCTTTTGGTTGCCGTTTTTTTTCATCTATGAGTCTGTCCGAGCCCTTGTGTCATCACCACTTGCCTTCCATTAAGGCTCTTTGGGTCTCTTGGTGGACAGTCTGTAGGTACTCTTTATTTCGTGTCAGCTGCTGGTACGGCTGTCTAAGTGGGTACCGCGCGGCCCAAGGTTGTCTGGTTATAGGTACTTCAACAGGCAATGCTCTTCTGATGGGCACTGGGCAGAGTCCAAGTGCAGCTCTCTGTTGGTTCATTTGTTCCTCATACGTCACATACCTTGGCGAGTATGTTCCTGGTACTTCGAAATGGGGGGTCGGGGTGCAGGCCATGTCTGGGACCTCCTCTACACTCCCCCCTCTGGTCAGTTCATCGACCACTTCTGCTTCCTCTTTTGGATTCATTTTCCTTGGTTCTTTTGTATCTTGTTCATCGTCTTCAGGGTTTGTACAAGATGGTGTGAGCATGTGTATCTTTGGAGTCCATATTTTTATCACACCTTTCAAGCTTCCTGCTGTTTTTACATGTTCGTCCTTGTTCCAGGTCATTAGCTGGCATTGTCCATTTGGGCTGCATTCGATCGATTTTCCTTCATACTTTCTTTGTTTCCTGGGATACATAAACTTTGTTCCTTCTGGTGCAAATTCGCTGGCCTACACAAAGTCTCTTATTTCTTTATCAGTCAGATCTCTGGGCTTCCATCTGGTTCGACATCGACCACGATCTTCATCCCAATGGCTTTCTTCGCAGTTTTCTGGCACTGTGTGATGATTATTTTGATAACACAGAATCCCAGCAGTATCATTACTAGTAAGGCTCCCAGAAACTTGAATATATCTGCCATCCATTGTGGGACCCATGAGAATAGTGTTCCAAACCAGCTGTCATCATCCACCTCATCGGTTTCGTTGATCATCTTGTTCTTTAGGTTTGTCAGCATACTTATGGCTTCTGTTAAGGTTCCATTTTCTTCGTCATGCGAAGGTGTAAATGTGCAACACGATTCTCCAATTTTTGCGCAAACACCCCCATCCATCGCTGTGATCATGTCCAGTACATATCTGTTCTGCAGCGTCATCAATCGGATCGCTCTTAGTTCTTCTTTGATCGCGTTGAATCCTTTTATGGTGGTGTTGATGGTCTGCAACTCCCATCTGGCTATCTGCAACCATTTAGTATTTGCTCCAACTTGGATGTGTGGCAAGAGTATTGTTGTGAATACTCATGAGGTGAGGCTAAACACCCTGTGTTCATATGGGATTGCATAAAATGCTTCTTCCGATTTGGCAGAAAAGTAATTCTCTCTCTTCATTCGAGATACCAGTTCCACAGACCTCCTCTTCCTTAAGTGAGCATCTGCTTTCGGGAAACTGTCAATACTCAGGACACTCTTTGGGATCACTAGTGCAGGAACGTGGACGTTCACTAGTGTGCATATGCCTCCCCAGTTTTTTGGTAGTCTTATATATGCCTTGGATCCACACGCCCAGTAATGGTCCATAATTACTGTGGTTCCGTGAGCCATTCCTGGAGCTTCAAAGATTTGTCTGAAGTTTTGATTCTCACCCATCTTCCTTGTGCCATTGTTTCTGAAGCACAATTTCGGTCTTTCCAGTGGCACTATTTGCAAGGGTCCTCCTCTGTCTTCGACCCATGTCAGCAGCTTTACCAGTTTTGGCCATAGAGGTTTGCACAGACTCTGTGAGTTCTCTATTGCTTCTTGTCAGGCTCCAAGGACCATCCAATCTCAGCAGATTACCACTCCTTCTTCCCATCCATTTGGAGAAACTACTGTTCCCCAAATCTGCGTTTGGCCTCTGTTGTTCCAAATTTGAGCCTCTTCTGCAGTCTTCCCTTGGACGTTCAGCCTCGGGTTTATTTCCCATCTTGTTCCCGATCCTTTCACTTCAGGCTTCTCGTACCTGATCACGTGATTCTTAGTATGCGCTCTGTTTCTTGTCTTGAGATCCTGGACGTAACCGTCTTCATTGGGATACTCTGTTTCAGTTGCCCATATCAATGAGGCATCTCTTCCCATAAATTGTCCTCCGGTGTTGCACATTACTATGTGTGACATACAGTGTGCTGTAGGGACATCAATTTCTACAGCCACAAAGATCTTGGATTTTCCCATGCTGTACGGTAGAAGTGCACAGACGAAGCATTCTCCTCCTGATTGACTTCTTCCAACTTCCTTCATGTGTTGGTACCAAATGTTGTTTCCTAGATGTGCTGTGCTGTCCAGGTAATCGTTTAGTTCATTGTCATCTTCATGTGAGCTCCTCTTGATTCTTAGTGTCTTTCTGTAGTTTGCTATATCTTTAAATGTGTCTACTTTTCCAAGCTGGCGGTCTCTCAGGCATGCTTGTCGGTGGGGCAGGTTTCAATATCTGCATTGATGTGATAGGGGGAGGTTTTGTGTTTCTCTTCCTCTCCTCTTATATTCTTCAGTAGACCTCCTTTAACCACCACCTGTTTACCATCTGTCCAACGTATGGCCGCATAGTGGGCCTGGTGCTTGCTCCTTGTGTTGGAGCTGGTGTGCTTGTCACTTCAGTCTATGTGGTTTTGTTTTTCATGTCCTCATGTAGTTTCCTTGCTCTAGCTATAAACAGGAATAAATGATTTATCAGCATTTGTGTTTTCTCTGTGAATTCTCTTGTGGCTGCTTCTGTCTTTTTGAGGGCTTTTGTTATATCTTCTTTAGTTGGTCTTTCGCTTGATTCCTCTTGGTCACTTCCACTATTTTCTGGGACTGGTTGTTCGGTAGGCAGTCTCGTACCCTCTGTTGCCTTCGTTCGAGGTTCTGTAGCCAATGACACCTGCCCTGGTTTGTGTGCATTCAGTGTGTGGGTGCGTGTAGTAGTCAGTGCTACGTTTTCATTCATTCCGTGCTGACCCTGTCATCAGCTTTTCTCTTCATTCGTTACCTCAAGTGTATATGAATCACTGCTAATTACATTCAATTTTAGATTGTTTACTTTACCATCAGATTTTCTTGGGACTGAAATAACTATATAGGGTCTAGGTGTTTTTGTGGGACTCATGCGTACTTTATCCGGTGGGTGCACTGAAACTGGAACACTTTGTGCACCAATGTAAAATGCAGTTCTGATTGTTAATGACAGAAAAACAATGATAATCACTATGCATACACACATAATCGAGTGGTATGAAAGCTGGCTGCATTTCCTTCCAGAGAAACGGGGGTGCCCCTCTGTTTGTGGGAGGACCAGGTTGCTGTTCTGGGCCCCCATTTCAATCATGTCAATGTCAGTGTTCAATTCTTTTCACTTACTCCGTTATTGTTTCTCAAATGTTTGTATCATAAGGTGTCTTGTGCTTCGCAAGCGTCCTCCCTCTTGCGGGTGACGATAGTCTCTGGTTATGGGATACAGTTTCCTTGCTAGACTATGGAAAAGGTTAGACCAATATCTTTGATAAGTCACATTCATTATGCATATTCAAAATAGGTGAGTTCCCAGTGTACCCCCCGAATCTGCTTCGGTCCTGAGGACATGCTGGAACCTGTTCAATGCAAAGAGATGGAAAAATGGTATCACTCAAAGTCAAACCAGAAAAATAAAAAATAAAAAAAATAAAGAAAACAAAAATAAGGAAAACAAGACAGTGAAGTTCTCGTCTCTGCTCTTCTCGATCTGTCCCTCGGTGGAAAGATGAAGAACTGTGTCTCTGTCTCCTGGATCTGTCCCTCGGCAGAAAGATGAAGAACAGTGTCTCTGTCTCCTGGATCTGTCCCTTGGATCTGTCCCTCGGCGGAAGGATGAAGAACAGTGTCTCTGTCCCTTGGATCTGTCCCTCGGCGGAAGGTTTCACTGGAATCTCCTTAGGTACTCTCTTTGAAAGTTGGACAGCTCCACTTGGAGCATTATTCCATGGAGGAGTATTCCCATGTGTGCAACATTAGCTGGATCTCTGAGGAAGGTGATGACGTTAACCTCCGCAGGCCTTCCCACCATTTCTGGATAGTCAGTGACTAGGCGGAACAGGACATTGTGAGCCAGTTGGCTGTCCTCAAGTGACAGGGACATTTGTCCTGCTGGGCTTGGTTTTTGATCACAGGCCTTTCTTTTGACGTGAACAGTCTCTACACTTTCCTGCTGTGTGGATTGCGACCACATAGTTTAGCTTGATCCACAGTTGGTTCAGATGTTCACTGTTTCTTGGATCTCTGATGTACGTAAGTGTGTCTGTGGTTCTTCCGATGAGTCCTGGGCACTCCTCTATGATACAAAAGAAAAGCGTATAAGTAAGTTCATCTATGATCACCTGCGGTAGAAGCATTTGTGTCCTTATCACTGTATTCGGGCAATTCGGCAAAGGCCTCTGCAAGGACAGTCAGCAGTTACCGTATTACTTTCTTGTTAGCAGGATCTTGAACAAAGTCTGTGACACTGGTTACTCTCCCTACAAATGACGAGTATGTCTCTAGTACTAAGTGGAAACAGGAAAGCACATCCCTTGTGATATTCCTGCTGGGGTATACCATAAGTTCTGTAAAACAAAGTCTTGGTGTTGGTTGCTTCAGGTGACTGTTTTAGCTCCTTAGGGGTAAAAGTCCTCAATCTCAGTCTCTTAGAGTCTTGTGTCTCACAAAATGCTTAGATGTGGCTTGGTTCAAAAGTTCGTATGACCAACGATGTTGTGGCTTTGGGTGTATGATTCTCTTCTTCAACTTGCAACTAGGCTGCACAGAGTGTCCGTTTTATTGTTCTTATCCCCCTTTTGTGCTTACAGGAAATGTCCAGTGTAAAGCCACATTTTTTTCTTTTTAAAAGAGTTCTTTTGTCTCGTCTTTGCTGCTCATGCATCCTTCTTCCTCGTCATGGATCTCGTCTGCACGTACTGAGGTTCTTCCCCGTTGTCTGTGATTTCTTCGCGGTGGGGTGTAGCTAGAGGGATCTCACCGATATAAGGTATAATGTCATTAAGGAAGAGCCATGCTCGCCTGCCTTGCAATTTAACAGCTGACGGAGTGCAGTCCTCTACGATGAAGGGGCCGTTGAATCTTGGCTCGTCCCACCTTTTTCTCGTGTGGTTTCTTACCAACACGGCATCACCAGGGAAGATGAGAGGCGCACATAGACCTTGAACTGCATCTGTTTCAGCACCTCCTGTTGTGTTTTGTGCTGCGCTGCACCCTTTTCATGGTCGCTGCAGTTGGTCTGAAACAATAGTAAGGCTTGATGTCATGCAGTTCAGGCACTCCTGCAGTTCGTTTCCTAAGACCTCTCTGGTTGGCTGGGCATCACATCTAGCTCTATCTCAAGGGGTAAGAGGGGTCCTCATTCTCCTTCCCGTGACTATCTTGTGTGGCATAAGATGATGGTCGGAGCCTGGTTGGTTCCGAAGTGCATACAATGCCAGTGGTAGACAGTGCAGCCATCCCCTCTTTAGAGTAAGCTTGAACTTGGCTATCCTTTCTTTTAACAAGCCGTTGAGCCTCTCACAAACACTGTTAACTTCCGGATGATACGCCGACGGGAACTTGTGCTTTATACCAAGCAACAAGCTGATCTGCTCAAAGACTGTGTTAACAAAATGAGCCCCGTTATCTGACCTCATCACCTCACACATCCCCCATCTAGGGAACACTTCCCTCACCGGGAATTTGGCAGCACAAGTAGAGTCTGGGTGTGTGCATGGACCTGCTTCTATCCATCTAGAGAATGGACACACCACTACAATTAAGTACCTGTACCCGTTACACACTTGAATCATGTCGACATAGTCGATATGTAAGAGCTGAAAAGGCCCATTATGCTGGAGAATGATTCCTCTCACTACTTTTAATGTGTGCTCAGCGGTGAATTGCTGGCAGATTATGCAGTTCACCATAAAGAATGCAACATGCTCTGCTAAATTCAGTATAAACCAGTCTTCTGGGAGCGTTGCAGCAAGGTTTTCTTTTGACCTATGAAATGGGTAATGCAACTGTTCCAATGCTATTATTAGTAGGGCTACAGGCATTACTGGTTTACTAGTGCTGTCTTGCCGTCACAACCCATCTGAGCGGTTTAAAGAACACCCTCAACGCTTCCACAGGTTCTTTTCGTCCTGCGGTGCCTCCCCTTGAAGCTCCATCAGTTGAGTCTGCCCCATATTACTGTAGGCCTCTGGTCTGACTCGAGCTACCATCTTTCGTTCATGGGTACATGCCACTTCTACTTCCATGATCGTCTCACTTTTAGACGCCATACGTTTGGCCTCCGCGTCTGCTGCATGGTCTCCAAGTGACACGAAATCTGTCCCTTTGGTGTGGGCGGCACTTTCACAACCGCAAAGCCCACTGGGAGCTGTAGTGCCTTTATCAGCCTGTCCAATAAGGATGCGTGCTGCACTGGCGTGCCATCTGCTCGGAGGTAACCCCTCCTTTTCCAGCGCGCCAACCCTGCGTGCACTGTTGACATCACATAGGCGGAGTCACTGTACATGTCATGATGCCTACCTCTAAGGAGCCAGGCCGGGCCCAGCAACCCCAGAGGCAGACATCATTTTCCCCAGGGAAGTCTCAGCGGGCCCAAGTCGGGGCCCTTTGGACTCAGTCCTGGCGCCTTAGGCGCCAGGCTCATAGCGGACCCCAGTCCTGGCGCCTTAGGCGCCAGGCTCATAGAAGAGGATATGTGTTTAAGTGCTTGGGTGCACACTTACCTGATGCAGACCTTGCTGCTTCATCCAGGCCCTCTTGAGGCCTGAATGGGACTACTTAACCTGTAGGACTACTTCACCACCCGGGTGTGGTCGGGGAAGGATACATACCTGATTGGTGGAAGGATACATACCAGGAACTTCTTCCAAGGCTATTTAAACCCCACCCGAACAGCCACACATGCTTCGCGTTGTTCTGCACCTAGCAGCTGGACGCTCACCGTGTCAGCTCCTGCATCCTGACTTCAGCCACGCCTGCCAGCACCCTGGAACACCTGCAAGGGGAGAAAGGAAGAGAATAAGAGAAGAAAAGCCCTTACCTGCTAAATCTGCATCCCGGAGTCATTTCTCCAACGGCCCTGAAAAGGAAGACATCATTTTAAAGGCATTTCATTTTGATCGCTGCAGCGCTGCATTTTACTCACCTTTGCAAGGCGCTTCCATCTTCAGCAGCGATCTTCCGGATTCAGCTACGCCCCGGCGCCTAGAGGAAAAAAGACAAGAACAAAGGTGAGAGGGAGAAAAGGAATAAGGAAAGCTCAGTTTCCTTTTAAGTCTTACCTGTTGGATTATTCCCACTGCATTTCGGGTCCTGCCGCTTCCTGGCATCTCCGGACCCCGGCCCCTATGGGGAAAAAAGACAAAGACATTGAATGAGCGAATGCAAAGACATTACCTGAGCGCTCATCCAGAACTGTTTCACTTCGGGTCGGCGCCATATCTCCGGCACTCCGAACCCCGGCCCCTAAGGGGAAAAAGACATAAGCATTAGCGCTTGCTGCAATTAGACAACGAACATTATTATTAAGCTTGAACTTTTGAACAGAACTTTTACAGCGCCTTACCTGAACAGTCAAGCTTACCTGAACTCCCATCAATCCTCAATCCAGTGAAGTAACTGGGTTTCAACGCGCCCCTGCATCAGAAGCAGGATGGAGAGCTCATCCTTCCAAACCCTAAGGTGAGGCTTCACGGGGAATCGTGGAGGAGGTATCGTGGAGGGTTGGAAGGGAGTGGGAGGCTTGAGCATTGTTCCACAGTTGGTAATACTCCCTTTTCACGCACAGGAGGGTATCCAACGAGCCAGGGAAGCCAGAATAGAGGGGCCCTTCCTGTCCATCTTCAGAGTTCTGCGCCTTCGACGCCGCGCCTCTGTGGGAACCAGGTGAGCGTTACAGAACGCGAAGCCTTACCACAATTTCCCACCTGGGCGCTATGGAGACTTCCGAGACAGATCAGCTGGCCCATCTTTTAGGGGAATTACGGGCAGAAGTGCACTCAGCCCGCCAGGAGACTAATGCTCTCAGAAGGGAACTAATCCTATCCAAGGAAAGAACTGATGATCTGGCCAAAAGGTTATTGCAGGGCCAGGCAGAGCACACTCCTTTACCTGTTTCCGGAGATATTTCTACAACAATGGGTTCGAATAACCCGGTACAAATCAATCTACCTGGACACATGCCTTTGGCCCCGCCGGAACGTTTTGCGGGGGATCCCAAGAAATATGGCGTTTTTATGAACCAATGCCGTTTACACTTTTTATGCAGGCCCGGGGCCTTCCCCAACGACCAGACCAAAGTAGCCTTTGTACTATCTTACCTCAGTGGCTGTGCTGCCGATTGGTCTATTCCATTGGTAAATCAGGATGATCCCATTCTCCGGGATTTCCAGGGCTTCCAGGCCAGCATGGAAAGATTGTTCGCTCGACACTCGCAGGGACAGGCCCTTGACAACGAACTGCTATCCTTACGACAAGGTAATCAGGATCTTTTGTCCTATATCGCCACCTTTTATAGACTAGTTGTGGAAACCGGATGGCCTGAAAATAAAAGGATCACATTGTTTCATCGAAGCCTCTGCGGAGAGCTTAAAGATGTTATAACTCAGATAGTAGATCCACCCCAGGCCTGCGCAGACTACATAGACTTAGTGGTTCAACTTGATCACAGACTTCAAAATAGAAAATCAGATCGGCTCAAGTATGAAACCAGAGTACCTATCAAGACCCACGTTAACTCCAAGAGTACTGACGTTTCCGAACCTATGCAAATTGGCAGTGTTAAAGGACCATTAACGCAGAAGGAACGAGAGAGAAGGCGACAAATGCAACTTTGTCTGTATTGCGGAACTTCCGGTCACTTTCTTCAAAGTTGTCCAGTTAAACCACCCAAGAAGGTGGTTGGAGCCACTGATAACGAGTTATTGACACCTGGTTCGGGAAACGACCTAGCCCGACAAGCGTAGGGGTCTGCTTGCCGAGCTTGAAAACAAACTCTTTGACCTCGCATTTTGTCATGCCAATGGTGCTTGTGAACAGCCTCAGCAGTTGCATGCTATAAAAGCATACATAGACAGTGGAGCTATTGGAAATTACATAGACCATGAATTGGCTTCCAGGATTAAGCTTCCTCTCCGCCCGAAAGTAGCCCAAGATGTAATTACTACAGTTGATGGAACCGAAATAGCCTCAGGGCCTGTAACGCATTCCACAGTTGAAATCACTCTGGTGGGTCAGGACGGACATCGGGAAGCAATCGTGTTTGATGTGATCAAGGCCCCACAATTTCAAGTACTTCTTGGAATCCCTTGGTTAGAAACACATAATCCGAGAATAGACTGGCGAGCAAAGAAGATAACTTTTCCTGATTGTGAACCAACCTGTTACCCAAGGAATCCAGCTATGGGTCTAGCCTCTGTAACTTCCACCCCTGTACAGCTACCATCTGAATACCAAGAATTCCAAGACGTTTTTCAGAAAGAGCAGGCTAACACCTTACCTCCCCATCGATCTTACGATTGCCAAATCGACTTGGTACCCAATGCACAACTACCTTGTAGTAGGATTTATGCTCTTACTGAACCTGAGAACCTGCATTTGCGCCAGTATTTGGATCAATACCTGGCCAATGGTTTCATTCGCCCATCAAAGTCACCAGTCTCTTCCGCTTTGTTTTTCGTACCTAAAAAGGAAGGAGACCTTAGGGCCTGTATTGACTACCGCGCCCTAAATCAGATAACGATTAAGAATCGTTACCCTTTGCCCCTGATACCTGAGCTTATCGACCAAGTAAAAGATGCTCGTGTGTACACCAAGCTAGATCTCCGAGGAGCTTACCACCTGGTACGTATAAAAGAGGGCGACGAGTGGAAGACTGCATTCCGCACCAAATTTGGGCTCTTCGAATATCAAGTAATGCCCTTCGGTTTGTGCAACGCACCTGCCGCCTTTCAGTACTTCATGAATGATGTTCTTCGGGAACTTATCGATGTTTGTGTCATCGTTTATATTGACGACATCCTGGTGTATTCCTCCTCAGAATCTGATCACAGAAACCATGTTAGGGCAGTTCTTGAGAAATTGCGCCAGCACAAATTATTTGCCAAGCTCGAAAAATGCGTTTTTCATACCACAGAAGTGGAGTTTCTCGGATTCATCCTGACACCTCAAGGAATCTGAATGGACTCGCGGAAAGTGGACGCCATTCTCAAATGGCCATCTCCTAGCTCTGTGAAGGGAGTGCAAAGCATGCTTGGCTTTGCCAATTTCTATCGAAGGTTCATCCCGGAATTTTCTCGAACTGTTCAACCCATCACAGCTCTCCTAAAGAAAAACAAACACTTTGAATGGACTCTTGAGGCTGAACAAGCCTTTCAGGACCTGAAAACCAAATTCACCTCTGCACCTGTATTGAAGCACCCGCGCCCAGATCTCTCTTACATCGTGGAAACCGATGCATCCAGTTCGGCCATGGGAGCTGTCCTGTCGCAAAGAGACCCAGAAACTAACCAACTACACCCTGTAGCCTTTTGGTCCAGAAAATTCTCTCCACCTGAACTCAATTACGCAATTACCGACAAAAAACTACTGGCTATTAAATCAGCTTTCAAGGCTTGGCGTCACTATCTTCTCGGTGCAAGACACACCATCACCGTAATTACGGACCACAGAAATTTGCAGTATTTAAAAACGGCCAAAGCTCAATCTTCGCGACAACTCCGATGGGCTTTATTCTTTGCGGAATTTGATTTTGTAATTACCTATCGCCCTGGCTGCAAGAATGGTAAGGCAGATGCCTTATCCCGGATAGGCATGGAAGAACCCAATTCGAGTTTAGAACCTGTGCCAATCATACCGGAACAAAGAATTCTGGGCTTGACTTCATTGCAAACCATTGAGGACATCCAAGCTCAAGTAAAACAGCTTTTTGACTCTTCTGCCTTACTGGAATGGAGTCAAAAGGGTCCTCACTACACCGTTAAGGATGATTTACCCTACTTCCAAGAGCGGTTATTTCTGCCAAGTAAAGAATTGCAGGAACTTGTCATTACCCGTCATCATGAATCATTAATGGAAGGACACCCCGGTATCGCGAAAACAGAAGAAAAGATCAAACGCCACTTCTGGTGGCCTTCTTGGAGAAAAGACATAAAGTCATTTGTGTTGTCTTGCGGAATCTGTGCCCAAAATAAGAGTCAAAAGAAAAGGCCAGCCGGCCTACTTCAACCTTTGGACATTCCACCAGCACCTTGGCACACCTTGTCAATGGACTTTATAACTGACCTGCCTCCTTGTGGTGGTTACAACACGATTCTCGTAATAGTGGATCTATTCTCCAAAATGGCCCATTTTATCCCTTTAAAAGGATTGCCGTCAGCTTCCACCTTGGCCAAGGAATTTATGGAAAATATAGTGCGGTTACATGATTTCCCTTCCATATTAGTCTCAGACCGTGGAAGTCAATTTATCTCCCACTTTTGGAAGAAATGTTGCCAACTAGCACAAATAGACGTGCGGTTATCCACCAGCCACCACCCCCAGACCGACGGACAAACCGAGAGAACCAATCAGACTCTCGAGCAATATCTGCGGTGCATGTTACACCAATCCGAGTTGAATTGGAAGGACATCCTTTGGATTGCAGAATATGCATACAACAATTCAGTGCATTCTGGAACCAGACAGACTCCTTTTTATACCCTGTATGGTCACCATCCTCGGACCTCTGACCTAGATCCACCTCTGACCCTGGAGATGCCTGCAGTAAATCACCTACATTCCACAATAACCCAAGCCTTCAAAGAAGCTACAACCCACTTACAGCAACCCAAGAAAAAGTATAAAGAAAACGCTGATTTGCACCGAAGTAAAACTCCTCCTTACCAAGTAGGAGATCAGGTATGGCTAGCAACTAAACATCTACCCCTCAAGGGTCAGCGAACTTTTAATCCCAGATTCATTGGGCCTTACCCCATCAAAGCTATTATCAACCCAGTGGCCTTTAAACTCGATTTACCATCCAACATGCGGATTCATCCCGTTTTTCACGCATCTCTTCTAAAACCAGTACAACCTGGAACCAGACTGTCTGAGCCCCCAGGCCCTGTCCAAATTGATGGAGAATTAGAATTCGAAGTGAAAGACATTTTAGATTCCAAGATAGTTAAGTCGAAACTCTTCTATCTTGTTGATTGGAAAGGATATGGACCTCAGGAAAGATCTTGGGAACCCAGTAACTATGTTCACGCACCACGATTAATTCAAAGATTCCATCGAAGATTCCCGCACAAACCAAAACCCCCGGAGGAAAAGACCTTGGGAGGGGCCTTGAGGGGGGGTACTGTCATGATGCCTACCTCTAAGGAGCCAGGCCGGGCCCAGCAACCCCAGAGGCAGACATCATTTTCCCCAGGGAAGTCTCAGCGGGCCCAAGTCGGGACCCTTTGGACTCAGTCCTGGCGCCTTAGGCCTTAGGCGCCAGGCTCATAGCGGACCCCAGTCTTGGCGCCTTAGGCGCCAGGCTCATAGAAGAGGATATGTGTTTAAGTGCTTGGGTGCACACTTACCTGATGCAGACCTTGCTGCTTCATCCAGGCCCTCTTGAGGCCTGAATGGGACTACTTAACCTGTAGGACTACTTCACCACCCGGGTGTGGTCGGGGAAGGATACATACCTGATTGGTGGAAGGATACATACCAGGAACTTCTTCCAAGGCTATTTAAACCCCACCCGAACAGCCACACATGCTTCTCGTTGTTCTGCACCCAGCAGCTGGACGCTCACCGTGTCAGCTCCTGCATCCTGACTTCAGCCACGCCTGCCAGCACCCTGGAACACCTGCAAGGGGAGAAAGGAAGAGAATAGGAGAAGAAAAGCCCTTACCTGCTAAATCTGCATCCCGGAGTCATTTCTCCAACGGCCCTGAAAAGGAAGACATCATTTTAAAGGCATTTCATTTCGATCGCTGCAGCGTTGCATTTTACTCACCTTTGCAAGGCGCTTCCATCTTCAGCAGCGATCTTCCGGATTCAGCTACGCCCCGGCGCCTAGAGGAAAAAAGACAAGAACAAAGGTGAGAGGGAGAAAAGGAATAAGGAAAGCTCAGTTTCCTTTTAAGTCTTACCTGTTGGATTATTCCCACTGCATTTCGGGTCCTGCCGCTTCCTGGCATCTCCGGACCCCGGCCCCTATGGGGAAAAAAGACAAAGACATTGAATGAGCGAATGCAAAGACATTACCTGAGCGCTCATCCAGAACTGTTTCACTTCGGGTCGGCGCCATATCTCCGGCACTCCGAACCCCGGCCCCTGAGGGGAAAAAGACATAAGCATTAGCGCTTGCTGCAATTAGACAACGAACATTATTATTAAGCTTGAACTTTTGAACAGAACTTTTACAGCGCCTTACCTGAACAGTCAAGCTTACCTGAACTCCCATCAATCCTCAATCCAGTGAAGTAACTGGGTTTCAACGCGCCCCTGCATCAGAAGCAGGATGGAGAGCTCATCCTTCCAAACCCTAAGGTGAGGCTTCACGGGGAATCGTGGAGGAGGTATCGTGGAGGGTTGGAAGGGAGTGGGAGGCTTGAGCATTGTTCCACAGTTGGTAATACTCCCTTTTCACGCACAGGAGGGTATCCAACGAGCCAGGAAAGCCAGAATAGAGGGGCCCTTCCTGTCCATCTTCAGAGTTCTGCGCCTTCGACGCCGCGCCTCTGTGGGAACCAGTTGAGCGTTACAGTACACCGATACTTCCTGATCTGCATGATTCTCAATGGCGAGTATCAACGCCAATAGTTCTGCAGCTTGTGCTGAATAATGAGATTCGTGCACTGACAAGTACTTGAAATTCTCGGTTTGCTATGTTTTTATTAGGGCCACACCTGTATATCTCTGTCCGTCTTCTTGGTCGATTCTCGAAGACCCGTCAATAAAGACGATTTCCCCTCCCGCCGGGGCATTTTTTCTTTCACCCTGGGGATTTCATCATAGAATTCTTCGTAGTTTGCACAGTCATGTATCGGCTCTTCTTCAGTGACTTGCTCAGCTATGAACGTAGCTGGGCTTACTGTTTTACATAGAACTATTTTGATCGATGGATTAGATATGATCACTTCATATGCAGAAGCTCTCTGAGATGTCAATGTGCCTTTTGGTTTTTCTAAGATGGCAAATAATGAGTGCTTGACGTATAACGTCATGGAGCATCCCATTACAATGGGTGTCACCTTCTCTATCGCGAACGCTGCGGCAGCTAAGCTTTGTTCGCATGGGAACTGGCCTCTCATTACTGGGTCCAGATTCCCACTGTAATACTCCAGGGGCTTGTACCCCAACGAAGTTCTCTGGGCGAGCACTGCTGTTATAACGCTGCCGTTCGTGTGCGAGAACAGGTAGAATTCCTCTGCATAATTAGGAATCCCAAGATCTGGGGCCGTGCAAATCGCCCTCTTGAGTTCTGTAAACCCCTTTTCCATTGTCTCAGTCCATTAAATTTTTTCCTTTGTCGCCTAGGCCTTTTTTAGGGCCTGGAGCAAGGGCTTGGTATACGAGCTGTAATCGAAGACCCATGCTCTAACATAATTGCACAGGCCAAGGAAGCTCTGCATTTGCTTTATCGTGAGCGGCTTAGCCGTGTTCATGATAGCTTAAGCCCTTTCTGGGGTGACCTTTTCCCCTCATGTGATATTAACTGGCCTATGTACAGCACCTCTTGTTGACAGTATTGCAACTTTTCTTTGTCAACCTTATATCCTTTCTCAGCCAGTGTAGTCAGTAGCTGGATAGAATCGCGCCTGCATTGCTCTTCAGTGGTGCTGCAGATCAGAATGTCATCCACATACTGCAAAACAACACTGTCTACTGCAATATTGCTTAGGTCCATTTGTAAGACTCTTTTGAAAATGGACGGGGACTCACAATACCCCTGTGGCAACCTCATACTTTTCAGGTGCATTTGTCTGAAAGTGAATGACGTCAGATCTTGGGAGTCACGGTGCAGCGGGATTGAGAAAAATGCATTTTTCATGTCAATCACCGTAAAATATCTCCCCTCGATCGGTATGTTACACAAGATCGTAGATGGATTAGGGACTAGAGGGAACTCGGCTTTGACAATATCATTAAATGCTCTTAAATCTTGGATAAACGCCAAGACCCTCCCTTTGATTTCTTGACAGGGTAAATCACTGTGTTACAAGGTGATTCTGACGTCACTAGGATGCTCTGATCCATCATGGCGGAAATTGTCTTCGCAATCCCTTCATCCGCTTCTCTGGACATGGGATATTCTTGGTAAAATTACTCCTGGTTTCAGTTTAATTTTCACTTCTCCCACCCCCTTTAGGAGGCCTACGTCATAGGGTCCTGTAGTCCATAATGAGACAGGCACCTGGGCCATGTCGTCATCAAAGTATTCGGGACGAATCAGCGCCAATATCATTCTCAGCGGCACTTCTCGTTTGATCATTTTGACCCAGAATATGAGACTTACTTCCACCCTCGTCTCTTCCAAGTCAGGGTGTTCTTCGAACAGATCGTCATCGGTGACGTCAGTCACGCCATTCTTCAATGGCGATAATTGTACACCATTGCCTGCCTTCGTCACCGTACCCTTTGATCCATGCTACTTTCCCTCGTACTGCTGCAATATGTATCGTTAAGGGAAATACTTGTCCCTCTTCTTCATGCATAGGTATTCTTGGTCTGAATAGGAACTCATCAGGGGATCTCATTGTTCTATTTGCGAGGCCTGGCAATCCCACCATAAGCACACGCATGCCATATGCAAAGACTTCTGGTTATAAGGGTATAGCTCTCATGGTCATGCGTCCTGAGTATGCTCTGATCATCTCGCATACCGTTGACTAATGCATTTCTGGAGTGGAGCAAACTATGCCATCCTCTGTGAACGAGATAGTCCTATTCAACTTTGTCATTAAATCTCGACCCAAAATGTTCACTGGGGTCTGACGTGAATATAAATGGGGTACGTTCATCTCACATTCTCCTACAGAGACTGGTAGATTGTCCGTGAAGGGAACTCGACTATGAGCTCCTGTAAAACTCTGGGTATCTATGGCCTTTTCGGACAAGGAAAACTTGCCTTCTCGTATGCACGAGCGTGTTGCGCCCGTGTCAACTAAGAAGGAATATTCTTTCCCCCCTATTACGACATTCACCCTAGGTTCCCTGTTAGGGTCTGGTGTCACTGATAGGATAGAGCACATCAGGGTTCCCAGTGAGCTATCCTAGTTCATATATAACTTTGGTCTACTGTATACTTGTGGGTTTTCTACATTGCAAGGGTTGCCTCCCCTTCCGGAGTTTGTGCCCTGAGACATTTGCTGTGGTGCCTGTTGGGATTGCCCCTGTGGCAGGCGCCCCATGTTCGAGGGTTGAACCCCTTGCTGTGCACCTTGCTGCAAACCCGGTGCTTGCTGCTGCACTGTGTGATTCTGTGCACCGCCCATTTGTGGGATAGCAGGCAGATTCAATGTGCTTGCTCCCATTTCTTGGCCATTCTGCCACATACCTAGGCTTCGGCATGAGCGTGCCACGTGCCCTGTCATACCACACAGCCAACACACTGGCGGTGGTTGGGCTATTTGTCCATTAGACATACCTGGATTGCCCATCTGTACATTTTGGAAGCCTCCTTGGTTACTCTGGAAACCTCCCTGATTACTTTGCCATCCTCTTCCTCTAAATCCCCTACCACTCGGGTAGAATCCCGCGTTACCCTGGTTCTGGTGCGGGTTAGCAACCTGTTGTATATTCGATTCAGCTGGGCTTTTCAGCACAGCTCCTTCAAGAGCATACTTTGAAAGTTTCTTTTGCACCAGCTTCGCTTCCTCACCCTTACGAGTTGCTTCTTTTTTCAGATTCTTTTCTTGCAACAATCTACAATAATGTGCAATAGTCAACTGTATTTCAGCCCACGGTTTAGCCTCTATTCCTACTAATTTCTTGAGCTGTTTCTGCACTGGTTCTGGCAGCCCTTGGGACAATATGTGGTAGAATACAGGTATAGGTTTCGTCCAAGATTCATGTGTTTCAAGCACCCACGCATCTTGGAAATTATGGATATAAATCAACGGATCTTCTGACTCCTTCATTTTTCGAGTCATTATAGCTCCAATATCGGACGTGTCTGTGTACAGTATTCGCAGCGCTTTCCATACTGCGGCTCTACAGTTATTAAATGGCGCTCCATTTTTTCTAACTCGTGTATCTACTTCCCAGCTCCCGATGTCAGCATTGGAAGCTTGTTTTTCAGGTTCTCTCGATCCATGTGTGGCCATGGAATATATTGCAGTCTTATTCCCCCCTTTTCTAGCAGCGGAAATTGGAATGCACAGTCTTCCTTCCCTTTCCCCATTGCTCTCCTGTTTATCGCCGGGCTAGCATTCCCGCATCGCCGTCTACCTGGTAATGTCCTCAGTCTGTCTACATAGGCGGGTAGTGACACACCCCTTTGCCCGTGGGGTGTTCCTTCATGCCGGCCGGGCTGGGCGGCAAACTCTGATGCCCTAGGTGCGAACTCGCTAGCGTCTGTCCATCGTACCCCTTTGTCCCTTGGGAGCTGCTTTTTGCCCCGTCTCCCTTCTTCATTTGTCTCGTCCTCCGTCTCCTCCCCGGAGTCGGACACTGATTTTTCCCAATTCACGCAACTCCTTGCATCTTCGTCGTTCTTACTAATTTCTAGTCTGTCCAGGGATAGTCCCCTGCTTCCACTACTTCAGGTGACATCCTCTGTATCATACAGCTGAGTGCTTTCCAAGCGTTCGTCTTCTCTTCCCCGTGGGAGTTTGATTTCAACCCCATTTCATCGTATATTTTATCAATTGTTTCCCCGATGCTTCTAGTGTCGAAGTCATCTTCAATATTTGCCCCACTCGTGCCTGGTACTGAGTCATATGCAGGAAATAATTCTTCGATGTCTTCTCATTCTACAACAGGATTGGGTTTTTTAACTTCCCGCTCCAAATATTCGAGATCCCGTGCCCTCTGTCTACACTTACGTTCAATATCTTCATCGACTTCCTTGTGCTTCCTCACTTCTTCTCTAGTCTTATCTTCTTCCCTTTTTCTTTCATTCCTTCGTTCACTTGCCCTTCTAACTTCCTCATCTTCCCGTCTCTTTCTTCTCTTTTCACGTACTCTTTGCTCTTCTTCCAACCTTTTCTGATTCTGTCTGTACTGGTCCATAGGCAGCCTTCAGTTTGGGATCGAGCTGATTTTCTTGCTCTTCACAATATAGGTGTTCTCGCCTCAGCCTATCTTTCCTTTTTATCCTTTCGTCCCTTATTTCCTTCTCCTTTTCTTTCTCCCTTCTTTGTGTCTCATCAGACTTCTCTCTCGGTCTCACATCATCATCTCCCTTTCCATCGAGTTTCAATAATATCTGTCCTCCCATCCATTCGTCTTTTGCGAATGCTATCTCATCAGCTCTATCCTCATTTCCTTTCCACTTCTTTCACTCTCTCTCCTTATCGAGAGGTGCACTAATCTGTGCCTGGTCCTTCCTTTCATCATTGCGTCTCTCCTTGTCCCTCGGGACTGTGAAGGTAATATTAATTTCCTGCTCCTTCCCCTTGATTTCGTCACTACTGTACGTAGGTGACTCATACGCAGGGTTGCTATATCCCGTAGCTTCTTTGAGCTCTCTTAGCGGGTAAAGCCCCTCTGACTTACTTCCCTCAATTTCTGGCTCAGGCAGGGCTGGTGGCATGGTTGGTCTCACCCCCCTCCGTGCATACATTTAATATCCAGTCTGCGGGTGGCTCCTCCTCCTTCGGCTGTTCAAACATTTTCCAAAGTTCTAGAACAGTGAGGCGTTTCTCTAGTTTTTTACCTGTATAGGTGGCATGTAGATAAGTCGTCATATGCTGTAAGACGCCTTTAGATAAGGACCCGTTCTGTGGCCATGACATAAACATCTTGTGGGCGGTACCCTTAACCCAGTCGGTGCTGTATTTTTTAAGCTTGGGTGCATGTTTGGGCAGCTGCTTACATAAGTGGGCAAGTGGGGTAATCTCCTCCATTCTTAAATTCTGTTACTAACAATATTTTCATGCAATTTCAATACTTCCAACAATATGAGCGAGCACCAAATACGCAAGCTCCAATCCAATCTTTTCCCGCCAAAATTCTATATCATCAATTTAATCAAGAACATCAATCCATGTGCGATTCCCTCTTAGTTACAGAATCGCGAAAAACCCAAACTTCATTTCAAACAATCAATGATACAGTTCTTTACATTTGAGATATAACAGGACACGCACGACAGACACTTGACAGACAAGACAGACACCAGCTGGACACATATATCTCTGCCTTCTAATCAATACCCCGACATGGAGTTTAAACGAACCCCTTTTGTGAGGTCTTTAATCGTCGCAGTAGCCTAATCGTCCCCTATTATGTGGGTTCTGAGTTCACGTTTCTTCTGACCGCTATATTAAAGCGCAGGAACAAGGCGAATCCTCTTACTTTTTGTCTCAGGTGTCCTTCCTGGTATCCTGTGTTTTCTCTCGGGTGTCTATCCCGGTACCCTCTTGTTTTCTCTCCGGTGTCCCTCCCGGTAACCACTATTTTCTCTCGGGTGTCCCCCCGGTAACTACTGTTTTCTCTCGGGTGTCCTCCCGGTAACCACTATTTTCTCTATTATGTTCGAGTCATTATCCCCATATATATATATAGTCTTCTCTACTTCTGACTATTTTTAATTTCCGCCTACCTCCGTTACCTTTTGCCTTACTTGTTCTAATGCCTACAAGACATTTGCCAAATTATAGACCTTTTTGGTTCACTCACTGCTCGCATGGTTCCTCTCTGGATCTTCGGGATCACCGCCCCTCTTTTACTACCTCTTTCAGTCTTTTCGTCTGATCGGCTGCCCGTAGGAATGAGAAGGGTTATGCTCTGTAAGGCAGGTTCCTTGAGACCCAATGCAGTTTTTTATGGACTTACACTATCATTGTCCACGGGAAGCTTCTCAGTCTACTCAGCCGAATGGCGAAGGACTAGTGATATTGCCGAAGACCCAGAGTTACTTTGTCTCAACGGTCAATAGGTGTCTTATCAATAATTAATCAGGAATTGATGGTCAAAATCATCCTCACGCTACCAAGTGTACAGGAGGGCGGAGCGACCTCTGACGGGCCCATGGGATCAGATCTCACCCTCAAGTACCTTAATACGAGATAGCTACACCTTGTGACGGATGGGGTGCAGGATTCTCTTACTCCAACACAATTCAATAAGGACAACTCAGTAGTTTGGCAAAGGAAAGTCTGTTTAATGACAAGTACAAAAAACGGGGAAACAAATGGAAATCATCAGTGTTGTGATCCCCTGTCTCACTTCAACTTCCACCTTCTTCATTCAGACAGCAATTCTTATAGGCAAAGTTTGTCATCACTGACGTGTAACATTCACAGTTTGTCATGCAATTCTATTGGTTGGAAAAGGTAACTTAAGTATAGGTGCTATATCTATATATGGTAACAGAGCGTGAGGATAGGATAACTCTTATCGGGTGGGCGTCTACGCCCATCCCTCTACATCACTCGTGATAGACGTCACTACAAGTATGACGTCCTATTGGTTCTACTAGCTATAGGTCCTTAGATTACTTGGTCCATTGTGATTGGGTAGGTTACACCCCTAGACATAAATCTCCACTTTAATTAGCAGCACGCAGAATGGACACTCAGGTGCCTTGTGCCCCAAGATTCACCCTGATTTCTTTGCATCACTCAGTGCTTTAGGGCTATGTGTCAATTAGTTTGCTGAGGATGGCCTCAAAACTGCAACTTCTTATCAGGAAAAGTTACAGCATCCTCGGGTTCTGGATGACATCAGATGTTGGTACCTCTTCGCGCCTGGCTGGTCATGTGTTCACTGTGAATCTGCTTCAATTCGCTGCTTTTTGTGTATTTGATTCTCCTTTGGCCTCGCCACCTGCCTGGGCCTCCTTATCGTGACCTTCACGGGACAGGCTGCTATGCTCTGAAGTTTCGATTCTCTGAAGTTGCCGCTCTCCTCCCTTCCTTAGGTTGACCTCGAATTCCCAGGCATGAGCTGCTTCTTTACTGAGTTTCGATTCCGCTCTTCCTTCTGGCTTTAGCTGGAATATGAATCTTGGCCTGGTAGGCCTCTGGCTGCCTGGGCATACTTCTGCTTTATAAAATGGAGTCGCACTCGTATAGTGTGCTTTATTGAGGTAGATATATGGTTGGCGCCTGCCGCTGTATTCTTCTACTAAGCATTGCCAGCAGTACCGTTTTCTTAGCATCTTACGTTCCAAGCCTATTTACAAGCGTTAGCTGGTTGAATACTTCCATCTTATTTCACAGCTACATTTCCTTACGTTTCAACATTGCCTCTTCTTCCAAGTCCATTACATGTATTTTCATAGCTATTCGTACTGACGTGTCATCTTTTGGTTATCGTTTTCTTTCATCCGTGAGTCTGTCCGGGCCCTTGTGTCATCACCACTTGCCTTCCATTAAGGCTCCTTGGGTCTCTTCGTGGACAGTCTGTAGGTACTCTTCATTTCGTTTCAGCTGCTGGTACGCTGTCTAAGCGGGTACTGTGCTGCCCAAGGTTGTCTTGTTATAGGCACTTCAACAGGCATTGCTCTTCTGATGGGCACTGGGCAGAGTCCAAGTGCAGCTCTCTGTTGGTTCATGTGTTCCTCATACGTCACATACCTTGGCGAGTATGTTCCTGGTACCCCGAAATGGGGGGCCAGGGTGCAGGCCATGTCTGGGACATCCTCTACACCACCAGTTCTCTTCGTCCATAAGCAAAGAATTGGAGAGGAAACGATTCAGGTATTGCAATCTTATTTGACGAGTACCCACACATGACAGCAGCACGTGAAGTATAGTCTCTTTTTCATTGTCCACTTTGCAAAAACAACAGTTGTTAGTAGAAAAAAGACCTCTGATTGCCAATACTTCGTTTGTTTCTAAAAGATTGATCTGTGCTCGCAAAAAGAGGTTACGTAAGAGTCTGTTCGGGAATTTCTTTATGAAATCTTGGAGTTGGTTCAGTTTTTTAGTGTTGCCTGGTGGGTGAGTTGTGAGTTTGTTTCCTGCAATGGTGTGTAGAGTCAAGATCCAGTCAAGTTATTTCAGTTTCTTAAGGACTTTTGTCGGCTTATCGATCAATTCCTCTTCACAGCTTTGAGTGATCTTCAATAGGTCTTTAATATTCTTACTCCAGTTTTCAAGCAGTTTGCAGCTACATCCTACAATTATATTTATTTATCAAGCTGTATATTAGAGGATTATTTGGAAGCATGCACTTCCAAATACAGAATCAAGGAGTTACAGATGATTGTTCCTTGTAGAGACAATAAGCTAAGCTCTCGTCTGATTGATGCCACAGGGGTGGATTTCGGTAGACCAATGACCGTCCTCCAGAAGCAAGTTTCGAATTTTGGCCATAATGATTTCACTATGTATGGCATGGCTTCGGCGCCGTAGGTCAATGATGGAACTACCTTCATTCTGCAAAGTTGATCACTGGGATCATCGAGAAGCGACCAAATTTTCTATCAATGGCTTTAGCTTGCAATGTTAGTTGTCTGGTTTTATCTAGGAAGACACGCTGCATAGATGTTTTGAGCTTTCAACTGTCGAGGGTGACTCCTAGATACTTAAATTTCTTCACTTTTTCTATTGCACAACCCTCTAGGTTCCACTGAGGTTTTTCTGCTCTCTTGTTGGTTTTTTCGAGCACTATAACTTTGGTTTTATCTTTGTTGATTTCAAGGTTATTTGCAGTAATGTTGTAAATTGTTTAGTTGCCGCTGAAGACCAATCAGTGTGTGGTCAAGTAAGATTAAGTCATCAGCGTACAAAAGGCAACTGATTTTGGTTTGGCCTAATTTCAGAGGAAAAGATCTTACAGTATCTTCTGTATCCTTGAAGTCTCCCAAATAGGCCAAAAGGAGAGCAGGAGCTAGGGGGCAACCTTATTTGACCCGTCTCAGTGTTGGTATCTCTGCAGATAGCAAGCCCTGCTGGCTTAAACGCACTCTCATTCTCATGTTGGAGTGGAACGTTTTTATAGGTTCGAGAATTTCATCAGGGCAGTTCCAAGCAGAGAGTTTGTTCCGAAGTCGATCCCTGTCTACTTGATCGAAGGCCTGAGTTAAGTCGACAAATGCGACAAAGACCCCTTTCTCTGATCTTGCTTTTGAATACGCTCAACAGCATGATGTTCACAGTGGCTCCTATGATTTTCGTGAAGCCTGATTGAAAAGGGTCGTCACAGGAGGCATTACCCACCCACGCCTGTAATTTCCTGAGTCGAAGGGAGCAGAAGGCTTTGCTAAAGGGTCAAGTAGAGCGATCGGATTATAGTTTTTTGGGTCGCTGCTGCTTCCCTTTTTGAAAATAGGAAGCACTATTGCAGATGTCCATGATGATAGAATGGATTTGGTTTCTGCACATCTTCTGAGGACATTGCTGATAAAGGGGGCCCATTCCTCCAGGTGGCTCTTAAGATAAAAGTTTGTTATGCCATCCGGGCCAGGAGCTCTAGATGTCTTTAGCTTCTGAATTAGCACGACAATTTCTTCTTTGTCGCCGAGCCTAGCCCAGGCTGTATTTGTCGCTGTTGGTCTTTCTAAGATAGCCGCTGAGGGGAGCTGGAAAAGAGCCTTAAAGTAATTCGTCCAAGTAGATTCTCCATTGCTGTTCAAGATGGAGTCCTCAGTGGCAGTCGTGGTGTTTCGCATAAGAGACCAGAATTCTCTGGGGTTGCATCCGCTGATAAGTTTTAGCATTGTTTCAGAGTCTCGTGGGTACAGTGTCAGGCGATAGCCTCTAACCCAAGATCGATAGTTTCTGTTTGCTTCGGTTACTATGTCTATGGCCGACTGTGGGTCAAAGCTGATTGCCATCTTCTTGATTTTACACAGCTCACGTCTTTTTTCAACCAATATTTTGTCATAAGTATGTTTTTTTGGATTTGCGATTAGCTTTCGCTTGGTGCCAGTTTTCTTGTAGACCATAAGCAAATGCTGATAATCAATCTGGTTCATAGTGTGAGCATCTTTGAGGTTGATGTACTTATAGGTTAGCTCTTTGATGCCGCTTGCAGTCAGTTTTAATCTGGTGCCTTGATTATTAGGTTCAATTTGTGTATTCATTATTGGGTTATGGACGTCGGTCGAAGTCCATGAGGTAGACAGCAAGTTGTAGTTGCTTGCCTTAGTTCTTTTAACCTCAAACAATGTAATCACGTACAGTACTGATCTTGAGACAAAAATGTGGTCTATGGTGGCGAATGACTCGTTTCTCTCCCAGGTCGGCAGGCGGTCTGACCGTTCAAACACCACGTCAAGGTTGAGCAGATCTCTTGAGTCCATAAGGTTCAGCCATAGAGCTCCCCGCTCTTCTGCTGCAGACAATTTAGTTTTTGTGGTCTTTGTTTGACTGCGGGTTCGGCATATTACGTTCGGGTCCCCACAGATGACTAAGTGGGATACTTGATGGTCGGCAAGTGCCTCGTCCACCGATTGTTCCATCATTTCTAGATAGTTCTTATTATCAATAACTGCTGGGTTCCAGTAGGTATTCCAAATTATTACTGGTGTTGAGGACTGTTGGCCTAGAGGGCCCAAATGATGTTCCCAGTTCACCAGAACTGCCAGCATGGAAGTATTTGATACGAGAATTTCCATCAGGTGGAGTCCACTCCCACTACGAAACACCGACAGTAGGCCAGATGAGGGACAGCCAGAGGCCCTTTATTTGCTGGAGCCAAAGCAATGTTGTATCCATCTAGGATAGGTCTGTCAATCAGCCAGGTTTCCTGCAGGCATAAAATGTCAAAGGCACTAGAATCCACAACTCCAGGAGCTATCAGATGATAATAACCTCTTGTGTTCCAAGAGAACAACCTCAGTTCATGAGTTTGCTTGTCACTGTACGTCTCCTCATGTGATTGATGCTGAGGTGGCATGAATTGCTACTTTCTGAGATGTGAGGTGAGGGCCTTCAGGATCCAGGAACACAGCACCTGTAAGGGGGCTGCTTGGTCCTGTGTCATGGACAATTTTCTGCTCGTAGAAAGGTCCTTTATAATTGTTCTTTTCATTGTCGAGGTTATGTCACCAGATGCTTTGCCTATTTTGTGGCAATCATCCCGTGTAAACTTTTCAGCCGTAGGTTTTACCGGCGAAGTCCATTTGCAAGGGCTTGATGGTCGAGTTTGTAGGCTTTCTTCCGGTATGGTGACTGTAAAGTTGTTGTGATTAATTTTGTAGCTGCCGGTGTGTGAGGCATCTTCTTTAGATTTAGTAAAGACAGCCTCTTGCGGCTTCTTGTTTTGTTGCGTTTGACTGAGGTTTGAAGAAAGGTTAGTTGACGCATTGCTACTAGTTTTGGAGTTATATGCTGACGACGATGGAACTCCTTTATCAGAGGATTCAGTTAAATTCTAACCCAGTCTGAGCAATTCGACCGCTGTGTCTCTTAGCAAATTCTTCACAGTCAATGAGGAAATGTGCGGGTAGGATATAACTTTGTGGTGCCTATGACTTGGGTCTATTATTTTTAAGTCCTCTGATTTGATCAATCTGAGCTTGGGGATATGATGCATCAGGGTTAACACTGATCTTCTATTTAGTATTACCTCATTTTGGTTGTCTAGTAGCTGCTCCAATTTAAAGATCCATTTTGATTTTTCTCTTCTGCTCGTAGGTCTAGTATAGATTTCTGTTCTAAACCTATAGTGTGTCCTCGAGGCACCAGTTTTGTGACGGCTACTTCGAGTGTCATCAGGAAGAGGATGTTGCCCTTTAATGCTCCATAAGATCTTGTGGCTTTTTCTTAAACGGGTGTAACGTGAAGGCCGGTCGCCCGAGTTGGAAGCATGGTTCTTTGATGTAGCTTTAGCTTTCGTATTTGTAATACTGTTTGTGACTGCCATTGCCTGTGGCGAACGCCATTTAGCTTCGTGTGATAGCTTTTTACATCTATCTTCTAGCGTGCAAAAAGTTAGTGAGGATTTTTCCTCCTTGGTGCTTGTCCCAGTACTTGGGCCCGCCGTTGATGTAGCATTTTCCATAGACATAATGTTGGCAAAAGCAATAGGAGAACATTTGTTTAGATTTTGGCTTATGTTCATTAAGGCCTCATTTGATAAGAAGTCGTCAACTGTTTTTGGTGATGCAGATGGACGCAGTTTTTCCCCAGTATGTTTTAATAAATTTGGTTTTGGCTCCATATTGTTGGTTGATTAAGTTGAAGAACAAGCTATTCTTGGTGGTGGGACAGGGTGCACCATTATCATGTTTTTGAATGTGCTTGTGCAAAGTGCATCGCGGGAGACTGGACCAAGCGATAGCACACACCACTTTCCTGAATTTTTATCGGTTCTTAGCCTTGTTTTGTCAAAGATAGGAAGTCTTGGTTGGAGCCGAAGTTGGCGATGGTTCCTTCTACCGAGTTTAAGGCCAGGTCATCCAGTACAAGCAGAACATCGTCATCAGTCCTTGGGTCGTCTAGTGGGGATTCCACTGTGCTTTTAGAGAAGGCACCTTTATCACCTGTTGGCCAGTTTTGAAATCTGTATGGACACTAGAGCTCTGTGTTCTATCCCCAGAAGCACACTCTTCCCTAAGAGGTAACACCTTAGTGGATCAGCACTGTACTGTAAAGTACAGCTGATGTTATGATCTCTCTGCAAGGTATGGCCTGTCAGTCTGAGCTGAGGAGGAGACAGCAGTTTTGGGGAGCCCCGGCAAGGTCACCATCCCTTCCCCGAGGGAAATTTTGTAACACAGCCCAGCCAGAGCTCCAAGGTGGTTGGGAGTCATGTCCCTGGCCTTGGGCACCTGTCTCCCATGTGGGTTGAACGTATCCAAGCCCAGCGGTAGTTCCAGGGTGGCCCAGCAGGGTCTCCATCCCTTCCCAGAGGGAAATTATGTACGGTAACCCAGCCAAAGCTCCAGAGTGGTGGGGGGGGGGTCATGTCCCTGGCCTTGGGCACCTGTCTCCCATAGGGAGAATTCTCCAGAATGGCTAATTTCACTTACCTGTTGAGTCCCTCAGCAGCTTTTGCTGGATTTCTAGGGTTTGATTTTTTTACCTGGTTAGAGTGTGAGCCTTTTTTTCCCACTCTTTCATGTATTTTGCTGTGTGTTTGACTTTTTGTGTTCATGGATATGGAGTCTCACCAACTCCATAGGCATCATCTTTTTACTGTGTGTCACACAGCACCTTTAGTGCAGTGACACAGGGTTGTCTTTTTCAGACTTCCCACTCTAAACTCCATTTTCTGGGACTGACTACTGTCTGCCAGAACATGTAAAGTTGCCATTGACTTTAGTAGTCTTTTAAATTTACAGACCCAGTACAACCTTTCTTCCAATACTGTACTGGAGGGTCTAATAGTTATCCCCTTTTGTCTGATTCTCATGGACATTTTTATGTTCCCCTTTCTCTAAGATTTGGCTGGTGGCAGTCGTATCTACCCTTTTTATTTTACCGCAGACTATGGAAATAGCCTTGGTACTGTTAGAGGGTATGGTGGTAGCCTCAAACTCTAACCTGCTGGACCCCTTTTATTTTTATGTGGTTCCAGTTGGGTTTATTCGCCATTTTCTTTTTGTAAAGGTCTTTCTCGTGTTTTACTCTGCGCGGCAAACCAGGTTTGGTTCCTTTTTTCACCGTCCTTTGGCGGGCTTCTGCACAGAAGCCCTCCTTAGACGCCTGAGTGTCTGGGTGGGCAGGATGTGAGTGAGCCCCCTGCACAGGGTATCCTTGGAGACCCAAGTTGCACTCTAGTTTGATTGGCTAGGTGTCTGTCCTGCCAGGACAGCCACCCTGCTGTGTGATTGACAGCCAGGCTATGTGAATGGGGGATTTGGTGCATAAAATGCCAGTCTCTGGAAATGGAAGGCAGAGTCACCACTGGATCGAGAGAGCCAACGACAAGCTGAAGGAAGACGACTGCTGCAACTACTGGACACCCGGTGAAACCCTGCTGCAGGTCCGAATTGCCTGAAACTTCGATGACAGAGGAGATCCGCAAGGAGTCTTCTCTCCTTGAGTCTGGTGGGACCAACCAGCTCACAAAGCCCCTGGACCTCCTCTTCAGCCTGGTTGAATTTGCTGGGCTACAGGAAACCGGATAGCCAGTGAGATAGGGTTCATTTGTGCTTTTAAGGAGCCCACCTTTTATTTGTCGCTTTGCCCTGCTGCTGGCTTCTTCCCTGGGCAGTGCAGGATCCTCCAGACGTCCTCCTTCTTGTCACCACGACAGTCGCTTCAGGAACCGGGAGCCTGCAGGAACTGCCAGGAACAACTGCCTCAGCTACAGTTTTCTTCTTCTTTAAGGTACTGTTCAAAATTCGGTCATTTGTTCCGTCCGGCCACGGTAAAGTGTTTGAAATCTTTCACCTCTGCAAAGGCTTGTCCTTCTCTTCTCCTTTGAAGAACTTTTCCTCCGACCAACTTCGTTTTGAACTCTTTGCAAAGACTTAACTGTGAACTACTTTGAACTGAGTGATCCTCTGCAAAGACTCTGAACCATTAACATAGGCCCAGACCTATTGACTTGAATCCTAGTTGTAGTAACCTTTTCTAGATTGCCCTGCCTATATAACTTGTTGGTGTTATTGGATTGTGATAACCTTGTCGTTCCTCCCCTTTTTAAATTGCTGGCGTGCCATTTTGCTCACACGTCACTTTGAGCTTAACTTGTCCAGAATTGATTGGGTGTTGTGTAGTGTATTAAGAATGTGATTTTCTGCTACTTTATGATAGTGAACTGCTTTTATAACTGATGGTATAAATAAATGTATATTCTTTTACTCAGAAACCTTGGATCAGTGTTTGCCTGAATCATAGTAATTGCTGCCTTTGTGTCATCTCTTGTACTGCTCATTTTACTCGTGAGATAAGTCTGGCTGCTCAGCCATCGCTACCACTTTACTGTGTAATACAGGCTTGTACCAAAGGTTAATTTGTACTGTCACTTGTAGTCTTAATTGTGTGTGGTGTTCCCAAAGGGTACTGGATATGATTCTGCCTAACACCCTCCAGTTGTGTACCCCCCAACTTTCTGCTGATGTTAAACACCATAGTCTGACTTTGACTGAGGGGCACATCCTTCTGCTGCCCTCCTCTGGGCTTTTCGCTCACTTTCTTATAGGGAAACTGACAAGCTCTTACAGACAGCCAGTACTGGGAGACTTTGTTTCCCGTAGTCCTTGTCAATGTTACAACTTTTCTGCAACATGTAGCAAGTGCACAATGTACATTACTGTGTACCTGGGTCTAATTGTCATTTACAAAGGCCCTAGACACTCTTGAAGGATTTTTTAGGAGAAGTGCAGATGTGCCTCAGACAGGGCTGGTGGCAGCCTATCTTTTCATGTAATTTTAACCCTTTCCTGCCAGTTAAACTGCGTTAACCGTGTTTGGCACGAACATGTGACCTGGCTCCAAAATGGTCATGCCACGAGGTTCTTTGTCCTGCCCTTTGGCCATCTTCCCTCTTCCCCTTCCCCGGGTCGAGCCGACCCGGGTTAGTCCTTATTTGGGCATACATTTCCCTGCAAAACGCCAAGCTTTCGCAGGCTTCTGCATGCCTTGTGTGTGTGCTTCCAGGATGTGGGCTGGACTGTCTAGTTCCAATACACATCCTGGGTGCCAGAGAGTCTGGTGTGCTGTGAATGCCTGGGACCTCCGTGGTCCATGATTGGATCACGTATGGTGTACCTGTCTGAGAACAGACCTCCCATTGGGTCCTCTTAGTTTTGGCACGAAGGAGATTTCTGATAAGAGAAGGCTTTAAACACCTATACCATGTCGATCTCTGGAGTTTTCACTGAATAAAGGATAGGATCCAAGTATCCTGAAACTAAGAAGCTGAGTCGAGTAACCACTCGTGACCTGCTGGAAGGTTTGGCACCCTGATCCCGCTGTTGTCCCGCTGGACCCCTCTGCATCTGAACGAACTAGAAGGTCTGCAAAGACGTTTTGACCCATTAGAATAGTGGGACCAACTATTCTCGGCACCTTCATCAAACCCTGCAAGTAAGCCTTCTCAGAAGTGTCCCTAGGCCAACCAGTGGGCTGACCAGCTTGTGCAGGACCTTTGCCCTGATACCGCTGCCGTTTTGAGGAGACCCTTGAAACTTGGTACATCGCTAGCTTTCTGTTCACGGCACTCTCACACCAAATTCCGTATACTTGGCATTCCCAGATCTGGAGAAAAGAGCGAGAGCCTGAACCAAAGTGAACGCAGTTACTGTGTCACCCAGCCGTGGTGACGAACTTTGCAGGTGCACTGCTTTTGTACCCATCTTGCCCCTGAAACCTGCTGCAATGAAACTGGCCTGATCCATCCACCAGGAGCGGAGAAATCGCCACTATCACGTTTGGGAATCAACGCGGAATTCGGCGATGAAAGCCGCAGAGATGCAGAATTGCCGCACTTGAACCTGCAACCAAATTGGACTTGACTGCCGAAGTTTGGTCCGGAGTGCGCCAGGGGTCGGTGAGTACTAGCAACCCTTACCTGTGGCCCATAGTGCATCCAACCCTTTTTACACACAAGTGGCCCCTGAGGTCCCCTCTCCTTTCCACTGCTAGTGCGAACTAGCAAACTGTTCCCAACTCTTGGAACCTGCTCTGTCCTGTTGTGGAGACCCTCCTTGAATAGTGGGAACTTATTCTGCATCACCTCACATGCCTTCCTGAGCTGCTACAGACCCTACAAAAGACCATATTCCGCCCATCTGCACTACCGCGTGTGCAAGCATTACCTGGACATTTGAGCAATAGGCTCCCCTCATCTTAGGGACTGGACTGCCTTTCTGTTAGGATTGTATTTGATGCTGAATTGCATAAAGACTATTTGCACTACCTGCTTTATTCCCTTTTCTAGGTTGTAGACCCATCCTGTGCAGTAACCCTTTAGGCCACTTGGTCTTGTATATATGGATGTAGATAGGATTGTATTGATCTAAAAGTATTACTGTGATTATTATTGTATGGTGAACTTTCAAAGGCCTTGAAATAAATGTATTTGTATTTTTAATAGATATACATCTGACTGGGAGTGATTTGTAAGTGTCCTTTACATTGTGTGCTCATTGAGGTCTCTCAGTCACCCTCACCCCTCCTGAGACCTAGTCTTGACCGCCGCCAATGCTACCTTAATTGGTCTATCTTGTCCAGAAGGTTACCCTGTTCCAAGAAACGAGGCTGGCCTTCTGAACCTCTGCCCACCAGGTCAGAGTTCAGAAATACGTCTTAACAGACCCACATCGGAGACATCACCTCCAACCATCCTAGAATTATGGCTGACCTGCGTTACACCTTTTCTCTCTGGGAAATGATGGGCAACCTTCCGGGGCTCCCTGGAACTGCTGCTTGGAGACAGTCAGCCCACATGAGAGACAGCCACCCAAGGCCAGGGATATCACCCCCGACCATCCTGGAGAGCTGGCTGGCCTGCGTTCTAGAATTTCCCTCCGGGAAGGGATGGGAACCCTGCCGGGGCACCATGGGACTGCCGCTGGGCCTGGGGACAGTAGACCCACATGGGAAACGAATGTCCAATGCTGGGAACATCACCCCTAACTGGCCTGGTGTTACAGCTGGGCTGTGTTACAGCTTTTCCCTCCAGGGAGGGATTGGCACACTGCCAGGGCTACCAGGGGGAAAAGCTGTAACGGAGCACAGCTAGAACTCCAGGATGGTTAGTGGTTGGCCCAGGACAGTGGCCAGTGCCAAAAATGGCCATTCCACAAGGTCCTTTGTTCTGTCCTTTAGACATCTTGTCCCTTTGCTTTCCCCAGGTCGAGCAGACCCAGGAAATTCCTTATTTGCTCATGCAGACCCCTGTGCAAACCAAAGCTTTCACAGACTTCTGCATGCCTTGTGTGTGTGCTTCCAGAATGTGGGCTGGAACTGTCTAGTTCCAATACACATCCTGGGTGCCAGGATGTCTGGTGTGCGGGGATGACTGGGACCACCGTGGTCTGTGATTGGTCCACGTCTGGGATAGCTGTATGTGAGCAGATCTCCTATTGTTTTTTCTTCGTTTTGGCGCGAATAAGGTTTTGAACAAGAGGAGGCATCTTACACCCATTCCAGGTCGAACTTCTGAGTTCACACCAAACTTACTAAAGGAGCCAAGTACCCTGAATTAATGAAGCAGATCCGTGGAACCGCTGGTGACCCACTGGAAGGTTTGGCACCCTGAGCCCGCTGTTTTCCCATCAGACCCCCTGTTTCTGATTGTACCTAGATGGCCTGCAGGGGCGCTTCGACTCATTGCAAAAGTGGGACCAACTATCCTCGGCACCTTCAACTTAACCTGTAAGCAAGCCTCTTCAGAAGTGTTCCTGTACCACCCAAGTGAACTGACCAGCTCGTATGGGACCTTTACCCTGGAACCGCCGCTCTCTCGAGTTTTACTTGAGCCTTTGGACACTGTAAGCTCTGGGTCTAAGGCACTCTCCCACCGAGTTTCGTACACCTAGCATTCCTAGGTCTTGAATTAGGAGAGTCCGCCCCTAACCCCGAGCATATGCGGTCACCGTGTCACTCAGCTGTTGTGACAAACTTCATGGGTGCCTTGCTGCTCTGCCTCTGTACTCTTAGACCCCGGCCGGCCCATAGAGCCGAGGTTTGCTCAGAAGTACTTTAAGACGAGATAGCTGCACCCTTGAGATGGATGGGGGTGCAGATTCATTACTCCAACTCCAATCAATAAGGACAATTCAATGGTTTGGCAAAGGGAGTCCTTTTAATGACAAGTACAGAAAAGTGGGAGTCATGGATATCAGCAGTGATGCGATCATCCTTCTCGCTTCAAACTCCCTCGAACTTCATGCAAGTTGTAACATTTATACTCAAAAATCTTCATCATTGATGTGTAACACTCAAAAGTTAACATGCAATTCAATTGGTTAGGAAAAGGTAACTTTACTGTAGGTACTATATCTGTATATGGTAACGGAGTGAGGGGATTGGGTAAACACTGTCAGGTGGGCATCTAAGCCCTTCCTTCAAAAATGACAACTGTAGACGTCACTAAAAGTACAACGTCTCATTGGTTCTACTAACTGTAGGACCCTAGATTATTTGGTCCACTTTGATTGGGTTGGCACCAACCCCATGCATACTTTTCCACTTCGCTTAGCAGCATGCAGAATGGTCGGCCGGGTGCGGGGTGCCCCTTAGTTACCCGGCCTTTCTCCAATTAGGGTTACAATCAATCATCACTTTAATAGCCATGTGTCAATTATTTCACTGTGGTTGGCATCGAGACTGCATCTTCTGTCTGGAAAAGTTCTGATATCTCTGCCTGGTCAGGTGCCAAGCGTAGTTGTGAACCCTCGCTTCTCCTTGCTCGGCTGGTCACGTGCTTCCCACACCGTGAATTTGTCTTGTTTCTCTCAATTTGTGTATTTGATTCTTATTTAGCCCACCACCTGCCTATGTCTTTCTTATCTCGACCTTTCAGAGGCAGGATATTCTGTTCTCAGTTTCAATTAGATGTAGCTACTGTTCGTTCCTTCTATTGGTATGACCTTGGCTCTCCTGGCATGAGTTGCATCTGCTGAGTTTCGTTTCAGCTGTCCCTTCTCGTTTTGCAAGAATATGAATCTTTTCTTGTTTGGCCTCTAGTAACCTGGGTTGATTCTACTTGCCGCACTATTCTTCTACTAAGCATAGCAAGCCGCACTGTTTTCTTAGCTTTCTTGCGGTTCCAAGCACATTTACAGGTGTTAACTGGTCGAATATCTTCATCTTGCTTACAGCTTGAACTTCTTTGCATTTCAACATTGTTCTTTCACTTTAGGTTCACGATATTCTTATTCATGGCGTTTCGTCTCTGTGTGTCATTCCCTGGTTGTCCTTTCTTCTATCTACAAGTCAGTCCGGGCCCCCTTTTTGGTTTCTTCAGGGACTGTACTCAGACAATCTTCATTTTGTTTCATTTGTTGGTAAGGTTTTCTCAGTAGATACCTTACTGTCCATGGTTTTCTTGGTATTGGTACTTCAATAGGTGCTGTTCTTCTGATAGGCACTGGGCAGAGCCCTACTGCGGCTCTGTGCTGGTTTATTTGCTCAGCATATGTCACATTGCTCGGTGTGAATGTTCCTGGAACTTCAAAATGGACGATTGGGGTGCAGGCTTTATGTGGGACCTCCTCTACACCCCTCTGTGCCCTCAGACTCGTTGCAGCAGAACTAGCCTGATCCCTTCATCAGGAGTGGAGAAATCGCCACTGTCCCGCCACAGAATCATCCCTGGAATGCAGCCCCTGAAAGCTGCAGAGCCACGCAAATGCAGAATTTGAACCTGCGACCAAAGTGGCCCCTGGTGCTTCCATCCATTTTTACGCATTAGTTTCCGCTGAGGGCCGCTCTTCTTTATTGACGTAGCCTTTGCTACCGAGATATTCCCAACTTTTGGATCCTGTTCTGCCCTCTTGGGGAGACCCTCCTCGAATAGTGGGAACTTATTCTTCACTGCCTCGCCCACCTTCCTGAGTTGCTACAGCCCCTTGAAGAGACCCCGTTTTGACTTAATCGCACGATCGCGTGCGCCACCACCGAAAGTACTTTTGAGCTCAAAGCTCCACTCATCTTAGGGACTGGCCTGTTAGGGTTTGAATTGTGATGGACTGCCTAAATGATATTCGCACTTTGTAACCCCTTTCTTTGCAGGTTGTGGATCAATACTGTGTACTATTCCTTTAGGCAATTGTTGACTGTATATATGTTTGCTAGATTAGTGTTGGGTTGGCTTTGTTAATATTGCTGAATATTTATTTTGTGTTTGAATTAAAAGGCCTTTAATGAATGTATATATAATTTTAATATACACCTGACTTAGAGTAATTTGTGGTATTGTTTGCTGTGTCTGCTCATTGAGGGCTTTTGATCACCCTCACCCCTCCTGAGACCTACGGCCTCATCCGACTCCAGCTGTAGCCATGGCAGGTTGCCGTCAGACCCATGATGATTTACCGGCACCTGACTTCCCAGCAACCTATAATGAGGCCCCTAGTCTTGACTGCCACCAATGCGACCATGATTGGTCTGGCTTGTCCAGAAGCTTACCCTGTTCCAAGAAACTAGGCTGGCCTTCAGAACCTCTACCTACCAGATCAGAGTTCAGAAATCCATCTTAACAAATTGCTGTACATCGGTGGGATAGGATCGAAGGTACCCAGTGTTGCGCACTGGTAAAGGTACCCAGATCACACTTACCCAGGACACATAGTGACCTTAGTAGTAACGTAATAGTAAAGGCTAACGACCTATCTTAAAACATGGAAGGGTAGAGGAGCAGCCAAATGCCTCTGCAGGAGGTCCCACCCCCCTGCTACCAGTATGCTGGAAGCCAGAAGTTGTGCCAAGTTTGATACCAGTAACTGTGACTATTCCGCAAAAGAGTTTTTGAGACAAGATATACATTAAGAAAATGCTATCTGACGTATCCTCAGAGAGATGACAATCTCCTGGAGGAGATCCCCGAAGGAATATGAAAATGAGAGAAAGAGAAGCTGGTGACGTCACAAGAAGTGGGCGTGATGCCCTGAGAAGAGTGGCTGAAGAAAAGGATGCATAGTCCTTATAAAATCTGATGACAAAGCAAAGAATCGAGTAAACTTTCATATGCAGAATGAAGATTGCACATGTGAAGAGCACTGCAGAACATGCAAGCCATTTTATAACTGTATAGATGCAGCAACGCAAGTAGACTAAGCAATCATATGGCTGGCTATACGTAGTGAATACATTGCAGGCGGTGCCACCATTATATAGAATCTGGATATTCAATGTCACAATTTTAGTAAGCTCAAACCCACAGAGAAAGAAGGATTGATAGCTATGCGTGTGTCTCAGCAAAGAAATAAGCTGAAGCTCAAATGAAGACCAGGAAAAGCTATCTGGCCTGGTGTCAAAGGCTGAAGCAGCCAAGAACTGGTTGTCAGTCCTTGAAGAACAGTGAACGTGAGACACTGAGGTATCCCTTGTTAAGTTGCAAAAAGAGAACACCTTGAGTGCCAAGCTTCTTCATTTAGGACAATTAAATGCTATAATATGGGCCGATTCATGGTCTCCTGTCACATGAATCAAGGATGGAAATAGAAGTGGGCATGCAGACCAGACCTTTGATAAGCATATGCTCACACTCCCTTATATTCCCAGAGAAGAGAAACTACTACAAAGGCAGATTTCATGGCAGAAGGCACGGGTGTTGAGAGATATTGGGCTAATTGGGTGGGGAAACACGGTCTAGTCCACCCACTGACACCTGGGGTACCAGTTTACGGGCTGCTAGTGAATCGAATATTCCAGAAGGGTACAAGCGTGCCAACCAATTGTGGTAGGCCACAAAATGAAGGGCCTTATAGTTTGGGAGCCAATTATATACTGTGTATCTAATAATGATGAAGATGACTTGCACTAGGGGTGGGCATAAGTTGTCCACCTGACTGTAGAGATCCAATCACAACCCGACCCCTTATAGAAAGTATACTTAGAATTTTCCCTTGAACGTATCACAATCCCACTTAGGTTTTTCTTGTTTGCCACGCGGTATGATGTCACGAATTATGAGTTTTTTCTATATAAGTGTAATTTTTTATGAAATGCTTTGAGCAAGCTTATGCGACATCTGTTGATGTCCATTGCAACTCCCTGTTTTAGACAATTGATAATAAAACAGTCGGATGAGGCCTTTTGCCAACTTCCTGAGTCGGTCTTATTATTTGGTGTAAGAGTTATTATGCATCCCATCCATCGTACGGTGTGTTACCTTAATTAAAGTACCATAAGGGTTCACTTGGTAGCATGTCAGATGGTTGTAAATAAGACCCATCGACCTGTAGACTCCAGTGTTTCTGACGATCAGACATCCATCCGCCATCTAGCTGGAAGATTGCGGGTTTCCTGTGGAGAGAGGCTGAATAGAACACGTGTAAGAAATTTGAGATGGTGGGCAGGGTTCCTCTTTGATGAAATCCCTACCTGGTTTCCACAGGCGCTTTGCGGACAGAAGGTGAAAGTGGTCAATTGGAGGAGCAGTCGATACCGACGGCCTCAAGCTAAACAATAGAATGGTGAGTAGACTGAGGGGAATGGCAAACTAAGGGGATGGGATTGTGATCATTTAGAAAAAGTAACGAAAGTAACGGGAGTAATGTAAAATATTGTATAGAGATAAAAGAGAATAACTGTATGAAGAGAGAGAGAAGTGCCCAGAAAATACTGATCCAAAGGGTCGGTAGAGGTCATCTCACACTCCAGTCAGAGTAATTTAGGTTACGTGCAGGACAGGTCCGCATACGGAGATGATCTAAACTCTGTGATCAGGGTATTAATATGGGGTGAGAAGAGAAGGGTGATCACCATGATTTAATGTGAAGAGTCGACTAGTTTGTTTGTTTGTGTATTTGTGTTGAAAAAAAGTGTCGAAGAGCAACATATGTGTAAGGAAATTGAGAGCAAGTCAAAAAGTTATATTGTCTATCTAGGGAAACAGTTGGTACCGACCCAGAGGTAGATTGAGATAATTGAAAAATAGAGGTTTTGAGTGGTGATTGTTGGAGCGCGGTCATATTTGTTGTTTTGGTAAAGATATTTTAATAAGGTCTGGTATTGACAGTCAATTGGGACTTGTCACAATAGGAGACATTACTCCTCCGATGCATTTATGTAAGACACTGCCAAAGTACATGCCCAAGCTCAAACAGTATATTGCGGAATGCGTGAAAGGCACAGCAGACAAGATGTTCATGCCATGGCCACAAGGGGGATCGCTGTCAAAAGCGGTATTGTAACACATGACCACATACTTTCACGCTGCGTATACGGGGAAGAAATTGGAGAAAAGGTTAGCTATTTTAGAGCTCTGGAAAATGTATCAGGAAGAAAGAGAGGATCCCCCACCTTAGGAGTGGATGCCTAATCAGTGTAAGGAGGAAGGTGTTGAGCCTTCTGCTCCCCTTACCTCACCTGAAGTAAAAGGTATTGAGATGGAAGATGAAGGGTTGCACCCATTGAGGGAATTGAAAACAGTGACAGGGTATAGTAAAACAATATACGAACCACCCGCTTATAGCACTGACGATAGTCCAGAGGAGAGTAGGAGAAAGGAAGAGATCTTAAAGATCACACAAGACAAAGAAGAGAAGAGTGAGCGATTGAACATACCGACAGAATTAGAAAGAGAGATCAAGAGATGGAAGGGAGAGAAGGATAAAAATAACGAGGTAGCGCTCGTACAGAACAAATGGATGTTACGCTCACCTGACTCCCACGGAGGCGCTGGCCTGGTTCGCGCTGCTGTGACCTCTTCTAAGGTGATGCGCAGGGTTCGGAAGACGGACTGGACCGGGCCCCCAAATCTGGCTTGCCTGGCTCGCAGAAGTATCCTTCTGTAGGCGAAAATAGGGGATTAACTGTCTGCGGGGTAATGCAATCGGCCTCCCACTTTCCCCTCTCACCCTCCTCGAAACCCTTCTGTGATTTCTCGTAGTGTCTCACCTTAGGATCTGGAAGGACAAGCTCTCCATCCTGCTTCTGATGCAGGGGCGTGTTGGTTTCCAGTTACTTCACTGGATTTTCGGATTGGTGAGAACCAAACTTGCTTGGCTTCCAGGTAAGTTTTTTGATAATAGGTTCCCCTTGTGTCCATGCATTAATGTACTAATGCTAGTGTCTTTTTCCCCATAGGGGCCGGGGTACGGAATGCCGGGGAACAGGCACCGAACCGAGATGATGGGTGAAATCCTTGTGGAAATCAGGTAAGTCTTTAATGAGCGTTTTTTGGTAATGTCTTTTCATTCCCTCATTAACGCTGATGTCTCTTTTTCCCCTTAGGGGCCAGGGTCCAGAAATGCCAGGATGTGGCGCGGACTCGAAATGAAGAGGGAATGAATCAACATGTAAGTCTTAACATGGAGATTTAGCTTTCCTTATTCCCTTCTCTCTCTCACCTTTTGTTCTGGTCTTTTTCTCCCTAGGCGCTGGGGCGTGACTGCGAATCCGGATGATCTCTGCTGAACATGGAGGCGCCCTGTAAAGGTGAGTGGAATGCGGCGCTGCAGCGATCGACGCGATGAGCTTTTAAATTAAAGTCTTCCTTTTCAGGATTGTCGGCGAGATGTCTCCGGGATGCGGATTTAGCAGGTAAGGACTTTTCCTTCTTCTGTTCTCTTCTTCTCTTCCTTTGCAGGTGATCCAGGATGCTGGCAGGCGTGGCAGAAGTCAGGATGCAGGAGCACACACGGTGAGCGTCCAGCTGCTAGATGCAGAACAACGCAAAGCACGTGTGGCTGTTCGGGTGGGGTTTAAATAGCCTTGGAAGAAGTTCCAGGTATGTATCCTTCCTCCAATCAGGTATGTATCCTTCCCCGACCACGCCCGGATGGTAAATTAGTCCCACAGGTAAAGTAGTTCCTTTCAGGCCTCAAGGAGGCCGGGATCCTGCAGCATGGTCTGCATCAGGTAAGGTAAGGTAAGACTGATGTCTTTTATGAGCCTGGCGCCATAGGCGCCAGGACACTGTCCAAAGGGCCCCTATATGGGGTTGCTGGGTCCTTCCTTGGGGACTGGATGTCCGCTTTCGGGGACGCAGGACTTGAACCAGCTCCCCGGGAGCGGGCATCATGACAATGGATGGGAGTACAGATATTACTCAAGCTAGATGGGAAAAGCATTGAGGAAGTTGGACAAAAAGGAATACAAGGACGAACAAGATAGAAAAGACAGGGAACGAGAAAAGAGATGGCAGAGGAGGAGCAAAGAAAGTATGATAAGAGGCAGAGAGCAATGGAAGAATGGGATAGACAAGAAAGGAAGAGAGAAGAGGAGGAGGCACAGAAATTAAGGGACAAAAGAGTACAAAGATAAAGAGAAGAGGAAAAAAGGAGAGCAGGAGTAAGGAGGGAAGAGATAAGACAGGAAGAAGAGAGAGTTAGATAGGAAGCGAGAAAGCGAAGAAAATTAAATCAAGAATTATAGCGCAAGAGGAGACAGCGGGCGCATGAGATTAACCTCATTCAAAAGGAGCTAATGGAACCAAGTCCAACAATGAGATTGGACAGAATGAAAGAGTTCCTTTCTTTAAAGGAAGTAATTCCAGGGCCACCTAGAGTGACCTTAGAACAGAACTTTGATATAGGAAGTATCAAAGACAGGATCGATAAAGCTTATCAATAGTTAAAAGGAGGTAGCAAATCGGGAAGCCAAGGGAAGGGAGATCAATCCCTGGTTTTCCAATCATGAAGTGAAGAAGAAAATCTGTTCAGTCTTGAGCATAGAGCCTGATCCTTAAGCAGATTAACCTTAGATAAGGGTGAAGGGGAAGGATGTCACCCTACTTGGGGACTAGACATATCAGACAAACAGAGAGAATCCTTCCATGGGGAAGAGGGAGGAGGTGCATGTTCCCCCAAAGGAAGCATGCAGACAGACAAGAAAGTAAGATGGTCCAATCTAGAGCAACCCAAGGATAGAACGCCAAATACTATAGCATATACAGAGCGTCCTAAAGGACGATCGTATAGCGAAAAGGGAGAATCACCGCCATATGTGAGCAGGTTAAGGTCGCTATCAGGAAGGAAATGATCAGGAAAAATTGTCCATACCATGGATAGACAGACAATGGGAGCCGATTGTGGGTTAGGATTTACACACTTTCCTTTATTGGAAAAAGGGGGTGCGAGACCACAGTATATTCCATGGCCAAAGATGGATAAAGATAATGTAAGGTGCAAACTACGCAGTTTAACAGTGGGTGCAGGAAAATGGATTTATGAATTAGAACAAATGACAGGAGGAAATACCTTGGCAATCGGGGATATTAAGGGTCTCCTAGCGGCCATTCTTGGGGAAAGAGCTGATGACATTTGGAAGAGAGCACGCTATTCAAGTTTGACAGCACAGAACACAGTGCACGATGGAGCGTCTTTTAATATTTGTAGAGCAGATGTCTATTGGGCTCTCAGAGTACAGTATCCTGACACATCAGACATGGGTGCAATCATCACACGTAAGATGAAAGAAGACGAGGACCTTCTTGCTTACATTCAGAACATTCGAGAGCACTGGACACGCGAACCATGGGGAAAAACAGTGGCAGTATTTTACAAAATGTATGTCAAGGGTTGCCCGAGCAGGTACAGAGGCAACTCAAGAAGCTAGTGGGAATGGAATCGAAGCCATGGGATGAAATACAGTTGACTATAGTGCATCACTGTCGGCTGTTGCAGGAGAAAAACAAGAAGAAAGACGAGGTTAGAATACTTGAGGAAGCCAAGTTAATTTAGAAAAAATTGTCAAAGTATGCCATAGAAGGGGCGGTATTGACAAGCGGAGAAAGGCTGGGAATACAGCAAGCATTAGGTGATTCGCAGGTGAATAACCAATGCCCGATGAACCAAGGAGGAAATGTGTTCATACCGAGGGGTAGATGAATGGGTTATAGAGGTAGGGGTGGATTAAAAAATAATCAAGGTAGGTTTCAGAATGCACAGAATGAGATTCTGAATATGCAAGCAGGATTTAACCAAGGGGGACTACTCTGACAGGCTCCTCCTATATGTTGGACTTGTGGGATGACAGGACACATTGCGCCCGTATGTGGGAGCCAAGGTTATGTACAGAATGGCCAATTCTCAAGAGGGGGACAGTTTATCCTCCATCATATAGCTCACAAGCTAGGGAAGGGTTTGCACAAGATCAAACAGTGTATAAGGCACAAGCGCCACAAATGCACCAGGCACAGCAACCACAGCAAGCGCCATTAAATCCACTGCAAGGGCAGTCTCAGCACACCCCCATACAGACACAGCAGAATGCAAACACAGGACAATTATTGACACCTAGAATAGGGGGCGTCACTGTGATGGCAGGGGATCATTTCACAGGTACAGGGGTATGCATGTATCCACAATAGGACAGCTCACAGGGTGACTGGATGTGTTCAGTACTATCAGTGACACCAAACCCCCAAGAGGAACTAATGGTTGATGTGATGATAGAAGGCAAATCTTTTCATGACAGACGCCAGTTAACATTTTGGGAAGAGACTTAATGACAAAGCTTAAAATGATGATTTCTTTCACTGACAAAGGCATGGTGTGTTCCACTCCTTGAATACACTACATGAATGTGGACGAATATATACTGGCATTCACAGGGCAAGTGGCTCTGCTAGGTGTACCGATGAAGCTAGATGTTTTTCTTTATGGGGTGCGCATTCTGTTAACATGGCTACCTGGCTTAGTGGGAAGAACTATGAGGATACCTGACAAACTCTTGTTTAAGCCACAGATACCTATGGATGAAGAGGGAGAACAGACAATCCCTCTAAAGTTAGACGCAGCCATAATATGAGGAAATGCAGTGCTCGAAGGAACGGATGACAAGGGTAGACCATGGAGAACAGTGATTGCCATTGGGGAATGGTGCAGGTTGACTGACGTCACTGATGATGACATGTTTAGAGATGAACCATCAGACGATGAAGTGGTGTTCTTCATGAGCATTACATATTGGATTAGAATAGAGAAAACGGAGAACCCACAGCGAATGGCGATAATGCGACAGCGTCCAGCATTTTTGGATGAAGACTTTGATAAGGTACCAAGTGTTTTATGGACTACACGCCCTTATGATGTAGGCCTATTGAAGGGAATAGGGGAAGTCAAAATAAAGTTGAAGCCAGGGACGATTTTACCTCGAGCAAGACAGTACCCCATGTCTCGAGAGGCAGATGAGGGAATTTTCAAGACTATTTCAGCACTGATGGAACAAGTTATTCTGGTGCCGTCAGAATCATTGTGTAACACTGCAGTGTAGCCTGTGAAAAAATCAAGGGGAGGGCTGTGGAGATTTATACAAGATATGAGACCGATTAACCAGATTGTAGATGCAGAGTTTCCTTTAGTTCCTAATCCTGCAACGATACTTTGTAGTATCCCAGTAGAAGCGTGATATTTCACTGTGATTGATTTGAAAAATGCATTTTTCTCAATCCTGTTGCACAAGGACTCACAAGATTTAACTTCATTTACGTTCTGCCAAACCTGCCTGAAACATGCTTGTTTGCCCCAAGGGTACTGCGAGTCCCCATCAATCTTTAACAGGGTCCTACAGATGAACCTAGGCAATATTGATCTGAAGAGCACTGTGATACAGTACATAGATGATATTTTGATTTGTAGCATGACAGAAGATGAGTGCACACAAGACTCAATTCATTTGATGACTATCCAAGCAGACAAAGGATACAAGGTAGACAAAGAGAAGCTGCAGTATTGTCAGGAGGCAGTGTTATACATAGAACAGTTGATTTCACATCAGGGAAAGAAAGTGACACCTGGGAGAGCTGAAGCGATCATGAAAACAGCAAAACCGCACACGGTGAACTTCCAGCCCTTTAAGATGGGTGAGCGATACAATTGAAAGGAATGGGGATGCAGAGGTTACTCAAACATCAATAAACGAAATGACTCGGGAAGTTGGCAAAAAGATAACTGTTTTAATATCAATTATCTAAAACAGGGAGTACAACAAACGCCATTGGACGTATCACAGCAAGGTCTCAACGAACTTTATAAAAAAGTAAACTTTTATACTAAACTCTCATCATAGGTGACGTACAACCTGAGTATTACTAACATCATGCTACGTGGCAAACTACAAAAACCTACTAAAGAGAGTGATAGGGTTAAAGGGAACATCTATGTATGTAATCCATACTCGTCTAATGGGAGTGAGAAAGGTGATAGGTTTCTTAACATCAGGTGGGGCAACTAAGCCTTTCCCTCAAAACAAGTCACTATGAACGTCACTAAATACACAACGTCCTATTGGCTATAAAATTATAGGACCCCTAATCATGCGATCCTCTCTCATTGGTTGGTTTCTAACCTCTGACAGCATCCTTCAGACCACACTAGCCGCACGCAGGCCAAGCATCCAGGTGCTGGTGAGTTAGTCTTAAACATCCGCTTCCCACCAATTAGAACATCATCCATCATCACCTCAATTTTCGGTTGTCAATTAGGGCCTTTGAACTCGTCCTTGGGAGTGTTATTTTGATCTGGAAGATACAGGGAAGTAGAGGCGTGCTCTGCCCTCGTGCCTAGGTGTGACCATTCTGCTCGTCCAACTCCTTCTCCCCACATGACTGAAGACCATGAAATTGAGCTTTCAGTGTATTACAAAGACTATTTTCTAATAGACTTCTGGTGCCTTCTTTGCTCTCTCCAAGCTTCTGAACAGGAGGTTCATTCCTTCACAAGATTGTAACTAATTTATGTTCTTCTCAGCCGGATACGACCTTGGGCTTCACGGCTCATTCAAGCTCACCTTTCTGAAATTTGCTTGTAATTCATTTGGTTTCTAACTGCGCCATGCTGATAAGTGACCTTTCTCCTTTAGTTCAGCTCTGCTTATAGTTCGTATTGGAACCATCCATTCTTTACTCATTCCTATGTATCCATACATTGGTGCTTGCCGCAATCTATTCACTATAAAGCTAGCCTCATGGAAACTTTGTCTGCTTGCGTTACTTTGCGTTTGTACATGTGTGAACTGGCTTAATATCTTCATCGCTTCTGTAGCATAAGCCTCTTCATCTTAAGCCCAAGATGTTGCTTATCTTTGAAACTTTCTTTATGCCTTATAGAATATACACATTCTCTCATCTCTGCAACTCTTTTATGTACGTCAGCTCGACTCTGTGTGACATTACCAATCTGCTTCATCATTCAGGCATCCTGCTGCTTCTTCTGGGATTTTGTTTAAACAGCCATCATACTGTCTTCAATGCAGGTATGGTTTTCTCAATGGGAACCTTGCTTTCAGGATTTCCTTTGCAATCTGTCATTTCATTGTTCTGCATAAGTTACATACTCGGGTTTCCAACATATAGGCTTTCTGGGTAAAGTAGTTGAGGGAGGTGGTACTTAGCTCCTTCTCTACACTCCCCCCTCTGGGCGATTCAGCAACCACTCTCCCTTTCTCCTTCATATCCTAACATCCTCATCTGAAGAAATTATTTTTAGGGACCCATATCTTTATGGTCCTCCTCAGGCATACAGCTGTCTTCACATGCTCATCCCTGTTCCAGGTCATACGCATGCACTGTCCATTTGGACTGCAGTAGATCCATCTTCCCACATACTTCTTATGTTCCTTTGGATACAGGAATTTCGTTCCCTCGGGTGCATGCATACTGGCCTTCACAAAGTCTCTGATTTCCTCATCTGATTTCCTCATCCTTAGTCTTCCATCCTGATTCAACATTGATCATGTTCTTCATCGTTATGACTTTCTTTGCTGTCTTCCTGCATTGTGAGATAATTATCTTGATCACACAGAATCCTAGCAACACTAATAAGATCAGTGCTCCAAGAAACTTGAACATATCTGGCATTCATTGTGGAATCCAAGAAAAGAGTGGTCCAAACCAGCTATCATCAGTAACATTTCCTACTTCCTCTATCATCTGGCCGTGCAGTTTTGTCAGCATTTCTATGGCCTCTATCAACATGCCATTCTCGTCATCATGAGCAGGTATGAATATGCAACATGATTCTCCAATTTTTGCACAAACACCTCCATTCCTAGCTGTAATCATATCTAAGACGTGTCTGTTCTGAAGAGTCATCAGTTTTACAGCTCTCAGTTCTTCCTTGATAGCATTGAATCCCTTTATGGTCGTGTTGATCGTCTGCAGCAATTCCCATCTGGTAATCTGCAACCATTTGGTATTTGCTCCAACCTGGATTCTTGGCATGAAGATCCTCGTGAATATTGATGATGTCTGGCTGAACAGTCTGTGCTCATAAAGAATAGAGTCAAAAGCCTCTATTGATTTAGCTGAAAAAATAGATCTCTCTTAATTCTACTTATCAGCTCTACAGATCTCTTCTTCCTCAGGTGAGCGTCTGCTTTCAGGAAACTGTCAATGTTCAAATCACTTTTTGGAATCACTAATGCTGGAACATAAACATTCACCAAGGTGCGCTTTCCTCCCCAATCCTTGTGTAGCTTCATATAAGCCTTGGCTCGGCATGCCCAATAGTGATCCATGATCACTGCTGTCCCAATTTTCATTCCTTTTACATCAAAGATTTGATCACAGTTCTGATTCTCTCCAACCTTTCTTGCGCCATTGTTTCTGAAGCACAGTTTTGACTTTTCCAGAGGCACTATCTGCAAGGGTCCTCCTCTGTCTTCGACCCAGGTCAGTAGCCTAGCAAGTCTTGGCCATAATGGCTTACATACATTTTGCACTAGGTCAACAGTTTCTTTATAGAACCCAATGATAGCCCAGGCTCTGCAAATAACCACTCCCTCTTCCCAGCCATCTGGAGATAGCACTGATCTCAAAATCTGCATCTGCCCTCTGTTCTTCCACCTACGAACTTCTTTTGCAGATTTCCCTGAAACCTCAAGTTTTTTGTTTGCTTCTCGTCTGATTTCTGCTCCTTTCATTCCAGGTTTTACGTATCTGATCACAAGGTTCTTCGTTAGTGCCTTATTTCTTGTCTTGCACATAGTCATCTTCATCTGGATCTGTCCATTCAGTTGCCCATTTGAGATAGACATCTCGACCCATGAACTGGCCTCTTGTTCTGCAGAGCACTTTGTGTGACAGACAATGAGCTGTCTGAACGTCTATTTCAATAGCTATGAAGATCTTGGACTTCCCCATACTATAGGGTAGGAGTTCACATACAAAGCATTCCTCCTTTGATTTTCTTCTTCCTACTTCCTTCATATGATGATACCAAATGTTATTCTCCAAATGCGCCGTACTGTCCAGATAGTTATTCAGCTCATAATCATCCTCCTTAGTATTTCTTTTTGGTCTTGCTTTTTCCATATATGTTATCAAATCATGAAGCATTTCAGTATAACTCTTCCTTCGTGGGCCAATCAATCGAGCATTTGTCAGTCGACTAGGTGCATTTAAATATGTTATCTGTGATGGGGAAGGTGTAAAAAGACTCTTGCTATCCTGCTGTTTTTGTCTAGCAGCAGCAAATGATGGTGAAATAAGGTCTGAAAAAACCTCAATTTGTGTTCTCTATACAAAGGGTAACTTAGGTTCAATTATCACACAATTAGGTGCTCCCGTGGGTACCTTTAAAGTAGGAACAATCACAAGAGGTTTCTGCTGCCTAGTAGTTGCCACGTTTGCATCCTCTTTCTCTCTTACAGGAGGATACAACAGAGCTTTTACCTCATTTGCCTCGACATAATATGCTGTGTGTACCACAAGTGACAGCAGTATCACTATGAATAAAACACAGGTGTAGATTATACATATGTATGAAAGACGGCAGCAACAACTTTTCACATATCATTGGCGTCTCTCATGATCTTCCATGATAAAGTTGCTTTTGATGCTGCCCATTTTGTACTATTAAGGAAGGAAAACACTTTTACTGGGGCAACATCATGCAATACGACCCGGAATCTGCTGAATCGCCTCAAAATGTTCCTAAATCAGCTTCAGCTGGCTGGATTATTTCAACAACATACACCAGTTCCCAATGAACACCTCAAATCTGTTTAATGTCAGATGACATGAAGATCCTTTTCAGCATGAAACAAAGTTCCTTAATCAGCAGACTATTGGCTCTTCTCCATCGACAGGTTTCATTCAATACTCCTTGGTATCTCAGAATGCAAATTCACTTCGGTTAAGATGTCTCTCAAGAATTGCAACAGCACTGCATTGTTTCTCGGGTCTCTCAAGAATGTGCTCACATCAGTCCGTCTTCCAACAGAATATGGAAATTCCTCAATTATAAAGTGAAATAGTCAGTATAACTGCTTTATCCGATGGCAGGGGCATTTGTGTTTCCCCATTAACTCAGGAAGCCTCAGAGTCTGTTCAGTGATTGCTACGGCTATTTCTTGTTTTGACCATTCTCAGGACTCTGCAGGAATTTTTTGATTGCCAAAGTTCTTCTCTTTTTTGGCAAAAAGATAAGCGCACAGTGAACAGAAAACCTTGCCCGAATGTTCCCTTCAGTGTTTTCATTGGGCACCACCATAGGCACCTCCAAAGAGAATTTCAGTGAAAAACGAATCAAGATACTGCTCCCTTTTCCAATTATCGAAACAGGAACTCCATATCTGGCCTCTTTGCCTTCGAGCTCGAGACTTAGGCATGTCTCAGTCCAATGTCAACAAGCTCCTGTGGCTCAAGACACTATAACTTCCCTTAACTCTCTTATTTTTCAGTGACTAAAAGAGTGTCTCGAAACAAGCCAGAGTCCAATGAACTCTTTGCCTTTACTTGACTGCTTCTGCGTCCTTCTTCATCATAGATCTAGTCTGCACGTGCTGTGGTTCTTCCCCGATGCTTGCTCCCGATCATTGCTTTGGCTGTGGGTGGGGATGAAGGGGATTCTTCAATGGATGTCTTTATGTCTTCACTGATGACTAGCCCTGTGCGTTTGTCTTGCATGGCACCTCGGCTGCAGGCGAAGTCACATCCCTCCCTAATGGACAGCTACTTGAAGTGAAGCTCGCTCCACTTTTTAGTGAGGTTTTGCAAAGTTCATGACCTGATGTCTGGTGAAAAATTTGGAAAACAAAATCCTTTAATTCTGGTTGTTGTAGAATCTCCTTCTGTGTTCTGCGCTGCCCCACACCCCTGTCGCTGGAGCTCATCTAAAATGACAAAGATACTTGAAATTATACACATAGGAACGCACGTAGCTATTTTCCTAACAATTCTATTGCTGCTTGTGCATCCCTTCTAGGTCTAGATGGAGGTGCGAGGGGCGTCCTCATCCGCCTCCCTGTCACTCTCTCCTTGTGGGTTAGGATGGTGGCCCATACCTGGCCAATTATCTATCTTGTACAATGCCGGTGATAGACAATGCAACCCATCCTTTCTTTCATGAGCAATTCCTATTTGGCTATTCTCTCCTTAAGCAGGCTGTCGATTCTCTTTACAACTCTGTCTGTCTGCTTTTGACATTACAATGAAACCAAGCTTATCCATTCAAAGGCTTTATTTAATGAAAAATAAGGGCCATTATCTTGTTTCATTACTTTACATAATTCTTATCTATAAATACTTTTTTGAACCTCTAATTTCACTACACAGGTGGCGTCTGGGCGTGTATACACGATCCATCTTCAGTCCACCCTGAGAAAGGACATACTTCTTGTTAAGAAGGATTTCTGAACTCTGACCTGGAGGGGCAGAGGTTCAGAAGGCCAACCTAGTTTCTTGGAACAGGGTAACCTCTGGACAAGCCAGACCCATCAGGGTAGCTATGGCAGGCGGTCAAGACTAAGTCTCAAGAGGGGTGAGGGTGACTGAAAGACCTCAATGAGCACACAAAGCAAGAACACTTACAAATTACTCCAGACAGGTGTTATATTAAAAATATAGACACATTTATTACAAGGCCTTTGTAACATAGACCATAGCAAAGAATCACAGTAACACTAGATTATACCAACACATCACAATCGATACAATATATATACAAGACCAAAGGGGTCTAAGGGGTTAAAAGCACAAAATATGTAGACCACCAAGATGGGGAAGAAAACAGGCAGTGCAAGTAATCTTTAGACCCAGTTCAACATCAAATATACACCTAAGAGGCAGTTCAAGCCCTACGAAGAGAGGAGCCTTTTGCTCAATAGTACATGCACGCGCTTGTGCCAATGGACAAAATAGGGTCTCAAGCAGCTCAGGAAGGTGGATAAGGTGATGAAGAACAAGTTTCCACTATTCAAGCAGGACCTCCACTTGAGGGCAGGGGCAGTTTTAGAGTGCGGGATTCAGTCGCTATTCCGCAATAGCTGTGGAAAGGAAAGGGGCCTTCGTGCATAAAAGTGGGCTCCTGTGGTAGGGGCCACCGGTTGGGGTAAGGACTACTCACCGGTCCCCAATGCAGGCAGACCCAAACTTCGCCAGTACAGTCCACTTCGCTGGCAGTTTCAATTTCGACAATCAGGACGTCTCGACACAGTGTAGTTTCCGAGATGCAGCAGGGATTCCCAAACAGGACAGTGGCGATTTCTTCGCTCTGGGTGGAGGAATCAGCCCAATTCCACTGCAGCAGGCTTCAGGGTCAAGGGGCTCACAAAGGCAGTGAACTTGCAAAGGTCGCTGCCACAGCAGGGCAACACGGTAACCGCGTTTACTCCGGTTCGGGCGCACTCGTCTCACTTCAGACCTGGGAACGCCAAGTGTACGAAATTCCTTGTGTGCATGCCATGGACACAGAGCTAGCAGTATACCAAGTTTCGAGGGCCTCCTTGAAACAGCGGCGGTAACAGAGCAAACATCCCGTGTAAGCTGGTCAGCCCACTAGTTGGCCCAGGGACACTTCCGAAGAGGCTTACTTGCAGTGTTTGTTGAGGGTGCCGAGAATAGTTGATCCCACTATTCCAATGGGTCGAAGTGTCTTTGCAGACCTTCTAGGACGATCAGATGCAGAGGGGTCCCACAGGACGACAGCGGGCTCAGGGTGCCAAACCTTCCAGTGGGTCACCAGCGGTTCCTCGACTCGGCTTCTTGTTGCAGGATACTTGGCTCCTTATCCTTTGTTCGTGTGAACTCAGGAGATCAACATGGTAATGGTGTTTTCAGCCTCCTCTTATCCAAAGTTCCTTTCGCGCCAAAACGGAGAGGGCCCCATACGTGGACCAATCATGGACCACAGTGGTCCCAGGCATTCAGGGCACTCCAGACTCTCTGGCACCCAGGATATGTATTGGGCACAGACATCCCAGCCCACATCCTGTAGGCACACACACAAGGCATGCAGAAGCCCGCGAAAGCAATGGGTTTCGCGGGAAAGTGCATGACCAAATAAGGACTGACCTGGGTTGACTCGACCTGGGGAAGGTGAAGGGGCAAGATGGCCAAAGGACAAGACAAAGAACCTCGTGGCATGGCCATTTTGGAGCCAGGCCACCTATTCGTGCCAAACGCGGTAAGCGCGGTTAACATGGCAAGAAAGGGTTAAAAATAAAAGAAAACGATAGCTGCCACTAGCCCTGTCCATGACACATCTGCACAGTTCATAAAAAGTCCAGCAAGAGTTTCTAGGGCCTTTGGAATGACTAGAGACCCAAGTGTACTGTAAGGTAAATTACTTTGCACACTTGTTACATATTGCACAAAAGTTGCAACATGAGGATAGGACTAAGGGAAACAAAGTCTCCCAGTACTGACTGTCTTAAGGGCATGTCAGTTTCCCCATAAAATGTGAGCGAAAGCCCAGAGGAGTGCAGCTGAGGGCTGTGCTTCTCTGGCAAAGTTTAGTTGTCAATGGTGTTACAACAGCAGCAACAAGTTTGGGGGTTGACACATGGAGGGAAAATTACATTCAAATATGAAATATTTCCTAACACTTCTATAATCATATACCCAGGTTTATCTATTGATTTTGCAATATCGGCATGGATACTAAAAAAGGTTCCCTATTATTTCAAAAATAATTCTCCTAATAGTGCGCGACATGTGCCCAGCAGTAACCTTTTAACATACGGTGCACTTTACTATACAAAATGCAACGTGTTCTACTTCATTCAAACCAAACCATTCATCGCACTTGTTGCGGCGTGGTTCTTTTCTATTGACGTGCACAAGGCAGTGTAGCTATCTGTTGTGAAGTTATTACATTATGTGGTTATTAATATGGAACGGGAGACATGCATGCAATACTAGAAGCCATGGAAGCGTGGAGTTGGCACTGCTGCCAGGTTCTAAATGATGTCACAGGGCACTAGCTGTATGCTCTGTCCCCAGCATTCTATAGTTGTCAGTTGGAGTTGTCCCTTGCCTACATTGGATGTTTCTAATGTGCTAGGGGTCTTTTACCTGTTTACTGAATAAATCCTTATCACAAAGACTTACCTGCCTGCACGAGTGCCTTCATAACATTGGCGACGAGGATGGGATCTGGATAGCAGACCTGAAGACCCCCAGCAGAGCTATCCAAGGGCCAGCGCCGCTCCGCTTTCCCCTGGCGTAGTAGCGGCGGCCCGCAATCGAAGTGTTTCCTCCCCTTTGTGCCCGTGAGACTGTGGCTGCTCCGCCATCCCGGCGTTGTAGTGACCACCCCCGATCAGCAGCACCGACTGTCCTGTCAGCCAAGTAAGTGTCGCTGCGCTGCTTCCCATCCCACGGCTTTTGCTAACGCTCGCCGCGTTACTTTCCCCGAGACTGCCAGCCATATCATACGCGCTTCGGGGCGACGCTGTGAGGATAAGCGAAGGCCGCTTTATTGTTCTGGACGCCTGCTGTTTTATCGTACTCTGTGGTGCAGGCCAACGCTGTGTCCCGGAAGAGGGAGCAGCACGCAAAGAAAGAGGGAGGATTAGCGTACCCACGGAAGTAGAAGCGCAGCAAGAAGAAGGCCATCATCCATTTGTTAATGAACGCGCAGTGAAAAAGGATTTACCGTACCCACGGTAATAGAAGCGCAGCAAGAAGAAGGCCATCATCCATTTGGTAACGAATGTGCAGTGAAAAAGAATTACCGTACCCACGGAAGTAGAAGCACAGCAAGAAGAAGGCATTCATCCATTTGTTAATGAACGCGCAGTGAAATTGTAGAGCTGACGGTCTCCTTACTGTATTGCAAGGATGAGTGCACAGTGGTAAATTCTGTGAGACTTTGTCAGAGCATAGGGGTACACATTAAAAAGGGGAGAAGAGACATTGCAAAGCCTCATTAAGCAGGACTTTTGAAGATATATGAGTATTTTAAATTGTGCTAGGCGCAAAGGGGACAAAAGTCAAGTAAGCTGCCAGAAGAAGCAAGTCTACAGAGGATTCCAGAACCAGGAGCATGGCAGGTTTACCTGGAATAGCAGGGCCCCCGATATTCATGCCAGTGCCAGGTCCAGCAAAAATACGGTGGGCTCAATGGCGTTAAGGATTTTTGCATTATATGAAGGCAGCTGGAGGAACGTCGTACTCTGGTGAGAGGAAGTTGGCTTTGTTGCTGCATTTCTTAGGATACGAAGGTCAGAGAATTTATGAAACGCTGCCTCAGCCAACGGGAGATGGTAGTGGTGGAGATGACGCTGTCAATGAATTTGATATGGCTCTACTCAAGCTGGACAAACATTTCAATCCCAAGACCAGCACGGTATTGGAACGATATAATTTCCGCATGAGGGTGCAAGCACAAGGTGAATTGGTTGAAGAGTATGTGACAGCTTTGCGGCATTTAGCTTTGACATGCAAGTTTCAAGGATCCTTTGATGAACACATCCGTGACCAGTTTATGACTCATTGTAGGTCCAATAAGATACGCAAAGAATTGTGGCTGAAGGACGACCCCAATCTTGATGAGGTTCTAGATCTTGCTAAACGGGTGGAACACTCATTGGCATGTGTCGCTAAGTTGTCGAAGAATGAAGCAAGCGACCTCAAGGAAGTAAAGAGTGAAGTGCTAAATGTAGCAGATAACAAAGGCAAAAGAAGGGGGAAAACCAAGCAGTCGAGCAGAGTTGTCGGGGAAGAGAAGAGAAACCAAGAGCCAGGGCAGAGGTCTGAAAGAAAAGAGGACAGACTATGTTTTCGATGTGCGAGCAGTACGCATTTTGCTTCATCTGTTGTGTGCCCTGGCTGTAAAGTGACGTGTGCAAAGTGTAAGAGGAAGGGTCACTATGCCAACTGCTGTAAGAACTACCAATTTGGACAATCCGGCCAAAAGAAGGTTTTGTACGTCAATGAGGAAGAAGATGGAAGATCGTCAGAGGAGGAAGTGATAATTCCAATGCAGAATGTCATTGTTAATACCGTGAATGTGGTGTTGGATGGTGAGAAAGGAGACGATTGTGAGCGACCGTATGCGGTTGTGAGTGTGAACGGTCATGAAGTCTCTATGATGGCTGATTCTGGCTCGAAGATTACGTTAGTGTCCAGAAGTGTATATGAGAAGGAGATGTGCGGGGTCGTAGCGCTATTAAGTGAACCGGACATCAATCCTGGAGGGTATAATCAGGACAAGATTGTTTTACTGGGATTTGTATGGTGTGAATTCGAGTTCAAAGGAAGGAGGTGTAGAGGAAAGGTTTATGTCACCAAGAAAGGGCAATCATTGCTGGGGTGGAGAGAACAGAAGAGCTTGGCCATTCTATTAGATCCCAATCACCCCGAGCAGGTCCTTCAGGTGTCTGTGCCTTGCGATAAAGTAGACAAGTATGTAACAGACCATAGGGGAGTTTTTGAGGAAAGTTTGGGAAAGGTGAAGGGATTTCAACACCAAATTATTCTAAAAAGAGGTAGTGTGCCTGTTGTTGCTAAACTCAGGCCGGTACCTTTCTCTTTGAGAGAGGGTGTGAAGAATGAACTCAAAAAACTACTACAGATGGGTGTGATTGAGAGAGCGGGAGGTGTCGAATGGGTGTCACCGGTGGTAGTGGTTAAAAAAAGTTCTGGTGATCTGAGATTGTGCATTGACATGCGTGAGCTCAACAAGTGTGTGATGGTCGACAGGCACCCCTTGCCAAACATGGGTGAGATGTTGACCATGGTGGGCCAGGGCAAGATATTTTCAAAGATATTTTCAAAACTTGATATGGCGTCCGCATACCACCAGGTTGAGCTGACGGAAGAATGTAGAAAGGTTACGGCTTTTATAACGCACAAGGGTGTATTTCAATTTAGAAGAATGCCGTTTGGGTTGGCGTCAGCCTCATCGGTATTCCAAAAGATTATGGATCGGTTGATTGGGTCGGTAAAGGGAGTATTTTGCTTCCAAGACGATGTGCTGATTTGTGGTGAGACGTTAGAAGAACATGACAGGAGTCTTAATGATGTGCTGAAAATTTTCGAGGAGAGAGGCATTACTTTAAGGGAAGAAAAATGTCAGTTTGCGGTATTGTCACGATGCCCGCTCCCGGGGAGCCGGCTCAGGCCCTGCGTCCCCGAAAGCGGACATCAAGTCCCCGGGGAAGGTCCCAGCAACCCCTTATAGGGGCCCTTTGGACAGCGTCCTGGCGCCTATGGCGCCAGGCTCATTATGAAAGTGTTTGGGTGCACTTACCTGATGCAGACCATGCTGCAGAACCCCGGCCTCCTTGAGGCCTGAAAGGAACTACTTTACCTGTGGGACTCATTTACCACCCGGTCGTGGTCGTGGAAGGATACATACCTGATTGGAGGAAGGACACATTCTAGGAACTTCTTCCAAGGCTATTTAAACCACACCCGATCAGCCACACGTGCTTCGCGTTGTTCTGCATCTAGCAGCTGGACGCTCACCGTGTCTGCTCCTGCATCTTGACTTCTGCCACACCTGCCAGCATCCTGAATCACCTGCAAAGGAAGGGAACAAGAGAACAGAAGAAGGAAAAGGCCTCACCTGCTAAATCTGCATCCCAGAGTCATTTCGCCGACAATCCTGAAAAGGAAGACATTTATTTTTAAAAGCACATCGCATCAATCGCTGCAGCGCCGCATTCTACTCACCTTTACAGGGCGCCTCCATGTTCTGCAGCGACCATCCGGATTCGCAGTCGCGCCCCAGCGCCTAGGGAGAAAAAGACAAGAACAAAGGTGAGAGAAAGAAGGGAAAAGGGAAGCTAAAACTCTATGTCAAGACTTACCTGTTGGGTCATTCCCTTTTCATTTCGAGTCCGCGTCGCATCCAGGCATTTTCGGACCCCGGCCCCTAAGGGGAAAAAGACATCAGCGTTAATGAGTGAATGAAAAGACATTACCAAAACACTCATTAAAGACTTACCTGATTTCCACAAGGATTTCACGGCTCACCTCGGGTCGGTGCCTGTTCCCCGGCATTCCGTACCCCGGCCCCTATGGGGAAAAAGACACTAGTATTAGAACATTAATGCATGGACACAAGGGGAACCATTTATAGAAAACTTACCTGGAAGCCAAGCAAGTTTGGTTCTCACCCATCCGAAAATTCAGTGACGTAACTGGATACCAACGCGCCCCTGCATCAGAAGCAGGATGGAGAGCTCGTCCTTCCAGACCCTAAGGTGAGACGCTACGGGGAAGCACAGAAGCCTTTTGAGGAGGGTGAGAGGGGTAAGTGGGAGGCCGATTGTATTACCCCGCAGACAGTTAACCCCATATTCACACCTACAGAAGGATACTTCTGCGAGTCAGACAAGCCAGATTTGGGGCCCGGTCCAGTCAGTCTTCCGAACCCTGCGCATCACCTTAGACGAGGACACAGCAGCGTGAACCAGGCCAGCGCCCCCGTGGGAGTCAGGTGAGCGTTACAGAACGCGAAGACTTCCTACAAATTCCCACCCAGGCGCTATGGAAACTTCTGAGACTGATCAGTTGGCCCAATTACTGGGTGTATTACGGGCCGAAGTACATGCCGCTCGTCAAGAGACTAATGCCCTCAAGAGGGAATTAATAATATCAAAGGAAAGAACTGATGACCTGGCCAGACAGCTTTTGCAAGGTCAAGCTGGACAAACTCCTCTGCCCTGTTCCGGAGGGAACCCCGCTCCTGTGGTTCCCAGTAACCCTGTGCAGATTAATCTACCTGGAAACATGCCGCTGGCCCCACCTGAACGCTTTGCTGGGGACCCCAAACGATTCGCTGTATTCATGAATCAGTGTCGTTTGCACTTCCTATGCAGACCTGGGGCCTTCCCTAATGATCAGACCAAAGTAGCCTTTGTATTGTCATATCTCAGCGGCTGCGCTGCCGATTGGTCAGTTCCACTGGTTACTCAAGATGACCCGATTCTACGTGATTTTCAAGGATTGCAAGCAAGCATGGAAAGGTTATTTGCTCGACACTCTCAGGGGCAGGCTCTGGATGACGAACTTCTATCCCTGCGACAGAGCAATCGGGACCTCCTATCCTATATTGCAACCTTTAATAGACTAATTGTGGAAACGGGATGGCCAGAGGATAAAAGAGTCACGTTATTTTATCGAGGTCTACGCGGAGAACTTAAAGATGTCTTGGCCCAAGTTGTAAATCCGCCCCAAGAATGCACAGAATATATAGACTTGGTGGTCCAATTGGATCACAGACTTCAAAACAGAAAAACAGATCGGTCCAGGTTTGAGACCCGGGTGTTGGTCAAGACCCATGCTTACCCCAAGGGAGTTGATGTCTCTGAGCCTATGCAAATTGGAGGGGTTAAAGAACCCTTAACTCAAAAGGAACGTGAAAGGAGGCGGCAGTTAAAATTATGTCTTTATTGTGGGAACTCTGGACACTTTCTACGAGATTGCCCGGCAAAACCGCCCCGAAAAGCGGTAGGAGCTGCTGATAAAAACCATGAGGACTCTGTTTCGGGAAACGACTCAGCCCGACAAGCGTAGGGGTCCGCTTGCCGAGCTTGAGAACTAACTCTCAGACCTCGTATTTCATTGTGCCAATGGTTCTCGTAGATCCAGAAAAGCCTAAGCGGTTGCATGCAATAAAGGCATACATCGATAGTGGGGCTATTGGAAACTATGTGGATCGTGAATTGGCCTCTAGGATTAACCTCCCTCTCCGTCCTAAAACCAGCAAAGATGTCATCACCACAGTCGATGGAACTGAAATTGCCTCTGGACCGGTAACACATTCCACTACTGGGGTGACTCTTATTGGTCCTGACGGCCATCGGGAGGCAGTTGTGTTTGATGTAATCAAGGCTCCACAGTTTCAGGTTATTCTTGGAATTCCTTGGTTAGAGACACCTAATCCTCAAATTGATTGGCGAGCTAAGAGAATAACATTCCCGGATTGTGCACAAACATGCTACCCAGAAAACCTGAAGATTAATCTAGCATCTGTAACCTCTTCCTCCATGCAATTACCTCCGGAATACCAGGACTTTCAGGACGTCTTCCAAAAGGAACAGGCCAACACGTTACCTCCTCACCGATCGTGTGATTGCCAAATGGATCTGGTGCCCTGTGCACAACCCCCTTGTAGCAGGATTTATGCCCTTACCGAACCTGAGAACCTGCATTTGAGACAATATTTGGATCAATACCTCGCCAATGGTTTTATTCACCCGTCAAAGTCCCCGGCATCCTCGGCTTTGTTCTTCGTGCCTAAAAAAGAAGGCGACCTTAGAACTTGTATCGATTACCGTGCATTGAACCAGATAACGGTTAAAAACCGTTATCCTCTGCCTCTGATTCCTGAACTCCTTGACCAGGTGAAGGACGCTTGCATATACACCAAGTTAGATCTCCGGGGGGCATATCATCTGGTGCGAGTAAAAGAAGGCGACGAATGGAAAACAGCCTTCCGTACAAAATATGGATTATTCGAATACCAGGTAATGCCTTTCAGGTTGTGCAATGCGCCTGCTGCCTTCCAATTCTTCATGAATGATGTCTTTCGGGAACTCATCGATGTTTGTGTTGTCATCTATATCGATGACATTCAAGTGTACTCCTCTTCGGAATCTGATCACAGAAAACACGTTAGGGCAGTTCTGGAAAAACTGCGCCAACACAAACTATTTGCTAAACTGGAGAAATGTGTTTTCCATACCACAGAAGTTGAGTTTCTCGGTTTCATCCTGACACCCAAAGGAGTCCGAATGGACTCAAGAAAAGTGGATGCCATCCTCAAATGGCCATCACCTAGCTCTGTAAAAGGGGTTCAAAGCATGCTCGACTTTGCCAATTTCTATCGCAGGTTTATCCCGGAATTTCCACGCATAGTACAACCCATTACTGCACTCTTGAGGAAAAATAAACGTTTTGAATGGTCTGAAGAAGCCGAGCAGGCCTTCCAGGATTTAAAAGCTAAGTTTACCTCTGCACCTATATTGAAACACCCACGTCCAGATCTCCCGTATGTCGTCGAAACTGACACATCCAGCCTAGCCATGGGAGCAGTTCTGTCTCAAAGAGATCCTGAAACCAACCAACTGCATCCCGTTGCGTTTTGGTCCAGAAAATTCTCGGCACCAGAGATTAATTACGCAATCACTGACAAAAAACTGTTAGCCATAAAGTCCGCTTTTAAAGCCTGGCGGCATTACCTGCTTGGCGCTCGACATACCATCACGGTGATCACTGATCACCGGAATTTACAGTATTTGAAAACCGCCAAGGCTCAGTCATCACGGCAGCTCCGATGGGCTTTGTTTTTCGCTGAATTTGATTTCGTGATTACCTATCAACCTGGCTGCAAGAACGGCAAAGCAGACGCCTTATCCCGAATTGGAATGGGAGAATCTGATACAAACTCAGAACCAGTACCAATAATTCCCGAACAGAGAATTCTAGGCATGACTTTGTTCCAATCGCTTGAAGACATTCAAGTCAGAGTGAAACAACTCCTGGACCCTACAGTCCTACAGGATTGGATACAAAAGGGATCAGACTTTACCATAGATAATGGTTTACCTTATTACCAAGGACGCTTATTCCTGCCGCACAAGGATTTACACAAACTAGTTATTTCAGGTTATCATGATACATTAATAGAGGGACACCCCGGTATTGCCAAGACAATGGAAAAGGTGAAACGACAATTCTGGTGGCCCTCTTGGCGAAAAGATGTTAAATCTTTTGTGATGTCCTGTGGTGTTTGCGCCCAAAATAAAGGTAAAAAGAAAAGACCAGCCGGTCTCCTTCAACCTCTAGACATACCGCCAGCACCCTGGCACACTCTATCAATGGATTTTATTACGGACATGCCTCCTTGTTCGGGGTACAATACTATTCTGGTAATTGTGGTTTTGTTTTCCAAAATGGCCCACTTTATTCCTTTGAAAGGTTTACCTTCAGCTTCTGTCCTAGCCAAAGAATTCCTCGAAAATATTGTTCGGCTACATGGATTCCCATCTATACTAATCTCTGACCGGGGAAGCCAATTCATTTCCCACTTCTGGCGCAAATGTTGTCAAATGGCGCAGATCGACGTAAGATTATCGACCAGTCACCACCCTCAGACCGATGGTCAGACCGAGAGGACGAATCAGACCCTTGAGCTGTACTTACGGTGTATGTTACAGCAATCTGAAAGCAACTGGAAAGACATTCTTTGGATAGCCGAATACGCATATAATAATTCGGTACACTCTGTAACTGGCCATAGACCTTTTTATACCTTGTTTGGACATCACCCTCGAACCTCAAACCTCGACTCACCTCAGAACCTCGGAGTGCCCGCAGTAGAACATCTGCATTCTACCATTACCCGAGCCTTCAAAGAGGCAACCACACATTTACAACAAGCCAAGAGAAAATACAAGGAGAATGCTGACCTACATCGGAGTGAAGCACCTCCGTATCAGATTGGGGATCAAGTGTGGTTAGCTACCAGACATTTACCGCTCAAAGGGCCTCGAACTTTTAAACCAAAATATCTGGGACCTTATTCTATTACGGCAATAATTAACCCAGTAGCGGTTAAACTTGATTTACCAGCTAATATGCGAATTCACCCTGTTTTTCATGTGTCACTTCTGAAACCAGTGGTCCTCGGAACCCGACTACTCAAACTTCCAGAACCTATTCAAATAGATGGGGAACCCGAATTCGAAGTGAAGAACATTTTAGATTCAAAAATGTTTAGGTCAAAGCTTTTCTACCTAATCGATTGGAAGGGGTACGGACCTCAGGAGAGGTCGTGGGAACACAGTGACCATGTGCATGCACCTCGATTAGTCAGGAAATTCCACCGACTCTTCCCAAACAAACCAAAACCCCCGGAGGTAACAACCTTGGGAGGGGCCTTGGGGGGGAGTGCTGTCACGATGCCCGCTCCCGGGGAGCCGGCTCAGGCCCTGCGTCCCCGAAAGCGGACATCAAGTCCAGGGGAAGGTCCCAGCAACCCCTTATAGGGGCCCTTTGGACAGCGTCCTGGCGCCGATGGCGCCAGGCTCATAGAAAACGTCAGTCCTGGCACCATAGGCGCCAGGCTCATTATGAAAGTGTTTGGGTGCACTTACCTGATGCAGACCATGCTGCAGAACCCCGGCCTCCTTGAGGCCTGAAAGGAACTACTTTACCTGTGGGACTCATTTACCACCCGGGCATGGTCGGGGAAGGATACATACCTGATTGGAGGAAGGACACATTCTAGGAACTTCTTCCAAGGCTATTTAAACCACACCCGATCAGCCACACGTGCTTCGCGTTGTTCTGCATCTAGCAGCTGGACGCTCAACGTGTCTGCTCCTGCATCTTGACTTCTGCCACACCTGCCAGTATCCTGAATCACCTGCAAAGGAAGGGAACAAGAGAACAGAAGAAGGAAAAGGCCTCACCTGCTAAATCTGCATCCCAGAGAAATTTCGCCGACAATCCTGAAAAGGAAGACATTTATTTTTAAAAGCACATTGCATCAATCGCTGCAGCGCCGCATTCTACTCACCTTTACAGGGCGCCTCCATGTTCTGCAGCGACCATCCGAATTTGCAGTCGCGCCCCCGCGCCTAGGGAGAAAAAGACAAGAACAAAGGTGAGAGAAAGAAGGGAAAAGGGAAGCTAAAACTCTATGTCAAGACTTACCTGTTGGGTCATTCCCTTTTCATTTCGGGTCCGCGCCGCATCCAGGCATTTTCGGACCCCGGCCCCTAAGGGGAAAAAGACATCAGCGTTAATGAGTGAATGAAAAGACATTACCAAAACACTCATTAAAGACTTACCTGATTTCCACAAGGATTTCACCGCTCACCTCGGGTCGGTGCCTGTTCCCCGGCATTCCGTACCCCGGCCCCTATGGGGAAAAAGACACTAGCATTAGAACATTAATGCATGGACACAAGGGGAACCACTTATAGAAAACTTACCTGGAAGCCAAGCAAGTTTGGTTCTCACCCATCCGAAAATCCAGTGACGTAACTGGATACCAACGCGCCCCTGCATCAGAAGCAGGATGGAGAGCTTGTCCTTCCAGACCCTAAGGTGAGACGCTATGGGGAAGCACAGAAGGGTTTTGAGGAGGGTGAGAGGGGTAAGTGGGAGGCCGATTGCATTACCCCGCAGACAGTTAACCCCATATTCTCACCTACAGAAGGTTACTTCTGCGAGTCAGACAAGCCAGATCTGGGGCCCGGTCCAGTCCGTCTTCCGAACCCTGCGCATCACCTTAGACGAGGACACAGCAGCGCGAACCAGGCCAGCGCCCCCGTGGGAGTCAGGTGAGCGTTACAGGTATCTAAGGTGGACTATTTGGGCCACGAAGTGTCAGCTGACGGGGTGAAACCCAAGGAAAGCATCCTTAACTCGATAAAGGAAATCGAGAAACCCACAACAAAAAGTGAACTTTGTTCATTTTTAGGTATGACAGAGTTTTATCAAAAATTTGTGAAAGACTATGCAACTAAAGTTTGTGAGATGAGGAAAATATTAAAGAAAGGTGCTGATTTCATATGGAGTTGCGAGTGTGATGCAGAATTGACCAGAATCAAAGAGGAAATAGACATGGCAAAGCCTTTGGGATGTTTTGATACAAGAAAATTGTCTATTATTACGGTAGATGCTAGTGAGGGTGGCCTGGGAGCCGTTTTGGCACAGAAACAGGATGATGGGTCGGAAGTTATAATAGCCCATGCTTCACGTGGCCTAAAGTGTGCGGAAGTACGGCATTCAGTTCTTGAAAAGGAAGCTCTCGCGTGTTATTGGGCCGTAGAGAGATTTAAACATTTTGTCTGCGTTGTGGAATTTGTGATCCGGACGGATCACAAACCCTTGAAAGCAATCTTTGAGACGAAAGGTCTGGACAAAATTTCTCGAAGGGTGGCTGGGTGGATCACCAGGTTGCAAGCCCACAAATTCGCGATGGAGGTGATTCCTGGAAGAGAGAACACGTTGGCGGACAATTTGTCTAGAGTCAAGGTTAATTCCCAAGATAGGATTGAAGATGATAACATGGAGATGGTGTTTGTGAGTACAGAAGGCATTGTTTCCAAGCAGGAGTGGTTGGATGAGTTAAGGAAGGATGTGATTTTGAGCAGGGTGATATCCTATGTAGTTTCTGCCGTTTGGCCAAATAAATCGTCCTTGTTGGAGGAAGAAAGACCTTTCTGGGAGGTGAAGGATGAATTGTCAGTTGCGGATGAGATATTGTTCAGGTGGGAGAGGGCAGTAGCACCAGTGGGGATTCGTAGAAAAATTATCGATCTGGCGCACAGTGGACATATTGGCATCGCAAAGACGAAAGGGGTACTGAGGACGGAGTACTGGTGGCCAGGTTTTGATAAGGAAGTTGAAGCTCGTTTGAGTGAGTGCCAATTTTGCATAAAAAGTGGTAAGGGCGTAGAGGCCAAGAGACAACCTTTAATCGATGTTGGTGTTCCGGCTAAAATTTGGAGTGATATAGCTATGGACATATTAGGACCTGTCGATTTGGGATATGGTCGGGGAAGATTTGTGGTTCTGGTTGTCGATTTGTTCTCTAGGTGGGTAGATTTCAAAGTGGTGAGAGAAATATCGGGGGAAAGTATGGTTAAGGTTTTGCAAGAGATCTTTGCAAGTGAGGGTCTCCCAGGAAGTGTCCTCACAGACAATGGCACGCAATTTACCGCTGGATGTTTTCCCAAGTATTTGGAAAAATGTGATTTGAGCCATAAGAGGGCAGCTCTTTATCATCCAGAAACAAATGGAGTAGTTGAGAGGTTGAATAGATGTGTGATGGAGAGCATTCGCATGGGGGAAGAGTGTGGATTTGATAAATTGGTGACTATTCAAAATAGGATGTGGGCATTGTGCATGGCACCCCACGCTACCACCGGTCTATGCCCGTTCGAACTTATGAGAGGTCGAAAACCTTCCTCCATGGCGTGTCCGCCATGGTTAGGCAGGAGCAGATAATCTGATGTAGTCATTGATGAGGTGAGGAAGTCCCTCAAGAAGAAGAAGAGTGAATGGGTTATGCGTGAGAATAAAAGGAGAGGAGGGAAGGAATTGCGTGTGGAGTGTGGTGACTGGGTGAGGATTAAGAAGGGAGTGGTGAGAAAGAAGGGTGACTTGTTGTATTCTGACCCGGTTAGAGTTGTTGCGGCGTTGAAGGGTGCAGTGCGTGTTGCTGGTGGTCAGGTTTGGAATAAAGACCGCATCGCTACGGTAAAAAGATGTCACGTGTAAAGCGGAGGTATTGGGTGAAGTACTTTTATGAAAAAGAGGGAGATGTGTTGTGAAGTTATTACATTATGTGGTTTTAATATGGAAGGGGAGACATGCATGCAATACTAGAAGCCATGGAAGCGTGGAGTTGTCACTGCTGCCAGGTTCTAAATGATGTCACAGGGCACTAGCTGTATGCTCTGTCCCCAGAGTTCTATAGTTGTCAGTTGGAGGTGTCCCTTGCCTGCATTGGATGTTTCTAATGTGCTAGGGGTCTTTTACCTGTTTACTGAATAAATCCTTATCACAAAGACTTACCTGCCTCCACGAGTGCCTTCATAACACTATCCTACCACCCCCATTAATAAGGCTACAGGCATCACCGGTGTACCAGTGCTGTCCCGAGGCCAGAGTGCTTCAGAAAGGTTTTTTAAAAAACTTCCTGCGTTCACCAATCCTTTTCATTGTGCCGCTTTTCCTTCTAAATTTCTACGGACTAAATGTTCATATTTTTTCACATAACAATTTTTCAAATATATTCATTTATCATTATCACTCTTTCATTCACATCCATCCTGTCCATACAATCATAACAAAGCTCCCAATCATACAATTCACTTTGCTTCTTTATTTTTACTTTATAATACTAAACAAATAATGAAATCTGCTCCTTTCAGCGTGAGCTGCGCATTTCAACCTACTGCAATGGCTACTGGGAGTCGTAGTGCTTGCTCCTATGGGTCTATTCAATAACGCTGTGTGCTGCACTAGAGTGCCGCCTGCTCAGAGGTCGCCCCTCCTTTTCCAACATGCTAGTTCTGTGTACACTGTCAACGTCACATAGGCGGAGTCACTGTACACCGTTACATCCTGGTCTGCACGATTTCTCTAGCACAACAATCAGCACCACTAATTCAGCAGACGTGCGGAAAAGTGAGACTGTAGTCATACAGTTGTCAATACTTCAAACCTCTCCATTAATCATGTACTTTACCCCAGCGGTACCTGTATCTCTAAGTCTACTACCCTGATGGATTCTCGAAAAACCGTCAATAAAGAGAATCTCCCCCACTGTCAATATATCTTCCTTTACCTCGAGGGTTCATCATAAAATTTCTCAAAATACAAACAGCCATGAGCCTGCTCAGTTTCTGCGAGTGTTTTCTACTGCACCCATGGCAGAATTCTCTATTCTATGTCTTACTATTTGATCGCCAGTTTTAACATAACCCCCTCATAGGCAGTAGCCTTTCGAGACACTGGGCCTCATTACGACCCAGGCGGTAAGTTACCGCCTGGGTCGTCCCTTTACCGCCATGGCGTAAACTATGTTTACGCCATGGTGGTTGGCGGACTTACCGCCCCATTCCGAGGTCGGCGGGGCGGTAAGTCCCCAATCCCCATTTACCCTTCCCCATTCCCATTTTTGCCCCATAGGGCATAATGGGAGTGGGGAAGGCGTTAATTACGCCACCGTAAATTACGGTGGCGTAATTAACGACAAGGTCCCTTAGCGCCATGGACTTTAACACCTGCTAAAAGCAGGTGTTAAATCCTCCATGGCGCTAAGGGACCTCGGAATCAGGCGGTAAGGGTCGGCGCTGTTTACGCCGCCGTAAACCCCTTACCGCCTGGGTCCTAATGAGGCCCACTGACACACCCTGAGATCTTTCTAAACAGACAAACCACTACATGTTCAATACATTTGGTCACAAAATCATCTTATCACCATACTGTCAGCCTCATAATGGCATACTCGATGGCTGTCAACTTTAGTCACAAGGGGATTCACCCCTCATGACTTGGACCAAAAGAAAACCCTGTGATGTGCACAAGGCCCACCCTAATATGAGTCTCTGAATGTGCACATTTTTATCATATCAGTTCCATTTGCATACATATGGCAAAAAAGGACATTCCTCAATATAGTTTAAACATCCTTTAACTGGAGTTTACTCAATGTTCCTTCTTTCATTCGTCAAAGCCCCTCTTTTATCTCCTCAGCTTTATTCAACAAGCCTTTGTCCACAATAAAACTGGCATTCTCTGCCATGTCTTAATCAAAATATTCAGGGTGCTTTCATGTGAGCATCATTTGCCCAAAAGACCCTCATGTTTACTTGCTCTCAGCCGCTTAAATAATAGACATCCTAAGATTGCTTTGCCATCCTTTTCATGATTTCTTAAACAATTCCCTATTACTGATTTCCCAGTACAGCCAATACATTATTTCTTTATTTTATTTTCTTTTGTTCTGAATCAGAAGCAAGCCTGTGGAAATAAAACATCCCATATATGTTTCCCAGCAAAACCCACTTTACATTGCTAGGCCAAGACAGGGCCTTATTCAACATTAAACTTTTAAAAACAGGTATTTTTCCTTATTTTCAAAAGGACATTTTAACACATGGTGAAGTCTGCTGGGGTGTCCCTTTCAAAAGGTTTTCTCTTCCCTCTGACTTCCCAACATTGTTTTGCAGCCCTAGACAGTTTCTCTGATACAGCAATCTGTTCAAGACAGAGGTCCACTGAAATTGACATGTGCCCTTAGAGCTAGGGTTTCTTTTGAAGCATTAATTTTTGACATTTTGTAGCCCAAAAGTCAAACGTTTTTCCATGCGGCTGAAAGTAAAGCTTCTGTTGATTTCCCAGATCTGGTCTGACACAGCCTGTCATTCAGGGATAATGCTCTCTTCTGCTGGAGCACAATCTGAATATGGATGGGCATGACAGGGCCTCACTGATAAAAGCAGTGTGATGTTGAACAGAGGAAAAGAGCATCAGGGCAGCATCCCTTTCAATGTAAAATATTCCATTTTCAATGGGAACTTTTTCACAAACAGCAGAGCAGCACAGCTTTTCACTCTGCTTCTTTAGTACACACAAGAACACACCCTGGAAGCCTTTCTAGGTGTGCCCCCTGTTCCAACTTGCCCAATGGTGCTTGGCAAAACAGTGCAGCCATCATTTTGTAGCTGCAAAACACAGTTTTGATGCGGGCAATGGTGCTCAAAGGAGCCAGCACAGCCATTTTGCTGTTAACTGCTGAAATGCTGCTTGGTTATGGATGGGAATTCTGATGAGTGGGTCAATGTATCCCACAAATCCCCCCCCCGACTCTTCTGAAACTTCTTGTCGAGGGAGAGTAGGGCAAAGTGGGGTTCATCAGGTAGAGTCCTTCTTCCATCAGGGAGCGGTATACCACAATCCTCCCGTCGTCTCTCGGAGTGTGGAGCAACACATACAGCTTTCCCTTAGGTTTTTCTTTGTGGTGTGGAGCAACACCCCAAGATTTTCTTTGATCTTTCCTTTCCAGGTCCCTGGGGAAGTCCTCCGTGGTCTATCAATGGGCAGAACCAGTACGAATCTAGTGAATAAATAAGAACCGGTTACCACATTTTCCCACTGATTGCCTTCCCGGAAGTTTGACGGCAGTGGGACACACATGCATTGCGATCATTACAGTTCTTAGACGATAAAGACAAATAATCACTCACAAGACACAGATAACTATTGGTGTGACTAGAATTTTCGGGGATCCCTTTCATTCTGACACCGAAGAAAAATGCTCCATGTTAAATAGTTTTACCTATACCTGCCAACGCTCCTTAGGGGATACAGATTCTATAAGCGACAGGTGAAATTTTATGTACAATTTCAAAAGGATCGCACCAGCTGGGGAAATATTTCCGCTCCTTGGTCTGGTTCCTTTGGAAATTGTACAAGTAAACCCTGTCTCCTACTTGGTATTCCTATTTGGTTGTGTTTAAGTCATATTGAGTCTTCATCCACTCTGCAGAGTTTTCCAGATTCCGCTGAGCGTACGCAAAAGCATGTTGAAGGTGTTTTCTTAGATTCTCAACATACTCATGAGTTGTGGAGGTGTTTATCATTGTCTGCTCTTGTGTTCTATAGAGCAGATGCTGAGGTAGCACCATCCTTCGCCCAGTCATTAGCTCAAATGGAGACATCTTGGTTGCAGAAGATGGTGTATATCTGATGGCCATCATGACAAGCGGTTAACAGATGTCCCAACTTGGCCCCGAATCTGCAACATTGTTAGAATCCTCACAATGGTTTTATTGTACCACCAACTCCCCCACTAGAGGCCAACAGTACGCAATGTGAAGTTTCCTTTTTACCCCAATTATCTCCCACATCTTTGTCATCACTTTGCTGGTGAAGTGACTACCTCTGTGTGACTAAATCCTTTCGGGGTAGGCCAAAATGAAAGAAGATGTGGTTGATCATCAGGGCAGATACTGTTTCTGCCTTGCAATTTGGGGCCGGTAGACATTCAACCCATTTGGTAAACAAGCATGTTAATGTTAACATGTACTTGTTCCCCCTAGAGGAGCGAATCATGGGCCCGATAAAATCTACTTGTAAATCTGACCAAGGCAGTGTCATCCCCCTCTTCTGGAGGGGAGCTTGGTATGCTAGTGAAGTTGGATGAAATTGTGCACACACAAGACACCCCTTCAAGCATTGGTCGAGGTCCTGCCCCATGTGTGGCCAGTATGCAACCTCCCGCAAGATTTCTTGAGTAGTATGAAACCCCTGAGGACCGGCTGTGGCCACGTCATGGGCATGACTTAGCACCAGGCTTTGGAATGAGGTAGGGACCACCCACTGGTCACAACCAGATATGGATCTCCTTACCAACAAACTGTCTTGGATTCAGAACATTTTGGGACACTTCAAGTCCCTGAGGTCCTCTTTCCCAATGTAATAGGTATCCGTCAGAGGAAAGTTCTCAGGGTCCTCAAGGTCTTGATAACCTTTCCCAATAATTGGATTCCCTTTTTGTGCCTTGATTAAATCAGCATCTGGGGTCTCCTTACTCCACTGGGCAGTTGAGAGTTCATTGTGAGCATTTGTTTGGGACCTAGTAACAGCAGTGACCTGGATTTCCCCCAACAGGGACTCGATCTCGAGGAGATCCCCCTGGATAGCTCCAGTTTTGGCCAGCTGATCAGCTAGGTCATTTCCAGTTTTGTCTGGCCCCTCTATTCTGGAATGACTTTTGATCTTCTTCCAATGGATGGTCATCCGATTAGAGGAGACCAGATCATCAATATTTTGGATTAGCTTGCCATGTTTGAGAGGTTAGCACACAGCATGCCTCTGGTTTTCCAATTTACCAGGTGCTCCATGAACCCCTTCCCGACATAATCTGAATCAGTGATTATGACCAGTTCATGGAGTTTTTGTTGGACGGCAGTGAGGATGGCCTGATGAACTGCCATCAACTCTGCCACCTGACTACTACAGGGACTGATTTTGTACCCAGCGGTGGGTTCCGGGGCATCATTCACTGAGGCATTCCCAACGCCGGCCACCAGTTCTTTTTCCCGTTGTTGTCAAAATGGTAGGCGCACCCGTCCACATAAACTGTGGCCATCCCCTGGCACTTTTCTTCACAGACTTTGTGCGGGGAATTCAGGTAAGCCTCCATGTTGTCCTGGGTTTTAAGACTTTTGTCCTCAAGACAGTTTTCTCTGGCACAATCATGCAAGTCAGTCAGACCTTGCACGAGGGGACTCTTCTTGTTTTGGCCATAGCTGACCTCCACAGGAAAGCCTTGTATTGACAGAATCCAGCAAGTAATCCTGGAATTACTCACATTTACGGCCCGGATTCTGTCACTTTGGAGGTATTGCAAAGGCTGGTTTGGAGTCTCCACTATGATGTGTTCCCCCTGGATGAACGGGCGGTAATTCTTCCATGCCCAAAACGTTGCCAGGAGTGCCTTCTCACAATCATTGAATTTTTCCTCCACAGAGGATAAAGTCTTGCTTGCATACGAGATGACTTTATTGACTTTGTCATGCTTTTGATATAATACTGCTGCCAAGCATGTATTCAAGAACCCGGTCTCCAAGAAGAACTCCTTGTTTTTGACAGGGTAAGCTAGACAAAGTGCTTGTGAGAGACTTCTTTTAAGTTGTTTTACTGCCTCGGATTGTTCTGGACACCACTCCCACTTGACCCCCTCGCTTCAACAGATGGATCAGGGATCTTGTAACATCTGTGTAATCCTCAATGAACTTCCTACTGTAATTGGTCAGTCCAAGGAGGCTTCTCAGCTCACGCAGAGTTGTGGGGTCTTTCAGTTTTAGGAGTGCTTCCACTTTCTTCTCCTGGGAACAGAGACCCTCAGGAGTTATTTCATGTCCCAAGAAGTTGACACAGGTTCTGCACCACTGCACCTTTTGGAAGGACAGTTTTGCTCCGGCAACCCTCAACTGGGTCAGAACATAACGGATTTCTGCTATGTGTTCCTCCACAGTTGAGCTTTTTATCAGGACATCATCCACATAGGCCAGGTTACCCCTTTCACCCAAGTCGGCCATGGCCTTGTGTAGGAAGATGGTGAATTTGTTGCCGGAGTTTATGTAGCCGAAGGGAGTCCAGACCCATGTGTACTGATGCACCCGAAGGTAAAGGACAGCTTGTATTGGTCATCCCTACTGACAGGCACGGTCCAGTATCTATTTGTCAGGTCAATGGCAGTGTATAACTTTGACCCCTGGATCTGGGCCAGCTCTTGGTGAATTTAGGGGTTAGGCCATCAGGACATGTGAACCTGTTTATTGAGCTCCCTAAGGTATGCGCAGAGTCTCCATTGGCCATTTGGTTTTAAAATCCCCAGCACCGGATTATTAAAGTTGCTGTGGACTGGACGAATTATCCCACGGGACTCAAGGTTTTTGATGATTTCTGTCAGGGACTCCATGGATGCGAGAGGCAAGCGACATTGCTTCACAAACACGGGAGTCATTCCAGGGTCTGTGGGAATTGCTGTAGTATGGATCTCGGTGCAACCAGAGTCGTACGAGTCCACAGCAAAGATATCTTGAAAATCTACAAACACCTGCTTCAACTTTTGCTTTTGCTCCGGAGTCTCACAGGCATCAGCTAGGTTGACCCGCTCTTCAACCATTTGCCTGAAGCCTGGAAGGACTTCGGGTTTTGCTATCTCAGCAGCCTCCTCCAGCTAGGTGGAGAGGTCTCTGGTTAGAGTATTGACCTGGACAGAGGGTTTCAGGTAGGCAAGGTTGTCATTGGGGACCTGGAAGATCACCTCATCCTGCCTGATGTCACAAGTCACCTCCTCCCCGTAAGGGCAGGAAGAGTACACCAGGAAATTCCCCCCTTGCTGTGTGAAGATCCTGTCTGGTGGTATGTCATTGTCACCTTCATTGTCAAGGCAGTCATTGGGGATTGGGCCTATCAGGTTGTTTCCTAGATCCATGGAAAAACGTTGGTCATCAACCGCCATTCCAATAATGGTGCCTGCGCCCAGAGTGATACTCCTAGGGTTGCTGTTATCCATCAATATTGGAATGGTGTTGTGTTCTACATTGACTAATGGTGTTGGGTTTAACCCCAACCCCTGCTATTGGAGGTGGGCATTGAGGTGTACATATGGGTCAGAATTTTTCAGTTTCTGTCCTCTTTAAATTTTTAATTCAAGTGGGAATTGTCGGGTCCGCCCGGGGATGGTGACCTCTACGATTTGAACCTCAACTGCAAACGGCAGCAATTGGGCTGACCAAAATGCTTTTTCTGAAATATCAAAGTCTATGGGATTGCCCCTAGTCAGGACCAGGCTTTGTAATTTATCAGGTCCAAATTAATTGCAAACCGATTGAGAATGTCACTGCCTAAATAGAATTCAGCAGGGACATCTCGCACGACGTAGCAATTGTGTTCTATGCTTTTGTTACCTATAGAAATTTTGAGAATACACATGCTAAGCAGAAGATGTTTGGAATTGGGTGTTTCCAGGCCCATTTACCACTTATTGATCAATTTAAATGTGGGAATGGCTGGATCTTTTGTCATCTTTCTGAGCATGGCTTCGCTGAGGAAGCTCTTCCACTGTTCACGCACACTCGGACGAGAACAGACTCCTTCCCCTCATTTAACTGAATAGAGAGGAACAACTGTTTTCAAATTTTCTGAAGGTCAGCTAAACTTTACGCTGTTTTCTCATCACTTTTGACTATGGAATTGGGATTTTCAGATTATGATTCAGTATAAAATGTCAAAGTATATCCTTCCAGTGTGGAATGCCACTTAAAACTGGAAGGAATTTTGATTTTCAGGAATGGAGAGGAGTTCCTATCACCAGTTTGTGGTCCTACAGCAATACTGTCACATCAGGTATTTGATTATTCTGGAAATGAAACTCAATATGTTCAGATTTTCGTTCAACCATGTGGCATGTGCCATTTAAACTAACATGGTTGACACTCTGTTTTAATTTTATTGGCCTGTTAGTCTGAGTCCAGAGTACCTTGTTCACACAGTCTATTAGGGGAGGCAACCAGCGGAGGATGTCATTCCCTGGTAGACAGGGTGTTCCCTCTGGAGTCACGACTATGACCGGGTGTTTCACCTTATGTTGCCCAATTTTTATTTCTAAATATGCAGTAGCCTCGACAGGAATTTCATTCCCATAGAAGTTCTGGAGTTTTCCAGTTAGAGGTGAGAGGGATCTGGTGTCTCTCCCTCCTTCCTGAATTTAGCTGCTCAAAAGCCCTTTTTGACAGAAGAGTGGCTTGGGATCCTGTGTCCACCAGTGCTGAAATTGTACATTGACCTTGCACTTGAACAGGAACATAAAATATCCCCTCCTTCTCTTCAAGTGGGCAAAGGTAATGGGCATTTTGGGCATGCTGGGTGGTCAATTATTTTATTTTGGACTCTGACACGGTGTCATTTTGGATAATTTTCTGTGCCGGAGTCTGGGACTCTGTAATAACAATTTGGCATCCTGAAATAGTGGACATTTTGGAATCTCCTGCTTCTCTTAGCTCTGTGCTGCCCCTACCCCTTACCTGGTGGCAGTCACACTACAACCAATTTGTGGGTAGGATCCCTCCATTACTATTTTTCTCTCGGGATGACCATTCTGGGGTTCCGGGATGGGTGACTCCGAGTCAGTCCCCACGCCCACCCAGTCTTCACTCAGATCTCTTGGGACCCATTTTTCTTTGGGAGGAATTCCCCCGTCCCTGAAGGAGAAGATTCTTTTCCCAGAATCCTTTAAGGATTCTTCCCCTTCAAACTGGAGGACACTAACTTCCTCCACAAAATGTGCTTTTTTTGAGGTCTTTCTTTCTCCTGCCCACCCTCTGTTCCCTGGGTTGCAGATTTTCGGGGGCACGAGATTTTAGTTCCACTGTGTCCAGGGGCTTTTCACAGGTAAGGAAGGAAGCTTCCTCTAGGGCTTTACACCCCCCTTCCTCCCGGGCCTCCTCCTCTGGAACCGGTGAGTTGTCAGTGATCTCTCCCCGTCACTGTTCTGGGGTGTCAGACCCTTGGTTTGCAGGGTTCTGAGCCGCCATGTTTATCTGAAGGTTCTGCTGAGCCCTCAACATGCGACCCAGATCCTGTGTGAGGTTCTGGACCTGGCACTCCAGTTGGAACACCCGTTGCAACTGGTATGGGGGTCTTTGTTCATACCTAGGGGGTTCACTGGAAGGGTAACTATCCCTTCTCCTGGAGTACCCTGGGTACTGGGGATTTTGGTAACCCTCCACCCTTAACCTCCCCTCTCCCGTTTTGGGTTGTCTGGGCTCCTGAAACCGAGGAAAGAAAGGAGGGTTGTCCTGAACGGTGGGGTTTTGAGGATACCGGGGAAAGAAACTTAACCCAGGATTTGGGGGATTACTGCCCTCCTGAGGGAAGTAAGGAGGAAAATTTCCTGAGGGAGTACTTACCTGGCAGGACCCCCCCCTTGGGCTGGGGGAGTCCATACATACGCGAAGATAGGTTGGTTGCCCTTGTACCGGGGACCTACATAATCAGGTGAGTTAGGGGTCTGATTGGTGGGATTACCTCCCTAACTGCCTGTCATGACCCCAAATGTCCCCAAGGCCCCAGTTGGTAGTATTGGTGGGACCTGGTCTAGGAGACTGGTTGCCTGGTGCAGGAACAGGCTGCTGCCAGGGCTTTATGCAAATAGCCCCATCCAAAAATGGCCCCCGAGTTGGACTATTCGGTAGGATCCAACATGGCCTCTAGAGGGCCACAGTACATGTATCCATGGTGGTCAAGTGGTGCTGGGTGGGCCCAGTCCTATATAAACCCCACCCTGGGCCACACCCAGCACTTCGCGTTTTCTCTGGCTGCTGGCGTGATGCTTGCCTGTCACAGATCCGTTTCGTGCTGCACTAAGTGTCAAGACTCCAAGAACTCAGCGCTGCACTACGTGTCAAGACTCCAAAGCCCAGCGACTTACCTGATACTCACCGTGACTTCTGTGGAACTCCTCCGATACCACAGGATCAGCATCGCTGCAGCATCGCTTGTGGGCTACGCCCACTGGATTCCTCCCGCGCGTCTGTGTCCAGGTACATCCGCCGCTCCTGAAACAGCAAAGAACACGGGGGTAAACTGTGGTCTAGCTGTACTACCAGATCTATGTAATCTGCACATAGATAGAACAAGGTGGTTCTTTGGTCCTCAGGCCAGTTGGTTTCAGCCACCAGCCGATTAAACATGGTGATGTATGCGAGTAAATCCTAACACCTGCTTCAACTTTTGCTTTTGCTCCGGAGTCTCACAGGCATCAGCTAGGTTGACCCGCTCTTCAACCATTTGCCTGAAGCCTGGAAGGACTTCGGGTTTTGCTATCTCAGCAGCCTCCTCCAGCTAGGTGGAGAGGTCTCTGGTTAGAGTATTGACCTGGACCGAGGGTTTCAGGTAGGCAAGGTTGTCATTGGGGACCTGGAAGATCACCTCATCCTGCCTGATGTCACAAGTCACCTCCTCCCCGTAAGGGCAGGAAGAGTACACCAGGAAATTCCCCCCTTGCTGTGTGAAGATCCTGTCTGGTGGTATGTCATTGTCACCTTCGTTGTCAAGGCAGTCATTGGGGATTGGGCCTATCAGGTTGTTTCCTAGATCCATGGAAAAACGTTGGTCATCAACCGCCATTCCAATAATGGTGCCTGCGCCCAGAGTGATACTCCTAGGGTTGCTGTTATCCATCAATATTGGAATGGTGTTGTGTTCTACATTGACTAATGGTGTTGGGTTTACCCCAACCCCTGCTGTGGGAGGTGGGCATTGAGGTGTACATATGGGTCAGAATTTTTCAGTTTCTGTCCTCTTTAAATTTTTAATTCAAGTGGGAATTGTCGGGTCCGCCCGGGGATGGTGACCTCTACGATTTTAACCTCAACCGCAAACGGCAGCAATTGGACTGACCAAAATGCTTTTTCTGAATCATCAAAGTCTATGGGATTGCCCCTAGTCAGGACCAGGCTTTGTAATTTATCAGGTCCAAATTAATTGCAAACCGATTGAGAATGTCACTGCCTAAATAGAATTCAGCAGGGACATCTCGCACGACCCAGCAATTGTGTTCTATGCTTTTGTCACCTATAGAAATTTTGAGAATACACCTGCTAGGCAGGAGTTGTTTGGAATTGGGTGTTTCCAGGCCCATTTACCACTTATTGATCAATTTAAATGTGGGAATGGCTGGATCTTTTGTCATCTTTCTGAGCATGGCTTCGCTGAGGAAGCTTTTCCACTGTTCACGCACACTCGGACGAGAACAGACTCCTTCCCCTCATTTAACTGAATAGAGAGGAACAACTGTTTTCAAATTTTCTGAATGTCAGCTAAACTTTACGCTGTTTTCTCATCACTTTTGACTATAGAATTGGGATTTTCAGATTATGATTCAGTATAAAATGTCAAAGTATATCCTTCCAATGTGGAATGCCACTTAAAACTGGAAGGAAGGTTGATTTTCAGGAATGGAGAGGAGTTCCTATCACCAGTTTGTGGTCCTACAGCAATACTGTCACATCAGGTATTTGATTATTCTGGAAATGAAACTCAATATGTTCAGATTTTCGTTGAACCAAGTGGCATGTGCCATTTAAACTAACATGGTTGACACTCTGTTTTAATTTTATTGGCCTGTTAGTCTGAGTCCAAGGTACCTTGTTCACACAGTCTATTAGGGGAGGCAACCTGCGGAGGATGTCATTCCCTGGTAGACAGGGTGTTCCCTCTGGAGTCACGACTATGACCGGGTGTTTCACCTCACGTTGCCCAATTTTTATTTCCAAATATGCAGTAGCCTCGACAGGAATTTCATTCCCATAGAAGTTCTGGAGTTTTCCAGGTAGAGGTGAGAGGGATCTGGTGTCTCTCCCTCCTTCCTGAATTTAGCTGCTCAAAAGCCCTTTTTGACAGAAGAGTGGCTTGGGATCCTGTGTCCACCAGTGCTGAAATTGTACATTGACCTTGCACTTGAACAGGGGCATAAAATATCCCCTCCTTCTCTTCAAGTGGGCAAAGGTAATGGGCATTTTGGGCATGCTGGGTGGTCAATTATTTTATTTTGGACTCTGACACGGTGTCATTTTGGATAATTTTCTGTGCCGGAGTCTGGGACTCTGTAATAACAATTTGGCATCCTGAAATAGTGGACATTTTGGAATCTCCTGCTTCTCTTAGCTCTGTGCTGCCCCCACCCCTTACCTGGTGGCAGTCACACTACAACCAATTTGTGGGGAGGATCCCTCCATTACTATTTTTCTCTCGGGATGACCATTCTGGGGTTCCGGGATGGGTGACTCCGAGTCAGTCCCCACGCCCACCCAGTCTTCACTCAGATCTCTTGGGACCCATTTTTCTTTGGGAGGAATTGCTGTCATGATCTCTGCTTCCAAAAGATCAGGACTTGCCCGACTCCCTTGGAAGCAGACCCATAACCCCGGTTCCGAGTGCCAGCCAGTCCCAATTGGGACCTTTTGGACCCAGTCCTGGCGCCAGTGGCACTAGGCTCATAAAGATGTCCAGTCCCAGCGCTGGAAGCGCCGGGCTCATAATGCTTGGGTGGACTTACCTGCAGCAGACCATGCTGCTTACTTACCTGCCAGTTGAACCCCTGATCCTCTTCTGTTTGGGACTACTTTTCCTGTTGGGTGGGGCAGGAGCCACTCCCTAGGTTTAGAACACTGGAACTCTTCTGGAAAGCAGGAACTCTTTTCTTACCTAGGCGTGGCTGTGGTAGGAGACATCTAAGCACTACAGGAGGCTATTTAAACCACACCCGATGGATGAATCTTGCTTTGCGTTATTCTGCATTCTCTGCAGCAGAACGCTCATTGTGTCTTCTGCTTCTGATCCTGGGCCTAATGGAACAAAGGCTTACCATCCTGGAATCCAGTCTTCAGCAGCACCTGTAAAGACAAAGAAAGAACAGGTTAGCACTACGGTCTTCAGTGGCAGCGCATCTCTTACCTGGTCCATCGGCTGTCACCAACGCCTCGCGCTGCATTCCGGCATCTGAAAAACAAAGGCTTACCTACTCTTCGCATGCTCTGGAGGTCTTCGCACTGCATTCCGGCATCTGAAAGACAAAAGCTTACCAGCTCTTCGCACGCTCCGGAGGCCTTCGGCGCTGCATCCCGCATCTGAAGGTGCGTTTAAAGACATTGGGCAACTTTATCACTCACGTGCCATTACTCCTTCCCACGCCAAATCCAGTGGGTATTCCAGCACCCTTCAGCTTCTCTAAAGCTCCGAACTTGTACCTGCAAGATAAAAGGGACAGTTAGTGCGCATCGTGAAGCAGGCTACAAGCGCTTACTTACGTGCTTCCAGGCGCTTCTATTCCTCACGCGGGTTCGATCCTCAACTCTCATCAGCCCGCCATCCGCCATCGCCAGAACCCTGCAAAACAAGAGATATCATTACAAAAGAATTTTAAGACATTTGAAGTGCCCAGAACTTACCGTTCGTGCAGTTAACGACGGACAGCAGTCCTCTGAGGTCAAGAGGCCTGCACCCTTATCCAGTGAAGAAACTGGTTACGGCACCCTGCCCCGAGGCAGATGGAGAGCTCGGCGTTCACTTACCTAAGGTGAGGGCGTTAACCTTTGGGGTTCTACAGGAGAAGAGAAAGGGAAGAGGAGAGAGGCACCCAATAACCCCAGTTCATTAATCCCATATTTTCTATCTGCAGACATCTTACTCTTTGTGTCAGACATACAGTGCACAGAGGTCCAGCCCAAAGAGCCAACCGTGTGTTACACATCACCTTTGAAGATACGGCATTCACCCAGTCAAGACCGGCGCCTCTGCGGGAATCAGGTGAGCGTTACAATTCCCCCGTCCCTGAAGGAGAAGATTCTTTTCCCAGAATCCTTTAAGGATTCTTCCCCTTCAAACTGGAGGACACTAACTTCCTCCACAAAATGTGCTTTTTTGAGGTCTTTCTTTCTCCTGCCCACCCTCTGTTCCCTGGGTTGCAGATTTTCGGGGGCACGAGATTTTAGTTCCACTGTGTCCAGGGGCTTTTCACAGGTAAGGAAGGAAGCTTCCTCTAGGGCTTTACACCCCCCTTCCTCCCGGGCCACCTCCTCTGGAACCAGTGAGTTGTCAGTGATCTCTCCCCGTCACTGTTCTAGGGTGTCAGACCCTTGGTTTGCAGGGTTCTGAGCCGCCATGTTTATCTGAAGGTTCTGCTGAGCCCTCAACATGCGACCCAGATCCTGTGTGAGGTTCTGGACCTGGCACTCCAGTTGGAACACCCGTTGCAACTGGTACGGGGGTCTTTGTTCATACCTAGGGGGTTCACTGGAAGGGTAACTATCCCTTCTCCTGGAGTACCCTGGGTACTGGGGATTTTGGTAACCCTCCACCCTTAACCTCCCCTCTCCCGTTTTGGGTTGTCTGGGCTCCTGAAACCGAGGAAAGAAAGGAGGGTTGTCCTGAACGTTGGGGTTTTGAGGATACCGGGGAAAGAAACTTAACCCAGGATTTGGGGGATTACTGACCTCCTGAGGGAAGTAAGGGGGGTAGTTTCCTGAGGGAGTACTTACCTGGCGGGACCCCCCCCCCCCTTGGGCTGGGGGAGTCCATACATACGCCAAGATAGGTTGGTTGCCCTTGTATCTGGAACTTACATAATGTGGTGAGTTAGGGGTCCGATTGGTGGGATTACCTCCCTGACTGCCTGTCATGACCCCAAATGTCCCCAAGGCCCCAGTTGGTAGTATTGGGGGGACCTGGTCTAGGAGACTGGTTGCCTGGTGCAGGAACAGGCTGCTGCCAGGGCTTTAGGCAAATAGCCCCATCCAAAATGGCCCCCGAGTTGGACTATTCGGTAGGATCCAACATGGCCTCTAGAGGGCCACAGTACATGTATCCATGGTGGTCAAGTGGTGCTGGGTGGGCCCAGTCCTATATAAACCCCATCCTGGGCCACACCCAGCACTTCGCGTTTTCTCTGGCTGCTGGCGTGATGCTTGCCTGTCACAGATCCGTTTCGTGCTGCACTAAGTGTCAAGACTCCAAGAACTCAGCGCTGCACTACGTGTCAAGACTCCAAAGCCCAGCGACTTACCTGATACTCACCGTGACTTCTGTGGAACTCCTCCGATACCACAGGATCAGCATCGCTCGTGGGCTACGCCCACTGGATTCCTCCCACGTGTCTGCGTCCAGGTACATCCGCCGCTCCTGAAACAGCGAAGAACACGGGGGTAAACTATGAACTGTCCACGCCACCCAAACCCCTTGGATGCATGCTTTGAAAGTGTACATAGACTGCGGAGCAGTAGGCAATTACATGGACATCACAATGGCCCTACGGATAGGTGTGCCCATCAAGAAACGGGAAAGAGTTGATAACATATTGTCCGTGGATGGAACTCAGTTGTCATCTGGGCCATTGACCCAATGTACTGGAACCGTTGAATTGCTATGCCATGACGGTCATCAGGAAAGAATTGTCTTTGATCTCATCAATGCCCCCCAATTCCAACTGATCTTGGGAATGCCCTGGTTGGTGTGCCATAACCCAGTCATAGATTGGCGTGCTCATACAGTAACATTCCCAGCCAAATGTGTCCAAACCTGCTATCCTGCTTCAACTAAAGGCCAAGAGGACCCCGGACCAGTAACAAAGGTATCAGGAACTGTTCTTGGAATCAAAGGGCAACTACCTCCGGAGTATGATGACTTCCAAGACGTCTTTCACAAGGAACAGGCTAACATTTTACCACCCCACAGGCCCTACGAATGCCAAATCGATCTGATTCCAGGAGCGCAACTTCCATGTAGCCGTATTTACGCTCTTACTAAAAGGAAGAACCAACACCTACGTGAATACCTAGAACAGCATCTGGCCAACAGATTCATTCGGCTTTCCAAGTCCCCTGTCTCCTCAGCTCTCTTCTTCGTCCCCAAACAGGAGGGGGATCTCAGGACCTTCATAGACTATAGCGGACTCAACAAAATCACCATTAAAAAATGGCATCACTTGCCCTTGATTCCTGTACTCTTAGACCAAGTAAAGGGAGCAAAGATCTATACAAAATTGGACCTCATGGGGGCCTACCACCTGGTTCGCGTGAAGGCCGGGGAGGAATGGAATATGGCCTTCCGCACCAAGTTTGGGCTATTTGAGTACACTGACATGCCCTTTGGACTATGCAATGCGCCAGCCGCATTCCCATACTTCATGACGGATGTACTGAGAGAACTATTGGACGTCTGCGCAATGGTGTACATTGACGACATCTTGATTTACTCTGAATCTGTCGAAGAGCATGTGCACCATGTAAGGGCGGTCTTGGCAAAGCTGCGTCAACGCCATTCGTTTGCAAAACTCAAAAAGTGTGCTTTTCATGTCACCACAGTGGAGTTCCTCAGATACATACTCAGCCCTTAGGGCATCCAGATGGATAATCGCAAGGTGGAAGCAATACTACAATGGCCTTCGCCCTCTTTGATCAAGACAGTCCAGAGCTTCCTAGGCTTTGATAACTTTTATAGGAGGTTCATCGCTGACTTCTCAGAGATTGTCCATCCCATAACATCATTACTCCGTAAGAACTGCATCTTTAAATGGACCACTGAAGCCGAAAAGGCTTTCCAGCAACTGAAACAGCGATTTACCATTGCACCAATACTCAAGCATCCAAATCCAGAACTCCCGTTTTTGGTGGAAACGGATGCTTCCAATGTAAATATGGCGGCAGTTCTTTCCCAGAGAGACCCTAACACCAACTAGTTACACCCAGTAGCCTTTTGGTCTCGTAAGTTCAATCCGGTAGAACTGAACTATGCGGTGACCGACAAGGAACTTCTCGCCATAAAAGCTGCATTCAAGGAATGGCGGCACCATCAGTTGGGAGCACGACACCCGGTGGCAGTGCTTACCAACCATCGCAATCTGCAATTTCTACGGACAACCAGGGCACAAACGCCACGACACCTGCGATGGGCCCAGTTCTTTTCAGAATGCGATTTCACCGTCAGCTATCGTCCCGGGGTGAAAAACAGAAAGGCGGTTGCGCTGTCACGAATTGGCTGGAGTACTGAAAAGGAAGATGCATACGCAAGTCCTCCTCCATTGCCCATCATACCCGAAGAAAAACTAATAGGGATAACCACCAATCATCTGTCTACACTGGAGAATTTACACAAACAGATCAAGAAACCATTACCCCAACGCAAGTAAAGACATGGGTTTCGCAAGGACCGCAAGGTTCTGCAACCAACGGCCTACCATATTATCGAACGTGCCTTTACCTACCACATCTAGCAATGCAAGAGCAGGTCATGAACACCTACCACGATGCTCTTACAGCAGGACATCCTGGCATAGCAAAAACCATGGCAAAGATTCAGCAACATTTTTGGTGGCCTACATGGCGGAAAGACATAGTGCAACACGTGAAATCTTGTGATATCTGTGCTAGGAACAAAACGCCAAGAACCAAGCCACAGGGTTGCTTTGTCCCTTATCGATTCCACCAGCCCCATGGCACACTATCTCATTGGAGTTCATCACAGAGCTGCCCTCCTGCGGTGGTTATAACACCATATTGGTAGTGGTCGACCTCCTAACCAAAATAGCACACTTCACCACTTTGAAAGGCATACCCAGGGCAGGAGTGTTAGCTCAAACCTTCCTAAACAACATCGTCAGGCTGCAGTTTGTGCTCATGTTCTGGAGGGCCTGCTGTGCCAAGGCTCAGATCGAGGTCTGCCTGTCTAGCAGCCATCATCCACAGATGGACAGTCAGACCGAGAGGACAAATCAATCGCTCGAGCAATACCTCCAGTGTATGCTTGCCCAGACAGACCAGAATTGGATGGAGCTACTATGGGCAGCTGAATGTGCCTACAACAACACAGTTCACAGTTCCACTGGCATTTCACCTTTTTTTTTTTACATAGACGGGATCCACGAACTTCAACTTTAGACCCACCGGCACCTTTGGACATGCCAGCAGTTCGCACTCTGCACACCAACATTAAGGAAACCCTAAGAAAGGCCGCACAAGCCCTCCTGGAAGCCAACATCAACCAGAAGCGTTTCGCAAATAGGAAATGAACTCCCGAGCCTCAGTACCAGTTAGGTGACAGAGTATGGTTATCCACAAGGCATATTCAGCTGAAAGGACCCAAAAAATTCCAGCCCAGATACATTGGTCCATATCCAATAAAGAACATTATAAATCCTGTGGCCATGGAACTAGAATTACCACTGGTGCTTCGCATACACCCGGTATTCCATGTCTCATTACTAAAGCCTGTACATCCTGGCACTCGAGACACCTTTAGATGGCCTCCACCCATAATAGTGCAAGGAAAAACCGAATATGAAGTTAGAAGCATCCTGGATTCCAAGATAGTTTGAAAGAAACTACTATTTAGTGGACTGGAAAGGGTATGGAGTTCTAGATCGGACCTGGGAACCAGTTGAGCACATACATGCACCACGTCATGGCTCGATACCATTGTGAACATCCAGAACGTCCGGGCCCAGGCACGGCTCTCCTTGGGGGGGGCTGTAGGGGGAGTGCTGTCATGACCGCAAAGATCCCCAAGGCCCCAGTTGGTCATATTGGGGGACCTGGTCTAGGAGACTGGCTGCCTGGCACAGGAACAGGCTGCTGCCAGTGCTTTAGGCAAATAGCCCCATCCAAAATGGCCCCTGAGTTGGACCATTCGGTAGGATCCAACATGGCCTCTAGAGGGCCACAGTACAAGTATCCATGGTGGTCTAGTGGTGCTGGGTGGGCCCAGGGCTATATAAACCCCACCCTGGGCCACACCCAGCGCTTAGCGTTTTCTCCGGCTGCTAGCGTGACGCTTGCCTGTCACAGATCCGTTTCATGCTGCACTACGTGTCAAGACACTAAGAATCCAGCACTCCACTATGTGTCAAGACTCCAAGAGCACAGCGCTTCACTACGTGTGAAGACTCCAAAGCCCAGTGACTTACCCGATACTCACCGTGACTTCCGTGGAACTCCTCCGACACCACAGGATCAGCATCACTCGTGGGCTATGCCCACTGGATTCCTCCTGCGCGTGTCTGCGTCCAGGTACATCCGCCGCTCCTGAAACAAAGAACACGGGGGTAAGCTATGAACTGTCCACACCACCCATACCCCTCCCACCATCCTCACATTACTTACTTCAACAACGTTCCTCCACACAGCGTGTGCCGCGGCCATCCATATACGGCTGCAGACCTCCTTCACCGACATATCTAGACCTAAAAAGGGAACAAGGAAGAAGGGGTTAGACATTACAGTAGAACACAAGGCAAACGGACATTCCGCCCACATACCCCGCTGGGCTGAGGAGACAGTACTGGAGCGGAGAGGAGCCCATTAATAACACTCAGCCACATAAGGTGCCTACATAAGGTGCCTACATATGACATTCTGCGCCTGCAAATAGAGACAATCCTAATGCAGACTGGTGCGCCGCAGCAGGCCTGGGCCACCATAACCCAGTGAAGTAACTGGGCAGAACCGCCATAAGCCCAGTGAAGGAACTGGGCAGAACGGCCATAAAACCAGTGAAGGATCTGGGAGTGACATTTCTCTACGACACGCCCGGAAAGCTCCCCAGAGACTCGGCAATTCAAGGGCGCCCTGGAACCTATTCATCCAGGCCACTCCCGCCTATCTGACCACTGGGTGACTAAACCTGCAGGGGGCAGGGTGGAAGGAGTGTTTTGGGCAGCAACAGGAGATGGCCGACAGAACGGAAAAGAGTTTGCTGACAGACCAGACCAGGCACTCCTACAGGGCCCCAGAGGTAAGCGTTACACTGCCCCCTGTTGCTTCTTGGCCTCTGATTTTGCTGGTTTTGGGTAGGTACATTCTTAGGCCCCACCATTTCTAGGTGTAAAATGGGGGCAAACTTCACCTCTGCCACCCTAGCAGCAGCAGGGGTGTTGGCTGGTTTGGGGTTTTTTATGTTTTATTTTTTTCTGCAGGTTTTTGGACCTCATAGATGCAGGTAGCCTGCTCTATTACCCAGTCCAGAGATCTTTTATCATGGAAATCCCTCACCAGCTGGGTCATGTTATATTTTGGGAGCGCATGTAAGTAGGAAGTTATAAACTTTCTGTTATCCGTGCGCACCCTCCTAGTGGTTTGTCCAAAGGCGCGTTTTAGCTCCTGCACAAATTTTCGTGGGGCCTGATCTTCCCCGTACTGCAACTTGTAGGCTGCTTTGCGAGCCTCTTGGGGGTTTCTGTGGCGGAAAAGGGTTTCAAAATCGCCGCCCTGTAGGTGGACCATCTTGAATGGTTTTGGTCTTCCAGTCGAGCAAAGAAGCTGGAGTACTCCGTCCATCTATGCAGTTCTGGTTGTCTTTAAGGTGAAAAGTGTCCATCATTTGTTCATAGAGTTCCAAATGTTCGCAGAAAGAATATTTTGCATTTTTGTGGTACAGAGTTATGAAATTCCTAATGGCCTTGATCTGCCTAATGGGGTCTTTCACCAGAACTCTCTTTAGTTTATTTGCCTTCCTTTGCTGCTTCACCTGAGTCCTCTCTCCCTCAGACTCAGAGGCTCTACTGTTGGAGGGCCCCTCCTGATCTTCTAGGCGCTCCCTGATTCTTTGAGCTTGTAAGGGGCTTGCAGAATGGTGGGGCCTAGTTTCTTCACCCCGTGACGCACAGGAGAGTAGTCTTCTGACTCCTCCCTGCTCCCAGGGTTGGAAGAGGATCCCCCCACTGCCCCGATTTGGTGGAGGTCTTCAGAATGCTCTTTTTGGGCCTCATTTCATTCTGTCTTTGTACAAATTGAACCAACTGGTCGCTTTGGAGGTAATATTTCTGCAGATCTAATTCCCTGACTTTCTCCTAATAGGAGACTTCCTTATCAGAGACATCACCCTTGATATTTTTGTAACTATACAGGGACGCCCGTCCATCAATTTCCGGGAGGGCGCTGAACTGTACGCTCCATTATGCTTGGCCTATTTTATTCTGACGGCCTCATGGTTTCTGGCTCATGGGAACCAGTAGACATGAAGTCAAAAGTGTACAAAGTATTAAATGGGATGGAGTCCCTTGGTACAGAGGTCATCATACTATGATCAGGGGTTGCCCTGTCCCCCTCTACCTGTTCGGGGTCCCTCCAGTTTGGATTAAATCTAGCATCCTCTTTCTCCAACCTCGCTAGTTTCTCCTTCTCAGCCCCTACCTCTTGATAATAGGCAAAGATCTGAGCCTTTTGCTCAGCTATCAACGCTTGCCTGGCCTTTATGACCCGCTCTTGAGCTGCCACCTGCTGGTGGAGCCCCTCTTCCTCCTCAAAGAGGGCCTCATTGTCTCTTTGCACTGCCTGTTTGGTTTGGGAACAATTAAACACTTTGTTGCAGCAGATTCACCTCCTGAGTTTGTACATTTGTAGTCTGGGTGTTCTCTTCCAGAGCACCTTCTACCTGTCCGGTGTGATCCACTAACTTTTCATATTCTATTTTGAGTTCATTTAGTTTTTGGAGGCCCAACTCTCTTTCTTGTAAATCTATTTTTAGCTTGCTTATTTCATGACATAGGGCATCTTTATCCTGATTTAGGGTGCCTCTCTGTTCAGCCAGGTCATCCCTTGTTGCTTGATTGTATTTAATTTCTGGCACTCTTGATCAAATTCTGCTTGGAAGTGGAGTTCCTTAATAATGAATTTGTGATTCTCCTCTTCCAACTTTCTGACCTGATCTTGCAGCATGGTTATTTGTCCTGAGCAGACCCTGTAATTTGTTTATTGTTGAGTCAGCTAGAGAGTCAACCTTTTCCTGACACTCTACTTTGGACGCATCTAATTGGGCCTCTTGATCTACATTAATTTGCTGTTGGAGAGCCAAGTCCTCTTTTAACTGTTTGATATAGTTCTCAACTTGGATCTCAGAATCTTGGCTCTTTTTAAATTTTTCTTCCACTAGTTTTAGCTCAGTCTGAGTTAAGAATTCAAATTGGTTTTGCGCCAGAGTTCTATTTTCCTCAAATTTCACCTGCATAACCCCCCATGTGGAGATACAGGTAGGCTGTGATTCAGACCATTTTAATCTGCTCTTCTTTAAGATTTGGAGTCATGTAGAACTCACTTGTTATGTAACAGGCTACCGTCCTGCCATCCGTGTCCATGGCGGTGACCTGTTGCATCATTTCTCTAGCCAGATTTCCTCATCTTGTTGCTGCCATTCTACTCTGACAAATAACTTGTGCAGAAGGTGCTCCCTAGCAATCTTGATCTCTTCCATGGCCATTTTTGGAAAGTGTTCTTTCTTTATTAATTTATTTCTATAATGGTAACCTGTATTCTGTTGCTTTTTGTCTAATTTTGGGGTAGATTTTATCTTTAATTTTATACACAGGCCTGATATTTAGGATATTTGTTTTGGGAGGCGCTTTCTACAGCATAACACAATGTCACAACCACACAAAGTATCACTACCTTGAAGGTTAGCCTGCTGTGTTAAGCTGTCACGGGTGAATAAACAATCCCAATTCCAGGCCCGAGCCCCCAATTTGTGAAGGATTCCGATCTGGCATCACACACCGGACCAGGACCCTTGGCCTTAGCCTAGGATGCAGCGCACAATGAGAATACTTTTTCTTTATTTTCTATGAATTTGAATTGAGCCGATACCCAACCCGTCTCACACCCCCTTTTACAAATACCCCGGCTCACAAAGGACCATGAACCCGGCAGTTGAGTGGTAACACAAAATTTATTTTAAATTCAAAGAAAATCACACAATTTTTATATTTGGCCGCAATCACCAATGGGGTGATAATTACAATGAAAACCACTGAAATACACTACACTTGGGTAACCTTCTACAAGAACATATCCAAAGCACAAATTAATAGGAGCACTTTTTCTATTTGAATAGATAGCACCCGAGTTAATGTTCCCTCAAACCCCAATTAATCGAATTCTGAGTGGATAGAAAGAAGCAGCAGGGAGTCAGGGAGTCAGGGATATGAGGCAGCAAACAGAATTGAAATCTGACCTTCCCTCTGACCTTCCCTCACAAAATAAGAGGCAAAAATGTAAAACCCTTTGAAATTGCATAAAATGACACTCGGATTTGACAAATATTTAATTATATGTGTGGTTAAATAATGAGGTACATATGTTTTATCACAGTATCAGGTACGTAATATCAATAGCAACTATAATGCAATGTATAAAAAAAGGCATACAGTTCAAAAGCAACTGGAAAGTGAGAACACATTCAGGTCCACTGAAATTGACATATGCCCTTAGAGCTAGGGTTCCTTTTGAAGCATTAATTTTTGACATTTTGTAGCCCAAAAGTCAAGCGTTTTTCCATGCGGCTAAAAGTAAAGCTTCTGTTGATTTCCCAGATCTGATCTGACACAGCCTGTCATTCAGGGATAATGCTCTCTTCTGCTGGAGCACAATCTGAATATGGATGGGCATGGCAGGCCTCACTGATAAAAGCAGTATGATGTTGAACAGAGAAAAAGAGCATCAGGGCAGCATCCCTTTCAATGTAAAATATTCTCTTTTCAATGGGAACTTTTTCACAAGCAGCAGAGCAGCGCAGCTTTGCACTCCGCTTCTTTAGTACACAAATGAACACACCCTGGCAGCCTTTCTCGGTGTGCCCCCTGTTCCAACTTGCCCAATGGTGCTTGGCAAAACAGTGCAGCCATCATTTTGTAGCTGCAAAATGCTGTTTTGATACGTGGCAATGGTGCTCAAAGGAGCCAGCGCAGCCATTTTGCTGTTAACTGCTGAAATGTTGCTTGGTTATGGATGGGAATTCTGCTGAGTGGATCAATGTATCCCACACAGACATACTTGACCAGTTACATATATCAGTCTATATTTCAAGACTCATCCTCTTTAGATGGTTTTCCTCTTCTACCACGCTCTACACTTTACTAGCAATGTTATTCATTTTATTAAAGACAAATTAATCCATATGTGTTTGCCTGTGCGTCAATGTTTATTGTGAATAAATCAGTGTTGGTACAGTTAAATATCTCAAACTCAAAATAAAAAAATTATATTCCCCTCTTTGGGTTATACAACAAATATCTAAGTGTTGGTATTTCGACAACAGCTCATTCAGATTAATAGCAGAACATAAATCACAAATAAAGAACCACAGTCGATAAAGATATTTTCCTAAACCTATTTGAAAGCCTCTCCTGTTACACAGTAATGTGAAGGCCTTAATATTCGAAACTGTCTATCATTCATAAATTGTCTACCAAAAAACTATCTGACATTCAAAGATAACTGCCGACACGTGTTTCAACCCACGTGTCGTCATCAGGGCTATAAATGATGCACTGTGTTCTGTTTTTGGCCCAAATTTAAATGTCCCTGTTAGGGAAAGATAGAGAAGCAGGTAAAAAAGAGATTTAGAATGTTGAATTTTCCATTTGCATTGTGTGTATTATCATGCACTCTTTAGTGAACTGCTTGGAAACAGACTAGCCTAATGTCATTTTAAAGATTTAATTTCTGTGAAATATATGAACATTTGTTCTGTGATATTCACGTATTTCTTTTTAATTTACAAACACCTTTGTTAAACTTGATCACCAGATACTTTATGAGGAGCCTTCTAATAAACACAAGTGAATCATCAATGTTTTTACTGCAATATTTTCATATTGTTTATTTATATCACGAAAAAGTAAAGTTTGTGCTTTCAGCACGTAGATGCGTCCTTTTAGTCAATGATATTGTGTGCTGTTATTCCATAATATTCCAATTGTCAATAATGCTCTCTATTTGCTCATACTAACATTCCTCCCTGTTGAATGAAAACATTGAAATGTTTGAAAAAAGTGTAAAATTGGGCTGCTGCCCGTTGTGCGAGATTGTTTGCAAAATACTGCATTTTTTCAAATACATAATTAATGCATTATGTTACAGGTTTTAACCACCATAGCTTGGTGAATATGTACCACATTGGTGTTAGGACAAATATTATGTCATTAATTGACTCTGATTCTATTAAATATGTTACCTGCATTGGTCATGAATCTGGTTTCAAAAAGAAATGATTGCTTATCTGCATGTCCCCAGGTTAAGTGTATGGATCTGCGTTCCGCGTCTGCTATATTTCGTGTAATACCCAAGATATAATAATAAAAAGTCTGCTTTCCTCATTCCATTTGTCTGGTCATTATATTCCAAAAACTATATATAAACAGATAACATATTTTTTGTATGTGTCCATCCTGTTTCCTGTAGTTCACACAATCACGGAGTACCGATTAAGTGTGTGAACCTGTGATATTGCCTTACCAGTCATAGCTTGAACGCTTGAAAAAGTTATCTGCTTCAATGCGGTCTCAAGACTCAAGCTCCGGCAAAGGGCACGCTGAGCTGCCGCCCCTGTTTTTCTACTGTTTGAATTCCGCTCATGTGACGTATGACGTGATTAGGCATTGTTGTCATGGATACAGGACGTACCTGTGTCAGTCTTGGAATATGTTTAGTGCTTAATGGAGCAAAATGTCAACTTAAGAATTTGTCCTCTTTATCACGTTTAAGCAAATGATTGTTTTAACGTGCCATAAACGATTTGTTTATCTCGCTGTTTTACCGCACGTAAGCGTAGCTATAACACTTGTGTTATGCGAAGACCATGGTCAAAAACCTTTGATATTCTACATAATAATACGATTTTTTTTGAGTATGTCATTGTGTTATGCAACTTAGGCTATAGTGTATTAACCCCAATGAATATAGTATGCCACTCCTGTGTACGGATATTTGAAGACAAGACCGACAGAATAATACTATTTTGACTTAATTACTCTAAATGCATGGTTATAAGAGCCGCTATTTTTATGCGTCTAAAATCGCTTATATGCGCTAATGTTCACATATTAGTGAGTCACGGTGCTGGTTACATGTCCTGGCTACTCCATTTGAGTACCCGGATCTCATGAATTCAAAGGTAACATGAAGTTCCTGATGATTAGATAAAGAAACTAAAGTATTGCATACTATTGTTTGTCATTGCATGCTAGTTGTTATTCAACACCAAATTACCCTAAAGGCATGATTTTGTGTACGTTGTGTAAATATTATTTCTCGAAAACTTCTAACTACTCATGAATTCAAAGGTACCCAAATAGTTACTTGTGATTAAACAAAGAAACAATGGTCTTACAAACTATTGTTTGACATTGCATGGTAGTTGATATTCATCACTGGTTTTGTGTTCATTGTGTAAGAATAATTTCTTGCAAGCTTTTAACTACATTAGGATAATCAAACAATAAACTCAAAGAAACTCCGAACTTGGCCTCGTATTCACAAGAAAACATTTAGCTCGTGTTCTTGATTTAAACCCAACTTTAAACATCAAAGTTTACAAATCATCAGAGCCTCTAATTTGCGCAATTGTTATTGCCCATCCCCTCCTCTAGCATGCATCTTGGTGTGTTGAAGTCCAACAAAACTAATGTCTTTACTGTGATCTTGTTGATGCTTGGTTTGCCAATGTAAGGCGGAGGGGAGTTTCTGATCCTGATTATTAAGATTAGCCAGATGTTCTCGGATTCTGACACAAAGCTCTCTAAGTGTGCTCCCTACATAAACCTTTTTACATATGCATTGTATTCCATATACCACATACTTTGTTTTACAAATTATAAAATCTGAAATGGCTACTTGCAATCCTCCATGAGATATGAAAAGCTTTGTAGGTTATAGAGCGAATTTGCAAAAATTACATGAACCACACTTATAAAAGCCCTCAATTTTGTTGGTTAGCCAAGTGGTCTGTTTTATGGTATCAGGTGGTAGGAAAGAGGAACGTAAATTATTCCGTAAGGTAAGAGATTTTGTAAAAATGATTCTGGGTTGATCCGAAATATTTTGTGCTAAGTCTTTGTCCAATTTCAATATATACCAATGCTTTTTTAGCATGTGAAATCTAAAGTTACTGTCATTGGAATATTTGGTTATGAAGTTAACAAGCTCTGGAAAATCTCTGCTGGCTTTTTTCGCATTATTTAATAACTGATCACGATCTACACCCCCAGTAGATCTTTGGGCTTGTTCAATAATCTTAGCTGGGTACCCTCTTTCCAAAAATCTGGCACCAATCGACTTACATTCTGTCTCGTAATCAGCTTCAGTGCTGTGTTAAGGATTTCAATCAGGCACACACCTGGGTCTCGCCTAGCATGTAGTGCGCAAAGGAAATACTTATTTTTTTGTGTCTATAAGTTCAATATTCTGAATGATATACCACTCATATCACACCCATCTCAAAATAACCCCAGGCCACACTAGACCAGGAATCAGCCTAGTTTCTAAAGGTAAATAGCTCTTTATTTATTTAATATTCAAAATGTATATATATATATATATATATTTCATGGCCACCGTAGTGGCCATGTAGTTATGGTTAAGTTGGTGTTTCCATAGGAAGAGCACTTTTTGGGCGGCTTATAACTTTCCTCCCCCTGGACGAACCCCCGCCAAACTTTGCAAAAAAGTATATGGCCCACTCTGAATTGTTTTGCAAAGTTTGGTGAGGATTCGTCCAGGGGGGGGAAAGTTATAGGGGGGGTCCCAAAACTTTTTTTTCCCCCATAGACTGAATGGGAAAAAACTTTGTGCACGGCTACAGCCCGAACTGCTGGATGGATTTACACCAAATTTGCGGCAGGAGCGGCGGCCTGGTCCCAAAAGCGTGCTTTTGCAAATTTGGTGTAAATCCGTCCAGTAGTTTTTTAAAAAATGACCAAAATGTAAGGCATAAAAATTAGTGATATCTGTGTTCGCTTCGCGGACGGACTTCCCTGATCGCTTCATGGACAGCACCCCGATTGGCCCATGGCCTTGCGTCATGTCCGCGGACATGTGACGTGTTCGCTGATTGGACGGCGAGGGGCGTGGAGCGTGTCAGATTTTCTGTGGCGCCCACCATCTTGTATTCGCCGTTGACCGTGTACAGCGCGGTGAAACATGGATAGAAAAATTGTATTTAGTGCCCTGTGTTGGTGTGTAAGAGTGTTTGGGGAGGGTGGGGGAGTATGAGATAGGTTCAATGTTTTGTTTTTTTTATGTGCTAGACGTTTTTGTTGCGTTCGATTTGTCCGCGGAGAACACGGCTGTTCAGACATTTTGAAAATAAACTAAATGGTGGGGTGTTTAGAGGACGGAGTATGTGTCATTTTTGTTCGCAAGGAAGGTAAAAATGAGCTATGAACACTCGCGGTGTACTTAATTGTTCGTAAATACACAAACTAGGGGTGTCCTCAGGACGCTGTCCGTATTGTAATCTGTCTAGTTGAATGTGTTCTAAGAACACTTGCGGTGTTCCGAAATGGTTGCAATTACACAAAATGGGGGTGTTCTGAGAACGTTGTTTGTATTGTTTGTTGTCAGGGTGAAAGTGTTTTAAGACCACTCCTTTTGTCCGCTAATAGTACAATTTCCTATGGGCGTCAACCGACTTTTTGTCCACTAAAGCAACGATAAATCCGGCTGGTGTGCACCAACATTATGTGATAATCCTATGACTGGCGCTATTGACCTGGCTGACTTGCTTTTGCGACACTAAATCATATTTCCCGCCCCTAAGCCTGATATTATCAAAGCATTCATATTCCCCACCTCTCTCTGTGACGTTACAGGGTGCGTCATCAAACGCGCCCAGTCCTCTCCAGTCCTAAGTGACTTTACACAGAACCCGGAAGACAACACATATTATGTCACAACACAGCGCGCCACAATTCGGAATATGAAACAGTGATTTAAAAGCAAACAGCAAGATTGTAAATTTTGTAAAGTACATTTATTTGACATCAAATTTTTAGAGAATATTCAGCAATTTGCATTTGTCTTTGTTGTCGATCCGCAAAAGTTCATGTTGAGGCACGCAATGTTCCTTTGCGGTACAGAGGGTGTTAGATCAGCTTACAACTCGGTGCGCCACAATTCGGAATATGAAACTGTGGTTTAAAAGTAAACAGCAGGATTGTACATTTGGTAAAGTACATTTATTCCACATGAAATGTTTAGTGAATATTCAGCGATTTGCTATTGTCTCTGCTGTCGATCAGCAAAAGTTTATTTGGAGCCACGCGTTGTTCCTTTGCGGTAGATAGGCTGTTGGTTTATGATAAAAGCAGTAAATGGTCGCTGTGATAATCGGAAGGTTGCTCCAAAAATGAGCCATTAGACCACCCTATTGGTTGGTATGTTGTTTGTAGCCGCTAGTACTGCGTAAGGGCATATTGGTCCTTGGCGATTGTCCCATAAAATGGTGAGGGTCATGAAGTTGCATATTTGGACCTGCACCTGGCAGTTGAAGACCCCATCCGCTGGAGTCTGTAAATCGTGACATAGGCAAAATGGGGCCACATACCTGTTTTAAAAAACATAAATTAGTCTCACCAGCCGATCTTCATTAAAAATCATCATTTTATTTATTAGGGCATGAAACTATTTGCTATCGAAGATAGTGCAACGGAGTATGTTAATAATAAAATAATATTTTCCCATCCATATAGCGCTAAGAACCGTGAGGTATCTAAGCGGTGCTTATTATTAACCACAGTGTGTGGTGCTCATTTATCGACCACGGAAGGATGAAAGGCTGAGTTTGGCCTTTCCGGGATTCGAACTTGCGTTAGCAAGCTGTGCACGGATGTCAAAGCGAGCGTTGTACTCGCTGTGCCATTTGACAGGCTACAGTGAAGTGGCACAGAGAGTAGAGCGCTTGACCGCCTATAGACCGGTTAAATTATTTCTATTAACCCACCCTGTGTCGTCTGCCTTTTTCAGAGCCCTCTAAACAACAGGGGATCAATTCGGCGGTGATAGTGCGTGGTAGAAAACATTATGCCACTTTCAACGAACAAGTTCAACTTGAGCGGTCTTTAATGCTACGCTATTGTAATTATATTTGGTATAAAATAATCTAAAGGGTTACTTACAGTACAATTGCAATTTCCATTGTCTACGAGTGGTGCACTTACAGTACAATTGCAATTTCCATTGTCTACGAGTGGTGCAGTCCCAAAATACGACTCCGCATGTGCCAACGATCTTTTGCATAGTGATATAATATATAAAAGTGGTTTCGTTTCATAAATTTCATCCTTATCTTCTCTTACGTTTTAGCAACACTCCTTCAAGAGAAGTCTTTCATCACAATCTCTGTCTGTCAAGGTCAAAACACAATACAACCTTATAGTCTGCTTCGTGAGCCTCTCCGGGGCCCGAGGAAAAAATGGAAGCAGCAGACCTTCACTATGAACGAGCATAAATTCTTAATTTGCAACATTCTGTGTAAAGCCATCTGTAGAAGTTGGTTTTTGCACGCCATGTTTGTATATTTTTTGCGTGATATTAAAAAAAGTTTGTTTAAAGGACGTTATGGTTTTAAGTACAGCCGAAAGACCCCTGAAAATCGCAAGTTATGGTAAGCCATGAAAAATAACTCGCGCCACCACCGTACACTGCTAAGACTAACAACCAGGACATCAAAGATGACATTGCAAATGTCATTGATGAAATCACTGATGACATCACATGTGTATGTACTTTTCATGGAATTTGTGTACTAGGGATTTTTATTATAATGTTGCGAAAAAAGTGTCAAGGATATTGCAATAAATATCATACCGTTATTAGTGCTTTGAACGATGCATTGATATAAATAGCATTGTATTATGGGATTCTATCTAGTATACTGAGCTACTAATGGAGAAACATAGCATTGTGTGCAGAGTACAAGATGAAAGTATAATATTTGTAATGTTAATATGTTGAATAATGAAATGATAATTGTCCTGAAATGTTCAAAAATTCACAAAATGGGGGTGTTCTGAGGACGTTATTCGTATTGTGTGATTGCTTAGCTGTATGCAATGAGGGAATGGCACAGAGAGTAAAGTGGATGCCGTCTGCGGATACCGCGGCTGTTCGTGGACAGGGCGTGCTACATCTGGGTTTTTCCAGGAAATCCAACATGGAAAGAAGACTGTACGGATCAGCCAATCAGATGTCGAGGTTGTGGATTTGTGTTGAAAGAGACTGTGTGTGGTGAAGATGGCAGAAGTGGAGAAAGTCAAGGTGTTGGTGCTCGGAGATATGTTTGTGCATGGTTTACAGCAGTATGCTGAATGCAGGCATGTTGCAAAGAACTTTGATGTGAAAGGAGTGGAGGTGGTGTGGAGCACTGTGCCTGATTGCAATGTACAGGGAATTGTACAAGTTTGTGAGGATATGGCCACGATGAACAGTCCGCATGTGGTAGTTTTGCACTATGGTGCTTTTCATTTGGGCAACGTCAGTGCCCCTGCTTTGTTGGCTGATTTGGAACGCTTGGTTCAAGCCGTAATGAAGATCCTTCCAAATGCGAAAGTAATTTTTTCTGGATTACTACCTAGGGCAATATGGGACAATAGTTCAGTTTTTTGTCCTCAGCAAAACATTGCTAGGTGTGTCATCAACCGAGGCATGTGTGCCTTCATGCTTAGAGCTGGTATGTTCTTCTGTAACAATGAGAATATTGATGCCAGTAATGCTGTTAATTTTAAAGAAGATGGCATTTCTTTACCTTTTACGGGAAATGCCTTTCTATTTTGGAATGTAAGGGTTGCTTTGGAGAAGGTTATGTAAATATTTTAGGAGTAAAGTAAGAAAAAAAACAAGAAAGAAAATACAAAATAACAGGTGTCTGTCAAGCATCTGTAAAAAAAAAACGTCTCTTTTCAGAGCCAACTTCAAAGGGGAAATGGGGCACAATATTTAAATTTACATTCACCACGCTCAGATTTTCGATATGTCCGTGGACATGGCGGTAGTCCGCGGACATGAAAATCACTACGAGGGGGTTAGTATGTTCTATGTTACATGTATATGAAGTCAGGGATATTATGGTTAAGTTGTGCTACTAAAAACCTATGAAATTCAGTGAAAAAACTTTGTTAAAGGGACGTTATGGTTAAGTTGCGCTACTAAAAACCTATGAAATTCAGTGAAAAAACTTTGTTAAAGGGACGTTATGGTTAAGTTGCGCTACTAAAAACCTATGAATTTCTGTGAAAAAACTTTGTTAAAGGGACGTTATGGTTAAGTTGCGCTACTAAAAAGCTATGAAATTCAGTAAAAGAAACTTTGTTAAAGGGACGTTATGGTTCAAAGTAAAACCGAAAACCCCTGAAATTCGGCAGTTATGGTAAGATAAGCAACCATAACTCGCGCCGCCACCGTGCACTGCTAACACTAACATCCAGGACATCAAAGATGACATCACAAATGATTCTTAGTGTAATGTTAATAAAAAAAGTGTCAAAGATTATTGGAATAAATATCAAGTGCTAATCAGTGCATTAAGCTTTGCATTGATATAAATAGCATTCTATTATTAACTTCAATCCAGTATACTAAGGTATTCATGTAGAAACATAGGCATTGTGTGCAGCATACATGATGGAGGTGCAATATTCATAAGCTTGCCATGTTGAATATTGAAATGATAACTGTTTTCATATTAGAGTTTTGCGTACAGTGAAACTTGTGATAAGTAGGTAATAAAACCCACTTACTACATAATTGCATTATTATACACAAATCACAAAGAGACAACACCACATACAAATATGAATATATACAAGGGAATTGAAGTAGGAAAAAAACAGCAATAGTAGCAGAAAGTGTTCATAACCTAACTGATTACCTTTATGGAGAGAAATGATTGCTCTGTTTCAAAGCTGTTACTTACCCTATCTATATATATCACATGATGTGTCTGGACCCTAAGGAAAATAATGTGAGTACAGCATATAAAAATATGAGCATATACAGGGAAAGTACAGTAATAAAAAAACATCAAAAGTATCAGAAAGTGCTGATAAATCTACTGATAATTTTAATGCACAAAAAGGACTGCTGTCTTTCAAGGTTGTGACTTCTCCTATGTATATGTTTCATATGATATGACTGGACCATAAGGGAGTTATTCTAAGAACATACTTGAAGGATAAGTCTACGAATATAGTAATTTACAATTTTTAGTTCCTGACTGTTACTGAAGAAAATCATGTGGCCTAGATATGTCAGGAAAGGAAAAAAGTGAGAGCCAGCCACGTGATGTCATCAGTGATGTCCTGAATGACATTTGTGATGTCATCTTTGATGTCCTGGGTGTTAGTGTTAGCAGTGCAGGGTGGCGGCGCGAGTTATGGTTGCTTATCTTACCATAACTGCCGAATTTCAGGGGTTTTTCGGTTTTACTTTGAACCATAACGTCCCTTTAACAAAGTTTTTTCACTGAATTTCATAGGTTTTTAGTAGCACAACTTAACCATAACGTCCCTTTAACAAAGTTTTTTTTTACTGAATATATATATATATATATATATATATATATATATATGGAAAAAACAAGGAAAGGTGCGCACTCCAATTCTCTGCATAACCTTCCAGGCCACTGGTGTACTCCTCCGACCGGTTTCTGTGCCAATACACGTCGTCAGGGAGGCTGGGTTTACTTGCAGCTCACCGCAGGTGCAAGTGGTAAAAATCTGCTGCAAGGGCTACTGGTAGATGTAGTCATCTGGTCAGCAGAGAAAACGCTCACGCCCAATCCCACAGTGGAGAAAGGGGGGGAGTGTAGGCTCAAGTGAGGCACTCCAAAGCCGGGCATATATAACCCTGGTGCGGCACCCTGTCAGGTCTTGAGGATTCCACCCCTCAAGATCCTGCAAAATATGGAAAAAACAAGGAAAGGCTTGAGGCTACACTCCCCCCCCCTTTCTCCACTGTGGGATTGGGCGTGAGCGTTTTCTCTGCAATCTTCCCTCCCCAAAAAAGAGAGAAAACAGTTTTTGGAAATTGACACTTTTAAAATGACACGTGGAAATGGCTTTGTGAAATAATGCAAAAGGGTTAAAAAATGCTTAAATGGAGAAAAATTCTTAGGAAAGCAACACTAAACAGGTCCTAACAAACATGAGCTGCAATATTGTCATGATGCCTACCCCCGGAGCACCAGGCCAGGCCCAGCACCCCGGGAGCAGGCATCACGCCCCCGGGTAAAAGCCCAGCGGCCCTTTATAGGGGCTCTTTGGACCCTGTCCTGGCGCCGTTGGCGCCAGGCTCATGTTGGACATCAGTCCTGTCGCCATAGGCGCCAGGCTCATAAAGGGAAGTGTTTGGTGCAATTACCTGAAGCAGACCATGCTGCACACTCACCTGATGCAGACCATACTGCATGAAGAACCAAGCCAAATCAGGCTTAGGAGGGGCTATTTTTCTGAAGGAACTATTTTGTTACTGGGGTGGGGCTGTGGAAGAATACACACCTGGAACTTCTTCCAAAGCTATTTAAGCACGCCCGGACAGCCACACGTGCTTCGCGTTGTTCTGCATCCCAGCAGCTGAACGCTCACCGTGTCAGCTCCTGCACCTGGACTCCAGCCACGCCAGCCTCGAACCTGGAACACCTGTAAGGGAATAAGAGAAGAGAAAGGTGAAAACCAAGAACTTATTCAACCTTCCTACCTGCATCCGGAATCTTCACACCAGCATTCCTGAAGGAAGACTTCCATTTAAAAGCACTGCGTTGCTCGCTGCAGCGCCGCGCTTGACTCACCTGTTCCCGCGACGCCGCCCGGCTCCATCGCGGCTCTCAGCACCGGTCGCCACATCTCTGCACCTAGGGGAGAGAAGAAGAGACAAAAGGTGAGCAAGGGAACACAAGAGGAAAACCGAATTTTCAGCCATATTACTTACCGGCTTTTCTTGGTGAACCATTCCACATCTCGGGTCGGCGCCGCATCTTTGGCAGGTACCGCACCCCGGCCCCTATGGGGAAAGGACATTTTCAGCCATAATACTTACCGGCTTTTCTTGGTGAACCATTCCACATCTCGGGTCGGCGCCGCATCTTTGGTAGGTACCGCACCCCGGCCCGTAAGGGGAAAGGACAAAAGACATTACTGGGGAATTATAAAGACATTTAGAGGGGTCGCCCTCATCACTAACTCACCTGACTTTATCACCGGCAATTTAACCCCTCAACGCATCGCCTTTGTTCTGCACCTGAAATAAAGGACAGAAAAGACAACATAAAAGGAGGCTCACACTTGGACTTTTGCATCTTCATACTTACGGCGTATCGCTCAGAAAAGTCAAGTGGATGTACCAGCGCCATTCTGAAAACCAGTAAAGTAACTGGAAGTACGCGCGCCCCTGCACCAGAAGCAGGATGGAGAGTTCATCCTTCCAAACCATAAGGTGAGCTTAAACTGGGGGTTTTGGAGGAATCAGAGAAGAACGAAGGGGGGAAGGGGGGAGCAAGCACACTAATCAGAAGACAGTTAATCCTCTTTCTCATCTGCAGAAGGATATTCCTACGGGTCCGACAAGCAAGATTTGGGGGTCCTGTTCAATCGGTGGTCTGAATTCTGCGCATCACACTTGAAGAGGCCACAGCAACCCAGACCAGACCAGCGCCTCCGTGGGAGCCAGGTGAGCGTTACAGAACGCGAAGCCTTCCTACAAATTCCCACCCAGGCGCTATGGAAACTTCCGAGACTGACCAGTTGGCCCAACTACTGGGGGAATTACGGGCCAAAGTACACGCCGCTCGTGAAGAGACTAATGCTCTCAGGAGGGAAGTGATTGTAACAAAGGAAAGAGCTGATGACCTGGCTAGACAGCTTTTACAAGGTCAAGCTGGACAAACCCCTTTACCCGGTTCCGGAGGGAACCCCGCTCCTGTGCTTTCCAGTAACCCGGTGCAGATGAATCTACCTGGAAACATGCCGCTGGCCCCCCCCAAACGATTCGCCGTATTCATGAATCAGTGTCGTTTGCATTTCCTGTGCAGACCTGGGTCTTCCCTAATGACCAGACCAAGGTAGCCTTTGTATTGTCATATCTCAGCGGCAGTGCTGCCGATTGGTCAGTTCCACTGGTAACTCAAGATGACCCGATTCTTCGTGATTTTCAAGGATTTCAAGCAAGTATGGAAAGGTTATTTGCTCGTAACTCCCAGGGGCAGGCTCTAGATGATGAACTTCTATCTCCCCGCACAGGGCAATCAAGACCTCCTTTCCTACATTGCAACCTTTAATAGACTAATTGTGGAAACTGGGTGGCCAGAGGATAAAAGAATCACGTTATTTTATCGAGGTCTACGCGGAGAACTTAAAGATGTCCTGGCCCAAGTTGTAAATCCGCCCCAAGAATGCTCAGAATATATAGACTCAGTGGTCCAATTGGATCACAGACTGCAAAACAGAAAAGCTGATTGGTCCAAGTTTGAGACCCGGGTGTTAGTCAAGACCCACGCTAACCTCAAGGGGGCTGAAGCCTCTGAGCCAATGCAAATCGGAGGAGTTAAAGGACCTTTAACGCAAAAGGAACGTGAAAGAAGATGGCAGATGCACTTATGTCTTTATTGTGGATCCTCTGGACACTTTCTACGAGATTGCCCGGCAAGGCCGCCCAGGAAGGTGGTTGTAGCCGCTGAAAAAATCCATGAAACCTCTGTATCGGGAAACGACCCCGCCCGACAAGCGTAGGGGTCCGCTTGCCGAGCTTATAAACAAACTCTCAGACCTCGCATTTCACTGTGCCAATGGTCCTCGTAGATCCGGAACAGCCTAAGCGGTTGCATGCAATAAAGGCATACTTCGATAGTGGGGCTATAGGAAACTACGTGGATCGTGAATTGGTCTCCAGGATTAACCTTCCCCTGCGTCTTAAAACCAGCAAAGATGTCATCACCACAGTTGATGGAACCGAAATTGCCTCGGGACCGGTAACAACCGGTAACACATTCCACAGCTGAGGTGACACTTGTAGGTCCGGACGGCCATCGGGAGGCAGTTGTGTTTGATGTAATAGAGGCTCCACAGTTTCAGGTTATTCTCGGAATCCCTTGGTTAGAGACACATAATCCTCGAATTGATTGGCAAGCGAAGAGAATAACCTTTCCGGAGTGTGCACGAACCTGCTACCCAGAAAATCTGAAGATCAGTCTAGCATCAGTAACCTCTGTCTCCATGCAACTACCTCCGGAATACCAAGACTTTCAGGACGTCTTCCAAAAGGAACAGGCCAACACGTTACCTCCTCACAGATCGTACGATTGCCAAATCGATCTGGTGCCCGGTGCACAACCCCCTTGTAGCAGGATTTATGCCCTTACTGAGCCGGAGAATCTGCATTTGAGACAGTATTTAGACCAATACCTAGCCAATGGTTTCATTCGCCCGTCAAAGTCTCCGGCATCCTCGGCTTTGTTCTTCGTGCCAAAAAAAGAAGGCGACCTTAGAACTTGTATCGATTACCGCGCATTGAACCAGATAACTGTTAAAAATCATTACCCTCTGCCTTTGATCCCTGAACTCCTTGACCAGGTGAAGGACGCTTGCATATACACCAAGTTAGATCTCCGGGGAGCTTATCATCTGGTACGAGTAAAAGAAGGCGACGAATGGAAAACGGCCTTCCGTACAAAATATGGACTATTCGAAAACCAGGTGATGCGTTTTGGGTTGTGCAACGCGCCTGCTGCCTTCCAATTCTTAATTAATGATGTCCTTCGGGAACTCATCGATGTCTGTGTTGTCGTGTATATCGATGACATTCTGGTGTACTCCTCTTCGGAATCTGATCACAGAAAACATGTCAGGGCCGTCCTTGAGAAATTGCGCCAGCACAAACTGTTTGCAAAGCTGGAAAAATGCGTTTTTCATACCACCGAGTTTGAGTTTCTTGGATTCATCCTGACACCTAAAGGGGTCCGAATGGACTCACGGAAAGTGGATGCCATCCTCAAATGGCCATCACCTAGTTCGGTGAAAGGTGTCCAAAGCATGCTTGGTTTTGCCAATTTTTATCGTAGGTTTATCCCGGAATTTTCACGGGTGGTGCAACCCATCACTGCACTCTTGCGGAAGAATAAACGTTTTGAATGGACCGAGGAAGCTGAACAGGCCTTTCAGGAATTAAAAGCTAAATTTACGTCCGCACCTATTTTGAAACACCCGCGTCCTGATCTCCCATATATAGTCGAAACCGACGCATCCAGCTTGGCCATGGGAGCTGTCCTGTCTCAGAGAGATCCCGAAACCAACCAACTGCACCCCGTAGCATTTTGGTCCAGAAAGTTCTCGCCGCCGGAGATAAATTATGCAATCACCGATAAGGAATTATTAGCCATTAAGTCCGCCTTTAAGGCTTGGCGGCATTATCTTCTTGGCGCCTGGCATACCATCACTGTGATCACTGATCACCGAAATTTACAATATTTAAAAACTGCCAAGGCTCAGTCTTCACGACAGCTCCGATGGGCTTTATTCTTTGCTGAGTTCGATTTTGTAATCACCTACCGTCCCGGCTGTAAGAATGGCAAAGCGGACGCGTTATCTCGAATCGGAATGGGAGAAATGGACACAAACTCAGAACCTGTGCCGATAATTCCCGAACAAAGAATCTTGGGGATAACCACTTTACAAACCCTTGAAGACATTCAAGCACGGGTAAAACTATTCCTGGACTCTTCAGCCTTGCAGGATTGGATCAAAAGGGGATCTGCCTTTTCAATCAACGATGGCTTACCTTACTTCCAAGGACGATTATTTTTGCCAGAAAAGGAATTGCAAGAACTGGTTATTTCCCGTCATCACGATACTCTGATGGAAGGACATCCTGGCATTGCCAAAACAGAGGAAAAGATTAAACGACAATTCTGGTGGCCATCCTGGCGAAAGGATATTAAATCTTTCGTGATGTCCTGTGGAGTTTGCGCTCAAAATAAAGGTCAAAAAACAAAACCCGCCGGTCTTCTTCAGCCCTTAGACATTCCACCAGCACCTTGGCACACCTTGTCACTAGATTTTATCACGGACCTGCCCTCTTGTAATGGGTACAATACTATTCTGGTTGTGGTGGATTTATTTTCCAAGATGGCCCCTTTTATTCTGTTGAAAGGATTACCTTCAGCTTTTGTTCTTGCCAAGGAATTCCTCGAAAATATCATCCGTCTGCATGGATTCCCGTCCATACTAATCTCCGATCGGGGAAGCCAGTTTATTTCTCATTTTTGGAAAAAGTGTTGTCAACTGGCACAAATCGACGTAAGACTCTCAACCAGCCACCACCCACAGACCGATGGTCAAACGGAGAGAACGAACCAGACCCTTGAACAATATCTACGATGTATGTTGCACCAATCGGAGGGTAATTGGAAGGATATTTTATGGGTGGCTGAATATGCATACAATAACTCGATACACTCTGGAACTGGTCAGAGCCCCTTTTATACCCTATACGGACATCACCCTCGTACTTCAGACTTGGACTCACCTTTGAGCCTCGAAATGCCCGCAGTGGACCATTTGCATTCTACGATTACTGAAGCCTTCAAGGATGCTACTGCACACTTAGAACATGCGAAAGGGAAATACAAAAAGAATGCGGATCTGCATCGAAAGGAGGCGCCTCCATACCAAATAGGGGATCAAGTATGGTTGGCTACCAAACACTTATCGCTCAAGGGACCTCGGACTTTTAATCCAAGGTATTTAGGCCCTTACTTGATCAAAGCTATAATTAACCCAGTGGCAGTCAAGCTAGATCTACCAGCTAACATGCGGATTCACCCCGTTTTTCATGTGTTGCTTTTGAAACCAGTGCAACCAGGAACCAGATTAATAAAGCCACCAGAACCAATCCAGATAGATGGGGAGCCTGAATTCGAGGTGAAGAACATTTTGGACTCTAAGATCTCAAAATCAAAACTTTTCTATCTAATTGATTGGAAGGGGTACGGGCCTCAGGAAAGATCTTGGGAACCCAGCGACCACGTACATGCACCTCGGCTAGTAAAAAGGTTCCATCGGAATTCCCCGAACAAACCGAAACCTCCTGGGGAAAAGACCTTGGGAGGGGCCTTGGGGGGGAGTGCTGTCATGATGCCTACCCCCGGAGCACTAGGCCAGGCCCAGCACCCCCGGGAGCAGGCATCACGCCCCCGGGTAAAAGCCCAGCGGCCCTTTATAGGGGCTCTTTGGACCCTGTCCTGGCGCCGTTGGTGCCAGGCTCATGTTGGACATCAGTCCTGGCGCCATAGGCGCCAGGCTCATAAAGGGAAGTGTTTGGTGCACTTACCTGAAGCAGACCATGCTGCACACTCACCTCAGACCATGCTGCATGAAGAACCAAGCCAAATGAGGCTTAGGAGGGACTATTTTTCTGAAGGAACTATTTTGTTACTGGGGTGGGGCTGTGGAAGAATACTCACCTGGAACTTCTGCCAAAGCTATTTAAGCCACGCCCGGACAGCCACACGTGCTTCGCGTTGTTCTGCATCCCAGCAGCTGAACGCTCACTGTGTCAGCTCCTGCACCTGGACTCCAGCCCCGCCCGCCTCAAACCTAGAACACCTGTAAGGGAATAAGAGAAGAGAAAGGTGAAAACCAAGAACTTATTCAACCTTCTTACCTGCATCCGGAATCTTCACGCCAGCATTCCTGAAGGAAGACTTCCATTTAAAAGCACTGCGTTGCTCGCTGCACCGCCGCGCTTCACTCACCTGTTCCCGAGACGCCGCCTGGCTCCATCGCAGCTCTCAGCACCGGTCGCCACATCTCTGCACCTAGGGGAGAGAAGAAGAGACAAAAGGTGAGCAAGAGAACACAAGAGGAAAGCCGAATTTTCAGCCATATTACTTACCGGCTTTTCTTGGTGAACCATTCCACATCTCGGGTCGGCACCGCATCTTTGGCAGGTACCGCACCCCGGCCCCTATGGGGAAAGGACAAAAGACATTACTAGGGAATTATAAAGACATTTAGAGGGGTCGCCCTCATCACTAACTCACCTGACTTTATCACCGGCAATTTAACCCCTCAACGCATCGCCTTTGTTCTGCACCTGAAATAAAGGACAGAAAAGACAACATAAAAGGAGGCTCACACTTGGACTTTTGCATCTTCATACTTACGGCGTATCGCTCAGAAAAGTCAAGTGGATGTACCAGTGCCATTCTGAAAACCAGTGAAGTAACTGGACGTACGCGCGCCCCTGCACCAGAAGCAGGATGGAGAGTTCATCCTTCCAAACCATAAGGTGAGCTTAAACCGGGGGTTTTGGAGGAATCAGAGAAGAACGAAGGGGGGATCGGGGGAGCAAGCACACTAATCAGCAGACAGTTAATCCCCTTTCTCATCTGCAGAATGATATTCCTACGGGCCCGACAAGCAAGATTTGGGGGTCCTGTTCAATCGGTGGTCTGAATTCTGCGCATCACACTTGAAGAGGCCACAGCAACCCAGACCAGCGCCTCCGTGGGAGCCAGGTGAGCGTTACAAATATGAACACCAGTACACACTTTACATCAGGATGGGATTGAAGAAACACTTTGAATGGGAAAAAGACATGTGTAAACTTTTGAAAACTGCAAATTCGCAGCAATATTTCACTATGTGACTTTTGATAAAAATGGGTCAAATACACTGATGGTTGAGGATGTAGCTAAGGGTCTTAGGTATCAGTGAGAGTTGAAATTTCATTCCTATTTATAAAATTGAAGAAGTTATCAAGGTTTTTGTGAGAGGCGTTTTTGAATAATAGGTGCGAAAATGAAACAGAAATTCGGTTTTAAAAATGACAGATTTGATTACACTATATTTATGACTATGAAAAAGAGAATGCCACCCGGGACTCTCCACATTTACGAGCCCACCATATCCCTTCACGTGGTGGATACTCTATTTCTGGGATTTACTTTAGCCTTAATGGTAGCAAGCCAGACTGAAGCAAAATTAAATCCCCCTTAAGTTTGGAATGGTTGAAATTTGGATCTAGCTAGAAAGAGTTCAGCAATGCTAAAGACTGAATTCTGCAAGGAGGTCTGGAGTCAGCTGCAAGGTGAAGAGTTCTGGATAGGATGAAGAAGTCAGGAACAAAGCGCTGCACGGAAATCTGGATGTGTGCAGGAAGCAGTGTCTTCAGTAAGTAGTCTGTTCAAGAAACCGCCTGTTATGTGTGGTGAAGTTCTTATATTTATCTTGCCCAGTGATATCACAAAGTTTATGGTCACTAATGACTTATGGTTTTGTAAAACAAAGGAGAAAATCAGCGCAAGAATGGTTCTGACAATACTAAGGTTCTGAAGTTAAAGATGGGATGGGTTGAGATTGGGATAAGACAATGCAAATATACTATAGGTCACTGTTCTTCCTATTGATGCTTACAGTCCCTTGTGATTAAAATTGGACCATCAGAGTTCTGGTCATTGGATCGGGTCAGGTCTACCGTCAGCAGGGCACTTCTGGAGGGGTCAGTCAGCTGGGCGGTTCTTGTCAATTTTGGACGGCACCTCAGACTGAATTTGGATGGGCCCTTCTGGTCGCTGGACACGGTAGATAGCAGGATGCAAGTTTCAGCAGGCCAGCCTTAATGGTAGCAAGCCAGACTGAAGCAAAATTAAATCCCCCTTAAGTTTGGAATGGTTGAAATTTGGATCTAGCTAGAAAGAGTTCAGCAATGCTAAAGACTGGATTCTGCAAGGAGGTCTGGAGTCAGCTGCAAGGTGAAGAGTTCTGGATAGGATGAAGAAGTCAGGAACAAAGCGCTGCACGGAAATCTGGATGTGTGCAGGAAGCAGTGTCTTCAGTAAGTAGTCTGTTCAAGAAACCGCATGTTATGTGTGGTGAAGTTCTTATATTTATCTTACCCAGTGATATCACAAAGTTTATGGTGTGGGCAGAATTTCAAAACACATCCCCACAGCTATGAGTGGCCAAAGGTATTTGCCTTGTTTTGGTTGGCAGTCAGAACAGAGCTGTCATCTTTATGATGGGATTTAGGAACTCCCACATTGATTTGAACCACAATTTAACTTTCCGATAAATACATATTTTTACAATTATGCCCTCTACTAAAATCAGATGCATGCATTACATTTTATATGGGTTATCCTGGCGTACAATTCCCATCTCTGTGAGAGCTGTCTTTGTTATTCTATAGAATTATATCAATTTGAACCATAACAGTTTAGACTACTAATTTCTAATTCAGTACAGTTCTGGGCGATTATCACTGGATCATGTATATACAATCTTAGACTTGTAACATTAATAGTTTTGCTTCTATAAGATTTTTTCTCTAATTTTGGTTCCTTAGGTGGAACAGGGTCCATTAATGTCTTCAAAGCAAAAGCCTAAAATTAGGTTAACATTTACCAATTTTTAGATTTATCCTCCTTCAGGTTGCGCAGTTAAAGAGTTTCACATTTAATCACAAATAAAGGTTTAAACATCAAAAAGTTCAGAGCAGTTTTTTGTATCCTTTGCAACTCCCCTTTCTCAGGCAACAGCTGTCACAGTCCTTTGATCAGGGAGGTGTGTCCCCTTCCTGGAGAGGGAAGCTCCCCTGTAGAGATCAGTAGGCAGCTTGCCATTGTTCTTGGCCCAGCCACAGACGAAAGTCGAATGAGTCCATTTTGCTCATTGTTGTAAATATGCGGGAACCATTAAGGCTTCCTGTAGCAAGGGAGTGTCAATTTTGAAGTGTCAATCTTTTCCAGGCTTGCACTGTCAGGTCAGAATTAAGTATTTACTCAACTCTAATACCAGGTTGCTTTAAATTCACTTTTTCAGTGTTTTCTTTTCACACATATAAAAATAAGCACAGGTTACAAGGGATTTGACCATTTAAAAGAAATAAGCCCTTCACAAACATGCTTTAAATAGGCGAATTTTGAAATTTCTTCAGGAAAAAGAAACACTTTTAAACTGGGTTTGACATCTAATTTTCTTATGCAGCTGTCAGTCAGTGAGGCCCGGCTTTCTCTGAGCCACCTGGAGAATCTGATTTCAGCACACTTTTCATTTCAATAGCTCACTGGGAAATGACTGCAATTAGCGCCAAAACAGCACTTTGAAGGTTGCAATGGATTAGTAAAACTGTATTTGAAAGGCATTTTTGGATTTTAGCCCTCCTGTGGCCTTGCTTCATGTGTCAGGTGACAGGTGACGGCACCCACTGACATTCAGTGAGTCCTGTTCTTATACCAACTTTGACTTTGTGTGGCAGGGTGTAGCCTTTTTGTGATTCATGAACCATGCGCAGTTTTGCAGATTTGGCGCGCATAGGGTTTAGCACACCCATTTTTGGCCGTTTTCTTTCCCCCATTGGCAAAGGGGTGTAGTGGGGCGTGCACTGGCATGGGTAAAAATATACCACAGCTGCAATTGCGTGTAGATCTCAAAAACTCCCCTTTTGGTATGTTATTAATCACAGTTTTTCTGTGAGACCTTGATGCGTGAAGTATAGAATTAACAGCTGTGTCTTTCCTGTGTGTATGTGTCTGAATAAAATTGTCTACAATGGTGATATTCAAATCTAAAAATTCCATGTGTGTTTCATTGTTAGGACCCACGGACTAAATCCAGCAGTGGTGCCTTGACACGTCGCGATGCAATTGAGTCTCTGACAATATACCCCTCAAGAGTATGAAAGGACAGATTGAGGAGAGTATTGGCCGAAAATATTGGTACACCCTGGTACCTAGACAGCTGGCTGCAAGATAAAGTAACCAAGTATTAGAATAGGACTCAAGACAACGAAATAACTAAGCAAGGTAATGAGCAGATACTCACAAGAAAGAAATGGAGACTGGGACTGATAAATTCCAAGATAGATTGGTGAGTATCCTGAAACAAGAGAGATAGCTATTACCATTAGTACAGGATAGTAAGAAAAGGAAGAACCAGGCAGTTGTGTGCTTACCAGATTGTCCGGGAGGAATTCTGAAGAGGAAATTGCTGTAATTAAGTGGTAGTCCTGGGAACACAAAGTCTTGTTTCCTATTCCCGCCGGCACAAGGACGCCTAAAGAAGTCTTTGATCCTTGCACCGTTGCGCTAATGTCCTTTGATCCTTGCGCTGTTGCGCTAATGTCCTTTAAGTTACTTAGAGTCTTTGGGCCGAAAAAGAAGGAAGACGTGACAATGTTTTGGAGATGAAGCAGTCCAATAGAAATTCCGGGTTGGCAACAAGCAGGTAAGACGTGAGGGATGAGACGAATTCAGTCCAATAGACGTTCCGGTTTGGCAACAAGCTGGTAAGACGTGAGGGATGAGACGAATGCAGTCCAATAGACGTTCTAGTTTGGCAACAAGCAGGTAAAACGTGAGGGATGAGACGAATGCAGTCCAATAGACATTCCGGTTTGGCAACATGCAGGTAAGACGTGAAGGGATGTTGTGAATGCAGTCCGTGGACGTTCTGGTTTGGCAACAGGCTAAGACGTGAAGGATTGAGATGAATGCAGTCCGTGGACGTTCGGGTTTGGCAACAGGCAGGTAAGACGTGAAGGGATGAGGCGAATACGGTCCGTGGACGTTCTGAGTCAGCAACAGATACCAAGTAAGCAATGACAAAGTACAAGGCAAGGGAGGTCAAAGAGCAGACCAGGGGATTGAACAACTGGATAACAAAATACAAAGCTTGGAATTACAAATTCAGAAGCAGCGCTGTGCAGCGTGGGCGGGGTTAATATACAGATCAGCTGACCGCATGCACACCGCGCCACCGTAGGCTTGAACGCCTACGTGAATGCAAAGGGCGCCAGCATTTCTAGGGCAACCCATAGCGTTCTATGAAGGAACGCGTAAACAGGGATGAACAAGGGTGCGAGGGTTAAATGAGAATCCCAAATTCAAATATATACTGTTAAACCTACTGGGGAGTCGGGAATGTTTCTACATGTATGTACCAGATCTATGACAAGAAAAAGAGGAATCAAACGGAACCCTGACAGTATCCTCCCCAAAGAAAGATCCCCGGAGTGAGAGGCCAAGAACCTGGACATGAGGAGAGGAGCATGCACATTTGACTCAGTTTACCATGTACGCTCTTCCGGACTGTATCCTTTCCAGTCAATGAGAAAATGACGAACCCCACGTATCTTCTTCGTATTCAGAATAGCTTTAACCTCGTACTGCTCCACACACTTGACCATTACTGGTGCCGGACGAGAAGGGAGGCGGGTGCCTGCAGGACATGGTTTCAAAAGGGAAACATGAAAGACTGGATGTATCTTCCACTGGGAAGGCAACTCTAAACTGACTACCAAAGGATTGAGCACTTCCTTAATAGGAAAAGGATCCACAAAACAAGGTACCAAGCATCTACGACCAGGCAAATGGAGGTTCTTGGAAACCAACCAGACCAGCATTCCGGGTTGATAATCGGGGGCAGGAGTCCGGTGCTGGTCAGCATATAGTTTAGCTTGCCGTTGCGCGGCCTCCAAGTGATCAGAGACCGTCTCCCTCAGGGAAATGAAATCCCGGATGCAGTGTTGAGCTGCCGGATTGTCAGTGGTAGGAATAACATCTCCAGGAATTGACCTGGGATGTAGACCATAAAGGGCAAAGAACAGAGTGGTGCCAGTAGACAAATGGACTGAATTATTATATGCATATTCTGCTGCTCCCAAAACATTTAAGCATGACTCTTGATGTTGACCGATTAGACAGCGTAAGAATTGTTCCATAGTGGCATTCGCCCTTTCTGTCTGTCCATCAGTTTCAGGGTGATAGGCCGTGGAGTAATGTCCATCAATACCCAAAGCAGTGACGAGATGACGCCAGAAACGGGAGATAAACTGTGAACCTCGATCAGTGATGATGATTTCTGGCAGGCCAAAACGACGAAACACGTGCTGCAAGAATAATTCCGCTAGGACCGGAGCAGAAGGCATGCCTTGGCAAGGTACGAACAAGGCCATCTTAGAAAAATAGTCTATGACCCCCCATATGGTATCATAGCCTCTGACAAGAGTTAATTCTACCACAAGGTCCATCGAAATCATTAGCCAAGGTTTCTTTGGGACAGGCATGGGATGAATCAATCCCATTGGTTTGGACGCTGTACCTTTGCACTGAGCACAAATAGCGCAATTCCTGATGTAATCCGACACATCCTTAGTCATAGTAGGCCAGAATGCCCATCGTTTTAGTAACTCAAGAGTCTTGCGTCTATCCGGATGTGCGGCCGTTAAAGCATCATGACACCACTGGAGAGCCAACACACCGGTTCCAGGTGTAGGAAGATAAAGCCGCACTTGTACATATGGCATTGAGTGGGTGATTTCCATCTCGTAGTCATGGAGTTCTGGAGGTTTAGTCGCCATCCAGGATTGAATCAAACCCTTCAAAGAGGAATCAACAGTACAAGAACAAATGACAAACAACGGCTGTAATACCTTCCCTTCCCAGACAGGCGTCTGTCAACCTTCATTCAATCTGGATAATGCATCTGTCTTAGAATGCAAACTGCCGGGACGGTAAGTGATTTGGAAGTTGTACATTGAAAAGAATTCATACCAATGTGCGTGGCGGGTGGTGGTACAGTGTACTGATTTAAGAGCAAGAAGATTGCGGTGGTCGGTGAAGACCTGTACCAGAGCAATAGTACCCAATAGATGGTGTCTCCACACCAGGAATGCGTCACGTATTGCGAGTATTTCACGTTCAGTGATCGTATAATTCATCTCATACTTGGTAGGTTTTCTAGAATGATAAGCCACTGGATGTAGGAGACCTGTGTCCTCACATCTCTGGGAAAGAATAGCCCCAATAGCTTGATCAGAGGCCTCGGCCTCGACAACAAATGGACGCTTTTGGTCCGGATGCTGGAGCACCAGGGCTGATGTAAATGTGAACTTAAGCGTGTCAAATGCTTCTTGGGTTTGATCAGTCCATACAAAGCAATTCTTGGAGCTGGTTAGTGCAGTCAAGGGAGCTGCGATAGCAGAAAAGGAATGGATGAACTGCCTGTAAACGTTTGCAAACCCTAAAAATGACTGAAGGGATTTTACATTAGTTGGGGCAGGCCAGTCGAGGATCGCTTTAACAGAAGAGGGCGTGGCCACCAGTGACCGTGATTGTGCACAGACGACTAGACCTCTACTGCTGCAATACTGAATGGCCATATTAGTGTGTGGCAAAGTAGACAGAGAAGAAATACTGCCGTTATAGAAATCTGCCGCATCCATCATCACAGTTTGTCCGATAGGTTAACAACTAAGTTTTGAGAATGGATTTGGTCATTCGATTTTTGAGACTTGATCTGGTTAATCTTGTACTTGTGTTGGTTGCGTCTCCTCTAGCTTGCTCCTCTTCCTCTTCCTCCTCTGATGTGGTGGGGGTGGTTGTAGTACTGGACCCTAAAGGGGAATTTTTTTGGAAACATATTTGTTTCGTTGATTGATTATAGGTTGACTGATTGCCCTTTTTGTATCTTTTCATTTCTGCTAAGAAGCCCCTCCTGTTATGTTTGGAAATACACGATGCAGATGAACTGTACAATCCTTCTTGTTGCATGCTTTCTGTTTCAGGTTCTGAGTCTACATCTGACGTATTAGGTGTGCCAGTTGGCGTTTTTACAAAATTACTATCACCATTATATTTTGCTTGAAAAGTATAGACTATCGCTAACGTAATCTCTTTCGTCTCAATAAAGTTTTCGACATGTTCTCATTTTGTATTTCGTCCTGGTATTCACTAAGAAGAGCATATATTTTATCAAAGTTTTTCTTACGCTCACCTTGTCTCCGTGGGGGTGGCGAATCTGAACTAGGTCGAGTGGCCTGTTGTCCAGCGGGGTTGAGCTCCACTCACTAGCTACTTTGCACAGGTCCCCCTTTTCTCTGCTTGAACTGGCCTGCGGTCGACTTCCTGATGGAGAAACAGTAAATATGAGAGACTGGCATCTTCAAATTCGAGTCTCTCTGGTTACTCAGCGTGGTGTTTGCTCACCTTAGAGATTTTAAAGATGTGCTCCCCTTTCTGCTCGTCTCGGCAGGGGTGCAAGTTGCTCTCCTGAATAGTGTAGCTGCACTGATTCCGGTGGAGGAATCTTATGGATCGAGTAGCTTCACTGATCCGTTATGAGGGCACTTGGATCGAGGTGCTCCACTGATCCGGTACAGGTAAGTCTTTCTGTTTAAGTATGCTATAGAACACTGTTCGTTTATTCACTGTTCTCTTGCCAATGTTCTCTAATGTCTCTAATGTTTCTTCTCTCAACAGGTTCTGAACGTCGAAACGAGTGTGAATAGCAGAAGCACAGATGAAGCTGCCACATGAAGCACTGGACGCTGTTGAAGATATGTAAGCTGTGGTCACGAGAGAGAACTATGCTCACAAGCTTTTCCTCTGAACTAACTTTGTTTGCTTTTCGCTTCTTTCTTTGTAGATTCCACTGGTATGCAGAAGTTGGAGCGGAGCGTCAGAGATGTACCGGAGGCTGAATCAGCTGCTGTGCGGGAGGATGTAGACTGCGGACCGCTGCGGATGCCGGAGGTCACCAGGTAAGTGTCAGGTAAGCTGAAATCCTCACGTACTGCAGGTTTCTAGAAGGTTGCGGACCGCTGCGGATGCCGAAGGTTCCTGGGTAAGCGTCTGGTAAACTGTAATCTTCGCACACGTGCAGAATTCTGGAATGCTTTTGGATGTCAGCGGAGAGCGTTCTGCTGCCATGGGCAGTTCTACACGAAGCGTCGGACAAGGCCTGGGTGGGGTTTATATAGGCAGGCTCGGCCACACCCAAGATCTTGGAGCACGTTCTGCTGTCCACACCCATATTTGCCACACCCATTCCAGAAGTATGTTCAGGCCTGCAGAGAGTCCGTGCCAGTTGTTGAGCAGGCTTCATACTATGAGCCTGGAGCCAAAGGCGCCAGGACAGGGTCCATGTGGGCCTTCCTTGATCTCTCCGGCTTTTAATCCAGACTGGGGTGTTTTTTAGGCACCAATGTCTCAAGGGCAGGATTGCTGACCCCGCAGGTGCTGGTCATAACAGCAATCCCCCTCAAGGGCCCTCTCAAAGGTCCTGGTTTCGTGGGATTATTAAGATGGAAGCGTTTAAGCAGACGTGAAGCATGGATATGTTCACTAGGTTCCCATGTCCTGTCTTGGGGCCCATATCCTTTCCAGTCCACGAGATGTTTCGACCTGAGTATTTTTTAATCCAAAATGTTTTTGACCTCGTACTCGGGTTCCCCATCCACTATTACTGGAGTAGGTGCTGCTGTGACCCTCGTTCCTGGTGATACTGGTTTCAGGAGAGAAACTTGGAATACTGGGTGAATGCGCATATTTGCAGGCAGGGCTATCTTCATAGCAACAGGGTTGATGATTGCTTGGATAGTATACAGGCCCAGGTACCTTGGGTGGAACATCTTCGATCCCATCAGGGGAAGATGTTTAGACAGCATCTCCGACTTGGTAGGCTGGAGCTTCTTTCTGATGTTGATCGGCGAATCTCTTTTGTCCCTCTTTGACCTTGGTGAGGTATTCTGTCACTCTCTTGAGAGCCTGAGTAATCATGGAGTGTAAGGTGGTTATTGCGGGCATTTCCAGAACGTCAGTAGGATCGAACCAAGAAGTGCGTGGGTGTCGCCCATGTACGGTGTAGAAGGGGGTCTGTCCTGTACTGGTATGTATGGAATTGTTGTAAGCGTACTCCACAATCCATAACACATCCACTCACGTGTCCTCAGATTGTTGTAGCATACACCTCCGGTATTGCTCCAAAGTCTGGTTTGTCCGTTCCATCTGACCATCGGTCTGGGGGCGGTGACTTGTAGACAGGCAGATGTCAATTCCTGTTAACTCACCACTTTTTTGCCAAAATTTAGACACAAACTGACTTCCTCAATCAGATATCAATAGTTGGGAAGCCGTGGAGACGAACGATTTGTTCTAAGAATACTTTTGCTAGAGTGTGAGCTGTGGGGAGGTGTTACACTCTCCTGACTCCCACGGAGGCGCTGGCCTGGTTCGCGCTGCTGTGACCTCTTCTAAGGTGATGCTCAGGGTTCGGAAGACGGACTGGACCGGGCCTCCAAATCTGGCTTGTCTGGCTCACAGAAGTATCCTTCTGTAGGCGAAAATAGGGGATTAACTGTAATCAGCCTCCCACTTTCCCCTATCACCCTCCTCGAAACCCTCTTGTGATTCCTCGTAGCGTCTCACCTTAGGGTCAGGAAAGACGAGCTCTCCATACTGCTTCTGATGCAGGGGCACGTTGGTATCCAGTTACTACACTGGATTTTCGGAGTGGTGAGAACCAAACTTGCTTGGCTTCCAGGTAAGTTTTTTGATAAGAGGTTCCCCTTGTGTCCATGCATTAATGTACTAATGCTAGTGTCTTTTTCCCCATAGGGGCCGGGTACGGAATGCCAGGGAACAGGCACCGACCCGAGATGAGAGGTGAAATCCTTGTAGAAATCAGGTAAGTCTTTAATGAGCGTTTTTTGGTAATGTCTTTTCATTCGCTCATTAACGCTGATGTCTCTTTTTCCCCTTAGGGGCCGGGGTCCGGAAATGCCAGGATGCGGCGCGGACCCGAAATGAAGAGGGAATGAATCAACAGGTTAGTCTTAACATGGAGATTTAGCTTTCCTTATTCCCTTCTCTCTCTCACCTTTTGTTCTGGTCTTTTTCTCCCTAGGCGCTGGGGCGTGACTGCGAATCCGGATGATCGCTGCTGAACATGGAGGCGCCCTGTAAAGGTGAGTGGAATGCGGCGCTGCAGCGATCGACGCGATGAGCTTTTAAATAAAAGTCTTCCTTTTCAGGATTGTCGGCGAGATGTCTCCGGGATGCGGATTTAGCAGGTAAGGACTTTTCCTTCTTCTGTTCTCTTCTTCTCTTCCTTTGCAGATGATCCAGGATGCTGGCAGGCGTGGCAGAAGTTAGGATGCAGGAGCAGACACGGTGAGCGTCCAGCTGCTAGATGCAGAACAACGAGAAGCACGTGTGGCTGATCGGGTGGGGTTTAAATAGCCTTGGAAGAAGTTCCATGTATGTATCCTTCCTCCAATCAGGTATGTATCCTTCCCCGACCACGCCCGGATGGTAAATTAGTCCCACAGGTAAAGTAGTTCCTTTCAGGCCTCAAGGAGGCCGGGATCCTGCAGCATGGTCTGCATCAGGTAAGTGCACCCAAGCACTTCCATAATGAGCCTGGCGCCTATGACGCAAGGACTGATGTCTTTTATGAGCCTGGCGCCATAGGCGCCAGGCCACTGTCCAAAGGGCCCCTATATGGGGTTGCTGAGTCCTTCCTTGGGGACTGGATGTCCGCTTTCGGGGACGCAGGGCTTGAACCGGCTCCCCGGGAGCGGGCATCATGACAGCACTCCCCCCCAAGGCCCCTCCCAAGGTTGTTCCCTCTGGGGGTTTTGGTTTGTCTGGGACGAGTCGGTGGAATTTCCTGACTAATCGAGGTGCATGCACATGGTCGCTGGGTTCCCACGACCTCTCCTGAGGTCCGTACCCCTTCCAATCAATTAGGTAGAACAGTTTTGACCTAAACATTTTTGAGTCTAAAATGTTCTTCACTTCGAATTCGGGCTCCCCATCTATTAGAATAGGTTCTGGAGGTTTGAGTAGTCGGGTTCCGGTACCACTGGTTTCAGAAGTGACACATGAAAAACAGGGTGAATTCGCATACTAGCTGGTAAATCAAGTTTAACAGCCACTGGGTTAATTATTGCCGTAATAGAATAAGGTCCCAGATATTTTGGGTTAAAAGTTCGAGGCCCTTTGAGTGGTAAATGTCTGGTAGCTAACCACACTTGATCCCCAATCTGATACGGAGGTGCTTCACTCCGATGTAGATCAGCATTCTCCTTGTAATTTCTCTTGGCTTGTTGTAAATGTGTAGTTGCCTCTTTGAAGGCTTGGGTAATTGTAGAATCCAGATGTTCTACTGCAGGCATTCCGAGGTTCTGAGGTGAGTCAAGGTTTGAGGTTCGAGGGTGATGCCCAAACAAAGTATAAAAAGGACTGTGGCCAGTTCCAGAGTGTACCGAATTACTATATGCGTATTCGGCTATCCAAAGAATGTCTTTCCAGTTGCTTTCAGATTGCTGTAACATACACCGTAAGTATTGCTCAAGGGTCTGATTTGTCCTCTCGGTCTGACCATCGGTCTGAGGGTGGTGACTGGTCGATAATCTTACGTCGATCTGCGCCATTTGACAACATTTGCGCCAGAAGTGGGAAATGAATTGGCTTCCCCGGTCAGAGATTAGTATAGATGGGAATCCATGTAGCCAAACAATATTTTCGAGGAATTCTTTGGCTAGGACAGAAGCTGAAGGTAAACCTTTCAAAGGAATAAAGTGGGCCATTTTGGAAAACAAATCCACAATTACCAGAATAGTATTGTACCCCGAACAAGGAGGCACTTTTATTTTGGGCGCAAACACCACAGGACATCACAAAAGATTTAACATCTTTTCGCCAAGAGGGCCACCAAAATTGTCGTTTCACCTTTTCCTCTGTCTTGGCAATACCGGGGTGTCCCTCTATTAATGCATCATGATAACCGGAAATAACTAGTTCGTGTAATTCCTTATGTGGCAGGAATAAGCGTCCTTGGAAATAAGGTAAACCATTATCTATGGTAAAGTCTGATCCCTTTTGTATCCAATCCTGTAAGGCCGTAGGGTCCAGGAGTTGTTTCACTCTGGCTTGAATGTCTTCAAGCGTCTGTAACGAAGTCATGCCTAGAATCCTCTGTTCGGGAATTATTGGTACTGGTTCTGAGTTTGTATCAGATTCTCCCATTCCAATTTGGGATAAGGCGTCTGCTTTGCCATTCTTGCAGCCAGGTCGATAGGTAATCACGAAATCCAATTCAGCGAAAAACAAAGCCCATCGGAGCTGCCATGATGACTGAGCCTTGGCGGTTTTCAAATACTGTAAATTCCGGTGATCAGTGATCACTGTGATGGTATGTCGAGCACCAAGCAGATAATGCCACCAGGCTTTAAAAGCGGACTTAATGGCTAACAGTTCTTTGTCCGTGATTGCATAATTAACCTCGGGTGCCGAGAATTTCCTGGACCAAAATGCTACGGGATGCAGTTGGTTGGTTTCGGGATCTCTTTGGGACAGGACTGCTCCCATGGCTAGGCTGGCTGCGTCAGTCTCAACGACATAAGGGAGATCTGGACGCGGGTGTTTTAATATAGGTGCGGAGGTAAACTTAGCTTTTAAATCCTGAAAGGCCTGCTCGGCTTCTTCAGACCATTCAAAACGTTTATTTTTCCTCAAGAGTGCAGTAATGGGTTGTACCATGCGTGAAAATTCCGGGATAAACCTGCGATAGAAATTGGCAAAGCCGAGCATGCCCTTTTACAGAGCTAGGTGATGGCCATTTGAGGATGGCATCCATTTTTCTTGAGTCCATTCAGACTCCTTTGGGTGTCAGGATGAAACCCAGAAACTCGACTTCTGTGGTATGGAAAACACATTTCTCCAATTTAGCAAATAGTTTGTGTTGGCGCAGTTTTTCAAGTACTGCCCTGACGTGTTTTCTGTGATCAGATTCCGAAGAGGAGTACACCAGAATGTCATCGATATATACGACAACACAAACATCGATGAGTTCCCAAAGGACATCATTCATGAAGTATTGGAAGGCAGCCGGCGCGTTACACAACCCGAAAGGCATCATCTGGTACTCGAATAATCCGTATTTAGTACGGAAGGCAGTTTTCCATTCGTCGCCTTCTTTAACTCGTACCAGATGATAAGCCCCCCGGAGATCTAACTTGGTGTATATGCAAGCGTCCTTCACCTGGTCAAGGAGTTCAGGGATCAGAGGCAGAGGATAACGGTTTTTAACCGTTATCTGGTTCAATGCGCGGTAATCGATACAAGTTCTAAGGTCGCCTTCTTTTTTTGGGCACGAAGAACAAAGCCGAGGATGCCGGGGACTTTGACTGGCGAATAAAACCATTAGCTAGGTATTGATCCAAATATTGCCTCAAATGCAGATTTTCAGGTTCGGTAAGGGCATAAATCCTGCTACAAGGGGGTTGTGCACCGGGCACCAGATCGATTTGGCAATCGTACGATCTGTGAGGAGGTAACGTGTTGGCCTGTTCCTTTTGGAAGACGTCCTGAAAGTCTTGGTATTCCGGAGGTAGTTGCATCGAGGCAGAGGTTACAGATGCTAGATTAATCTTCAGGTTTTCTGGGTAGCAGGTTTGTGTACAATCCGGGAAGGTTAATCTCTTAGCTCACCAATCAAATCGAGGATTATGTGTCTCTATCCAAGGGATTCCAAGAATAACCTGAAGCTGTGGAGCCTTGATTACATCAAACACAACACCCTCCCGATGGCCGTCGGGACCAATAAGAGTCACCTCAGTAGTGGAATGTGTTACCGGTCCAGAGGCAATTTCAGTTCCATCGACTGTGGTGATGACATCTTTGCTGGTTTTAGAACGGAGAGGGAGGTTAATCCTAGAGACCAATTCACGATCCATATAGTTTCCAACAGCCCCACTATCGATGTATGCCTTTATTGCATGCAACCGCTTAGGCTGTTCTGGATCTACGAGAACCATTGGCACAATGAAATGCGAGGTCTGAGAGTTAGTTTTCAAGCTCGGCAAGCAGACCCCTACACTTGTCGGGCAGAGTCGTTTCCCGAAACAGAGTCTTCATGGTTTTTATCAGCGGCTCCTACCGCCTTTTGGGGCGGTTTTGCCGGGCAATCTCGTAGAAAGTGTCCTGAATTCCCACAATAAAGACATCATTTTAACTGCCGCCTCCTTTCACGTTCCTTTTGAGTTAAGGGTCCTTTAACCTCTCCAATTTGCATAGGCTCAGAGACATCAACTCCCTTGGGATTAGCATGGGTCTTGACCAACACCTGGGTCTCAAACCTGGACCGATCTGCTTTTCTGTTTTGAAGTCTGTGATCCAATTGGACCACTAAGTTTATATACTCTGTGCATTCTTGGGGGGGATTTACAACTTGGGCCAAGACATCTTTAAGTTCTCCGCGTAGGCCTCGATAAAACGTGACTCTTTTATCCTCTGGCCATCCCGTTTCCACAATTAGTCTATTAAAGGTTGCAATATAGGATAGGAGGTCCTGATTGCCCTGTCGCAGGGATAGAAGTTCGTCATCCAGAGCCTGCCCCTGAGAGTGTCGAGCAAATAACTTTTCCATGCTTGCTTGAAACCTTTGAAAATCACGGAGAATCGGGTCATCTTGAGTAACCACTAGAACTGACCAATCGGCAGCGCAGCCGCTGAGATATGACAATACAAAGGCTACCTTGGTCTGATCATTAGGGAAGGCCCCAGGTCTGCATAGGAAGTGCAAACGACACTGATTCATGAATACTGCGAATCGTTTGGGGTCCCCAGCAAAGCGTTCGGGTGGGGCCAACGGCATGTTTCCAGGTAGATTCATCTGCACAGGGTTACTGGAAACCACAGGAGCGGGGTTCCCTCCGGAACCGGGTAGAGGAGTTTGCCCAGCTTGACTTTGCAAAAGCTGTCTGGCAAGGTCATCAGTTCTTCTCTTTGATATTATTAATTCCCTCCTGAGGGCATTAGTCTCTTGACGAGCGGCATGTACTTTGGGCCGTAATTCCCCCAGTAATTGGGCCAACTGATCAGTCTCAGAACTTTCCATAGCGCCTGGGTGGGAATTTGTAGGAAGGCTTCGCGTTCTGTTATGCTCACCTGACTCCCACGGAGGCGCTGGCCTGGTTCGCGATGCTGTGACCTCTTCTAAGGTGATGCGCAGGGTTCGGAAGACGGACTAGACCGGGCCCCCAAATCTGGCTTGTCTGGCTCGCAGAAGTATCTTTCTGTAGGCGAAAATAGGGGATTAACTGTCTGCGGGGTAATGCAATCAGCCTCCCACTTTCCCCTCTCACCTCCTCGAAACCCTTCTGTGATTCCTCGTAGCGTCTCACCTTAGGGTCAGGAAGGACGAGCTCTCCATCCTACTTCTGATGTAGGGGCGCGTTGGTATCCAGTTACTACACTGGATTTTCGGAGTGGTGAGAACCAAACTTGCTTGGCTTCCAGGTAAGTTTTTTGATAAGAGGTTCCCCTTGTGTCCATGCATTAATGTACTAATGCTAGTGTCTTTTTCCCCATAGGGGCCGGGGAACGGAATGCCAGGGAACAGGCACCGACCCGAGATGAGAGGTGAAATCCTTGTAGAAATCAGGTAAGTCTTTAATGAGCGTTTTTTGGTAATGTCTTTACATTCGCTCATTAACGCTGATGTCTCTTTTTCCCCTTAGGGGCCGGGGTCCGGAAATGCCAGGATGCGGCGCGGACCCAAAATGAAGAGGGAATGAATCAACAGGTAAGTCTTAACATGGAGATTTAGCTTTCCTTATTCCCTTCTCTCTCTCACCTTTTGTTCTGGTCTTTTTCTCCCTAGGCGCTGGGGCGTGATTGCGAATCCGGATGATCGCTGCTGAACATGGAGGCGCCCTGTAAAGGTGAGTGGAATGCGGCGCTGCAGCGATCGACGCAATGAGCTTTTAAATAAAAGTCTTCCCTTTCAGGATTGTCGGCGAGATGTCTCCGGGATGCGGTTTAGCAGGTAAGGACTTTTCCTTCTTCTGTTCTCTTCTTCTCTTCCTTTGCAGGTGATCCAGGATGCTGGCAGGCGTGGCAGAAGTCAGGATGCAGGAGCAGACACGGTGAGCGTCCAGCTGCTAGATGCAGAACAACGCGAAGCACGTGTGGCTGTTTGGGTGGGGTATAAATAGCCTTGGAAGAAGTTCCAGGTATGTATCCTTCCTCCAATCAGGTATGTATCCTTCCCCGACCACGCCCGGATGGTAAATTAGTCCCACAGGTAAAGTAGTTCCTTTCAGGCCTCAAGGAGGCCGGGATCCTGCAGCATGGTCTGCATCAGGTAAGTGCACCCAAGCACTTCCATAATGAGTCTGGCGCCTATGACGCCAGGACTGATGTCTTTTATGAGCCTGGCGCCATAGGCGCCAGGACACTGTCCAAAGGGCCCCTATATGGGGTTGCTGGGTCCTTCCTTGGGGACTGGATGTCCGCTTTCGGGGGCGCAGGGCTTGAACCGGCTCCCCGGGAGCGGGCATCATGACAGGAGGCTCTTCAGAGGAAAGAAATGGGCCATTTTAGAAAACAAGTCCATGACTTCTAAGATGGTATTATACCCACGATGGGGTGGAAGGTCCGTGATAAAGTCGAATGACAACATGTGCCAAGGTGTGGGAGGTATCTAATGGGTGAAGCAGGCCAGCTGGTTTTTGCTTCCGAGATTCGTTCTGTGCACAGACTCCACAGCTTGACACATACTGAGCCACGTCTTTTCGCCAGGTCGGCCACTAGTAATGTCTCTTAATCTTGGCCGCAGTTTTGGTGGTGCCAGGGTGTCCTTCAATGAGTGAGTCATGGTAGTTATTGAATACTTGATCCTGCAGTTCCTTGCCAGGAAGATAGAGGCGTCCTAGGTAATAAGGTAGCCTGTTTATGATTGTGTGGTGTTGTCCTCTTGCTGTCCAGGTTTGCAGCTCTTTCGCCCATGAGCTCCCTGACCTTGGCTTATAACTCCTCCAGAGATGTTGTCGTTTTCAAGGCACCGAAGAACTTTTCTTCTGGAATGATAGCAATGGGATCTGGTGTGATATACGCGCTCTCCCCTTCGCCCATACGAGATAGAGCATCTGCCTTGCCGTTACGCACTCCTGGTCGGTATGTGATTACGTAATCGTATTCAGCTAAGAAAAGTGCCCAACGGAGTTGGGGGGAAGACTGGGCTTTGGCTGACTGCAGGTATTGCAAATTACGATGCTCTGTGATTACCGTGATTTTATGTCTGGCTCCCAGGAGGTAGTGTTGCCAAGCCTTGAATGCTGCTTTGATGGCTAGGAGTTCTTTATCGGTAATGGCGTAGTTCAGTTCCAGAGCTGAGAATTTATGTGACCAAAAGGCTACGGGATGCAGTTGACCTGACTCAGGATTCCTTTGGGAGAGTATTGCTCCCATGGCTACACTGGAAGCGTTGGTCTCTACCGCGTATGGGAGATCGGGTCAAGGGTGTTGCAAGATAGGGGCCGACGTGAATTTTTGCTTTAGAGCTTGAAAGGCTTCTTCTACTTCTGGAGACCAGTTAAACTGTTGATTCTTGCGTAGTAGGGATGTGATAGGGTGGACAATCTGAGAAAACCTTGGTATGAATCGATGCTAAAAGTTTGCAAAACCAAGGACACTCTGTACTCCTTTCATTGATGTTGGCGACGGCCAATTGAGAATGGCATCCACCTTGCATGTGTCCATCCGGATACCTCGAGGGGTGAGAATGAAGCCAAGGAATTCCACCTCTGTGACATGGAACAAGCATTTTTCTAACTTGGCGTACATTCGGTGTTGCCTGAGTTTTTGAAGGTCGGTACACACGTGGGAGATGTGGTCTTTTCTTGAGGTAGACAAAATCAATATATATATACCAAGACGCACACGTCGAGGAGCTCTCGGAGTACACTGTTCATGAAATATTGGAATGCAGCCGGGGCATTACAGAGTCCAAACACCATGACCTGATACTCGTACTGTAAGGCCATACTTTGTACGGAAAACCGTCTTCCATTTCTACCCCTTTTTGACGCGTACTAGGTGATAGGCCCCTCGGAGGTCAAGTTTAGAGTAAATCTGAGCATCATTAACCTGGTCCAACAGTTCAGGAATGAGCGGCAAGGGGTATCGGTCCTTCACCATGATCTGATTTAGTGATCTGTAGTCTATGCATGTTCTTAAGTCCCCTTCCTTCTTTGGTACAAAGAAGAGGGGTGAGGCTGCAGGTGACTTTGACAGGCGGATGAACCCATTGGCGAGGTATTGGTCCAGGCAAGCCTTCAAGTGATTGTTTTCTTGCTCTGTTAATGCGTAGATTCTGCTGCACGGAATCTGGGACCCTGCTATTAGGTCAATTTGACAGTCATATGACTGATGTGGCGGCAGCATGTTCACTTGTTCCTTCTGGAACATGTCTTGGTAATCCGCATACTCAGAGGGCAAGGACCCCATTAAACCCAGCTTAGCCCTTGCCGGTGAGGTGGTCTTCACTTCTTTCTCCAAGAGGGTGCGGACTTTGTAACAGGTACTTTTGCAGTCTTTGGAGAAAGTCAAAACCCTTGCACGCCAGTCAATTTGAGGATTATGAGCCTCTAACCAGGGTATTCCCAGGATTACCTGGAATTGGGGAGCACAGATGAGGTCAAAAAAATGTTCTCCCGGTGTCCCTTTTGACAAAGCAGGGTAACCTCTTCTCTCTTTCCGCCTTAGTGAGATGGCTCCTCAATCCTCCTATCTGCATGGGCTCTGGGTGTGACTAGGCTTGCCGGACTTGGCTCTCTTTGAGTTGCACATATATGGCTCGGCTTTCCGACCGGGCTCGGTCAGTTCTTCGGTCCTGCAGTCTGTGATCCAGTTGAACTACTATATCTATGTACTCCGCAAAGGTCTCGGGAGGGTTCACCACTTGGGCCAGGACGTCTTTCAGATCCCCTTGCAAGCCTTGGTAAAAGAGTGTAGTTCTCTTCTCCTCTGGCCAATTGGTTTCGGCTACATGGCGGTTAAAGGTGGCTATGTAAGACAGCAGATCTTGATTGCCCTGTCGGAGAGACAGCAGTTCGTTATCTAGGGCTTGACCTCTGGTATGGCGGGCGAACAGCTTCTCCATTTCGTGTTGAAGCCCGCCAAAATCATGAAGGGATCGTCTCGTTGTACCAAAGGGATTGACCAATCCACTGCACTGCCACTCAGGTAGAAAAGCACAAACGCCACCCTTGACTGTTCATTGGGAAAGCTGGGCCGGGTCGACACAAAAAGTGCAGACGGCACTGGTTCATGAAGACCGCAAATTTACTGGAGTACCCTGTGAAGCGTTCGGGCGGGCCAAGGGTACTGCGCCGGGGAGCACCAATTGTACTGGTGTAGGTTGCGGGACCGAGGAAGAGGAATCTGAATCAGGTAGTGGGGCCTGACCCGCCTGCGTCTGTAGAAGCTGTCTAGCAAGGTCATCAGTACGTTCCCGATTCGCTATGAGTTCCCTTCTCAAGGCGTTTGTTTCTTGTCGTGCAGCGTGCACCTCAGCCCACAACTCCCCCAAGAATTGGGCTAGCTGGTCTGTGGTCTACATAGCACCCGGTCGAAGGTTTGGGAGAGTCTTCGCGTTCTGTTACGCTCACCTTGTCTCCGCAGGGGCGTCGAATCCGTGCGAGGTCGAGTGGTCCGTTGTCCAGCGGGGTTGAGCTCCACTCACTAGCTACTTTGCACAAGTGCCCCTTGTCTCTGCTTCAACTGGCCTGGGGCGACATCCTGATGGAGAAACAGAGTAAATATGAGAGACTGGCGTCTTCCCTTGCGTCTTCAAATTGGAGTCTCTCTGGTTACTCAGCGCAGTGTTTGCTCACCTTAGAGATTTTAAAGGTGTGCTCTCCTTCCTGCTCATCTCGGCAGGGGTGCAAGTTGCTCTCCTGAATAGTGTAGCTGCACTGATTCCGGTGGAGGAATCTTGTGGATTGAGTTGCTTCACTGAACCGTTACGATGGCACTTGGATCGATTTGCTCCACTGATCCGGTACAGGTAAGTCTTTCTGTTTAAGTATGCTATAGAACACTGTTCGTTTATTCACTGTTCTCTTGCCAATGTTCTCTAATGTCTCCAATGTCTCTTCTCTCAACAGGTTCCGAACGTCGAAACAAGTGTTAATAGCAGAAGCACAGGACGCTGTTGAAAGTATGTAAGCTGCGGTCGCGAGAGAGAACTATGCTCTCGAGCTTTTCCTCTGAACTAACCTTGTTTGCTTTTCTCTTCTTTCTTTGTAGATGCCGCCGGTATGCAGAAGTTGGAGCGGAGCATCGGAGATGTACGGAGGCTGAATCAGCTGCTGTGCGGGAGGACGTAGGTTGCGGACCGCTACGGATGCCGGAGGTCACCAGGTAAGTGTCAGGTAAGCTGAAATCCTCACGTACTGCCGGTTTCTAGAAGACTGCGGATGCCGAAAGGTCCCCGGGTAAGCGTCTGGTAAGCTGGAATATTCGTGCACGTGCAGAATTCTGGAATGCTTTCGGATGTCAGCGGACAGCATTCTACTGCCATGGGCAGTTCAACATGAAGCGTCTGACAAGGCCTGGGTGATGTTTATATAGGCCGGCTCGGCCACACCCAAGATCTTGGAGCACGTTCTGCTGTCCACGCCCATACTTGCCACACCCATTCCAGAAGAATGTTTAGGCCTGTAGAGAGTCTGTGCCAGTTGTTGAGCAGGCATCATACTATGAGCATGGTGCCAAAGGTGCCAGGACAGGGTCCAGGTGGGCCTTCCTTGATCTCTCCGGCTTTTAATCCGGACCAGGTGTTTTTTAGGCCCCAAAGTCCTGAGGGCAGGATTGCTTTGACCCCCGGAGGTGCTGGTCATGACAGTTTTTTTTCTTTAGTAGAAGTAAGATTCTTCATATCTGCAATTTATTTTTTAAGTAGCTCAATTTCTTGTGTCACTCGTGTGTGTTCTCATTCCGCATGTGCTATGAGTATCTTCATCATGCATTCCGAACTGTTAGTTATATTGGCTTCCCAATCTGCAGCTAAATCTTGATCTTTCTTTATTCGTAAAGTTCGGAAAAATCTAAATCAACCCTCTTGGAACAATATTTTGTTTAAGATAGTTTTTAAGGTATGCCTGCTCCCAAATCGTGTTAATTTCCCCTTTGCATAAACGTTCCAACTTTATACATTTCTGGACCAACGTTTCTGGTGACATTACACTGTTTTTGAAGGCATTACTATCTGTGCCACGTGGTGCACAAAGGCCTTTACAGTCTTCCTCACGATTTCGTAAGTATTCTGCCATGATAACCTTGAGTCTGGCGTGTTCAGGCTGCACTCTCTAGGTCATAAATGTAGTTATGAGGCAGGGAACCTAGTGCGGAGTGCGCACATGTACACTCAGCTTTTATTTAAAAAAAATGGGTGCTAAGTGCTGCAGTGGAGGAGGACACGGTGGCTTTCCTTAAACCACCTAAAAGTTAGGTAAAGAGTATGGTTTTCATCTTCTACCGTGCTCTACACTTCACTAGCAATGTTATTCATTTTAATAAAGGCTAATTAATCCATTTGTGTTTGCATGTGAGTCAATGTTTATTGTGAATAAATCAGTGTTGGTAGAGATAAATATCTCAAACTCAAAATAAAATAAAAAATAATATTCCCCTCTTTGGGTTATACAACAAATATCTAAGTGTTGTTAGGACTATAAATGATGCACTGTTTTCTGGCCCAAATTTAAATGTCCCTGTGAGGGAAAGATAGAGAAGTAGGTACAAAAGACATTTAGAATGTTGAATTTTCCATTGGCATTATGTGTATTATCATAATGATGTGTTATTTATATTGCGCCTTAATCCAAAGCGCTTTACAGAGCACATATTTACGTAAAATAGTAGCCAACCGAAATTGGTACTCATTTATCGACCTTGGAAGGATGAAAGGCTGAGTTGGCCTTGCAGGGATTCGAACCTGCGACCTGCAGATCACGTTCAGATCGCAGCAGCGAGCGCTCAACCCGCTGAGCTAACTTACCGACTTGCATTCCAGCTATCTTACCTGCTTGCACTCTTTAGTGAACTGCTTGGAAACAGACTAGCCTAATGCCATTTTAAAGATTTAATTTATTTAAGATTTAAAGATTTAATTTCTGTGAAATGTATGAACATTTGTTCTGTGATATTTACGTATTTCTTTTTAATTTACAAACACCGTTGTTAAACTTGATCAGCAGATGCATTATGAGGAGCCTTCTAATAAACTCATGTGAATCATCAATGTTTTTTCTGCAATATTTTCGGACTGTTTATTTATATCACGAAAAGGTACCTGTAAAGTTTGTGCTTTCAGCATGTAGATGCGTCCTTTTTGTCAATGATATTGTGTGCTGTTGTTATTCCATAATATTCGAATTGTCAATCATTTTCTCTATATGCTCATAGTAACATTTCTCCCTGTTGAATGAAAACCTTGAAATGTTTGCGAAAATGTTTGGTCAATAAGCTTTGATATTCTACATAATAATACGATTTGTTTTGAGTATGTCAATGTGTTATGCAACATAGGCTATAGTGTATTAACCCCAATGAATATATTATGCCACTCCTGTGTGCTGATATTTGAAGACAAGACAGACAGAATGATACTCTTGGCTTAATTACTCTAAATGCATGGTTGTAAGAGCCGCTGTTTTTATAGGTCTAAAATCGCTTGTACGCGCTAATGTTAAAGTATTATTGAGTCACTGTGCTTGGTACATGTCCTGGCTACTCAATATCAGTACCCGGATCTCATGAATTCAAAGGTACCATGAAGTTCCTGATGATTAGACAAAGAAACTAAAGTTTGCATACTATTGTTTGTCATTGCATGCTAGTTGTTATTCAACACCAAATTACCCTAAATGCATGATTTTGTGTACGTTGTAAATATTATTTCTTGAAAACTTTTAACTACTCATGAATTCAAAGGTACCCACAAAGTTACTTGTGATTAAACAAAGAAACAATGGTCTTACAAACTATTGTTTGACATTGCATGCTAGTTGATATTCACCTCTGGTTTTGTGCTCATTGTGTAAGAATCATTTCTTGCAAGTTTTTAACTACATTAGGATGATCAAACAATAAACTCAAAGAAACCCCGAACTCGGCCTCATATTCACAAGAAAACATTTAGCTTGTGTTCTTGATTTAAACCCAAACCCATGACCGGAATTCAAACAGTAGAAACACGGGGGCGGAAGCTCAGCGCTCTTTGCCGGAGCTTGAGTCTTGAGACCGCATTGAAGCAGACAACTTTTTTGAACATACAGGCTATGACTGGTAAGGCAATATGACAGGTTCACACACTTAAGCATACTCTGTGATTGTGTGAACTACAGGAAACAATAGGGTGGACACATACAAACAATATGTTATCTGTTTATTTATAGTTTTTGGAATATAATGACCAGACAAATGGAATGAGGAAAGCAGACTTTTGATTATTATATTTTGGATATTACGTGAAATATAGCAGACGCGGAACGCAGATCCATACACTTAACCTGCGGACATGCAGGTAAGCAGTAATTTCTTTTTGAAACAAGATTCATGACCAATGCCCGGTAACATACTTAATAGAATCAGAGTCAATGAATGACATAATATTTGTCCTAACACCAATGTGGTACATATTCACAGAGCTATCGTTAGAACCTGCAAAGTAATGCATTAATTATGTATTTGAAAAATGCAGTATTTTGCAAACAATCTTGCACAACGGGCAGCAGCCCAATTATACACTTTTCGCAAACATTTCAATGTTTTCATTCAACAGGGAGGAATGTTACTATGAGGATATAGAGAGCATTATTGACAATTGGAATATTATGGAATAACAACAGGACACAGTATCTTTGACAAAAAGGACGCATCTACTGTGCTGAAAGCACAAACTTTACAGGTACTTTTTTGTGATATAAATAAACAATCCGAAAACATTGCAGAAAAAACATGGATGATTCACCTGAGTTTATAATATGATATGATAGTTTATTTATATAGCGCCTATACACAATGTGTTTCAAAGCGCTTCAAGGCATGGGAGGGAACAAGGGAAAAAACAATGACATTCTTACAGGCCATGAACAGTAAGGATGTGAAATTAACTATCTTACTCGGCCTGACGATATTTCAGATAGTGCAAGAGCTAAAAATTAGATAAGGAAGGGAGGGGGAGTGTGGGAAGGAAATGGAAACAGACAGGTGACTACCGTACTAGGCCTGATGACATTGCTGGTAGAGCCGGAAAAAAAACAAGAGGTGAGGGAGAGGGGTGCAGAAAGGTAGGGGAGGAACAAAAAAGTTTATTAGAAGGCTCCTCATAAAGTATCTGATGATCAAGTTTAACAAAGGTGTTTGTAAATTAAAAAGAAATACGTAAATATCACAGAACAAATGTTGATAAATTTCACAGAAATTAAAACTTTAAAATGACATTAGGCTAGTCTGTTTCCAAACAGTTCACTAAAGAGTGCATGATATTACACACAATGCAAATGGAAAATTCAACATTCTAAATCTCTTTTTTACCTGCTTCTCTATCTTTCCCTCCCAGGGACATTTAAATTTGGGCCAAAAACAGAAAACAGTACATCATTTATAGCCCTGATGACGACCCCAGTGGGTTGAAACACGTGTTGGCAGTTAGCTTTGACCGTCAGATAGTATTTTGGTAGACAATTTATGAATGATAGTTCCAAATATTAAGGCCTTCACATTATTGTGTGACAGGAGAGACTTTCAAAAAGGTTTTGTAAAAAATCTTTATTTTTTATTTTTATTTTTTATTTGTATTTTAATCTTTAAGATTTTTACAAACAGAGTGGTTTTCTGTTTATCTCTGTGTATCTATCTTCCTTTCTTGAGTCTCTATGGAACTGTCGCCGTAGCAATTTATATATTGTGGTAAGGAAGTTTGTGAGGTACAAGACACCACTAAATCTGTTGATGTTGTAGGATGCCAACAGCCAAGGGGTCTTGACACCCGCTATTAGCCTTGCCCAACAAAGTGCTTCGTCCTGCAGCATGAAGTCCGAACAAATATGTCTCAGATACGATGATCTTAACTTCAAAGTTCCAGGACAAGAAATCAGCAAGTGGCGAATGGTTTCCATTACTTCCGTTTGTCCACAGAATCTGCAGGCGTTAGTTGTCGCGCGCCCCCGTATGAATAAGATCTCCCTTGTATGTAACAAGTTCAGTCTTGCTCTTAATAGCAGGGACCTTGCTTGCTTTGACGGAAACTGTTTGATGATTGGTTGAAGCTCGTTCAGTTTGCGGATGTTCACCGGCAGATGTCTCGTTAACTTGTTTGATGCGGCTTTCTCAGCTGTTTTAATCCAGTCGAGTTCCTTCACTCTGTTCAGTACTTTTACTGGGTTGTTATTAAGAGTCTCTACGTCAGATGAAACTTCTTGGAGGATTTCCTTGATCCGATTTGACCAGCTGTTTAACATCTGGCAATTTTGGTCATTTATTTCTTGTAGGATCAGGTAGTATACTGAAGGATTTTCCGCAAGTTGGCATTTGCGGTACAGCATTATAGAGTTGCATCTCACTGATCCCTCGAGGGAAAGTAAACTGAGTTCTTGTTTTATACAGGCTATAGGCACGCATTTTGGAAGACCAAGGATTGCCCGCCAAAATGTTGCCTCTAAGATAGGCCAAAGAGATGAGGCAATGTTGGGCATAGCGTCTGCTCCGTAAACTAGGGCTGGGGCCACCTTCATTTTATAAAATTTGATCACCGGGATCAAGGAGAATCAACCACATTTTCTGTCAATGGCTTTGCCTTGTGCCGTAAGTTTTCTTGTTTTTTCTTTTAGGAGATTTTGCATTCCTATCTCACTTTTGGAGTTGTCCAGAATAACGCCCAGATATTTAAATTCCGCCACGTATTCAAGCTGGTTCTTGTTCAGCACTAGTTTTGTTTTTGCGTTGATTTTTGCGTTTTTGGACAGAGACATAAGTTTGGTTTTCTTTTCATTTATCTCCAGGTTGTATCTTTCCATGTATAACTGAAGGTTGCTCAGCTGACGTTGCAGTCCTATTGGTGTATAATCTAGGAGTATCACGTGGTCTGCGTACAGGAACCTTTCTACATGAGATTTCCCGATTTTTGGTGCAAAGCTTCAAACGTTTTTTTCAGATGTTTTGATGTCTCCAAGGAATGCCAAGAACAATGCCGGAGCCAGAGTGCATCCTTGTTTGACACCCCTTTGCGTGGAAATCAGAGTGGATAGGAGTCCTTGTTGATCCAAGCGCACCCTCATGTTGGTTTCCGAGTACAGCGCTTTGATAGGTTCTACGATAGAGGGAGGGCAGTTCCATGCCTCTAACTTGTGCCATAGCAGTGCCCTGTCTATACGGTCAAAGGCCTGGGTAAGGTCCAAAAAGACGATGAAGATCCTAGGACCTCCCTCGAGCACTTTATGTTTCATGGTGTTCATTATCAGGATATTTGCAGATGTGCCAACATTTTTCTTAAACCCTGTTTGTAAATGGTCTTCGCAAGGCGCCGTTTTTGCCCACGCTTTAAATTCACTCAGAAGGAGGGACCCAAACACTTTGCCTATGCAATCTAGCAAAGTGATTGGGCGGTAGTTTGCCGGATCGCTCTTGTTCCCTTTTTTGAAAATGGGCACCACCGTCGCTGACTTCCATGATGGCGGGATTGATTTTGATTGGTCACATCTGCGGAAGATTTCATTAAAAATCTTTATTGACTGTGGTTTTTTATTTGTGATTTATGTTCTGCTAATAATCTGAATGAGCTGTTGTCGAAATAACAACACTTAGATATTTGTTGTATAACCCAAAGAGGGGAATATTATTTTTTATTTTGAGTCTGAGATATTTAACTCTACCAACACTGATTTATTCACAATAAACATTGACGCACAGGAAAACACATATGGATTAATTTGTCTTTATTAAAATAAATAACATTGCTAGTAAAATGTAGAGCGCGGTAGAAGAGGAAAACCATACTAACTTTTAGGTGGTTTAAGGGAAGCCACCGTGTCCTCCTCCACCGCAGCACTTTGCACCAATTTATCGGAATAAAAGTTGAGGGTACACGTGCGCACTCCGAACTAGGTTCCCTGCCTCATAACTTCATCCTCTTTATACCCCTAAAGAATTACTCAGTTTGAGTGTGATCTGCCCACTTTAAACTGTTCTTTAATACAAGTTTGTTTTCTAACAGGGCTCTAGGGATCAGATCCTGCTGATGTTCTTTAAAACTCAGGAAAACTGGGCGTATCCCACTGTGCCGATCCTTGTCTCACAGGGTTCGTTGCTTGACGCTCGTCGTCTCAAGTCAACTTTCTTAAATTACTCGACTCTCCTATCGTCTCAAGACATTTATCCCCATTAAACTCAACGTTCATCGTCTAGAGTTGACCATCCTTTTCCAACCCACCGTTACTCATTTTTCCCCTATCACTTTCCTTTCCCACTGCCCATTCATACTTTTTTGCCATCTTGCTCAGTTTGTCCTCACCATTCGTATGTTCGGCTTCCGACCCTCGGGATCGCAATGCCTCCTTCTGCGACCACTCCAACCTTCTGTCCGTTCAGCTTCCTGTAGATGCCGGGAGGGGTTATCGTGGAAACCGGGGAACCCGTCACACCCACTCTTGTACAAGCCATCACTTATTCTACACTGCTAACCACAGGGAGCTTCACGAACTTTCAGCCGATATTGCCAGGGACCCCAAAGCTTACTTATCTCGATGGTAATCTAACCATCCTCTCTGCGACCACGTGAACTGGAGAACTTCCAGCCCTTTAAGACGGGTCAGTAATGCATTTTAGAGGAATGGGGATGCAGAGGTTACTCATACATCAGTAAACAAAATGACTCAGGAACTTGGCAAAAAGATATCTGTTTTAATATCAATTATCTAAAACAGGGAGTACAACGAACGTCATCGGACGTATCATAGCAAGGTGTCACAACCTTAACCCCTGGCCTGGGAACTCAGGGCCTCTGGCCCTCGCAACAGTATTCCTGCAAGGCCCCAAGGGCCCAGTCAAGCCCCTCTCGCTGTCCTGGAGCAAGTCCTGGCGCCGTTGGCGTCAGGCTCATATGGCAGATGGAGTTTCCATTGGGCAATGGACAAACATGGCTGCCCCCACAAGGATCAACATGGAATTGCATCATGCAGTCTAGCATCCATGGCGTGGACCGCCCTGAAGGAACCTGGGAAACCTGCTGGCTATTTAAGCCACGCCTGAGCAGAGGCACCCGCTTCGCGTTGTTCTGCACTCACAGCGTGACGTTCACCGAGACCTGCTCGCAGCATACTTGGCCTGCATCTTAGAGAAGACCGTTATTCATCCTTACCTCTTCTGCATCCAGCTCCTCGAATAATCCAGAACCTTCCCCTGAACTCTTCTTCCATTAGCAACATCCTAGAGAGGAGAGACAAGAAGAGGGCAGTTAGTAAGCGTTCATCTTCCGATTCCATCGCCCCCAGGCTCTGCTTACTTGCCAAAGCTCTCCTGGAAATCTATCGTCGATCGGACATCTTCCATTCTACGCTCTGCTTCCATCGGGCCATGTTTCATCCAGGAACTTTTCGGCGACCTGCAAGGAAGATAGCAGAGGTTAGCCTTATTCAAAGATGCTCATAGCGCTGCGCTTCGCGCATTCACTTACTTACTCGAGCACTGCCCTCTCCATCAGCTCAACGTCTCCATCACCCCTTCTGCATCAACGAGAGAAGGAGAAGGTCAACATGGTAACAACAATTGCGGACACTCATTCTTTAAACTAAAGACTTTCCTCAAGAATGGAGTCGCAGCCGGCCTGGATTCCCGGGCCCACGTCAGTGAAGTAACTCGGCGGAAAGGTGCCCAGCCACAACGCGCCACTGCACAGAAAGGCAGGACGGAGAGCGCACCTTATCGAAATACAAGGTGAGAGAGGCTACAAGGGAATCGCAAGGGGAACACTTGGGAGGCGGGCCCCTAGAGAAGGTGTTTATGGCTAAAACTGAACGCCTGTCTTCCAGACTTAGCCTACGGCAGCGCGAGTCCTCGTGGGAGGTGCATCCCTCCCAGAAGCACTCCAGACCAGTCCGGTGGCATCCCTGTGGATACAAGGTGAGCATTACACAAGGTCTCAATGAGCTTTATAAAAAAGTACACTTTTATACTAAAATCTCGTCATAGGTGGCGTACAACCTGCGAATTACTAATGTCATCCGACGTGGCAAACTACAAAAACCTACTAAAGAGAGTGATAGGGTCTAAGGGAACATCTAAGTATATAATCCATATTTGTCTAATGGAAGTGAGAAAGGTGATAGGTTTCTTATCATCAGCTGGGGCAACTAATCCCTTCCCTTAAAACAGGTCACTATGAATGTCACTAAATACACAACATCCTATTGGCTACGAAATTATAGGACCCCTAATCATGCCATCCCCTATCATTGGTTGGCTTCTAACCTCCATCAGCATCCTTCAGCCCATGCTAGCCACACGCAGGCCAAGCATCCAGGTGCTAGTGAGTTAGTCTTAAACATCCGCTTCCCACCAATTAGAACATCATCCATCATCACCTCAGTGGTCGATTGTCAATTAGGGCCTTTGAATTCATCCTTGGGAGTGTTCTTTTGATCTGGAAGATACAGGAGAGTAGAGGTGTGCTCTGCCCTTGTGCGTAGGTGTTGCCATCCTGCTCGCCCAACTCCTTCTCCCCACATGACTGAAATGGAGCTTTCAGTGTATTAAAAAGACTATTTTCTAATAGATCTCTGACGTCTTCTTTGTTCTCTCCAAGCTTCTGAACAGGAGGTTCATTCCTTCACAAGATTGTAACTAATTTCTGTTCTTCTCAGCCGGATATGACCTTGGGCTTCTTGGCTCATTCAACCTCGCCTTTCAGAAATTCGCTTGTAATTCATTTGTTTTCTAACTGCGCCATGCTGAAAAAAGTGGCCTTTCTCCTTTAGATCAGCTGTGCTTATAGTTCGTATTGGAATCATCCATTCTTTACTCATTCCTATGTATCCATACATTGGTGGTTGCCGCAATCTATTCACTATAAAGCTAGCGTCCTGCTTCTTCTCGGATTTTGTTTAAACAGCCATCATACTGTCTTGAATTCTGGTATGGTTTTCTCAATGGATTTCTTTTGGCATCTGTCGTTCCAATTGTTCTGCATATGTCACATCCTCTGGTTTCTAACATATAGGCATTCTGGGTAAAGTGATTGAGGGGGGTACTTAGCTCCATCTCTACAATGGTAAAACAGATGCAACAGTTTTTGAGGCTATGTAACTATGTGAGAGCCTGGGTGTTTGACTACAGTCCGTACACAAGAGCCCTTTTGCAGGCGCTAAAGAAAGCACAGGTAAACAAGGAGAAAATAGAATGGACTGAGGAAAAGGAAGAAGGGTTTGAGGAGTTCAAAAAAGCAATTTGTACAGCTCCTGTTTTAGGAATTCCAATTATGCTGAGGAGTTTTTCTTATTTTCACACACGAATGGGAGAGTTATGACAGCTGTGCTTACACAGAGGACTACATTAGGGTACAAACCTCTGGCATATTACAGTGGGATATTAGACCCAGTTATGAAAGGACACTTTCCTTGCGAACAGTCATTGGCTGCATTCGTATTTGAGAAATCTACATGTATTGTAATGGGCTGCTATATGACACTTTTTGTAGAGCATGCTTTCGCCATTGTAGAGAAACCCAAAGGTATATTGAAATCCCAGAGGGCTTCTGTTTGTGAAGTAATAATCGCAAACCCAGCGATTAAAATTGTCAGATGTAAAATAGTTAATCCTCCCACATTTGTAGCTGAGCCACTGGCAGAGGGCGAGCATGTGCATGACTGTGCTAACTATGTTGAATTTTATGATGATATACCGCGTGCCAAAGATGTGCAATTTTGGCGCAAAGTGCATTGTGTGGAGAAAGGCATTCAGGTGCTGCAGTAGGGAGGCATAGGGAAAATGGCAAGTTTGAGATTGTAGCAAGTGCAAGACTACCGTCTCACTTTTCGGCACAAGCAGCAGAATTAGTGGCACTTATTGTCGCCCTTGAGAAACATGAAGGGCAGGAAGTGACAGTGTACAGTGACTCTGCCTATGTGACGTCAACCGTACACGCAGGGCGAGCACGTTGGAAAAGAAGGGGCTACCTCCGAGCGGATGGCACTCCAGTGCAGCACGTATCCTTATTGGACAGGCTTATTAAGGCACTAAAACTCCCAGTAGCCATAGTGAGTCAAGGACGGAAATAGAAGCGGGCTTGCAGACCAGAACTTTGATAAGCATATGTTCACACTCCCTTATATTCCCTGCAAAGAGAAGCTACTACAAGGCCGTGTTCAAAGGCAAATTGTATGGCAGAAGGATGGGTGTTGAGAGATATTGGGTAAATTGGGTGGGGAGACACGGTCAAGTCCACCCACTGACACCTGGGGTACCAGCTTACGTGCTGCTAGCGAATCGAATATTCGATCAGGGTACAAGCGTGCTAACCTATTGTAAAAAGTCATATAATGAATGGCCTTATAGTTTGGGAGCCAATGATATACTGTGTATCTAATAATGATGAAGATGACTAGCACTAGGAGTGGGCATAATTGTCCACCTGATTGTAGAGACCCAATCACAACCTGACCCGTTATAGAAAGTATACTTAGATGTTTCCCTTGAACGTATCACAATCCCACTTAGGGTTTTCTTGCTTGCCACATAGTATGATGTCACGAATGATGAGTTTTTGCTATATAAGTATAATTTTTTATGAAATGCTTTGAGCGAGCTTATGCGACGGATGTTGATGTCCGTTGTAAATCCCTGTTTTAGAAAATTGATAATAAAACAGTCCGATGAAATGTTTTGGCAACTTCCTGAGTCGGTCTTATTATTTGGTGTAAGAGTTATTCTGCATCCCATCCATCGTATGATGTGTTACCTTAAAGGACCATTAGGGTTCAGAAGTAATAACCAACATAACCTTGAATGCTTCCAAGTCAGAAACATTGAGAATGATGTGTACCGAGATAGGCTTATCTGCTCAAGGTACAAAGAGTGAAATGATCCAAAGGATCTCGGATTGGCAAGAGGTGAAACTCGATGCCATTTCCTTGGATGAGAGTGCAGAAGGTGGTGGGGCTGCTCTCACTGAGAGCTCTAGCAGAGCTGTCGCTGCACTCATCCATGGGGGTCATTAAGAAAGGGATGATATAGAGTCCCACGTTTTATCTGTTAGCTCTGATGCTGAAGCCAAGCTTGAAATCAAGAAGCAAGAACTGCTGTTAAAGCAGAAAGAGCTTGACTTCAACATGGCAAAGCTGAGCGTTGAGCAGGCAGAAAAACAGAAGGACATGGATCACCAGTTGGAGTTGCCCAAGATTCAGGCTACAACTGGCTCCTCCAAGGGATCTGGACATGGGTCTGGGTCCTCCTCTCATCCAAGATTTCCTAAAGATCTGTATGATGAGAAGAATAACATTATGGACTGGCTGACTGCATTTGAGTATGCATGTGAGGTCCAAGAGGTTGTGAATGCTGACAAGACTGCATGGCTGTTCAGTCAACTACCCCATTCTATCCCAGATGTAAGGTCAAAACCTTGTGGGTCCACTTTGTGAGTCTGGCCTTCCCCTGCTATGAGGAGGAAGAGACCACAGGGGCATCCTTCTCCTCAGACTCCTTCCCCAGTGGGATAGAATCTGAGATAATCCTAGTTTCCCAGGGTTCTTAGGAGCCTAAAGTCTCAGAGGCGTATGCTAGCACTCTAGACAATAACAAGCACTACTTTAAGGACAGTGTGCTAATCAATGGAGTAGATACTCCTGCCCTTAGGGATAGTGGGGCCAGCAGAACTGTGGTGGATTCCGCTTTGTTAAACCCAGAGGAGCTTGCCAGAGCGCCCTGATGCCCACCAAGTTAGCTAATGGCCCTCCTCAGTAATGCCTGTACATCTTACTATAAATGGTACTATGGTCAGGATTCCAGTGAGCATTCAGAGGCAAGTCCCAGGTAAGGTCCTGCTGGGGAATGATCTCAGAGACTTAGGTCTTGTGGGTGACACAGCAGAGACACCATGCACAAGGTCACAAACAAGGGCTGCATTGGCCAAGACCAAAGCTAAGCCCAAGCCAAAGGGGAAACCCAAGGATAAAGGTGTCAAGCAAGAGAAGAGAGGGAAGGAAAACACTCCTCCTAACTCACCTACCACTAATGCGGAGGTAGTTGGCCAAACACCTGAACCTGACGAGGAAGAGGTGTTGCCCGAAAGTATGCATGATGGTCATGTCTTAATCCACATGACCACCCTGAACTCCAAAGTTTATTGGTTGAAGGTGCTACTTGTAAAGACTGAAGGGGGGTTTCTGTACTCCTGCCCTCGATTGCGCAGAGTAGAAGCACAGAGTACCCCAGCCAAGATTCTCTATATGGTAGAATGGATGAGCAACCAAGGCTTAAGCTCTCAGGAGGTGATGCAGGCTGGTTCCTAAGTACAGTATGGTCCCTAAGTCCCCCACAAAGGAATGTCCACACACTATGTTATGTGCTAGCACAGTTCTTTATATATAAATAAGGTTCAAGATATATACATCAATTAATAACACACTTTGTACTCTGGTAATTCTAATACGGCAAATATCTACAATGTCTATGTGGAACCACACTTAGCTATTGACTCCTTTAAAATGCATCAACTGCTGACAGTTATAATGGCATACAAATCATATAAAAATGTTTATCAGCATAGATTATAGGAAGGAGGGCAAGTTAGATAAAACAATAGCAGAATTGTTCTCTAGCTACTAAGACAATTCTGAGTGAGGATCCCCCCACCTGGGCAACCTGTAATAAAGAGTATTTACAAACCCAGTCCATTAATGTTTAAATAGTCGTGTTTCCTGGTCAAAATGTTAAACTACCCCAAGGTACCCGAGTTAGAAGAGTTTCTTCAACGGTTCGTCACTGGATCCCTCGAGAGTGGACTCCCTTTAAAGCAGGAGACACAGGGCGTCGAGATTCCTCGAAGAAATGTGAACTATGACATTGAGACAGCAGCTTTAACATTCGTAGTGCTCGACGACGATCGATCGTGGATGTCCTGCAAACATGAGGCATGCGGTGCACCTCCATGCAAAGAATTCAGTGCTGCAAAGAAGCCTCGGTGAAGAACGTGGTATGGCAGCGGGTGCTAGGTATCGTATCAGTGTTGATTTCTGATCTTCACTTGTCAGCGTCTTTGCGGACATCAGGTGGTGGGAAACCCACCGATGGACTTTCCTCAGTCATCAACTAACTCAACTTTCTTCGGTGGGACAAAGCGGTCGACGGTGATGGCAAGGGTGCCCTTCGTTCCATTTTCTTAGGCAAGGTGGAGCGTTGCAGCTCCGGTCGTCAAGCAGCACAGAGTCAAGCTGTCCCTGCTTCTGGGCAATACGACTCAATGGGCTTCCATCAGTCACGGAAATCCTCCGAACCCCGGTCGACGACAATGGACTTTGATGGCCTTGATGTCCTGGTGCTTTACTTCAGGATTTATCGGCGGATCCCGACTCCGGTTGACACCCTTTCGGGACTGGCTTCCAGGGTGTCTCGATGAAGACCAGCTTTTGCACAATGTTCCCTCGTAGCTCGGGGAGAGGTCTCCTAGGCAGGTCCTCAGTTGGACCAGTCCGCGACAGACTCGACAACTTTTAGATTTCCTTGGAAGAAAGCAGCAGCAAACCTTCTTCTTCCATCTGGGCTTCAAGGATAAGCAGCTTCAAGTTTCAACTTCAGCATCTGAACAAATTGGGAAGTGAGAGGTCCCCAGATATACACATCTGTCCCTCATTCACACCGCTAAGCCATGCTCAGTAAGCCAATCAGACAGAGGGGCAATCATGCAGACAGGCAGCCAATCAGGCTCACCATGCATTCAGGCCATTCACTTCACCCAGACACCCATAACAAGGAATGTGGATTGGGGAAAGCACCCAGCCTTTCAGCACACCACACTGCATTCATGACAGTTTCAGGCAGGGCTGTCTCATTCTTTGTGTCGCACATACAGAAACCAGACACCCATAACATAGAATGCATATTGGTCACACACTCTATTCACACAGGTCCCACCCCAAAAGTGTATCCACAACATACAGTCACTGGGAAGGCTCCAGCCAGTCAGCCTGGACTTCCCCACAATACCATATATGGTTCTTCCACCCAACAGCCAGTCAGGGGAAGGGACAGAGTCAGGGCTTCCCAGGACAGGTAATAGAAACCAATAGAACATCTTGCCTTCTATCGGGAATCCACTGATTCCTATGGCAGGGCCTGGGTATCCCAAAATGGAGGATACTCAGAGCACCTGTCAAATTCAGCATGGAGCTGCCACCTGCGCATACCCTGCTAAGTGGGCCACAGACAGGTGCCCAAAGTCATACACTAGGAGTACAGGGTTGTACCCCCACCAATGGGTGAGGGAGAGCTGCACTGCCAGGAGTCCCAACTGAACTCCTTTGCAGAAAACAACACAGAACACACATGATAAGGGAGTACAGGACAAGGAATGGTGGCCCTGTCCCTCCAATGCATTTCCAGCATCACAGTCCTGACAGGGTGGAGTTTAGTAATGGCTAGGGTGAGTGCCCATCTTTGGAAGGCCTAAGGATACAGGCCTGCTCCCACCTTGAGGGTGAACCTCCTGGGAAGCACAGGATTTATTGGGAAGGTGGGCTCCTCTACAGTGAGCCCACAGAGTCTACAGAAGGAGACCATAGGAGGTTGGTGGTTCCCCTTCATGTAAAACCCTTCCTCTTGCAGCTGGTGCATGATGTCCCCCGTGCTGGTCACCTTGGCATCAAGAGAACCAAGCAAAGATTAGCCATGCACTTCTACGGCCCAAAATGGGGATCCAGGTAGAAAGTCACTGCAAGAGTTGTGCCACATGCCAGTTATCTGGAAAAAGTGGCACAATAATCCAAGCTCCATTGGTACCACTTGCAGTTGTGAGGGTACCATTTGAGGATCAAAGGGACCAACACTGTCAATCCCTACCCTCTCAAACATCCTCAGGCAATAGGTTTATACTGGTGCTGGTCGACCATACCACCAGGTATCCTGAGGCCATCCCATTAAAAACTGTAACTGCCAAGTCAGTTGTAAAAGCTTTACTTGGCATATTCACTAGGGCTGGCTTCCCTAAAGAAGTTGTGTCTGATAGGGGCAGCAACTTTATGTCCAAGTACATGCAAGCCATGTGAAAGGAGTGTGGGGTTCATTACAAGTTTTCCTCTGCATATCACCCCAAAACAATGGCTTAGTTTAGAGGTTCAATAGAACCCTCAAAAGCATGACTGGGGCTCTGGAACAGCCCCAGAGGAGATCATTGAATCTCCTTCTTCCATGCTCATTGTTTGCCTACAGAGATGTACCTCAAGAGGGGGTTGGCTTCAGCCCCTTTGAGCTTCTTTTTGACTACCCTGTAAGGGGACCCTTGGCTATAGTCAAGGAGGGGTGGGAGATGCCTACTCCCCCTATCACTACCAATGTAGCGGACTATGTGCTATGTGTAAGGAGGAGAATGGTTCTCCTGATGGCTCAGGCTAGTGATAAGTTGAAAGCTGGGCAAGCTCTGGTGAAACACTTGTATGACCAGAAAGCTTCCCTTGTCAACTTTACACCAGGCCAGCAAGCAAGTCCTGATGAACCATATAATGCCTAGAGCTTTACAGGATAAATGGTCAGGCCCTTACTCAGTAGTGGAGTCACTGGGTGAGGATAACTATTTAGTGGACCTTGGAAGGGCTGGACAGGCTCCAAAAGTGTTCCATGTGAATAGGCTGAAGGCTTTCATTCCTAGGTTTGAAATAGCTGCACTGCTGTTGGCTTCAGACAGAGGAGGAAGAGTCAGAACCTCTTCCTGATCTGTTCCAGGGCTGTCCTTCAGACAGCTCCATTGAGGATGTCAAAGTAGCCCATCACCTGACTTCTGGTCAGCAAGGTGAGGTGAGAAGTCTGCTGAGGCAATTCCCCCCCCTTGTTCTCCCTAGCTCCTGGTTTGACACCTTGGTGTTAACATGATATTGACACAGCAGATAGTGTACCTACCAAAAGTAGGGGATACAGGAAGTCAGATAAGGTCAGATCTTACATCAAGACATAGGTCAACAAGATGTTAGATGGAAGACTTTGGTACAATAGCTGCCCGTCTGACTGCTCTCACTACTCCTAAGAAACCCAAGAAGGTCTCTTGGTCTGATGAGAGTGGGAAGGCCTTCAATGGCTTAAACAACTCCTTGTGCCAGGCCCGTGTTCTCAGGGCCCCTGGTTACAAAAGAACTTTTATTGTGCAGACAGATGCCTCTGACACTGGGATAGGTGCTGTACTATCACAGGTAGATGAGAAAGGCAGGGAACACCCTATTGGATTCATAAGTAGCCAACTTAAGGACAGAGAGCTAAGGCGGTCCACAGTTGAGAAAGAATGTTTCTCTGGGGTGTGGGCCCTAAGGAAGCTAAGGCCCTACCTCTATGGGACTCACTTCACTGTGCAAACTGACCATAAGCCCTTAAAGTGGCTCATGAACATGTAGGGAGAGAATCCTAAGTAGCTCACGTGGTCCATGGGCCTGCAAGTGTTTGACTTCACCATTGAGCATAGGCCAGAGGTCCAACATAGCAATGCTGATTAGTTGTCCGGAATGTTTAACCAACCTGAACAAGACGCTCATCCTTAGTTGATTAGTCCCCCCTGTCCTTGGTCTGGGAGAGGCGACTGTTAGGAAAGATTTCCATTTATGGGTAATTTTCCCTCCAGTTATGAACCCCCCAACGTTTTGCTGTTGTCTGACCATCCTAGCCTGACTTTTGCCAGTGGAGTCCAGTCTTCTGCTGTACTCCACTGGGCTTTTGCTAATATTGTTATGGGGAAACTGACATGCCCCTAAGACAGTCAGAACTGGGGCACTATGTTTCCCTTAGTCTTTTAATTTGTTGCAATTATTTAGTAACATTTTATCAGTGCACAAAGTACCTTACAGTATAGTGCGCTAGGGTCCCTTTTTAATTTTTAAGGCCCTAGACACCCACAAAGGATTTTTCGGTGAATGTACATGTGTGCCTTGGACAGAGCTGGTGGCAGCTGTTACTTTTTATGTGTTTTCAACCCTTTTCAATGGTCCAAATCATGTTTAGCGTGTTTGGCCCAGAACAGTAGCCAGTGCCTAAAATGGCCATGCCACTATGTCCTATGTTCTGCCCTTTGGCCATCTTGTCCCTTTGCCTTCCCCAGGTCGAGCAGACCCGGGAAAATCCTTATTTGGTCATGCAGACCACTGCGCAAACCGAAGCTTTCGCGGGCTTCTGCATGCCTTGTGTGTGTGCCTCCAGGATGTTTCCAGTTCCAATACACATCCCGGGTGGCAGGATGTCTGGTGTGCTGAAATGACTGGGACCACTGTTGTCGGTGATTGGTCCATATCTGGGATGGTTTTATGTGAGCAGATCTCTCATTGGTTTCTCTTCGTTTTGGCACGAAGGAGATTTGGGATAAGAGAAAGCATCTTACATCCATTCCAGGTCGATCTTCTGAGTTCACACCAAACTTAGTAAAGGAGCCACATATCCTAAATCAATGAAGCAGATCCGTGGACCGCTGGTGACCCGCTGGAAGGTTTGGCACTGTGAGCCCACTGTTGTCTCGTCGGACTCCCTGTTTCTGATCGATCGTAGAAGGCCTGCAAGGGCTCTTCGACCCATTGGAATAGTGGGACCAACTATTCTCGGCACCTCCAACTTAACCTGTAAGCTAGCCTCTTCGGATGGTTTTCTGGACTGCCCAGTGAACTGACAAGCTTGTATGGCACCTTTGCCCTGGAACCACTGCCATCTCAAGTTTTGACTTGAGCCTTTGGAGTCTGTAAGCTCTGGGTCTAAGGCACTCTCATGCCGATTTTCATACACCTAGCATTCCTAGGTCTGGACTGAGGAGAGTCCACCTGAACCCGAGCATACGTGGTTACTGTGTCACCCAGATGTGGTGATGAACTTTGTGTGTGCCTTGCTGCTGTGCCCCCCTGTGCCCTCAAACTCGTTGCACCAGAACTGGCCTGATCTCTTCATCAGGAGCAGAGAATCATCCCTGAAACGCAGCCTGTGAAAGCTGCAGAGCCGCGCAACTGCAGGATTTGAACCTGGGACCGAAGTGGACTCGACTGCCGTAGTTTGGCCGGAGGGTGCCGAGGGTTGGTGAGTGCTTTCAACCCTTACTGATGGCCCCTGGCGCATTCATCCATTTTTACACACGAGTGTCCCCTGAGGGACACTCTTCTTTATTGAGGTAGCCTGTGCTACCAAGCTATTCCCAACTATTGGATCCTGTTCTGCCCTCTTGGGGAGACCCTCCTCAAATAGTGGGAACTTATTCTTCACTGCCTCACCCACCTTCCCGAGTCACTACAGCTCCTTGAAGAGACCTTGTTTTAACTTAACCGCACGATCGCATGAGCCAGCACCGAAAGTGCTTTTGAGCTCAAGGCTCCACTCATCTTAGGGACTGGACTGCCTCTTAGTTAGGGTTTGAATTGTGAAGGACTGCCTAAACGATATTCGCACTGTGTGACCTCTTTCTTTGCAGGTTGTGAATCAATACTGTGTACTATTCCTTTAGGTCATTGGTGACGGTATATATGTTTGCCAGATCAGTGTTGGGTTGGTTTTGTTAATACTGCTGAATATTTACTTCGTGTTTGACTTAAAAGGCCTTTAATAAAGTATATATATTTTTTATTTTTACTATACACCTGACTGAGAGTAATTTGTGGTATCGTTTGCTGTGTGTGCTCATTGTGGGCTTTCGATCACCCTCACCCCTCCTGAGACGTAGTCTTGACTGCCACCAATGCTACCGTGAATGGTCTGGCTTCTCCAGAAGGTTACCCTGTTCCAAGAAACTAGGCTGGCCTTCTAAACCTCTGCCCACCAGGTCAGAATTCAGAAATCCATCTTAACACCTACGATATCTTTTTCCAATGTCGAAGACTTTGGAAACTGCAAGTAATTTCAACAGACCACTGCATGTGCACTTCAATCTCTCTTTCAACAATCATTCCATTTACAAGCTTCCTTTGCCGCACCTATGCCTCTTGGTACTTGTAGTTCTTATTCTCTTTCACTTGCCTTTATAATTCCAATATTTTGCTTTTGCCTTCTTGGCATGTTCACTGTTCACATATTTTAAGCTTTGCCTTCTTGTCATATTCACAGTTCACATATTTTGTTTTATACTTGTTCAACATTATTTTCTTTGATCTCCGCTGTAATATCTTTCACAATTCATCAAATTTCATGAGACTTTCAAATGTGCAATTTTCCCTCGCAGGATCACTCTGCTACTTTGTATTCTTTTCACATAACAATGGTTCTCTTCATTAACGTTTGTCGGCACACAAGCAACATATAACTGCAAAATTACAGTCACTTTCTCTTTAACATCAACCAGACTTTTCTTCCCCATGATAACTCACCGGCCATGTTAACAGAATGTCTTTTAGATTTTCTCGCAGCTCACAGCCATTTAGCAATGCCTCCTCTGCTCCTCCCCAACTCTGCCATTCGCCCTTGAGGGTCGCAGGCTGCTTCCCGGCAATCTGAAGGTTTGTTTCCTCTGCTCACTCGCTTTATGTTTCAAACTCTCACGGCTTCCTGAAAGCATGGACATCTTGCCTGGCCTTCTCTTGATCCTATAAACTATAGATTAGCCCACTGGCCTTTCAGCTTCCAGCATACAGGCCGCATCAGCCTTTGAAGATCTGTTCCTTCTCGTGTACAGCCCCACTCAAAGTGTGCCTGTGCACACCACCGTTTATTTTCACAGACAGTGCTAATAAGTGTCAGGTGTAACTTGTTAACACTGCGTGCCTCACTCTGCCTGGCCTTATTACAGGAACAGGGCCAATGCAACTCAGGGGAGGAAATCTCTTCAGTCTCATTCCTCATCTTCCTTGGTGCAGTACTTTTGTCTAGACAAAGTGGGGAGGAATTATGGGAGTTGTACTTTCCCACAAAATACGCCGGGATAGGGTATAGATGGGTTGTGAAAAAAGGCAAATAACAAGCCTCACCATTGGGTGCTTCTCCACCACTCCCCGAGGACCCCCAACCCAGGTGATCATCCCTCGCTTGTCCACCCCCAGGGTCAGGATCCAAAAGCAACAGCCTTTCCCTGGCCACCTGAGTACAGGATCCATGGGGACTAGGTAGTTAAACACCCTCTAGTTTTTCACAGGGTATACGTGGAACTTTTTTCACCACTGGGGGTGCTATGGGTATATCTTGCTACTATGTTATTGGCAACGTTAATACATGCACCTGGCAGTTAAACCTTCTGTATTTCTATTCTGCTGGCAACAAAACTAGCTTTGTTTTTTCTTATCTAAACTGAAACTATAGGGCAGGCCTGTTTGTGCAGTTTCAGCAATCCTCCCTTTTCTCTCAGCCTTGCCACTTCAGTTATCTGGGCACCATCATAGACCAACAAAACCCCCTATTAAGCTATTAAAAATGCAATGCTGCATTTTCTTAACCATGTACTGTGCAGGGCCTTGCATAGGAGAAAATGTCATTTCCATGGGTACTTATAATGCTGCGTTGCATATATCCCCTTCCTAGCTGTGCATACCACCATTTACTACATTCCCTCTCTGTGTATTCAGCAACCTAACCCTCCCTACAATGTAGCAAACTAGCTCCCTACAGTATGGCAGAACTACCTCTAACCTGCTTGTGTTACATTCTACATGACAATGGCATACAAAAAATAACACTTCATACTTGTTTTCTTATTCTGTATGTTCGCTGTCATTTGGGAACAGGCGGGGTGTGGGCTTGCGCGTCATATCCTGGATGAGACCTGTCAGCCGAGGTATATTGAAAAGAATCACTGGACTTTGCTCTTCCTGCCTGTGACCCAAAGCTCAAATTCCCATCAAGACTCTCTGGTTAGTTACACCTGTGACATTTTTTCCACCTACTGGATCCATAGAAGGAAGAAAGACTCGTTTGAAACTAACGTACATGTGGACATTCCATCAGGTTGATGCAGGATCCTGTCACCATTGCTGACATCTATGTTCAGACCACAAACAAAAACTGGTGCCGTGGTCCACACTGAACTTCCAGAATACATGGTAGCCCTGCTGCTTAACTATGTGGACCAACCCAACTAATAAATAAAGGAGAGGTCATTAAGTGATTCTGTGAAAGTCTGCGGTTCACATAAAATGCCAACGAAGCCAGTGAACCACAAAATGGAGAGAGCAATGGTCCTGATTACCCTAATTATACCACCTGAGAAGATAACGGCAAGGAATTTAAGGAGGCACTACATGAAGAAGAAGCATCGCTGCCATCAGACATAATAGACATGCCAGCAGCACCCTCTTCACAGTGTGCAGATTTCCACTTTTACCCTGATCCTTTAGTGAACCTAACAGAACAATTGCAGATGGATGCCAAGAAGAACCTCTGAAATAATCACTCCCTACAAGTGAGTTAGGGGAAAGCGTTTAATGTTCATACGTCAATGCCCCACTGGCTCCATCCAACTGCGTTTCCCTTCACTGTGGAATATGAAACCAAGGGCATTCCATATTCCACAAGATGCACATAGAACCTGATTCTCCCCTCCTTACATGACACACCAATCGGTTACTAACATTTTGAAAACTAAGTTAACACAAAAGAAAAATTGCATACGGGCACAGAAACAACACGGGAAACTTAGGCATAACAAATCAACAGGGGAAAAAACTAAGACTGAAAACTGGAACTACTGCTAGTTATACCACCTGAAAATATGCAAAAACTGCAAATGAAAGCTACATATCTAAAAACTGAATTACTTGACATGTTCATCAAGATACACCAGCCTCCTTCTTTCTCTTCTACGCCTTTCGATTGTACTACTCCCTGAAACACGACCCCTCTCATTGTCTGCACACCACCTTGGACACACTCACAATCCATTTCCACATCTTTCTCTCCACTCATATCTCTCCATGACAGACAAGGCTTCCTGTACTTAGTCACTCTATCCATATTCCATAACCTACCATCAAAGGTTTCAACCGCTTCATGCAATACATTTATCACCCTTATAGGCCTAGACCACGCACTATCCTGTTTCTGCAATCCGAGAGCTAACTTTCATCTGCACCATAATCACCTACCAAAACATTGCACATCTTGAGAACCTTGTGAATATCACACACAACTTTGTTACTTTGCTGTCTTTTTCTTATATTTGCTCGGACATCCTCTAAATTCACTTTGCTCACACTTGCCCATCCATGCCGGCCACACCCTAGTGGTGGGTTTCCTATCCCTGAAAACATCGAACAGAGACACCCCAGTTATGGCTTGAGGTGTAAACCTGTAGGCCACCACAGTGACATTTCCTTGTGCTCTCCAGTCCTCCTTCTGTACTATGGCTCCTTGGATACTTTGCTTTATCACCCTATTAAACCTCTCAGCTAAACCATTCGTTTCTGGTTGATATATGAAACTCGTGCTATGTTCTGTGCCATTTCCCTTAAAGAAGCTCTCCATTTCACTTGAGACTAGTTGTACCCGATTATCAGTCAACAAAATCATGGGATAGCCTTCTCTCTGAAACACAGTATTTAAAAACACAATAATAGCACTGGTGCATATATTATGTGCCCCCTGCACTTCTACCCATCTTGACAGAAAATCAATAAACAACATACAATATTCTTGTTTACCTTGACTCCTAACACACAAAGGTGCCAAAGAATGGGTGACTAGAACCTGTTTACAATCGCAAACATTTTCACAGACATGAGATACAGGATCAACAACTTACTTTGGTCATTCAGGGAATTATAGTCCAGCTGGGTTTTTAAACTTTAAACTTTAGTTGTACCAACAAGATTTGGGGTCCTGAAGAAAGTGGGTACAACATAATACCGCACTGAAACTGATCGACCAGACATGCAGTGGGATGCCCAGCAAACAACTGGATACCCTTTATAAATACTATTTTTAATTTTCATTTTTGAGCTAATAAATAGCAGCATTAAAATGGTTTCTCTCCTACTTAAGCCCACCATCCAAGCACTTCATTGTGTTCTCTGGATTTGGTAACTCGTTTTGTGCATGGACACGTTGTCTTTTGACTTCTCAGCCATTGCCTAGGGAGGGTCAGTCTCTTCTTTGTCCTCTTACCGTAGATTGATGGCACACTACCTCAATTTATGGCTAGTCCATCACCAAGGGGTCAATTAGCTTTTGGTTGGAGGGTCATACCGGCTATTGGTTAGTGATTCCCTGAATGGCCAAAGTAAGTTGCTGATCCTGTATCTCATGTTTGTGACTATCTTGACTCCTCACAGGGCCCACAATATCAAAACCAACCCTTTCTCATGGTACCATTTCAATTGTCATGATACTCATGGGACTGGATCGGCTGATGCAACCCTTATTAGAATGTTCACATGTATCACAATCCCTGATCATTCTCTCAACTTGTATGGCCACCAATAATCTTTGGTTTTTGACAATCCCTGATGTCCTTCATAGGCAACTAATAATATTTTCTTCCTTAGACCCTCAGGCAGAATAATTTGATTGCCCCTCAACACAAAACCATTCTTCATATGTCATTCATTGTACACCATTTTAACCACCTCAGATTGAAATCCTTGGCATGCTTTCTCACCCATCCGTCCACACTCTAAAGTTCCTTTCAATCTCTTCAACATCTCCTCAGAATTCATGGTTTCATCCCACTCCTCCTTAGATACTTTATGCTGTTCTATGCTAAGGACTTGGTGCCCATCATCCTCATCTATTACAGTGGTCAGTCTCGATAAGCAATCTGCCACCTTGTTTTGAATGCCTGGTACATATTCCAGTGCCCATGTATATTCTTGTGGATTAGTGATCCATTTTCTCATGCGGAGCAAGACTTTTTCCAACCCTTTAGATGTTAAAATCTCCTTCAAAGGCTTGTGGTCCAATCACAGTACACATTTAGTTCCCCACAAAAAAGCCTGATTCTCCACAGCACACCTGGTGGCTAGTAATTGTTTCTCTATGGTGGAGTAGTTAATTTCAGTTTGCTTCAAAACCCTAGACACAAAAGCAACACTTAATTGTTGTTTCCCTTCTCTCTGTGACAGTACTGCACACAGACTTTTGCTGCTATCTTCCGTCGTTACAACATTTATCTTTGTAGGATTATAATTGCTTAGAGCTGCTGCTTTATTCAATGCACATTTGATTTCTTGGAATCCTGATTCACATTGGACATCTCACTTTAGGTTCCCACCCTCCTTTTCTCATTTTTTCACGTGGTATGTCTTGTTGGCATATCCTGGAATAAACTTGGCATAGTGTTCAGCCATTCCAAGAAACAATGATATTTGATCCTTGCTTTGAGGACTTGGAAAACTTCTGATGTTAGTCACAAGATCAGCCTTTGGCTTAATTCCGTGTTTGGAAATGGTATATCTACACACTGTATGGATTCTTTATGGAACCTGCCTTTCTCCTTGCTCAATGTTATGCCATCTGTTTTGAGTATATTAGGAGCTCTCAAAGACCTCCTGTTAGGTTCATGTAAGTTTTTCCCATACACCACCGCATCGTGTTCGAAACTGAGGGCCCCTATTTCATCACAAAATAGCTGGTACATTATGCGCTGGAACACAACTGCTGCTGACACTAACCTGAAGGGCATGCGGGCAGACTGAAATAACCTTTCTGGTGTAATGGAAGCAGTATAATTTTTTGATTAAAGATGCAGCTTAATTTGATGGTAAGCTGATTTACGGTCTAAAACTGAAAATCAAACAGCTTCCCCAATATTACCATAATAATTTCTGTGATCTTGGGAAGGGGATGTCTCTCAGGAATTAAACATTTATTCACTGCCCTCAAATCGATGCAGTCTTAGCTTTCCATTTGGCTTTCTCACTACAACTAATGGTGAGACCCACTTCCCTAAATCCAGCCTCTCTATAACTCCTTGTTTCTCCATGCGTGCCAATTCCTCCTGAACTTCCCCTCTTACAGCAATAGGAATGTTCCTAACTCTTTGAGCTACTGGAACTACATTCACTTTCATCCTTATCTTGTGTGAGAAGTTCCTGAGACACCCTAACTGATCTCTGAACACTCAATGTTGTATCAGTTGATCCCTCGATCCTGAGGTCCCACCACTTATCTCATTGTGTCTTTCCTGGCCCTCAATGGCAAACACAGCTTCTTCAGTAAGGGGACCAATTTGATGTTCAGCCTTTCCCGGTGAGACCAACTGGGCATAGGTGAGCTCCCTTTGGTTGAAATATAAAACTTTCCATTTTCTGTGTGCTCTTTAAACCCCACGGGGGCCCAGAAACACTCTGACAAATCGATTATTTTTTATTATTCTTTTTTTTTGTGTTTATGGTACAAATCATAACAAAAATCTTTTACAAAGAAAAGAAAAAGAAAACACACATGAATCTTCATAAAACCCTGATAATAAAAAAGAACCTCATTAATTAACTCCACACAAAACATCTAAAATCATTCTACTTCATTAATAGAAGAACTAATTACAATCAAATCTTTTTTTTTAAAAAAGAGGAAGGGATCTCATTGAACATGTCCGCTTATTTGTTGTAACATTTCCTCCCCTTCATTCTCAATTAATTTCAATTTTGTAAAAATAACCATTATAAAAATCACTAGTGCAAGTACTAAACTCAGCAGCATTCCATTTATTAACCTATTCCACAGGTTAGGTGTAATTACTCTGGAGGTAGAATTTATGAAGGGACCCAACTGCTTTATTGTTGCAGCTACAGTTGCCTCACATTCTGTAACAACATGAAAGAGGGATGCTGTGCAGCCTACAGTACAAAGTTTACAAGATCTTAATTCCCGTGGGCTATTCCATTATGGTACCATGACCTCCAGTGTAGGAAGGTAGTTTAACCGAAACTTCATGAGCCAAGCTCTATATGTCTGCGATGGAAATTTTATTAGATATGATTTTGGATTATGCCCGGTAATCTTCCAAAGGGATCTATTACTATACAGTTTCAGTCGTAGTAGATCTGCACTGTCCACAATTTTGTCCCACCTTCCAATCTTTTTTGTTCACTACCCAGAGCAAATTCTCTTTATTTACATCAGCTATTTCCATGAACCTTTTACAGTGTTTTATAAAGTTCTGAAAATATGAATTAGCACTCTTCCTCAGCATTTCGTCCCAAATAAAACCCAGACCAGGACTTTCCATATACAACACCTTGCTGTATAGGGTGATACATTTTTACATGTTGTGACCACCACAATTGTAGCCCAAGTTCTAATCTTATGGCACTAATTGGGACAGCTTTTGGTAAACCGAGAACATGTTACCATATGAGGCCTTCAATAATGTCAAAGTGTGCTCTTCGAGTCTACTCGGTCCCATACAATACCATCATTTCAATGTGTCCTCCGTAAAATTCAACTAAAGGAAGCAGAGAGAAGGTGAACAACCTATGCTTAAATGTATCTCATCAGTGCGATGTATGCCCTTGCCTTATCCTTCATTCCACTCTTGTTTTATCAGGGCATTTTTCACTGAGAAAGTCAGTCCTAAATAGCACAGGGAGTCAACCTCTTTGATTTGTTCATCATTAATTGTCCAGAAATTGTTTTTCTTACACCCTTTACTAGTTATAACCATTGTTAAAGATGTTGAAGTGTTAATAACCAAACTATTCCTGCTCAAATAAGAGTCAGTTCCCTCGAGGGAACACTGTAGTCCCGAAGGTGTGAAATCAAGCAAGAAGAAGTTGTCAGTGTAGACTATGCAGTTTACTTTCAGTCCTTTAAGTCTGGGAGGCTAGCTTCCCCATCCAAGACCATCCTCCCAGAGATTGGTAATATACAGGTTAAACAGTGTCGGGGAGATTGCACAGCCCTGACAGAACCCCCTATTTATCTTAACACTATCAGAGAGATCTCCATCTGTGTTTAGTCTCTCTCTGAACTTGTTATCTGTGAATAGTAGCCACAACATGTGCAGCAAGCCTGGATCAATCTCCCACTTGACCAACTAAAGAGAAGGTCCAAACACCATCTCTGGGTCTTAGCACTCCTGGATCCGTAAAGTCATGCTGGAGACAAAACAGAAGTTCATCAGGACACTCAGACTGGATTTCAAAAGTCATCTTTATTCTTCCAAAGTACAGCAGGGCCACACACGGCAGTCATCATACATCAGGGATTCAGCAGATCCTAACTAAGCCCTACATTTTGCCTCGTTTTATATGCTTTTCATTTGGCTCAGCTCCCCATTTATGATGCAGTACATTCTCATAGGTTTAGGCACTCAAATGCAAGCCCCTTCCCCTTCAATGGTTGGTTGACCAAACTGTCATTCACCCCAAGTCCCCATGTCATACCTACTCATGTAACTAATTAAAATTGTGTGTGATACACTTGACCTTTACAGTGAATCCTTTGAAGTATCAAAAGAGAACATATCTGACGTCAACTCTGAGATATTTTTTACCAAGCTGCATCATGTCTCCCTGTCACAGAAGTCCAAGTATGGGCGTCAGCTGTGTGCCTTCTCTGTGAACTCAACAATTGTTGCTAGTTTGAAACAGCTGCATGCAATAATTGCTATCTTCCCTTGAATGCTACATGGCTCCCCTGGCCCGTCGAGACATTATGGGCCTCATTCCGAGTGGGGCGGTAAGGGATACCGGGCACTGGTAAGGAGACCGGTGCCGGTAATCCCTTTCCACCCTACTACAAGGTCCCTTAGTGGGTCCCTCCTTTAACGTCTGGTCTGACCTGGCGTTATGGACGGGACCCGTTAAGGGACCAGGGCGCAAATAACGGGCTTGACATACGTGAGCCCGTTATTTGCGCTGTCCCCATTCCCATTGAGCCCTATTGGCGCTCAAATTGGAATGGGGAATGGCATTTTCAATTGGGACTTACCAGTCCCGCAAAGGTCGGACTACACTGGTAAATCCCCATTGAACTAGACCGGTGCCGGACCCGTTATTGGTGGCAGCCATGGTGCAAATAGCGCCATGACTACCACCAACCTCAGAATGAGGCCCTATGTCTCATTATGTCTCATTAGCCGGTCAAGTGGCACAGCGAGTAGAGCGCTCGCTTTGACATTCGTGCAGAGCCAGCTAAGGCAGGTTCGAATCCTGGCAGGGCCAACCTCAGCCTTTCATCCTTCCGAGGTCGATAAATAAGCACCACACACCGTGGGTAATAATAAGCAGTGCTCAGATACCTGATGGTTCGTAGCGCTATATAAATGCCAAATTATTATTATTATGTCTCATTACGGCCACTATGAGAATCAAATGGTCTTTTTTACTTTAAGGAAACTCACCAGCCCATTTTCACAAGTTTGATCATGTGTGATTGTTACTGCACACCTCTGTATTACTCCCACCCCATAACGACATTCGGTGCCTTGTTTCTTCATTGTCTACCCCATGTACATTTGTAATGTTCATTATCCTTTCATTCGTTCATCTTCCACCTGATATATCTTGGTTTGGCATCCAGGGACTGTCTTTGTCCAGTTGAATTTGTCCTTTCTTTGGCTGCTCTCTCCCAGGCCTTTTTGATTGTTAGGCCAGGAGTCCATTCTCTCTTTTGTCACCGAAAGTTCAAACTTTCACAAAGAACGATTAAGCAGGGGGACACTCGAATTTGAACCGGGTACACAAGGATGGGGGAATTTTGCTGATAGTGTCTGTGATTGGGCAGTTTGTCTGGGTGCCTTGACCATTCTTTCTGCTCATAGGTTTGTGTGCCGTCAATCTCTTAATGTATACACCTCCTATCCTGTCCATCTGTAATAGTAGAAAGCTGAATGAGTTTCCTTCAAAAAATAAGTGTCTCTATCATTAATACTTTTTCCTTTTAACCCAACCCTTTAAAAAATCTACTCTTGTGTGTGTCTATCAAACACTACTGCCTTCTAAACAAGCTACATTATATATCACTTTTGAACATCCTTGCCTCCTAAAACAAACATCATCATCTTTTTTAACTGTTCCTTTCTTTCCTTAGATACATTTTTGCTTTCTCTCATATTGATACTGTCTAGTGGCGGGACCTGGTTTGCATTTAATGAAAACATTTTTCCTGTCTAGTTTTTAGGCAATAAATACTTTTGCCCTTCTCAGTTTTGCCTTTATTTCCTATGGGCTTATCCTTTCATCACAAAATTGTATGTCCTTTCACGGGACATATTTATTTTCCCTCTACATCAACATTCTCAGACGTAGGGATACTAAAAATAACAAACTACAAAAAAACATATATAAGAAACATATTTGAAAGAAATGGCGTCTTCTTTTTCTTCTGGCTTCTAGGGGCATCCGTAGCAGAAGAGGACATTGCTTGGCAGGGATCCCTGTTCTGTGTAGAAAATCGAAATAGAGACAAAAGTCATTCGAGGACTGGCAAGGGGGTCAAGTTTCTTCCTAACCTAAACTCTTTCTCCTTGCTGCTAACAAAAAATGTTTACTAGAATTGTTTCTGGCTTTTTTCAGCCCATTTAACTTATAGGCTTTCGATGTCTCGTTGGTGCACATAAGAATCACACTTTTTATTGAACCTGTACAATACTTCGGCCTATACTTAATCTTTTTCTCTGCTTTTCTGAACGGTCTTCATCTGCTTTGCTGCATGTGCTGCATCTGCTTTGCTGCAAGTGCTTTGTCTGCTTTGCTGGAAGTGCTTCCTCTTTCCTTCGCATTCTTACTTTCGATCGCGTAGGACCGTGGTCATTTTCCTTCTGTGCTGTGTTTTCAACCTGTTTGAAACACAATAAACATGTCGCTGCGCTACACTAATCTAGCCTTCCCCTGTTGTTTTTCTCGATCTTGGTACTGATTATTATTATGTGCCTTCACATTTTAACATAAGATACTCATTGTTTGCCTTTTCTAAACATTTCCTATATGTTTGCCAAATCTACCCTTATTGACATCCTGCCAACTATCAAAATTTAAAAAAAGATTACCCACCTTTTATTTGACATTTTCTATATCCTGCGTTGTCTGAGGTGGCCATACTTGCATCTATATGCTACTCTTATGCTCACACCCATTTGCAACTATCTTGGGGAAAATGGCTACATAATTGAAATACTGTATCTCTTACTGCCTTTTTTCGTTCTGTACTTACCTGGGTCTTCTTACTCCTAATAATGATCAACAGTGTGTCCACACCCTGTGGTGTGAACCAGTACTCACCTCTGTCGTGGAATAATGTCTCTTCCCATATTAAGGCCATGCAGACATTCCTTCTATGTTCACTAAAGGTCCATGATCTTCATCTATAAAATATAAACCAGCACCATTAAATACATTTAAATAATGCTATTTTACTTACCCTTATATGTTCTCTTGAATTGGCTCTGCAAAATTCTCCTTGTACTGTTGACTCAATTTTGGTCAACCATACCCCTTTGGTCCTATATTAATCCCATCACTCTTTTTCATTAAAATGCACACATTTGTTTTCTTTGCAATTTTGGCCATCAACCTTCATTGGTGCCATTTAATTTATCAAAATCCGAATGTTTTAATTATTTATACTTTGTATCCTTTTAATGTCCAATCATTCATTCATCCAATCATTTCTGCATTCATTTTTCTTTTCATTCATTTTTTATTTATTTATTTATTTCATTCAAATGACATCAATTTATTAAACTGAGCTCCTTATTCCTATACTGTTTAAAGTAAACTATTTATTTATTCATCTTCTCCTAATTAATTTTTCTGGACCCATGCCAAAAAGGCCCATAGTCCACCTGACATTTTGGCAATCTCTCCAAGTCTTCCTTAAATTATACTGAATGCTGCAGCATTATTGTCACATGCACTAAAAAGGTTTCCTTTTCTTTCTTTTTTAGTGTGTGATGTTCCTAAAGAAACACCACTTCATCTTTCTTTAAGCCCTATCTAGATATGTCATCATTAGTCACGTTTAATCACCCTGGACCTTTCTGAGAACCATCACTGTCCTCTGTGGTCCATTATTTATTATTCATTCCTTGATCATTTGCCATTTTTCTTTATACTATGGCTGTTTCTAATTGTGTGGGGGTCATCTGTCCCCCCTCTTTGTTCGTAAATATCTGTGGTCTGAGACTAAATTCATCAAATACTCTCACCACTTTTCCACTAGGTCACATAGCCGTCTGCAACACTGTGTGTTTATTACAGCAATAAAAACCTCTAGTTCTACCAGAAACGTCTCATAGGACCTCTTGCCCTGTACAAACCACTAAAATGTTTCCACATTCAAATGGTGCAGTCCAAAAAGTGGAACACACTATCCTTAATTCACTAAACAAAATCATCATGTTTAGGCTTTTATCATCCAATCCCTGCAACAAAAATGCAACATAACACACTCTCCTTCAGAGACTATTAATTCATCACTAGGTGAGAAAACTCCATTTATAGTCTTCAACAGAACCCTCATTTTTCTAATAATCATTCAATACCTTTTTGTCTTTGCTGCATGGACATACAGTCCCAATGTCTACCACTAGAACAAAAACTGTTCTCCCCTTGCCATTTTAATTCTCGGTACTCCTTGAGGCCTAGTGCCACTAACAATTCTGAGCACATCAAGTGGCCCTATGAGGCTGTTCCACTGTGGGTCCATGCATTCCCTTGTCCTTTGCGAAAGCATTTCTTCATTTCATAATGACACCTTCACTCCTGTGTGTTACTATTTATTCCATGTCTGCATATTGCTGAGTCTGCATGTGGGCTCACTGCACTTGCCCCCTGCAGTAAATCAATTTTGCACCTTTCCTAAGCTGGTGTACTTGCTGCACTCCCAGTGCATATGTCTAATATAATGTCTAATCTTAGGCAAACCCTTCCTTGACTTGTGAGTTATATATTAGGGGTGTGCTGTTCCCGCTCTTGAGAATTGCCCATTTTGCACAAATCCTTGACTTCTACAGATGCGTGCAAGCAGCCCTGACATACCGCATGTCCAACATACAGGAGGTCTCCTAATTTGCCCCTCCTGCATGCCTTGACTATCATTCTGCGTGCTTTGAAACCCACCTTGGTTATTCTGGAAATTTCCCTGATTATTGTGAAAGCCTCTACCTCAGAAGTTTTCCCTTCCTCTTGGTACGAATCCATTATTACCTTGATCGTACTGCCTTTAGTTCTTCACCTGTGGCATGCCTGTTACTTTCTGCGAACCTGACCCTTACACACTAGTCAATCTCGCCCCTTCTATGGTATATTTTGATAATGTTTTCTTCACTAATTTTGCTTCTTCACCTTTCCTAGCATCATCTTTCTGTCGATTCTTCTCCTTCCGTAATCTGCAATAATACATGATGGCCAGCTGTATTTCTGACCATGGCTTTGCTTCCATGCCCACCAATTATTTTTAGCTGTTTCTGTACTGGCTCTGGCAACCCTTGACATAATATATGGCAAAACACAGGTATAGATTTGCAAGTCTCCAGGCTACATTCTTCCTGAAGGTTCTGAATGCAAATAAGAGGATCACCCCCTTCCTGCATCTTTTTCGTCATTATAGCTCCCATATCTGACGTGTCTGGATACAGCACTCTAAGCACTTTCCAGACTCCCGCCCTACAGTTATTAAACGCTGCCCCATCATGAGCCGTGCTCAATGCAGTAACACTTGAATATCCTGCTCTTGACCAAACGTCATCAGCTCTCTCTCCAAGGATAGCAATTAGGAGACCTTTAAAGGCATGGTCTAGTAAAAAATGTTATTGTCCCTACGGGTCGGCCATGTTTTTTTAAGCCTAAGTGGCTCGATTTTAGAAAACTTTCCTATGGACCTTACCCGAGTTTTCGTCCATTAAACGCACGCGAAAACAAGCACCAGGGAGCCGCCATTTTCTGATAATCCTATCTTTTCCCCCATCGCCCTGGATGACCTGCTTTTGCGGCACTAAATCAATTTCCCCGCCCCTGAGCCTGACATTATCAAAACATTCATATTCCCCGCCTCTCTCCATGACGTTACTGTGCTGCGTAGGCAAACACGCCCAGTCGTCTTCTGCGCGACTCCACACAGAACCCGGAAACCAACACAGATCAACTCACAACACAGCGTGCCACAATTCGGAACATGAAACTGTACTTTAAAATGAAACAGCAATACGGTACATTTGGTAAAGTACATTTATTTGACATTCAGGGGGTAATTCATAGAATTTAGCGCACAAGTGGCGCACACGGCTGGCGCACAGTGTGCGCGTGTGAATCCCTGCGCCAGCCGCGTGCGCCAAAACCCATTTCCGCGCACAGCGTATTCATGAATTCCAGCTACCAAAACCAGCAGGGCCAGTTACGCCCCCAAGAACGCCTCTCGCGGAGGGCAAAGCCATCAAAATCCCCAATCCAGCGCAAAGGGCTGTGCTAACCCTGTACCAGCACGGCAAGCGGTCTATGTGTATCACTGGGGTGCGCGGGAAGTACCTCACGTCATTTCAGCAGGGTACGTGTATTCCAGGGGTGCGCTGGAAGTTCCACACGCGAATGTCCTGGCTACGTGTATCTTGGGGTGCGCGGGAATTTTCACACGCAATATCAGCAGGGTACATGTATATCAGGGGTGCGCGGGAAGTTCCACAAGCGAATGTCCTGGCTACGTGTATTTCGGGGTGCGTGGGAAGTTTCACATGCGAATGTCCTGGCTATGTGTATTTCGGGGTGCGCGGGAAGTTCCACACGCGATATCAGCAGGGTACATGTATTCCAGGGGTGCGCTGGAAGTTCCACACGCGAATATCCTGGCTATGTGTATCTTGGGGTGCGCGGGAAGTTTCACACGCGATATCAGCACGGTACATGTATATCAGGGGTGCGCGGGAAGTTCCACACGCGAATGTCCTGGCTACGTGTATTTCGGGGTGCGTGGGAAGTTTCACACGCAAATGTCCTGGGTACATGTATCTTGGGGTGCGCGGGAAGCTCCACACGCGATTTCAGCAGGGTACGTGTATTTCAGGGGTGCGTTTGAAGTTCCACACGCGAAATGTCCTGGCTACGTGTATTTCGGGGTGCGCGGGAAGTTCCACACGCGATATCAGCAGGGTACATGTATATCAGGGGTTCGCGGAAAGTTCCACATGCGAATGTCCTGGCTACGTGTATTTCGGGGTGCGCTGGAAGTTCCACACGCGATATCAGCAGGGTACATGTATATCAGGGGTGCGTGGGAAGTTCCACACGCGAATGTCCTGGCTACGTGTATTTCGGGGTGCGTGGGAAGTTTCACACGCAAATGTCCTGGGTAAATGTATCTTGGGGTGCGCGGGAAGTTTCACACGCGAAATCAGCAGGGTACGTGTATTACAGGGGTGCGCGGGGAGCACCACACGTGAATTGCACGTGTGGGTCCTCCCAGGTGTTCCCTCTACACCCTCCACGGCCCCTGCAGGTGGCCCACACCACAGGGGCCTACTCTGCACATGTCCTGCAGGCACCCTATCCACCATGGCCATGCCCCCCAGCCAACCCACATGTCAACTTGCACTACTGCCCACCAACGCATGTCCCCCTGCACCCCCAGCCACCAGGGGCAGCCTCCACCAGGCCCCCACCCATGTCCAACTCATGTTCCCCTATCACCCCCACCCCCCAGCACTGTGGGGCACCTGTCAGCAGGCCCCCACTCCTGTCCTCTATCACCCCACCCCCCAGCACTGTGGGGCACCTGCCAGCAGGCCCCCACTCCTGTCCCCTATCACCCCCACCCTCCAGCACTGTGGGGCACCTGCCAGCAGGCCCCCACTCCTGTCCCCTATTACCCCCACCCCCCAGCACTGTGGGGCACCTGCCAGCAGGCCCCCTCCCATGTCCAACTCATGTTCCCCTATCACCCCCACCCCCCAGCACTGTGGGGCACCTGCCAGCAGGCCCCCACCCATGTCCAACTCATGTTCCCCTATCACCCCCACCCCCCAGCACTGTGGGGCACCTGCCTGCAGGCCCCCACTCCTGTCTCCTATCACCCCACCCCCCAGCACTGTGGGGCACCAGCCAGCAGGCCCCCACCCATGTCCCCTATCACCCCCACCCCCCAGCACTGTGGGGCACCTGCCAGCATGCCCCAACCCATGTCCAACTCATGTTCCCCTGCACCCCCACCCCCCAGCACTGTGGGGCACCTGCCAGAAGGCCCCCACCCATGTCCAACTCATGTTCCCCTGCACCCCCACCCCCCAGCACTGTGGGGCACCTGCCAGCAGGCCCCCACCCATGTCCAACTCATGTACCCCTGCACCCCCACCCCCCAGCACTGTGGGGCACCTGCCAGCAGGCCCCCACCCATGTCCAACTCATGTTCCCCTGCACCCCCACCCCCCAGCACTGTGGGGCACCTGCCAGCAGGCCCCCACTCCTGTCCCCTATCACCCCCACCCCTCAGCACTGTGGGGCACCTGCCAGCAGGCCCCCACCCATGTCCAACTCATGTTCCCCTGCACCCCACCCCCAGCACTGTGGGGCACCTACCAGCAGGCCCCCACCCATGTCCACCTCATGTTCCCCTGCACCCCCACCCCCCAGCACTGTGGGGCACCTGCCAGCAGGCCCCCACCCATGTCCCCTATCACCCCCACCCCCCAGCACTGTGGGGCACCTGCCAGCAGGCCCCCACTCCTGTCCCCTATCACCCCCACCCCCAGCACTGTGGGGCACCTGCCAGCAGGCCCCCACCCATGTCCAACTCATGTTCCCCTATCACCCCCACCCCCCAGCACTGTGGGGCACCTGCCAGCAGGCCCCCACCCATGTCCAACTCATGTTCCCCTATCACCCCCACCCCCCAGCACTGTGGGGCACCTGCCAGCAGGCTCCCACTCCTGTCCCCTATCACCCCCACCCCCGAGCACTGTGGGGCACCTGCCAGCAGGCCCCCACCCATGTCCAACTCATGTTCCCCTATCACCCCCACCCCCCAGCACTGTGGGGCACCTGCCAGCAGGCCCCCACCCATGTCCAACTCATGTTCCCCTATCACCCCCACCCCCCAGCACTGTGGGGCACCTGCCAGCATGCCCCCACTCCTGTCCCCTATCACCCCCACCCCCTAGCACTGTGGGGCACCTGCCAGCAGGCCCCCACCCATGTCCCCTATAACCCCCACCCCCCAGCACTGTGGGGCACCTGCCAGCAGGCCCCAACCCATGTCCAACTCATGTTCCCCTGCACCCCCACGCCCCAGCACTGTGGGGCACCTGCCAGCAGGCCCCCACCCATGTCCAACTCATGTTCCCCTGCACCCCCACCCCCCAGCACTGTGGGGCACCTGCCAGCAGGCCCCCACCCATGTCCAACTCATGTTCCCCTGCACCCCCACGCCCCAGCACTGTGGGGCACCTGCCAGCAGGCCCCCACCCATGTCCAACTCATGTACCCCTGCACCCCCACCCCCCAGCACTGTGGGGCACCTGCCAGCAGGCCCCCACCCATGTCCAACTCATGTTCCCCTGCACCCCCACCCCCCAGCACTGTGGGGCACCTGCCAGCAGGCCCCCACTCCTGTCCCCTATCACCCCCACCCCCCAGCACTGTGGGGCACCTGCCAGCAGGCCCCCACCCATGTCCAACTCATGTTCCCCTGCACCCCCACCCCCAGCACTGTGGGGCACCTGCCAGCAGGCCCCCACCCATGTCCAACTCATGTTCCCCTATCACCCCCACCCCCAGCACTGTGGGGCACCTGCCAGCAGGCCCCCACTCCTGTCCCCTATCACCCCCACCCCCAGCACTGTGGGGCACCTGCCAGCAGGCCCCCACCCATGTCCAACTCATGTTACCCTATCACCCCCACCCCCCAGCACTGTGGGGCACCTGCCAGCAGGCCCCCACCCATGTCCAACTCATGTTCCCCTATCACCCCCACCCCCCCAGCACTGTGGGGCACCTGCCAGCAGGCCCCCACTCCTGTCCCCTATCACCCCCACCCCCCAGCACTGTGGGGCACCTGCCAGCAGGCCCCCACCCATGTCCAACTCATGTTCCCCTATCACCCCGACCCCCCAGCACTGTGGGGCACCTGCCAGCAGGCCCCCACTCCTGTCCCCTATCACCCCCACCCCCCAGCACTGTGGGGCTCCTGCCAGCAGGCCCCACCCATGTCCAACTCATGTTCCCCTATCACCCCCACCCCCCAGCACTGTGGGGCACCTGCCAGCAGGCCCCCACCCATGTCCAACTCATGTTCCCCTATCACCCCCACCCCCCAGCACTGTGGGGCACCTGCCAGCAGGCCCCCACTCCTGTCCCCTATCACCCCCACCCCCTAGCACTGTGGGGCACCTGCCAGCAGGCCCCCACCCATGTCCAACTCATGTTCCCCTATCACCCCCACCCCCCAGCACTGTGGGGCACCTGCCAGCAGGCCCCCACCCATGTCCAACTCATGTTCCCCTAACACCCCCACCCCCCAGCACTGTGGGGCACCTGCCAGCAGGCCCCCACTCCTGTCCCCTATCACCCCCACCCCCCAGCACTGTGGGGCACCTGCCAGCAGGCCCCCACCCATGTCCCCTATCACCCCAACCCCCCAGCACTGTGGGGCACCTGCCAGCAGGCCCCACCCATGTCCAACTCATGTACCCCTGCACCCCCACCCCCCAGCACTGTGGGGCACCTGCCAGCAGGCCCCCACCATGTCCAACTCATGTTCCCCTGCACCCCCACCCCCCAGCACTGTGGGGCACCTGCCAGCAGGCCCCCACCCATGTCCAACTCATGTTCCCCTGCACCCCCACCCCCCAGCACTGTGGGGCACCTGCCAGCAGGCCCCCACCCATGTCCAACTCATGTACCCCTGCACCCCCACCCCACAGCACTGTGGGGCACCTGCCAGCAGGCCCCCACCCATGTCCAACTCATGTTCCCCTGCACCCCCACGCCCCCAGCACTGTGGGGCACCTGCCAGCAGGCCCCCACTCCTGTCCCCTATCACCCCCACCCCCAGCACTGTGGGGCTCCTGCCAGCAGGCCCCCACCCATGTCCAACTCATGTTCCCCTGCACCCCCACCCCCCAGCACTGTGGGGCACCTGCCAGCAGGCCCCCACCCATGTCCAACTCATGTTCCCCTGCACCCCCACCCCCCAGCACTGTGGGGCACCTGCCAGCAGGCCCCCCCATGTCAAACTCATGTTCCCCTGCACCCCCACCCACCAGCACTGTGGGGCACCTGCCAGCAGGCCCCCACCCATGTCCCCTATCACCCCCACCCCCCAGCACTGTGGGGCACCTGCCAGCAGGCCCGCACTCCTGTCCCCTATCACCCCCACCCCCCAGCACTGTGGGGCACCTGCCAGCGGGCCCCCACCCATGTCCAACTCATGTTCCCCTATCACCCCCACCCCCAGCACTGTGGGGCACCTGCCAGCAGGCCCCCACTCCTGTCCCTATCACCCCCACCCCCCAGCACTGTGGGGCACCTGCCAGCAGGCCCCCACCCATGTCCCCTATCACCCCCACCCCCCAGCACTGTGGGGCACCTGCCAGCAGGCCCCCACCCATGTCCAACTCATGTTCCCCTGCACCCCCACCCCCCCAGCACTGTGGGGCACCTGCCAGCAGGCCCCCACCCATGTCCAACTCATGTTCCCCTGTACCCCCACCCACCAGCACTGTGGGGCACCTGCCAGCAGGCCCCCACCCATGTCCAACTCATGTTCCCCAGCCAACATGTCATCACAATCTAGATCCCTGGTCCCTATAGTCAGCCTCCAAATGCAAAACACCCACCCGAGTATTGCATCCACCCACTCAGAAATGGCAATAACATGACAGAACACCAATTGCAAGTTTGGAAACAAACACATGTCCCTCACATACACCCAATGGTTGTCAGTGAATCTCAAAACCCATATCATGATATGCATTAAACCAATGAGATGATACTACACATTGAAGTTCGATCAAAAAATATGTATTAAAGGAAACATAAATTGAATCAAAAATAAAGAAACAGAAATGGGAATGTACAAAAATGAAAAGAAGCATTTCCGTGAAAAAAAAGCAAAACCAAAAATCATAATCCAAAGGAATTGTGTCCAAAGTCACAGTCCACAAAAGAAAATCCAATGGAAAATTATAATTGAAAGCCATTGCTCCATGGGTAAATTGAGAAAGAAAAAGAAAATGCAACAGTGAACGTACAGACGAACAAGCCAGGGTCCATTATCCCAACAAAAGAAATGAAACCTAGCTAACAACACTAACTAATAAAAAAAAACTATATACAAAAATGTGGCCCATTGTCCAAAAGGTCCAAAATAAATTCAAAAACCGAACACTAACTACATAACTATGTACAAGGGCAGCGGGCTTCTCTGACGGCTCACTTTTGGATGTCCCGGGCCAGGGCATCATCAAACTCCTGCTCAATGTCCCGGAGGCGGTCCTCCTCCATGGCCCCGAGGGTCCGCAGGGCCGTCGACGTGTCCACCTCCAACCCCCTGCGGATTGCCTCGAGGCACTCGGCCCGCCTCAGGGCCCTCCGCATGGAGTTCTCCGCCCTGACCATTGTGAGCCGTGCCTCTTCCGCCCGCTGCCGCTCCGCATCTATGGCGTGGCCCAACCGCTGCCACACGGAAGACACTCTCTGTCCTGGGTCCTCCTGCCCTCCGGCCGATGCCTGCCCCTCCGATGTTGAAGGCCCAGAGCCTTCATGGCTCCCACCACGTTGCTGCTGCTGCTGTGCCTCTGCCCGTGCACTGCCTCCTGCTGCCTGCACGTCCTCTGCCGGCTGGGGTGCAGTCGTTGATGTGGCCACCCCTGCTGGACGTCCGACTCCCGACTGTGGCAGGGATGCCTCCTCCACCAGCCTGGCCGCACCGTCAGAGGCAGCTCCACAGGGCACCCAGGTGACTGATGGGTGGGAAGATGGCACGGAGGACGACTGGCGCATAGGGGGTTCAGTTGAGGAGGGGGTCGTAGCAAGCCCCATCAAACGGAGGAATCCGGCCTGGGTGACCTGTCCCAGTAGGCCGACGCGGTCAACGAGCCATTCGAGATGACGTGCAGTCTCCTCATGAAAAGACTGCAGGTCACCTCGCATGGCCCGTTGACGCAACGCCACACCAGTCAGGACAGGCTCAACCGGACCCGGATAGCCACGTCCACAGGCAGAGGAAGGCCAGTTGTAGTTTGCTCATCCCCTGCCTGAAAACGGGTCTGGACGTAGGCATCCCTGCTGGTGCAAGATGATGCAGGGACAGGATCAGGGACAGGATTGCACACAGGCACCTCCGCGGCGGCCTGTGCTGCCTCCTGTCCCTGGTCCTGCACTGCACCACTAGCACCAGTGGGATCCCCACCTCCAGACCCCGTCTCTGTTGCTTGCACGGCCTCCTCCTCCACCAAACCCCCCACCAACCTGGATGACTCCGTGCCATCTTCCCCCGTTGGGCCCTGTGGGGACCCAGCTGCCCCTTCTGCTGCCGAGGAGTCCAACTCCAACCTCCGCCTCTTGGACCTCCCCCTGGCAGCTGCGGCCTGGGACACGGCACCGGACTCCTCACTCCCCGACGAGATGACAACATGGGAGGGGAGCCGGGCATTGCGTCTCCGGCTGGCGGTGGGATCCCCGCCGCTGTGCTCCACAGCACCTTCTCCGCCCTCTTCATCAGTTGATGCTGCAGACAGGGAGAAATAAAACACAGGCATCAGGGCACTGTACAATGGACACATACACACATGACAGTTGTACATGAGTGGCATTGGGAAACCTCAGACATGCCATCACAATCCCCAACACACACGTCATTTCAACTCGAACACATGAGCCATACCACAGCCATATCGCAACTGCCAGCACCATCCATACACATACAACAGCATGAGCAGGCAAAGCTGAGCCAGACATCACATGCAACACGGGAAGTGCACTACACATGTACGCACACCACCACACTTGCATGCATGTGTACACCTCTGCCAAGTGTCACATCTGCCAATCAGGCTTCCACATCCCGCTGTCACATGCATCCATGTTGCATCACTGTTGCACCCTTGTCAAATACACACAAATGCACATGTACACAGTGCTGATACATGCAGCCGAAAACAACATACATACGTGACATCACGAACATGTCTACTTACATACACATTCATCCAAACATGTGTGCCCACACAACTGCATTTGGCATGCAAGCCTACACACACAAGCACCATCCATGTCTCACACATTACAGCCCTTGCATGTGTTAGCCTCACGGCCCTGTACACCCCCACCCATACTCGACCCCATACAAACAGATGCGCAACCTGCACACTACTGAAACATCACCACACGCACAGCTCACAATCATGATGCATGTGCACTTACCGCTCGACTCTAGACGGGTCTGCCTCTCAAGGAACTGGACATGGAGCGCTGGGGATATGCGTTCCAGGACCCTCATCTGATCTTCCGACAAGTGGCCCCGGCGCCCCTTAGCATCCGCTGCCTTCAAGAGGCGCCGGGCCTTGTTCAGGGTCCTGGACCTGAAGTCCTCCCAGCGCTTCTTGACATGTTGGAAGTCGCGGACTGCCACCCACTCCACGTTGATGGCAGTCACGATGTCAGTCCAGATCCGAGTCCGTCCTTCCTTGTCGGCGCGGGAACTTCCAAAGAGGGCATCATACTGCCCCAGGACTTGCTCCACCAGGACACCAACTTCCCTGGCACTGAAGCTGGTGCCCCTCTGCCTCTCTGGCCGGGGGTTGTCAGTGGTGCCAGATGTTGCAGTGCCCGACATGACAACCCCAGAGGCAGGAGTGGGTGGGCAACTGGGTCCTGGGGCTGGGCTGTGGAGTGATGGAATCCCAGTCGGGAGTCTTCGGTTCCAGCAGGGGTGGTCACAGCGACAGCACCCCTGGCTGATGTGCAGGCAGCAAATGGCAGGGCACGTGGGCAGCAGGCAGTCAGGCAGCAGCAGATGGCAGGTGGGAGCGTGCTCGGGGATCTGGGGGGCAGTAATTTGGCCTTCTGGGCAGGAGCGTGGTCTTCCGTGTGCTTACGCGTGGCCAGCTTGATACGGAGTGATTTGGCACGTGAAAATTCTGCATGTCAGCGTGTAATTCGAGGAAAGGCCCTTAGCGTGTAAGCGCGTCTGCACGCATACGCAATTTCATTGGACAGAAGGCCCCTCAAGCGCAAGCGCCCCTGTGACGTGATGCGCACAGGCGTGCATGGGCATTTCAGCGCGCATGAAAAACTGCACGTCCGCGTGTAAAACGAGGAAAGGGCCCATGCGCGTAAGTGACGTGACGCGTGCGTGCGTTTCCCTCAGCACGGGTTAAAGGTGAGCGGGCCCAGCAGTTCGCTGTACGTGCCTTTCGTGGAGACCGACGTGTGTTGCTGCTTCCTTTTGTTTCGCGCGCCATCACAACTTCACAGCTATCAAGGACGTATCTCTTCTTTTGGCGGGGGTATTGGCTACACGTGTTTTTCTGCATCGCGCTAGTCAGACGGTGAGTCGCACACGCTCTTTTTCCCACTGCGGGTGCCCCTGTGTATCGCACCCATTTTTGATGTCATAGTAGCCTGCGTGTCCCACGCCTATGTGTTATTCGTGTTACTGGGTGCCACCGCGTACTGCGGGAGGTTGAATCCACGCACGTAGGGTGCAGGGTTGCGTGCACGGTTTTACTGCAGTTTTGGGGTGCCTGAGCGTTGCGTGACCCGTCACTACATCACTGGGGTCACATACAGCCTTGCAGGTGCAGGGGGGCTGTTAACATCATGCTTCCCACCCCCTTCACCCCAATTGCCCAGGTCAATTGTGGTGTACACCTCCCATTGGCACCACTCCATCTGTGCCGGCACTACTACATCTGTGCCATGGTTGGGAGGCCACCAAAGGTGAGGGGCGCCTCAGCTGGGCATCCTCCTCGTGTCGGGCGTGGTCGGGGACGTGGCCGTGGTGCCCAGGGAGTAGGGGGACTCCAGGGTATCCAGGGCAGCCACAGAGGGGGAAGAGGCAGGGGTGCGCCACTTGTGCACATTGTTGTACCATGTGTCGGTGCAGTCATGCCACCACCCCCTGTGGTTCTGGGGGATGCAGCTTCTGCATCTGGCACTGGCGCCCGTGTGACCCGGCAGTCAGTTCCATCGACTGCCACGGGCCCAAGGGTAGTGGTAGCTGCAGGTGCAGCAGTGGACACCGCCACCCAGGCTCGGGGTCTGCCAGCAGAGGCTGCGTTGGCACTTGAGGAGCCCTTGGTAGATCTCCAACAGGCCAGGAGGGAAACCATAGGGGCAGGCCGGGCTGCTCAGGCCAAGACACGTGTCCCTGGGGCAGTCATGTCATCTGCTGCCCCGAACAGCCGGGTGTTGGCAAGTGCAGGGGCAGATACACCCAACAGCACCCCGGTTGTGAGTCTGCCAACCAGGACCGTTGCGGTCAATGACCCTGCCACAGCTGATGTTGCTGCGCAGGGCCCATTAGTGGGCACCCAGCTGCCACTGACACAAGTCAGGCCTTTGGTCATCCCTCCACCTGCCACTCCCTTGGCTCAATCCACCGAACCCACTGGCCATACTGGTCAGGGCGGCATTAGCCAGCCAGGGTCTGCGCCACAGTCCAAGAGGAGGAAGGTTGCACCTGCAGCACAGGCTGGGACCCCACACACAGCCACAACCTCCTGCACGTCGAGGAAGAAGCCTTTCTGTAAGCAAGAACTGGACTTCCTCGTGGACTACGTGCGGGGCCACAGCCGTGACATGCTAGTGGGTGCCAATAGCCAGCTACGGCTGCCCAACGTGACACCCACTGGAAGCATGTTGCGGAACATGTCAGTTCATTCGGCCATGAGGTGCGCACGGCGCAAGAGTGCAAAAAGCGTTGGAATGACATCAAACGCAGCACTAAGGCTAAGCGTGCCTCTAATTACAACTTGACTCTGGTGACTGGTGGTGGGCCTGCACCAGAGGAGGAAGAGCTCACTCCGCATGAGGCAGTCTTTGCGGAGTTCATACCACCTGAATTGGTCGGAGTGGGAGAGATGCTGGACTTTGATGCCCAGTCCAGTGAGCGTTGATGCGTGTTTGTTGAGGACGTGTGTGTTTCACTTGTGGGATGTGTTGTGCATGATTGCCGCTACATGTGACGTGTACATGGTTCTGATGTGTAAGTAATGCAATGCTTCCGTCATGCATGTCTCCTCTGCCTGCATGCGGGGACTCCATGTAGGCATGCTCCCTTGCCCCTCCTCCGCCACTCTGCACCCCAGTTCCACCTTTGCACTGGTGTTCTTCAATCTTGCCAATGTATAGTTTCTTGTTCATGCGTGGTGTGTAGATGCTAACTTCCAGCGTAGAATCTGCAAAACATATGCCATGTGGTACAGCCTTAGTACTTGATGCAGGGTATCTCACTTGTACTGTGCATAGGTCAGATGCCCCGCAGGGAAATGAGTGCCAGTTTATGCTCAATGTGCATTGCACGCATGCCCCTATGTGTCCTTGACTGAATGATCACTGTAATACAAGTCCTTGGTTACATACATTGCCTGCCATCTCATCAGCCTTCCCATGTCAACTGTGACTCAGTCCTGCGTTGCACACATGTTTAGGGTCTGACAATCTTTGTGGCTCACAGGCCTCAGCCTGTTCAATGGCCAATGACTCTGTCCGACTGTTGTTGTGTCTTCTTCACACATGGGCGGAATCCAGAGTTTTCATCATGTGTCCTGCTTACTGTCCCAGCATCATTTGCAGTGTTGTCACTTGAATCACATTAAGCTGTTGATGCCAGTCAAAACTGCCTGTCAATACACAGGTGTATGGTCAGCCTTTTGATACCATGCTAGGCATCCCTGCTTTGGTACTGGGGTGGAGGGATGCTTGGCTTCTAGATATGGTACACATGGAATGTACAATGCACGTGATGTCTGAATTTGACATTGCACTGCCTTCACATTTCCTGGCACACACCACGGAGTGCTTGTACATGTAGGTAGTGAGTGGCATATACATTTTCTGCACTGCATAGACCCACTTCCATGTAAACTGCCACCTTTCAACAGGTCTGATCACAGAAGCAATTAAAAGTTGACCCAGCATGCATGCCAGGTTATATGTTGTGTGTCACATGTCTGCCTGATGCATTTGCTGTCGGTGTGTGTGTGTGTTGTGTGCTTCTGACATGTGTAGTGACCTTTTTTCTCTCTATTTTTCAGGTGATGACGCAATGGAGGCAGAGGATGGTGTTGTCATGCCAGACACAGGGTTGTTACCACTACATCAACCCGGCACTAGTGGGGGTCGTGGGGTGGTAGGCCACGAAAACCCCCAAGTGCTACAGTCCATCTTGTCTCTGGCTGCCTATGAGTCCAGCCTTGATGACGACTCTGACGTCCATGTTGAGTTGGATGAGCATCAAGTCCATGTGGCAGGGGTGAGTGATTCTGATGTGGACACTCCTCTGTCTGCGACCCCTGCACTGAGGGATCAGACTGTCTTGGTTCCTCTGCCCGTGGTTGATCGGGACGCAGGGTCACCCTCCACACCAGTCACTGATGTGCCTGGGACATCACGTTGACGGGGGAATGTAGTCGTGCAGCCGCGGGCGGTGCCATCACATCAAGGACCCCCGGTCCTTGGGTCCCGCAGGGGTCAAGCCCGGCAACGCGGTCGCCGCGCGCAACCGCAATATACTGAGTGGGAGCAAGACATGACTGCCAATTCAGAACGGCAGGGGGCAGCAATGGAGAACATCGCTGAGAGCATGGAATGTGTGGCCCGATCTGTGCTCCCCCCTGCTAGGCAGGTGCTTCTCCAGCAGCAGGCGGCACGGTCCACGGCCCGCTCGCTCAGGCTGGGCATGGTGGCCTCAGACAGGGCACGCCAGGTTGAAATGTCGTCTCTGCGTCAAGCAATTGCTGCTCACGCAGAGGCGCACATGGATGCCCTGAGGGAGGAGTATGCTTGCCTCAGATCCACTCTGGGTGTCCTTATGATGTCCCAGAGGCAGCAGGCAGAGGAGAGGTTTGCACAGCTTGAGCGTACCATCTCGGCTGAGCTACAGGCTTGCCGGGAGGTGCAGCGGTTGTCCAGCCAGGCCTTGCAGGAGGAGCTCCGTGTTACACGTGCTACCTTGCAAGAGGAAGCACGTGTATCACGTGAGGTTCTGCATGCAGACCTACGTCACATCGCCACACAGAACCAGGCTCACCCGTCCGGCAGACTTGCTGCCAACGAGGGGCAAGCTGCAGCTAGGCGTGGCCAGGCTACTGTGCCAACTCCTCCTTTTCAGGATGAGCCAGATTCGGACGACCATCTATCTCCCACATAGGTCGGGCTGTGCAGGTGTTTTTTTGGCTCAGCATCATCGCATGTGGATGTTGAGCAGCACCCTGTACCTCCCCCCTCCTGGGTGCCTCCCCTCCCTCCCGGCTCGTATGTGGCCATTTTTGATTTTTCTTTTAGTTTAGTTAGTTAAGTTTCTGTTTGATAGTTAGTTTAATTAGGTAATGTGGGTTTTCCATAGTTAGTGTAATTAGTTAATATAGTTTAAAATTGCTTGTCTATTGTGCTTTCATGTGACAGTGCGGTGCTTTGTGGCTTTCGAAGGCATCCACTGTCTGTTCCAGCTGGGCCCTTCAGGCTTGTCTTGTGTATGTGTTTGCTGCTTGGGGTCCTTGACTCACATATGCCACTCCTGCCTCCCTTATCCATGGGCTCGCAAGAATGGTTCGGTGTCACAAACTTTTACACAAGGGCTTTGGACTGTCATATCTGTGGCATGTCTGGTGCTGTGTGACTTGTGTTTACACCCCTAGTGGGGATGATTTTGGTGTTATTGTTCACTGTTCAGCTTTTGCTAGATGGGGTGTTTTATGATTAATGTGTACATCAATTGCTATGCATTGTGTAGTATGTTTCTTAACTTTACTGTACACGTGCTTGTTGCAATTCATGCTGTAGATAGTGTTCCACACTTTGAATGTGAAAGACGGACTGATGGTGTGATTTCTGATGTGACTCTCTGACATGGTCAAGTAATGAGATGCCTGAAGAGATACACACAGATGACTTTGAAGCATTAATCATGTTTTTCATGCCCTTTCTGCAGGGGGATGAGCCTCCACAGAGCACCTTTGCCAGCAGACATGGCCCATTGTACGACGGAATTCTGGACACGTTTGTTGGTGCCCACATGCACATGTGTGCACAAGCAGAGGCACAGGGATTGCAGACCTACCTCCTAGAACTGCTGACGTGTTCCAAGGAACTCCAGGCAAGGTGAGCTGCACAGGGGGGCCACAACACAGCAAAGCTTGCACCAGGCGAGTTGCACATGCAGGCTTAGTCACAGCACTGAGGGTGAGCTTGGACGAATATTGGTGTTGAAGCACACAATGCAGCTCAGATGTGTTGGTGGACTGATGGCTGTTGATTGTGAGGTTGTCTGGGACACCTGCAGGGGCAGTGGAACATACCCTCCGGTACACCAAGGTCCATCGAGGCACTTGTATCAACCATGTAGCCTTCAGAGACATGGAAAGGGGCAGCTCACAGGGACATACAGCAAGGGACATACTCGGGTGCAGTGCATTTCATGTCCATGTACTTTATGATGAATGCACTGCCAACTTTGTTTCGGTCATGGTGGTACGCAACTTGCTCTGAAGTCATGGCTTGCTATATGGGTCTGTCTGCTTACCCAGGGAACATTGCATGCTGTGTGAATTGTGACACATTGGTGTTCCATTTGCCACGCACCCACCGGCGGCTGACTTACTGCATTGACTGTGTATGACCCGTCACAGGGGTAATGTTATATATGGGTACGGAGCATCTACACCAGATTGTCGAGTAGTTTGTTGCTATGGGGCATGTTTGGTGGTGTGTCTTTGTGTAATTGGCACGTACAGGTTGTTGACTGTGGCTCTCTTTGCAGCATTGCAGTGCTCCTGTAACCGGACCTGAGAGTGCACAGGCAGGAGGCCAGCACTCAAAACCAGAGTTAAGTGTCTTGTTGTTTTTCTTTCAAACTGCTCTGCATAGGCTTGCTGGGGGGTGCACTAATGCATGGATGTATGTGTGATTCAATTTGGTATGTTTTTCCCCCCTAATCACCCGGAATCCTATGCAATTTTGAACCCTGTACCCTCTACCCGGTGTTCCTGCTTCCCGTACCTATCCAAGCAACGTTCCCTAACCCTCTTTCCCGGCTGGGGTTGCGGATGCCTGTGAAAGCCCCGAACTTGCAGGCGCCAAAACCCTAGAGGGGGTTGTTGGTTCGTACCACTCCTAAGCCTGGACTGCAGAAGGCCATGACAATGATGTCCAAGTTTGTTTGGATTGTGTATGTGTTCATGCAGGTAGTACATTTTCGTGCATTACCCTACTTTCATGTGTCATTCCTCCTCCCCTCTCCTGCCACTCATTCCAGTTATCCAGTGTGCCAACACCTGTCCCGACTGCATATCCCTGAACCTCCTTCCCCACCAGGGTCTCAGGGGCCTGTGTGAGTTTGACCTTGCAGGCACCCGGGACACAGTGGGGGTGGTTGTTTCGTGACACTCCCGCGCCTGTACACGGGACCTGTGACAGTACACATCCGTTCATGGTGCATCATCCTATGTTATGTACCACACATGGTTCACATCCTGTTGTGACATTGTTTTACTGTGCTACCTTGGTTGTTGCATCATTGTGGTAGTACTTGGCCTTTGTGAGGTACTGCTATGTCAAGTCTTCTACTGGAGGGTGTTCTGTTTCGTTTTTATGGCTTGGATTTTGTGATTATGGAAATGAGTGTGGATTCTGAGGGTGCAGGCACCTTTTTACACACAAGGTGGGAGATGGTGACGAAGGGTAAAGGTATTCCTGTGGCCAGGTGGAATTGAGGGTTGAAGGCTCCATGACCCAGGTACAGTTGTTCAGTGGGTCATGGTCATTTGTGAGGGAGGGGGGGGGTTGTTGTTGATAGTTGCCTTGCCCTGCAGTGTGATGGGAACCCTGACATTGTAATGGTGGTATCCTATGTACATGTCGTGTTCTGCTGATCAATGCCTGTTCATGTGTTGTGTTTACCTTTCAGGTGCGAGGGGATAGTTACGGTTTGCCATGCTGGGGTGTACACATGGTGAATGTTCACATGTGATGTGTAGAGAACACTGATGGTCACTTGATTGCACATGCATATGTTGAGTGCATGTCCTTGCTGACCCACACACTTGCACTCTTATGCACTACATGTACTCCCACCCTTGCATATCCACGTGTACACTGTTTGCCTTCTGGTGCCCACTGTGTCCCTGCAGCACATGTTCTGTGACCAATTATGGATCCTGTACATGCCTAATTTGCTTTTTGATGTGGTCTGTCGCTTAGATGTGATGCTCAGGGTGTGCATCACACACAATGGCTGTTCATTGTGCTGTGCGCTGAGCAGTGTGTTGCAGGAGTAGGACACAGCACACAGAAGCTGCAGTGTTGATTTTGCAATGCACAATGTGCATGTAGACAGGCATTAATTGTTATGTTACTTCTACAACTCTTGTAATGCAGTTGGAAATGACTTATTTTGGGTGTGAGGTTGTTGGTCTGTCATTTCATCTGATTCCAGGTCAGGCATCATTGTCTGATGCCACTGTACATTTTGGACATGGCAATGTGTACCTTATTGTTACTGAGTTGGTGTATGGGTATTGCTTGCCATGTCATGTTGTGGTTTGGGAGGGTTTGAGTGACATAACAGTGATGGCCATGGCCTGTTTTGCAGGTGTGTGTGATGCACACCTTGCATGTCAGGGTCATCCGCTTCTCAGAGCAACTAGCTGGGGGTAGACCACTCTCCGTGGCAGGGCCCTCCCTCTGGAACAGCCTTCCTGCCTCACTGGAACTTGAGGGGAACCATCTCCGGTTCGGGAAGCACCTCAAGACCTTCCTCTTTGCTTCTGCTTTCTCTCTGCCTCTCCCTTGCAAAATTCTTCACTGGAACTGCACTGGATCTGCAACTGGGCCACTCTCACCGACCTCGGTCCACTCTCCACTTGCACTGCCTCCCTGGCAACCCCTGCACTGCGGTACTGTCTCTCTATCCCTACAGCCTCCCCTTCCCAGCACTTGTCTGCACTTACCTTTGCAGTTGCCACCAGCTGGACTATGTATTTGTTTTTGGTGTACTTCCCCTGTACTGCACTCCCCCCCTACCCTTCCCCTTGCACTTTTCCCTTCCCCCTACCCCTGCACTTGCACAATCTCAATGACACCTGGCCTAGTAGTACAGTTGTCTGTCTTCCCTTGTTCCCCCTCCCTGCCTCATCGCACCTTGAAATACTTGTGTATAGGCCATATCATGTCATGTCATATGTGTGCCTTTTGGTCACACAGGAGAGCTTGTGTTTAAGTAGCTAGGGATGCAGACGATGTGGCACTTCCATGGCAACTGTCTCAGGGTGGTAGGGTTGTGACAGTTGACTGTCTCTTTGTCATCATCGATTGTCACCTGGTATGTGCCAGGCCTGTGTGCACTCCGCAGGGGTGGGAGTTTAGGTGAAAAATGTGGCCACAAGATGGGTCCGGGCTTCCTCGCCACGTGCCCTGTCCCCTCCCATGGGCAGTGCCTGTGCCTGTGGTTGGGGATGTGGGGGCACCACCATGTCCACCGGGACGCCCTGCTGTGTTGCAACATTGTACAGGACACATGCTGCCACAATGATCCTGCACACTACTGGTGGTGCATAGAGTAGCTGCCCGCCAGAGCGGTCAAGGGAGTGGAAACGTGACTTGAGTACTCCGAATGTGTGCTCCACTATGGCCCTGGTTGCAATATGGGCAGCGTTGTATCTTACCTGGGGTGGTGTGGTGGGGTTCCGGATTGGCGTCATCATGTGGTTGCTCAGAGGGTAGGCACTGTCCCCTGGGGAGGTGTAAATGGTTGTGATTATTGTGGTTTGTTTATTTGTGTGTGTGTGTGTGTGTGTGTGACATGCATGCATGTGCAAGGGCATTTGTACTCACCTAGGAGCCATGTGTCGCCATGCTGCCCAGCTTCCAGGGCCCGGCTCAGGGCAGACATTCTGTATATGAAACTGTCATGGGTGGAGCCAGGGTAGTTTGCATAGACAGAGGTGATGATTCCCTTTGCATCGCATACCACCTGTAAATAGATGGAATGCCAGTGCTTGCGGTTTCGGTAGATGTGCTCAGTGGCCCTAGGTGGACATAGGGCCACATGGGTGCAATCTATGGCACCAAGCACTTTGGGGAAGTGTGCCACTCTGAAAAAATCCAGGACACCGGCCTGCTTTTCTGCGGGTGTTCTGGGCATGTATATGTGCCTGCGGACTGAGGGGCGCGCTGTCATGATTGCCAGTACCTGGTGTAGGCAGCGTGACTGCGTGGCCTGTGAGACCCCCCCCACTATGGCAGTAGTCCGCTGAAATGACCCAGTGGCCAAAAAATGCAGGACATTGAGCAGCTTCTCCAAGGGGCCCAATGCTTGGGAGCAAAGGGTGGGGGATGTAAGGTCATCTTCCCACTCCCTGACCAGGTCTAGGATGCTGTGGGGTGGAAACCTATACCTGCCATAGACCTGGTCGTCAGGCATCCCAAAAAGGCTTGTCCGTGGTGCGAAAATGCGTACCCTGGCTATTCTCCTCCACCTGCGGTGTCCCACGATCAGTGCTGCGACAAATGGGGCATTCATCGTAGCTGTATATACGTGTTTGTTGTTTGCGCGCACTTTTATACTGTGCGCGGGGACGCTTTCGCCTGCCTTCGTGTGGCGGACGCGTTGACGTCTGTGTGCGTCTTTTGCCATGCGCGGGTTTCCCGTATTCGGATCCATGAATACGGGTTGTTCGCGTGCGTGTGGGCGTTCCATGTAGTTCCCTGCAGTACTTCCCCAGTTACGCCTTCTTTTTCACTCGTTATTCCCCATTCCGCGTGTTACGCCCACTGTTCCGCCCACTTTGGTTGTGTGCGCCGCGCTATGTGCACTTTTGTTGTGCACGTAGCGCACGCCGTGTATGCCTGCGTGCGCCATGGCTGGATTGGGTGCACGGACAGCGGGAAACACGCGCAGCGTCTTCCTTGAATCGCACATGTGCGCGTGCGCTGCGTTTCTCGCGCTTGCGCTACCTTGCACCTGCTTGCGCATCGATTTTCGGCGCACGTTTGTTCCATGAATCGGCCCCTCAATGTTTAGAGAATATTCAGCAATTGCCATATGAACTCCGGAAGCCATTTATTTTCTTTTATCTGTATCCGCAATAACTGTTCCGTTTCATCTTGAGTCACGCGCTGTTCTTTTATGGTACACAGGGTGTTCATTTTCGTAAAAAGTATCACTTTGGAAGCACGGTGAACCACAAGGCTGTTCCACCAACTAGTCACTAGTCCAGCCTAAAAGTTGATATGTTGCTTCTAGCCACTAGTACAGAGTAAGGGCATGTGGGCCCTTGGCGATAGTCCCATAATATGGTGATCGTGCTCCAGTTGTTGACACAAAGCTGCAGGTGTCTGCTGAAGAATCCATCCGCCGGTGTCTCAAACAGATGGAAGTGGCAGAATGGGATCAAATACCTGTTATGAAAACAAAAAAATTATAATTAGTCTCGCTAGCCGAACTTCATTAATACTACTCATTTTATTTATTACGGCCGATCAGAAACTATTTGCTTGCAAGGATAGTTCAATGGAGTATGTTTGTCTCTAAAATCAATGCGAAAAGTAACGAGATAAATCGAGGCAAACACACAATGATAAACGACAGTTAGTCTACATGCGTGAGGAATGATATGATATATGATATGGCATTTGTAACGCGCCTATACTCAAGTGTTTCTAGGCGTGACGAGGCAGGTGGGGAACAAGGGCAGACAGACAACGATCCTACTTGGCCAGGTGTATTTCTGATCGCGCATGGGGAAGGGCTGTACATGGTTAGTTGAATACAAATTAAATAATAGGGCCAGCTGGTGGCAAGTGCAAGGTAAATGCCGTGAGAAGGGGCTGAAGGATACAGAGACAGTCCCGTAGTACAGGTAGGCAGTGCAGGGAAAAGTGGCTGGGCCAAGGACCGAGATCGGTGAGACCAGTGGACCTGCATGCCCATGTGCCCACTACAAACATGTTTTACTTGCTTTTCCTAGCTCTTCATTCATTCATTTATTCATGCATCCATTCATTAAATCTTCATTCCGGTATAAAAGCGTGTAAAGATTTACTTACATTATATTTGAAATTTCCATTGTGTCTCTTCGTAATGCAGTCTGTAAAACGGTCCAGGCTCTTGACAACGATTTTTTGTATACTGAACTAAAATGAAACTCGGTTTAGTTTCTGAATTTTCTGCCTTATCATCTCTTACGTTATTGCTCACTCCCTTCAAATGTAGTTCTTTCGGCATGGTCCCTGTCTCAAGGTCAAAAAACAATAGACCCTTATACTTCCAGTGCGACTTGTGGGCCTCATCTGAGTGCTGTCATTTGCATTCTTTATTTGCAACATCACATAGTATAGGCATCTGTGAGAACTTGAAGTTTAGAATCCGTCTATGTAGTGCGCCTCAATTTGCAAATGCGAACTGTCTTCTCTCCCAAATGCCACGGCCCACTTGGCTGGCGCGTTCTAAGTGCCCCAATTTTGTCCCCGTTGTCTGCGAGCTTTGCAGCCCAAATTGAGACATTTAATTTTTTGCGGAAGGTCAGGGAAAGTATAAAGTACCACAGGAGTTGAGTTACAAGTGAGATTTATTGTTTGTTTGTTTGTTTTATTATTTGCAATACGCAAGCCTCCCCTCCGTTAACAGTGCGCAGCATTTACATTTACATGAGATGAGACATGAGAAAAATATATACATACACATAAGTGAGGTGAATAGAGAGAATTCAAAGATGACACCCAGCTTGTTCGCCACCCATGATGGTGAAGGTAGGGGTTAGGTTTACAGGTACACTGTACAATAACATTTATTTACAAAAAGACAATCGTATTGCAATTATTTAAACCGGGATTTGTACTTCACAATCAACTGTGTTTCGGGTGGGCATGGCACAGTCGCAATGTTCGGTGGCAATGGATCACTGCTCTGCAGAGAAACGTCCAAAATTCCATATCTGTGCTTCTCTAACACAGCAGCAATAAGGCCTTTCACAAAGTCGAACTGCATTTCATCATAGACTGGTTTGATCACCCATGGCTTACTTCGTTTTGAAAACACCTTAGTGTAGCGAGGCATCCTTACTTTACCCCTAGTCCTAGATTGTTCAGGTCCGACATTGCTGTTATGGGCCAAGACCGCTAGTAGAGTGCGATGTTTCATGCCCTGAAAGCTAAAATGCAAGCGCTTTGGCCTGTACTTTAGGCACATATTGTGGAACACCCCCAAATCTCCTGTGTGACAGAATTCTGTCAGTCCTCTCAAATCTCTTGATAGAGTTTTGTCGAAAACAATCTTCTCAATGGCTTTGTGTGTCGGTGAAGATGGAATCAACCACTTCTTCTTCCGTGCCTCCTCTGGGGACAAAGGGCCATGTTCACATTGGTGGAAATGTTCATTTGTTGTCCAGCGGTGAACGTTGGTACAGTGGTGCATCAGTGACCGCCATTTTTCAAGTAGTATTTCCACTGACCCCTCACAAGTTTTTGAGCTCCACCAAAGATGGTTGGTGATACAATGTGACCACTGCAAAATACTTTCAAAACCTTTTTTTTTCCCTGCAGCCGAGATTTTCTTATTGATTGATTTAGCAAGATGCCATACGTCAAATTGATGTTTAATATGTGGGAACTGCTCTCTCATTGTCTTGGCAATTGAAACGTGTCTATCCGTGGCTATGAGGTCGATGTGCATTCCCCTTGATTGTAGATATTCCACTGATTTTATAAATCCTAGTTTCTCCATGGCCACTGACGATGTACATTGTGTTACCTGCACGACCACCGAACTCACAATTTTCTTACTATCCATGTCCTGAAAGTGGTAGGTGCAGTACTTCGCAGAAAATCCAGGGCTGTCGCACTGTCCATCGCCGGCTAGCCTGAATCGTTTGCCTTCCAATGTACTTGCTAGAGACAATTGTTCAATTTTCCAAGCATCACTAATGGCCGAAAACAGATAATCACGTTGGTATATGTAGTACAGCGCTTTAGAAATGAAATGGAGTCCCACAAACTGAAAGAAAGCCTCTAACTTTCTAAAACTGGAGCAACTAAAAAGTGATGCAGCTGCACACAGTAGATTGCCTGCTGGCAGTTTCCCCAGCATCGGTTGTGCAGACCATGAGAACCTATGATTTAATCTACAGGTGGCATTTATTTTGACGTTACTGCCTTTTATTTGACGAGTCACATTAATCAATGGCTTCCCACATACTTTCCCTCTAATGGAATGCACACATTTCAGCATACTTATAATTTCCATCAAACAACTGTCGAATACAATGTATTTGCTCTCTTTCATTAGACTGTCATCCTGCGTTAACGTTGTTTCGGCCTGTGACGTTGTGGAGATTTCAACACATTGGAAAGTAATATCGCTGATATCAAGTTCTGATGCGTCTATGGATGCTGTGGCTGGTTCATTCTCTATCATTTCAACATCTATTACTTCAGCATTGATAGGAGAACACAACAATGTCGACAGGTTTTTTGGTGGCAATTTTTTGGCGGGTGTAGATTGTGTAAATTGATCTGCAACTACTTCAGAGCTATCTTCAATACATTCAATAACATCTTCTTATGGTGGTGCAGTCGCACTGTAGCTATGGTCCAATGCAACTTTGCTGTAGTCTCCAAACACAGTTAATTCATGTTCTGGCCATTGGACATGAGCATCTCGAGCCTGAACACACCTCGCCTCAATTAATAGTTCCTCCATAGTGTACACGGTCTGGCAAGCCACATCTCTCATTCGCTTCTCTGTCTGTGTGTGTATAGTTCTGACACCCACGGGTAACTGGAGGAGAGATTGGAAAAGGGATGTTCAGTTTAAACACAAGATGGAGTGTAGTAGAATTGACTGGAAAATAACATAAAATAGTCCCCAGCACAAACATTTTTTTTAAAGTTATGAACTATTTGTAACTAACCTTTTTTTGCTTTTTTTTCTTTGCAACTTTTTTGACTCGACCTTCAACATCTGCACGCTGTAGCTCCGATTCGTTTCTGCATGTCCTCCCTTCCTCTTGCGCTTCAACAACGATATTTTCTGTATCCTCATAGACAGCACGGAATGAGGCTCCATCGTCTCCCTGAAACATAGTACTTTCATTACTATGTATCAAAATATTGTTAGCATAAAACACACGTGAGGACGACCACACAGGTACATCTCAATAGCCAAACACGATTTAAACATTGTGTGCAACAATCAAACGACAAGTATTCGACCAGTGATGATCTATTTCGATGGAACTGTCAGTATCCATACCTCTGGCTCTGCATGGACTGCCATGAATGGTTGTATTGGAGAGGAGGCATCCGCATCTCCCTGAAACACAGTACTTGCATTAGTATGCTTTTCAATATTGGAAACACAACACACACTTGGGGTCGAGGGCACAGGTACATATAAAGAGATAACCACAAATGATGCATTGTCCAAAAGAATCAAGGAAAATCCAAATATGATCACATTTCATCGACTTATTTCAACGATTCCTTTAATCTGCATCATCTAAATGAGATGTTGTGATTGTGGTGGAAGCTCCGTCGTCTCCCTGAAACACAGTACTTGGATTAGTATGGTTTTCAATATTGGAAACATAACACACACTTGGGGTCGAACGCACAGGTACATATAAAGAGATAACCGCAAATGATGCATTGTCCAAAAGAATCAAGGAAAATCTAAATATGATCACATTTCATTGACTTATTTCTCTGATTTATTTACATCTGCATCATCTAAATTGGATGTTGTGATTGTAGTGGAAGCTTCGTCGTCACCCTGAAACACAGCACTTGCGTTAATAGGGAAGAAAGTATAGCAAATGGAATCACGTTATATGATCACGCATGATGGAGCTGTCATTATCCATACCTCGTGCTGCTGAAGAATATCTATGGATGTTGCAAATGCAGTGCGCACTTCCGAAAGCTGTTGCGCCGATTCGTATACGCATGGTCCCGCTTCCACTTCCCCTGGAATTACTTACATCAAGTGCAGGGGTTGACGCTCCATCAACTGCCTGAAACATAGTACTTGCATTAGTGAGGATTACAATAGTGAAAACATAACACACACCTGGGGTCGACAGCACAGGTACATATCAACGGCTAACCACGAAGACAGTACTTGCATTAGTATGGATAACACTAATTATAACCGAAAACAAACACCAGTGGACGATAACTAAGGTGTATATGAATTGGAAAGCACTAACCAAACATTCGGTAAAATGATTACACGATAAAATAAAAATATTACTTGACATGCATAAAACAGGTCTGTAGCGGATTAGCCTAGTAAGATTACCTGATACGCGCTAGAAGTGGTGGATAACTGCGACCACGTCAATGATGTAGAATGTTCTTGCTTCAGATTCAAGGGATAGTCAAGAAGTTGTAAAGGTAAATTAATGATTGATAATGAAATGCCAATATTAAAAATAGCCATGTAAGGCGACAGAATACTTGTAAAATGCTCAATACAGCACAGTTCCCTGTTCCCATATATATACATTGCGTTTGTGGGTTATGAAATCGAAAAAGAATATATTGGTAAATGTCATTATTCAAAAAACTATACAATCATATCAATATCGAAATTATTACAAGGGATAGAACACCTACAATATCAATTAATCAGTTTGGATACCTACACACTACCGCAAGGCCTAAAGCTAAATCCGGACACTTGACTCACCGGTGGCGTAATGTGGACGAATAGAGTGGGAATAGCGTTTTCGAGCAATTTCCGTGTCGTTCGCCGTTTATTCTTCTTTGTTACCCAAGATGTTGTGTACATGTCCAAGGAAAAGTGACGGCTGCAGATGCGGTATCGATCACACCTCTTGTCCTGTAAGACTTGTTGGATTCTACTTTCCAGCTCATCCAGTGGATATCCGCAATGTCTGACCCATTCTCTTATTCGATCAACAGTTTTCGGGAAAACATGCATTGTAGTGCCTTCAGATTTCGCATGGGTCTTCGAAGGGCAACCGCTAATCGAACAGGCAGGCATTGTTGATAAATCTGAAAAGTAAATATCGACATTATTATACAATCTTCAAGAATAAAGATTTGATACAAAAGTAAATGAATCATACAATGATCAATGCAAGGTTTGTTTTGGTCGCAGGAACTATACCAGTGCATTATGTGCGGCTTAGTATTTGCATAAATTGCAGAAATGTATAAATGATACGACTAAAAACTGAACATGTGACTCATCCCTTGGATGTTCTGTATTGCACGAGAAGGAAACATGCTTACATCATAGACTGGACCCCCGAAGGATGCAATTCGATGACAATTGACACAAATGAAAATAAATAGATCTATTGTTAGCATAGCAATGGAAATTCAAGTCAATAGCAATGAGACCAATGAACATAGCACTATTGGGTACTCTACTCGCAAATAGATAGAAATTTAAAAATCTGCGAAATATGACCAGGATACATGGCCTTACCTTGACCAACAAACAGTTGGATTCAGCAAGCAGAGCAGTATGTTGCGGGAGAAAAGGTGGATGGCCACAGGTAGCGCACTGATGGGTATGCTCGAAGCGGTCACAGAAGTTCACGGATAGCACAACGATGAGCAGATTAGCATAGATCTCAGTGGTTCCCAGGTAGCACGTTCAGGAGTTGACTTGCAAAGCACAAAGATGTTCTCATGAGACATATCGAGTGGTTTTTAAAGTATTAGAAACTGGGGTGTGTTTGTGAATGAATGATGTATGTATGGCGTGGTATTAGGGGGGCGGCCTGCTTCAAGGGGAGGCCTGGCTGGAGACACGGGGTCTGAGGAGGCCATGTGACCGATGGCCCCTTGGCGTGGGACACCTTTTGAAGTGTACATGTAGTTTGGCACCTTGGCCTTTCGCGCCCCTGACAGCCCCCCATGCCAGCGCGCATCCACCGGCGCGAACCGCCTTTGATACAGGGGGGTGGGATGGATGGGCCTGGGGCATGCAGATAAGGCACAGGAAGACTGCTGAATGGAGACATACTTATGTGGATTGCAGGGGGGCGGCCTGCTTCAAGTGGAGGCCTGGCTGGAGACACGGGGTCTGAGGAGGCCATGTGACCGATGGCCCCTTGGCATGGGACACCTTTTGAAGTGTACATGTAGTTTGGCACCTTGGCCTTTTGCGCCCCTGACAGCCCCCCATGCCAGCGCGCATCCACCGGCGCGAACTGCCTTTGATACAGGGGGGTGGAATGGATGGGCCTGGGGCGTGCAGATAAGGCACAGGAAGACTGCTGAATGGAGACACACTTATGTGGATTGCAGGGGGGCGGCCTGCTTCAAGGAGAGGCCTGGCTGGAGACACGGGGTCTGAGGAGGCCATGTGACCGATGGCCCCTTGGGGTGGGACATCTTTTGAAGTGTACATGTAGTTTGGCACCTTGGCCTTTCGCGCCCCTGACAGCCCCCCATGCCAGCGCGCATCCACCGGCGCGAACCGCCTTCATATCAATATATAGTATATCGCCTTTATATCAATGATAGTATATCGTTGCTTATCAATAACAAATGCCACATACCGGAGATTCTTGTGAGCACAGACCCACACTTCAACCGGTGTATCATAGTGGTCAAGACCCTAAGGCCTGTATAATCCAATGGTAATTGTTAGTATCGATATATGTGTGACTTTTATAGAGACATAACCTACTGAAAGACTTTGAACAAGTGTTATTTAGTGCATGCATTATCGAGAATATGTTATGTTAGCTTAGATAGATAGTGACCACCCTGCTTCACAGCGACCAGACCTTCACCCATTCAGAGCACAGATGTCTGACGTCCATCCTTGAATGGAGACACACTTGATTCATTTAAAAAATCGAAACAAACTTTGTTAAAATATATGTGGTGTTTTATTTTGTATCTTATTTTCATGACACAAAAATACAAAACTTTAAAGATTATACAAGTCAGGTTGCAGCACAGCGAGAGAAAATCCCCTGTACTGACTGCTGTCACTCGGGAACGTTTCTCTAATGGCACAAACGGCACAGGCGGGTTTCACTCTTCGAACGCGGTGTCCAAGCCTCCTGTGGAGCCACCATGTGAAAGAACGATAGGCCACCAGCCTGTACCACCTGTGAAAAGGAATGAAACAAACTGTTTTTAAATGACCAAGATAAGTTTAATAAACGTTTGTTGTCAATGACAATTCTTGTAACTAATGGCATTCTGCACTGACAAATGCTATCTAGACAATGCACACTATTGAACGACTTACATGTGTTACAATGATATGTAGATGTAATTTTGGATACAGTAGAAGATCATGAAATAGGAGTGGCATGACAAGCAGATTATACTTACTGGTTACTCGGATTACGAGGACGAACAGTTGCGCGAAGTTCGTGCATAAGCACCATCATTATTCTCAACACGGCCCGTGTGAGCAGGCTGCCCTGAAGTCTGGCAGCTCGGTGATGCATTGCGGTCGTGGCTCGCCTTCCGAAATTTAGGCCAGGCATCCCGAGTTTTCTCGGCAGCAGCAGTTCTCGTCCTCAGTTGGCATTAGCTCGCACCGATTGCATGTGCACCAGGTGGAGACGCCGTCCATTCGACTAGGCCCAGGCTCTTCATCTGTTGATTCGTCCTGCCAACTGCCGTCCGAATCTCCATCGTTTTCGCGTGCTTCCCTTTCCAGTGGTTCCTCCTCGGTATACTCGGGCTCGTACATGTAGGGCATTATTGTAGCCATTGTGTGGTAAACAGAGTAAAATAATTTACCGAGATGGTACAGGTGTTCACACGGGCTACAAGCGGCGAAGGTAGCTGACCAGAGCACTGAAACGAGTTACAGAATACTGAAAGAAACACAGAGAGAGGAATGGAATAGAAAATCTGCTGCTGTGTCTTGTGAAACGGTCTGTTTATACTTATTGAGCAAAGAGGCGTCCTGCCATTTCCATGGCGACACGTCATTAGCTGAAGTGCAGCGAATGTTGACACGAGACGTGCTTTGGCGTTGGGAAATGGGCGGTACGAGTCTGCTGATGACAGGCTCAGGGGCGGGGGAATTGATTTAGTGCCGCAAAAGCAGGTCAGCCAGGGCGATGGGGGAAAAGATAGGATTATCAGAAAATGGCGGCTCCCTGGTGCTTGTTTTCGCGTGCGTTTAATGGACAAAAACTCGGGTAAGGTCCATAGGAAAGTTTTCTAAAATCGAGCCACTTAGGCTTAAAAAAACATGGCCGACCCGTAGGGACAATAAAATGTTTTACTAGACCATGGCCCTCATTACGACCCTGGCGGAGAGGGGTTTACGCCAGCGTAATGCATGGCGTACCTCTCCGCCAGATTAGGACTTTCCGTAGCGCCATGGTGATTTTTACGCCCGGATTTTCCGGGCGGAAAAATCCATGGCGCTACGGGACCCCTCGTTAATTACGCCACCGTATTCTACGGTGGCGTAATTAACGCCTTCCCCACTCCCATTATACCCTATGGGGCAAAAATGGGAATGGGGAAGGGTAAATGGGGATTGGGGACTTACCGCCCCGCCAAGGTCGGAATGGGGCGGTAAGTCCGCCAACCCCCATGGCGGAGTTGGCAGCTCTGCGCCATGGTCCATGGTGTAAATTGCACCATGGATCTTCGCCAGGGTCGTAATGAGGGCCCATGCCTTTAACATCCTCTATGGCTAACGTGCTTCCTCCTGTCATTTTCTCTAACTCATGTATCAATTTCCCAGAGCCAGAAGTTAAACTCAGGAATTTACACCTTAAATTATCCTTATGCATCTATGGCCAAGTTATATACTGTGGTCTGGCTCCTCCTTTCTCTCACAAAGGAAACTGCGAAATCCCAAACTCACATTCGTCCCCCATCGTCTGTCTTTGCGTAGCAGGGACAATGGTTCTGCACCACCTTCTTCCTGCCAGTGACCGTAACCTGCTCACATATGGTGGCGAGTCTCCTCTCACTCCATGGGATCACCCTTTAGATAGATCTAGCCGCATCAATGATTCTGACACCCGAAATATAGGTAGGTCTAGATCCGACCATCCATTGAAAAACATCCTTCAGGACATGAGTTACCTCCCTCCTCCCCACGTATGGTTGCTCTGTCCTCGTCTGACATATCCTGGCCCTAACTTGTGTGGCTTTTCCCCTCTTTTCTCTATTCAGAGTCAGTCTATGTAAAGACAGCTCTTTAGGCTCAAAACTACATGAGCCTCCCTCTTCATCATACAACTGCGTACTCTCGAGTCGATCATTTTTACCCTTTCCTGTCAGTTCTTTCTTAGTCCTCATATCATGATAGACGTTATCAATTGCATCTCCAATGCTTCTAGAGTCAAATTCATCCTCTAGATTTGCTCTAGACGGACCTGACCTTGGTTCATGTGCCAGGAAGAATTCTTCTATGTCCTCCCATGCCACTACTGGATTAGGCTCCATTAATTCCTTTTCCATACGATTAATGTAGCATGCCCTCTGCCTTCTATTTCGTTCTATTTCATCATCAAGTTCACTTATTTTCCTTGCTTCTTCTCTCACCCTGTCTTCTTCCTTCTTTTTCATATCTCTCTCTCATTTGCCCTCTTCATCTCTACGTCTTTGCATTCTTTTATCCCTTCATTTTTGTTCCTCGTCCTCCATTCTTTTCCTTTCTAGCCTTTCTTGTTCTTCGATTGCCCTCTGTCTGTCATATTTCCTTTACTCCTCTGCTCTTTCCTGATTTTTCAATTGTTCGTCTTCATACAACTGTTCTCGTCTTTGCCTATCCTTCCTTTTTGCTCCATCTTCTTTCAATCATTCCTCTCTCTCTCTCTATCCTTTTTGTCCTGTTTGTCTCGATCTTACCTTTGCCTCACGTCCTTGATGCTCTTACCATAGAGTTTGAGCAAAATCTGACCACCCATCCATTCATTCTGTATGAACGCTACCTCATCAGCTTTATCTTTTTCTCCTTTCCATCTCTCATCCTATATCTAAGGATGTAATTGGTCAATCAATTCCCTCCTTGTCACGTCTCTCCTTGTCCCTCAGGACTTTAGAGATCACATCTCTTTAGGGAATTTTCTTTGCACCCTCATCGCTGCTTTGCGTAGGCGACTCATATGCCGGATTGCTGTACCCTGTTGCTGCCTTAAGCTCTCAATGGGTACAATCCATCATTTTCTTAGTATCGCCGTTTACTTCAGGCATGTTAGGGGGAGCAGAAGGCTCCTCACCCCCCCTCTTTGCAAATATTAAGTATCCAGTCTTCAGGAGGCGGCTGTTCTCTTTCCTCCTGGTACATTTTCGAGAGCTCTAAGCTCGCTAGTCGTTTATCTAACATTTTGGGCCTCATTACACAGTAGGCGGTAAGGGTTTACTGGTACCGGTAAGGGCACCGGTACCGGTAAACCCTTACCGCCTTACTACGAGGTCCCTTTGCGGGACCCGACCTTAACGGCTGGTGTAGACCAGCCGTTAAATTTTGGACCCGCAAAGGGACCTTGGTGCTAATTACAGTACCGCAGTTTGCGGTACCGTAATTAGCCCCTTCCCCATTTCCATTGAGCCCTATGGCGCAAAAATGGGAATGGCAAAGGGCCATGGAGAAAGGGGGAATTACCGCCCCACCAACCTTGGAATAGGGTGATAATTCCCCTTTCCTCCATGGTGGTACCGGTATGGTACCGGCGGCAACCATGGTGCTAATAGCACCATGGTTTACCGCCTACCGTGTAATGAGGCCCTTTTTCCTGTCTATGCTGCATGCAAATATGTTGTAATATGCTGCAAAACTGCCTTCGATAGTAATCCCCCTAGTGGCCATGGCAGGAGCATCTTATTTGCCGTGCCTTTAAACCATTCCGCACTATACTGTTCAAGCTTGGGTGCATGCTTTGGCAACTGCTTGCAGAGATGTGTAAGCAGAGTAATATCCTCAATTTTGACACATCACTCTTGACTGTCAATACTCACCTTTACACATTGCAATTTTCAAAAATGTGTTTCAAGAAATCAACACAATATGAGCGTGCACCAATAGTCGCAGCTCCAACCCCTCTATATCACCTTTTTACTCCAATATACTTATTTCACTAAACACCATCAATTCAATTCCAACAAATAAATAATTAACTCTTGAATCTCATGTTTTCTTTTTCACGTTTCTCAATTCCTCTAATATTTTTTCATCATATACAATCACATAAAACAAACAGACAAACGGACATACTCGACCGGCCACATATATCTCAGTCTTATCCTCAAGACTTATCCTGCCCGTAATAAATACCCTGATTGGGATGTGAACCGTCCTCTCTATACTGTCTTTAAATAAGTTTGTGGCATATATTACCCGCAAATGGGGCTTTAGGTACGGTCCCTTCTGTTACCTCTTTAGGGCGCAGGACACTGGGAGTACTATATTGTTGCTCCTTTCCTCACGATTTCTCAATTGCTTGGCCTCTCCTCAAGTCAATTACTTAAGGGACACGTAGTGACCACATCTCTGACCTTAGGCGTCAGGTCCACTGGCCACCGGTTAAGGAAAGAATAATCTTCAAAATTTTTGCTTTCACGCAAAATTGTCTCCACGATCAGGCCCCCCAGTATCTCGTCCAGAGATTCTCTAAACCCTGTGCATCCAGGCCATCCAGAATGGCCTACTCCAACTTGATCACTGTGCCAAAAACACGTAGAGTGCGTGCTGGTGGCACCAACTTCCCCACCATGGCAGCAACCCTCTGGAATTCCCTTCCACCGCACATCAGACAAATGGACTCTCACACTGCCTTTCGCAAGGCCATCAAGACTAGTCTCTTCAAATAAAAGGGCGTGTTTTTTGTTCTGCAACGTAGGACCTCTGCATATGTAACACTGTATTTATGTCTAAGAACACTTCTGGGCGGCTTTTTTGTAACCCTTAATCAAGCCTTCCTATGCACCGTTTACAGCACCTCAATGCCCGCGGGCTGCAGTGCACTTTACAAATGTAAATAAATAAATAAATAAATAATTCGATTGCTTGGCCTCTCCTCAAGTCAATTACTCAATAACTTGACGCTCGTCTTGAGTTGTTTTCACACCAACCCCCCGTTACTTCTTCTAAACTACTATATTACGCTCTAAAACAATGATTATTCAAAATAATTAAAAACATAATGACCCCCCAGAAATAGCCCTCTAAAAATAATTAAATAATGTTTCTAAAAAGGCCCCCAAAAATGGCCCACCAAAAGAATGAAATAATTTTTCTAAAGGTGGTCCTCCAAAAAAAATTCTAAAAAGTGGTCCCCCAACTTTTCTAAATGGGGGCACCCCAAAAATAATTCTAAAAGGGGGTCCCCCAAAGTTTTTCCAAAAGGGGGTCCACCAAAATTCTTTCCAAAAAGGGGTACCCCAAAATTTCTAAGAGGGGGTCCCCAAAAGGGCCCCCCAATCCACAGGTTCCAAGGCGCCCTCCCATGCTATCAGGTCTGGGAGCTCCTTCTTCTCAATGGTGTACGGGCATATGCAGTTTGCCCCCCATCTCTCTCTCTGGCAGGCCTGTCAGCATTTACCTGTATTCCAGATTCAATTCATAGCCCTGGAGAAAATCAGCTCAGGACTCCTGGCTTGGCTCACCATGTGAAGGGAAGGTCCAAACATGATCACTGGGCCTTGGCACCCCTGGACCAGGAACGTCATGCTGGAGACCAAACAGAAGTTCATCAGGACACTCAGAATGGATTTCAAAAGTCATCTTTATTCTTCCAAAGTACAGCAGGGCAAGACACGGCAGTCATCATACATCAGGTCTCCGCAGATCTCAACTAAGCCCTACATTTTGCCTCTTTTCATATGCTTTTCATTTGGCTCGGCTCCCCATTTATGATGCAGTTTATTCTCATAGGTTTAGGCACTGAAAGACAAGCCCCTTCCCCTTCTAGGGTTGGTTGACTGAACTGTCATTCACCAAGTCCCCATGTCATACCTATGCATGTAACTAATTAAAATTGTGTCTGATACACTTGACCTTTACAGTGAATCCTTTGAAGTATCAAAAGAAAACATATCTGCCATGAACTCCGAGATATTTTTAGCAAGCTGCATCATGTCTCCCAGTCACAGAAGCCTAAGTATGGGTGTCAGCTGTGTGCCTTCTCTGTGAACTCAACAATTGTTGCTAGTTTGAAACAGCTGCATGCAATAATTGCTATCTTCCCTTGAGTGCTACAATGCTCCCCCGGCCCGTCACTGTCAAGATTACAGTTGAGAAGTCGAGACATTATGTCCTTGTCTACTGAACTCTCAATGAACTGCCATAAGGTAATTCTTTCATTATTTCAGCATGATTTTGCAAAAGCCCACCATTTTATATCTAGCATCCATCTTAGAGTTTGCCTGAGAGTTTGCCTAACTTCGGCCCACTCAAAATGGCTGATCAAATTACGAAATGCCTGACCAACCTATTCTTACATATAGCTTAGTCCTTGCTCAGTTTTGAATCTAGATTGTTTGATAAATGTACTACTTGACATATTCTCTACTGTGCAAGGCATTCTGACCCCCCCAAAATAGATCGGCCTTCAAAGCACTTTTCTGAAAGGTATTACATTTCTGATTTTCACAGTATTAGAGTCATTGATCAACCCGATACGTTATCTGCATTCGGTTTGAGAGGGAAGGGGAGTACCCCCTGTACACAACTTATTCCAAAGTCTCAACCTATTCACTGAATCAAATGCAGAGGACATGTCGAGGCTTGCTACATGCGGCACCCTACCAGTGGCTCCACCCTCCTGAGATAGGCAAGAGGAGAGTGCTAACCCACTGATCGCAGTCCCTGTCCCCTTCCTGAAACCCATCTGCAAGGGGCTAAGTCTTTGTGTAGTGTCTACCCATTTCATGAGATCTTTCAACATTAAGTTTGCTAAGATCTTTAAAGAGGTATCAGTGAGTGTGATTGGTGATAACTCATAGGTGACTCCTTTCCCCCTTTTTGTAGATAGGGACAACAATTGCCAGTTTGCATGTTGTCGGAATGGAAGCACATGCAATAATTTGTGTAAATAAATTCAACAGTATGTCCGCCCATTTTTCTGTATTATCTTTAAACAGGGAAATTGAGATACTGTTGTGGCTACATGAGGGACACCTTTTAGATTCATCAATGATTGTCTTGATATCCTCTTTATCAAACCTAATGTTCCAATGTTCAGTGAACCTATGCTGTAAATCATCAGATTCAGGGTTGCCTGCACTGGTATCAAAGTTCTTTGAGAGATGTTCCACCCAATCTCTTTCTGAGACACAAGAAGACTGCAATTTACACTGTATCTGGTCCTTTCTCTTTAATTTCCACCAGCTACTTTGAACATCTTTGTTTATTTTGTCCATCAGAAAGTCCTGATTCCATTTGATAAATGCCTGAACTCTATGGTTCTTCAACCAACCTTTATGCTTACGCCTCAAAGAGAGTATTCTTCCCTTCTTTACATCAGGCTTAATAGTGATATCTTTTTAAACCTTCCTAATGTCTCTTCTCATTATCGGTTTCCTTATATTCACTATTTTATCGAAGGGTTTCCCTTTACTTTCCGTGAACATTTGTTGATTCCATTTGGGTACCGTTTTTTACTCTTTCTCTAAACCAATTCAGAGTTTTTGAAAACTCCATAGGTGAACCGTGAAAGTCCCTTTCTTCCTGCGTTAAGCTCTGCCACCACTTAACCCATTCACTGTTCACTTTGCCGCAGTTTTTATTAAACTGAACTAACCTCTTACCAGCACTTTTTGTGACGAAATAAATACATGCAGATTTTACAATAGAAGTTTTGGGACTAAACCAAGAGCATTTCATTATTAACATTCCATGATCAATATGTTTAGTGTATTTAATCAGGAATTTATATATGTCGATTTTGTCCACTTTTGCTAAGAAAATGTCATCAATTGTGAAGGAGGCAGACATGACAAACCACGTTGTTTGTGGACTCAAATGAGTTTTAAAGCATGTGTTAAGCTGTGTAAACTCCCATATAGCCAAAAGCCTTGCCCAAATGCATCATTTTTCCCCACATTCTTATTTATAGCTTCACACCCTCTATTCCTTCATTGTCTAACTCTTCAAATGAAAGTCCTAAACTTGGACATGTGCAATTAAAATCTCCTGCTGTTATTATTGCACCAGCGCCTCAATTGGGCCATTTAATCAAGATGGACTCCAACTCCTAAATCACTTTGTTGATCTGCTCTGTAACAGGTAGCAAGAGATTTGGAAAACCTCACTATCTGCACTGCCAACCTATGTCAGAAAGAAACCTGTAATAAGGCCTCTAATGTTTGTGTTATTAGACAATTGTGTTGTGAAGAGATCACAAATTCCTTCCTAAGGAATTATACAAGTTATCAGATGTATGGTTTGAACAAAAAGATTTTTTTATTAGTGTTCCATGTACATAAAACATCAACACCAACACGTGTTTCAACCCTAACCGGGCCATCTTCAGGGCGTAAACAAATATAACTAACAAAATAATTTGTGATTCTTCCTTTTTATTGGTGACTGGTTAGTACAACAGCAAGCTGTATCTGCTTTTCAGATAAAACACATCACATGGATGTCCCCCTCAGATTAGAAGTTTAAACAACCCAACACTCTGTGGTTTTATGCACACAGCGAGTACCTCACCTTGAAAATATCAGGTACTTTTCAGTTAATAAATGTTAGGTAGAAACCTGTGCAGTTCCCTTTGGGAACACTGCAAACGATTTAGGACTACAGGTGTTAGCAGTAAACCCACTTGGTAGCAGTCTGTACCACCCAGATTTACCTGGTAGCTGTGGCTGAGCAGTCAGACTTCCCTCAAGAAGAGTTAGGCAGTATGCAAAGTATACACAATAGGCACTCAGACACAATAGCACAAGCAAACACTGACCAGAGCTTTGGTATCAAAGCATATCATTATTTCTTTAAAAACACACTGTTTGAAACACTCCAGCACTCTTATTGTAAAACACTCTAAGCACAGTTACTATTATGATATATACAACCCTTATTCCTTATCAGACAAGTCTTAGTTAACACCACTTATTTTCATACAGAGGTGAGCGCTTAACTATAGATGGCACTCCAGTAGGTTTATGAAGAAGGGAGGGAAAAAGACAGAATATGGGAAGATACACCACTCTAAGATTTAGGAACACTTTTAGCAAGGCAGAAGAGCAAAAGTCACTTGTGAGCCAAAGTCCATAGGCTGGGCCCACTCTTAGAGAGAGCAGAGCACAAATGCGCCCAAGATCACACAGTTACACTAGGCTTAGAAAGTATTGCAGAGAGTTCGAAAAGAGTTTAGAGAGGCTCAGAAAAGTTAAGCCAGGGTGTCCCAGGCTAACCCAGGTTCGAAAGCCAGGGGCTAAATCTACCCCGTACAGTCGGTGGCATGGGAAGCCAGGCGGGACACGGTACCTTACGTGGGAAGGATCCTGCAGCGGTGGCAGTTGTTCCTGGCAGCGGGTGCAAGTCTCGTCCTCGTCCAGGGGAAGAGAAGATCTCGACTTGGAGGAAAGATGAAGGTCGTTGCACTGCGAGGGAAGAAACCAGCCGCTGAGTTTTCCGGTTAAAGGTATTACCCTTTATTTCGCGGTCGTGGTAACACGTGGTATTCCGGTTGCCGTGGTGCTTGGCACAGGCAAGGCGGCCACGAGATGCGTCGGGAAGGCGAAAAGACGGTGAAACTGGTTATCCCCACCAGTCAAAGGAAGAAGACTCTCCGGCGGGAGATCTCCTCTGTCGTTGGGAAAAGTGGTGAGACGGTCCAGCAGGGCTCCACCTGTGGTGTCGTTGTGGCAGGTCGGCTCAGCTTCTCCCTCGTCGGATTCTTAGGTCCTGTGGCGACTTCCGAAGTTCCAGTCCCCAAAGCCCTGCTTTTATGCAGAAAACCCCCATTCACTCAGCCTAGCTGTCACTCAAACATGCTAAGTGGTGAGCCGGCCGGCTCACCACTTGGGCCAATCAGGAGGGAGTGCGACTTGAGTTGCCTAGGCAACTCAGTCCAGGGTGCTTAAATCCCCCTCCACCCCTCCTAAGTACCCCAGACAAAGTGGCACCACTTTGGAGGGCTTCTGTGGAGAAGCCCGCCAAAAAGTGGAACAAAGGGCTCGACTTGGGTTGGAGTCACAGAAGAGAACACAAACACCATTTTAGAACCGAGTTTTGACAAAAAATACCAACCGGAGAATTAATATTAATTAAATAAACCGGCGGTATGTTCGAGGCTATCGTAATTAAATAAATAAAGATAGTAGCCTCGAACAATGGGAAAATCCCATAGAGAAATATTCGCGGTTGAATATAAAAAGTAGTATCCACTGCCACCAGCCAAAACTCGATCAGGGGGGACGGAGACGTGCCCCCTCGACTAACAGACCCCCGGGCAATTGAATTGCCCCAGCCAGTACGTCCACAATATGATGATTTGTACTGGTTCTGTTCAGAATTTAAGACTAGTAGAGTCAATGGTGACTTTACATGCCCTGGGAGACAGTAGTCAGTCCCAGGGTATGGAGTCTATACTGGGGGGTCACTATGCCACCCCTGTGTTGCTGCACTGAGGGTGCTGTGTAACACACATCACAAAAACACATGAAGCCCTATGGGGTAAAAGACCCCATAGCCCATTAAACACATCTACATTCAAAGAAACACACTCAAATCATGCCCAAGAGTGAGGGTAAAAGAGTCTGACTCTTGGCAGGAGAAAAAAATAAACTCCAAAAATCCAGCAAAGCTGCTGGGGGACTCACTAGGTTAGGAAATTCAGCCTAAACAGAGAATTCTCCCTAACACTGTTGTCATCGTATTTGGCCCTGTCATTTTCGCAATCCCTGTCATCCCTAAAGTACTTTCTAAGTTTCATCTCATCTTGGCATTCTTTAAGAAATTAGTATATTTTATTGACATTTTTCTCCTTGGTGTTTTGAGGGTTACTCGTGTCTGCAATTTTCTGTTTGATTTCATCTATTTGAGTTACTACTCTGGCATGTTCCCTATCCGCATGTTGTATAAGGAGATGTTTCATTTTCTCAGAACTGTGAGATTTTCCTCCCATTGTTGTGCTGAGTCTTGATCTTTTGGTTAGTAAAGTCCCGAAAAATTAGTATTCGGAGACGCCTCAGGATTTTGTTGTTCTCTACGTAGTTTGTTAAGGATGCCTTTTCCCCCATCTTTATTAATCTCCTTTTTGAAGAGTCTCTCTAATTTGAGGAATTGTTGTGATAGTGTCTCAGTCTGTTTGTTCTGCTGCTAAAGGCATTGCCAGTGCTCTCTCTTGGTGCAAACAGTGTCTCTTTGTCTTCCTCCCGATTGAGAAGATATTCTGCCATGTTCCTATTGAATATATGGTCTCAGCTTCTCCTACCTCGGATGAGTACCAGAAAAGAGGAATGTGGGGTATACCAGGTATTATGGGCGCTAAGATATGATATGATATGGCATTTATAACGTGCTTATACACAAGTGTTTCAAGGCGTGACGAGGCAAGGGAGGGGGACAAAGGGAGGACAGAGACAGCGATCTCACTAGGCCAAGTGACATTTAGAAAAATGCGAGGGAGAAGGGGAGGGGGAAGTGCTGTACATGGGATCAAACAATAACAAGAAGTGCGGCCAACGGGTGGCAGATGCAAGGGTAAGTGTGGACAGCAGGTGTCCAAGTGCAGGTAGCGTACTGTAGGGTTACAGATACAGACCCAAGTGCAAGGATTGCCGGGGGGCAGTGCGGGTGTGCAGGGACCTGGGCCTGAGATCAGAGGGTAGCCAGGTGACCAGTGCAGTTTCAGGCAGGAAATCAGCAAGGGAGAGGATGAGAGAAGGCAGAAGGAAAGAGCAAGGTCTTTAGGTGCTTCCGGTACCATAGATGGTTATCCTCAAGTTTCTGAGAGGCAGGGAGGCTATTCCAGAGAGAGGTCCCAGCCGAAGAAAGAGATCTACCACCAACTTGTTGCTTGGAGAAGCGACTGACCCTGGGGGAGGTGGGTCGGAGGAGTGAACAGCTTGAGTAGGAAGGTATTTACAAAGAGAGAGTTGGCGGTATTGAGGCCCCTGAAGGCCTTGTGGACAATGCAGAGAGTCTTGAACTCAATCCTCGCAGCTGCTGGGAGCCAATGCAGAGATTTTAGTGCTGGAGAGATACAATCCCTGGGCTTAGGCCAAGGGCAAGTCTTGCAGTCCTGTTCTGGATGGGTTGCAGAGGGAGGAGATTAGAAGCAGGCAGATTTACAAAGAGGCCATTGCAGTAGTCCAGCCTAGAGAGAACCAGAGCTCTGGAGACAGTGAGCTTCTGGGGGAAGGAGAGGAAAGGAAGAATACCTCTGAGGAGGTGCTGTTGGTAGTGTGATTTCTTAGAGACGTCAGAGATGTGAGGAGAAAAGGAGATGTGGAGTCGAAGATGACCCTGAGGTTCTTAGCCTCACACGTGAGATCAGGAAGAGGGCCAAGGGAGGCCGGTCAGAGAGTGACAGGAAAGGGGGGTCCAGGTGTGTCGATGAGGAGAATCTTCATCTTACTGGTGTTAAGGCAGAGATTGTTGGTGGCACACGACTCCTGGATAGCAGACAGACAGTCAGAGATGAGAGAAGGAGAAGAGGTGGCAGAAGGGAGCTTGAAAATGAGCTAAGTGTCATCCGCATAGCACTGAAAGTTGGAAGTTGGAGCAGAGAGCAGCAATGCGATGGGCAAGAGGTGCCAAGTATTGGTTGAACGGCCAGGGAGCGAGGTTAGACCCCTGGGGAACACCACAGGTAGAGAGTGAGATAGAGGTAAGGAAGGACTCTAGTTGGACCTGGGAGGGTCGATCAGAGAGGAAAGAGGTCAGCCAGGCCAGGGCCTGATCAGTGATGCCCAGGTTATCACAGAGACGATTGAGCAGGATGGCATGGTTGACCGTGTCAAAGGCAGAAGAGAGATCAAGTAAGATGAGGACAGAGGGTAGATTAGAATCAAGGTTAGATAGCAGGTCTTCACAGATGTTCAGGAGAGCAGTTTCGTGCTTCTGGCGACAACCAACAGATTCAGTATGAAGATTAAGCTGGGAGATGGTTAGCTTTTCCAGGAATTTGCCCAGGAAAGGAGTGTTAGAGATTGGGCGATAGTTAGCCGGGCAGGAGGGGTCGGCTGAGGGTTTCTTGAGAAGAGGATGCACAAGAAAGTGCTTCAGGGGGGAAGGTAAGGCTCCAGTGGAAAAGGAGTGGCTGCAGAAGTCAGCAAGGGCAGGAGCAAGGGTGTCAATGTGGTCCTTGATGGTTTTGGAAGAACAGCGAAGAGTCTGTTTTGAGACTTTCATAGATCAGACTTGTCTAGAAACCTCGTCAGGGGAGAAATGAGGGTAGAGCAGAGAGAAGAGGGAGAAGGAGGAGAGGACTAGAGAGTGGACAGGATGTCTTGTGTTTTAGAGATGAAATGAGAAGCCAAGGCCATGCAAAGGGATTGGGAGGGGACAGGAGAGGTAGAGACTGCAGCAGGATTGGCCAGCTCCTTGCAGATTTTAAAGAGTTCGGCAGAGTTGTTAGATGCTGCAGAGATGCAGGCTTGAATGTGGGCTCTCTTCTTGGTGCGGACAGAGAGATGGTATTGTCTTCGTAGCATGCAGCAGGCTAGTTTGTCAGAGGATGCACAAGAAGCTAGCCATTTCCTCTCAGTTGCCCTGCACTTGCGTTTAAGGGTGACGAGATCCGAGTCATACCAGGAGTTGCACTTGGCTTTGGGCTTCAAGCGGCTCCACATGACAGGGGCAAGAACATCAAGCGTATCAGAGATTGCAGAGTGGAGCATGGAAAGGTTTGATTGTGGAGTTCCGCAAGGCTTGGCTCTTTCTCCATTGCTTTTTAATCTCTACATGGTTGCGCTGGCCAAACTTATCCCTAGTTTTGGTGTGCACTTTTTTATATATGTCGACGACACCCAGATTATCTTCTGTCTTAATGCCCCTAAGGAAAGTCTCCCCAGCTACTGAGAGACTGTTTCTCAGTGGTGGGATGTGGATAACTGAAAACTGGCTCAAGTTAAATGGGGAGAAGACAGAGGTACCGGTGGTTGGGCAGGCCTCCACCAGCCGCTGCTGGACCTCAGACTATTAGCCAGCATGTCTTGGGCCATGGCCAAAACCTTCTGCTGTAGTCAAGGTCATGGCTTCTGGTTCCAGAGAAGCACAAATCTTTTTGGTTTGCCCGACCGGCTTTGCCAAACTGAAAAGCTTGTAGAAAGTTCTTCTGTTCCTTCCCAGTGAGTTTAGGGCCAAAATTATGCCTGCCTCCATTATGGGGGCAATAGATTACTGCAATGGAATTTATCTTGGTCAGCCAGTGGCGCTACTTCAACGCCTCCAGTTCCTTCAGAATGAGGCAGCTAGGCTTGCCTTTAAGGCTCGCAGACTGTCCCATTCTTATGATCTTCTTCAGTGCCTTCCCTGGCTACCTGTTAGAACCTGGGTGAACTTTAAGATATTATGCACGGTTCATCATGCTATTCACTCTGCTGGAGCTGAATTCCTAAAAGCTAAGCTCTCTTTTTACCATCCCAAGAGATCTCGCCGCTCATCCAACCAATTTCTGTTGTCTGTCCCCCGCTTTTGACGTGCCCGTGCGGGAGGCAGAGGTTTCTCTGTGCTGGCCTCGTCTTTGCTGTAAATCATCTTGTAAAGATCTGGCTTATGGCTCCAGAGGGCTCAGTCTGGATCACACCTTGTGCTAATAGAATAGACAGTACTCCCCAATGAAATATGGTTGTCATATAGGCATGCTTAGCCATGAAGGTCTGCAAGTTTTGGCAAGTCCAATACCATAGATCCATGTTACAACAACTTGGAACAACATTTTGCGACTATTTGAATTTTGGTATCATATTACAACCAGAACCATGGCATCATAAGCCATAGACATGCTTTCCACTTAAATCAACACAACAATCAGAATTTGGACATACACGTTTTTATTAACTTGTATGCAATTTAAGAAGGGCATCAAACATGTCATTTAGTTTTTCTTTTTAAACTCTGCAGCAAGCTTTAATGTTATTAATGGAAATCCAACAACTCATCACACATATATCTGTCTCTTTTGTCCTCCCCACCCCTGTCCCCATCTTCCTTCCTTGATTTTGATTGGTTTAATGTATCAATTGTTCTTCATGCGTGGGGCACTACAGTTGGGCAATTTATTTTGTGACACTGATTAACTGTTCCTTACACAAACAATGTTTTTCTGTTTTCTTTTACCATGATGGAATGGAAATGTCAGGATTGTACGTGTTCATGTTAATTTTCTGGTCATGACACTAAGGCATTGTGCAACTAGACATTGACTCAATCAATTTGCCTTGACAAAGATCGCACAGGTCGAAACACGTGTTAGCAAGAAGGGCAATCAAACGGAAAATAAATCACCACATGACTTACTTAAGTGCAACCTTTGTCATTTAACACCAATTGTATTTGAAGCTATTCATATTCATATCAGCACATTGATTTTTGGCACACCCTTGTTTTCCAGTTACCAGCAATGCCTCAGAGACAGTATTGATCTTTAAGCAAGATCTCCCTTGACAGTTCTTAACTGCTGTTCGAAGGCCACCAAAGGGTCTTACTTCTGACCTCTTTTTGCATTTTTTACCTGAAGTGTGAATCCATCCAGGACTGGCACCACTCTTAACCCGTTTTTCTGAATCAGCACAATGTCGTGGCAGATCAACTTATTTCTAAGCTCACTTTTCCAGAAACGGTAGTGCCCCCATGAGTTCCACCTTAACACACAAATGGCCTCTTTTTCCAAACCCTGGCCTGTTCCCAACTGATATTTTGAGTTGTGAGGCCAGCCAGGAGAAGCTGATTCTTGATCAAAACTAACCTCCCTGCGACCTGCATTTTATATTATCTTTCATTTTAGATGCAAAGCTGTGTGCGTTATGATGATCATTATTATCATAAAGCGGTCTAGGAGGATATATTTCAAAAGCTCCCATCAAGAAGTCCTTCTGACTAGCCAGCATTAAACTCGTCATAGGGACAAGGGGTAGCAACTTCAAAATACTAGAGCGAATATGAGGAACCTCACGGTAAACCTCAAACATAGATTGGAACACCAATGTACATGAGTCAATGTTAGAAACCGAACGTGTGCTTGTGTTCTGTCTTTGACTCTCCTCTCTTACAGGTAATTCTGTTTGTTTCTTATCTAGGTCAAGTTTGTCAATTCATTGTAGCTTTGTTCCAACCATCATTACCTTGGCATGATCATCTATCTCACTTATGTTGATCATGCCATACTCCTCTCTCTCTCTCTCTCTCTCTCACCCTCACCCTCTCCAACTCAATATGCCTCCATAAGCCACAGGATTAATATATTTTTTGCTCAGCAACACTACGCCCATCAATTCACTGAATGTATGGGGTAGCACCATTGAGATGGTAGCATCAGCACATCTGTCTCCCTTCACGTGGGTCGAGAAGTCACATCCAAAATGGCAGAACAATCTTTCGCTTGCAAGGTGGGTGGAGTGGGACCCCAACTAAGGCAGAACTCATAAGCAGTTATGCAAGTAAGACTAAGTAAGAGAGATGCATTACCAGAGGGGAGGGGAGAAGTTGAGACACTAAACAAAGATGCAAGGGGAAGCCTGCGACAGACAGAAGAAGGAGCTTGAGGCCAAACGCTGAAAAGGTGAAGGGAAAGCATGAGAACAGAGAGAAAAAGGTTGCTCTTTGGGCAAAAGACTTTCCCGTCTAGAATTCAGTGCTTTGGACACTGCTTTGGACGCTGCAAGGCAAATTTCTCCACCTCGAGCTGCAAAACACTCGCAGCTCGTTGCTTCATTCCCTGGAGGGGGCGGAGCCTGTTGGAGCTCACGTGAAAGGTCACGTGACCGGCACAGCAGTGAAAACGCACCCGCGTTCAGGCGAGCGGTGCGCTCTTTGGGCAAAAGACTTTCCTGTCTAGAATTCAGTGCTTTGGACGCTGCAAGGCGAATTTCTCCACCTCGAGCTGCAAAACACTTGCAGCTTGTTGCTTCGTTCCCTGGAGGGGGCGGAGCCTGTTGGAGCTCACGTGAAGGGTCACGTGACCGGCACAGCAGTGAAAACACACCCACGTTCACCCTCGCGGCGTTGAGCCCGGCAGGGGTAGAGGGCGTTGGCTGTTGTGCGGCTGTTTGGCGCTGGTGGCGCCTGATCCGTATAGGGGAGACTGCGGAGAAACCATCTCTTTGATCCCTGAGGTCCTCCACGAAAGAAAGCCCAAACTTCCTATACAACATCTAGAACAGCGCGAAAGGCACACCAAATCTGTGAGTGGAGCTAAGACTGCCCCTGTCTGCTCCATGCCAGACGCCGCAAACGCACAGAGTAAGAAGTCAGGGCCTCAGACTCGCTACAAAACCCTCCAGCAACGCCGCATGCTAAACCCCTGGACTGTCTTGAGCAAGGAGTTGCCTCACGATGGGAAGGTAAGCAAACAAACTGTTACCTTACAGTCACCTATTGCCATGGGGGAAAAGGAGTTTCGTCAGAATCGACGAAATCACGTAGCGAGTTCGCTGCAAATGTGACTCCTGAAACCTTAAACATTAGTTCATCTGCAGGTTTAAATGGGGTCATAACTATATCTGATACGTCCCTTTTGTCTACTCAAAAAGGCCCAATAGCCAGCGCCGAACTAACTGACGCCGTCCGCAATAGTAATGACATCCTGCTCAGTCCAGCTTGCGGCAAAGAACCTGTCTCGTCGGAGGCGGAGGCGGGCCTGCAAGAGATACAAGAGATGCAACCTATGACTGTACCGGCGACTACTCCTATGACAACACCCCCAAAAATTGCTCTACTAACATTAAATAATTTAAAATCCCTTTCACAGTCAACATGTGAGTCACAGAAGAAAAATTGCACCCCTATGTCGCCAGAGGCATTTTACTCACCATTTGAACTCACAGATGCCGACTTGATGGCAGTCGCACATGTTGACTCTACTTCAATTAGCTGCGTAAAAGCTAATATGAAACACATGTCACTGCATGACTGTCAGGAATGCATAACTTGTGATCAGCATGCTGTGCTCGAACCATTAGAGTTTGAGTATACGGCGCCAGCCCAAACTTTAGCTGGCGAACAAAATGAGAGTCAAATTGTTGGTTTAGATAATGACATCCAGCAAAGTCTCCATTCTGCCAATATGAATAATAACAATCCAGCGGTGGGAGAGGCGAAAAGCAGTGAAATTGAAAGCGCACAAGACCTCCCTCGAGTCTCGATAAAAGCCACCACGAGTAATTGGCATCAGATACAATTCCATGCTACCCATGGGGGGTCGGCACCATTTGCAGGCAAAGTGATACGTTTTCATCCTATGCCAACTGGAAAGCGGCCTGAAAAAGCTTCAAATCAAACTTTTATTGCTTCACCAATGCTTGCAAAAGAAAAATGCAGCTCAAAAATGCAGGGCAACACATTATATGAAAAAAACCTACAAGGCTCTATGTTGCCCGCTGCATGCACTTTGTCACAGCCACTTGCAAATTGCGCTCGGAGCGTGCATGGCAACTTGCAAGCCAGTGACATACCACACCACCTGCCTTCTCTGCAAGACCCCAATCAAAACCTAAAGTCGCAAAACACAGTTGCTACAGCAAAGAGGGCACCCATGTCTTCAAGTCGAGGCAAAGATACTGTCATGAACACACAAACTACAACAAGGAAAACTTCGAAAGGAGCAATGTCGGACTTAATCTTTGAAACAGCGAAACCATTCACAAGCACTCCTTTAGCGCCTACAAGGAAAGGCAAAAACAACAAGGACTTTGATTCATTGCGAAAAGCTGATCTGACTCCTGAAACGAGTGCGCAAGCTAAGGACGCATCGTGCCTCTCAGCAAGCGGTGCAGAGACCATCGAACAAAGTCCTGCAAAAGCTAGTATTTCGTCAGCCGCAGCAATGCAAATACATAACAATGTTTTGGCGGCATCCTCTTTGGCTATGATTCCTTTCGTTAAACTTTATGAAGCCCTAAGTGAACGGCTGCAGGACCAAGGCGCCATGCTGTCGAACTTAATCCAGAAAATGGAAGAAATGCAAAAGTCTAATATATACTTAAAAGAAAAAGATCCAGGCAGAGGCCGAACGAACAACATCATGGCATCGAAGACAATATGACTTGGCTGTTCATAATAGCTCCCAACAGGAGAAACTAGTGTTAGTCTTAGCAGTGCACGGTGGTGGCGCGAGTTATGGTTGCTTAGCTTACCATAACTGGTGAATTTTAAGGGTTTTTCAGTTTTACTTGGAACCATAACGTCCCTTTAACAAAGTTTTTTCATTGAATTTCGTAGGTTTTTAGTAGTGCAACTTAACAATAATGACTTTCACTTTATATACATATCATATGGAGCTGACTGAATCTCTTCTACTCTACTTGATGTCTGCGAACTCATTTAATGTTCACGGACATGTTCGAAGAACAGTACCACTACCTAAAAAACTCTGGGGGGTATGTTTGATTGTTATATCATAACATAGGAACATTTAACAAATTAAAAAAAAAGCACACAAACACATTATATGTAGTAATACATAAGAAATGTAACCCATATATACAACACACTAACCATTCATTTAAATGCACTGTGTTCTAAAATGGAATATACCACAAGAAAATAAATTAGCTTCCAACACAATTACCTCACAAACACAACAGAACTGAGAACAAGAGCAGACCCACTGAGTACATAGGACATATCTTACCTGAAATAGTAAGTATACTTAATTTTATTCATATATTTATAAACTTTCTGTATTAGATAAAAAAATATATTATCTTTTTTTTTTCTCTCACAGAAATGTCTAGCACTCTGGAATGGCTAGAGGAACATTTCCCACATGAAGAAATGTCACTATAAACTCACAGGAAGATCCACAAGAATTTCTAATGTACTTACTACAAGTACTGGAAAACAAAAACATACCTATAAATGAAATCTTTCAGATTTCATACATGTGGAAACATACATGCACTCTCTGCAACAATGTGACACAAGAAGAAATCCCCAATGAACGCTTCATATATATATCAATACCAAATTGTGAATCCATTCCATTTCAGCGACTTGTACAAAATGCAAACCATGGTAGATTATGCTCTACCTGCAATTCAGATAATCGCTCCACGTTAGTAATACAAACACATAGTAAATACATAATACTAATGCTTCTACGTTACAATGCAGATGGTACCAAAAACAACTGCAAGCTGATTGGATTCACACATGGTCAAATATCACTTGGTAAGAAAACCTTCACAACAATAGGTATAATCTACCACGCAGGAGCCACAACCAATTCAGGGCACTACACTGCATATATAAAAAAGAAATGTGGATGGTTTGAATCTAATGATAGTACCATTACTCTAAAGTAGAGATTACCAGGAAATCTTACAAACGCTTATTTGATGTTCTTAAAACCAAAATTTGATAACTAAACTGTATGTAAACCCTAAGTAAACTTGTGTTAAAAAAATATAAACTGTTAGAATACTCCAAAAGCTATCTAACTGCTCAAAGATTCTACAACAACTAATCAGATAAATGAATACCACTAAATTAGACAAAAGAATACACAGTTAGAATACGCCAATTGGTATCTAACTGTCCCAAAATTTAACAATATCCAAATAGATAAATCAATACCACTAAAATATATCAAAAAAATAGACAGTTAGAATACGCCAATTGGTATCTAACTGCTCCAAAATTTCATAATATCAAAACAGATAAATAATATGTTACTGCTCCAAAAAAATACAACAAGCCAAAGTATAAAGCATTAGCCAGAAACAACAAGTGAACACTGAAAACAAACAAACAAATAAACTGTAGCATAACAGAAAAAGGTTTTTTTTTAATCCAACATGGATTTTTTTTTTCTCCCACAGACCCAATGATTTTAGCAACAAATACAGAAACTGAGCAAATTGCACAGTACTCTGATTTGTAATCTACTAAATATGAGGGCCAAAAAAAAAAGTATATTGATTATACAATGTAATAAGTCATTACAAAATACTAATACTAACATGCTATTTTCTTTTATCACAGAAATGAACAAGAAAAACATGGACTCCCATTACTAGACCAAACAGTAAGTATATGTTACGCTCACCTGACTCCCACGGAGGCGCAGGCCTGGTTTGGAGTGCTGTTGCCTCTTCTATGGTGAAGCGCAGGACTCGGAAGATGGACAGGACCGGACCTTCAAATCTGGCTTGTCTGACTCGGAGAAATATCCTTCTGTGTGTGAAAAGGGAGTATTAACAATCTGCGGGATAATGTGTAAGCCTCCCACTCCCTTCTCACCCTCCACGAAACCCTTCTGCGATTCCCTGTGAAGTCTCACCTTAGGGTTTGAAAGGACGAGCTCTCCATCCTGCTTCTGATGCAGGGGCGCGTTGTAATCCAGTTACTTCACTGGATCATGGATTGTAGAGAGTTCCAGTTTGCTTGACCTTCCCAGTAAAGTACTGTGAGAATTCTGTTTATAAGTATGAGCCCGAAATAATAATTGTCCGTTGTCCCTATTTCAGGTGCAGAACAAAGATTCCGAGATGAGCAATGGAACCGACGAAGGAAACTCAGGTGAGTTGTTTGATGAGAGGTTCCTTTAGTGTCCTTGCATTAATGCACTAATGCTTGTGTCTTTTTTCCCCATAGGGGCCGGGGTTCGGAAATGCCGGAGATATGGCACCGACCCGAAGTGAAAGGTGCTGTTCCAGTAGATATCAGGTAAGTATTTAATGAGCGTTCAGGTAATGTCTTAGCATTCGCTCACTAACGCTGATGTCTCTTTTTCCCCTTAGGGGCTGGGGTCCGGAAATGCCAGGATGCGGCACCGACTTGAAATGAAGTGGGAATGACCCAACAGGTAAGTCTTATGATGGCAAATTAAGGTTTTCTTATTCTCCTCCCTAGCTCACCTTTGTTCTTGTCTTTTTCTCCCTAGGCGCTGAAATGTGGTTGCGGAACCAGATTGTCGCTGGTGAACATGGAGGCGCCTAGTAAAGGTGAGTGGAATGCAGCGCTGCAGCGATCGATGCGATGTGCTTTTAAAATGAATGTCTTCCTTTTCAGGATCGTCGGCGAAATGTCTCCGGAATGCGGCTTTAGCAGGTAAGGACTCTTCTTTCTCCTATTCTCTTCTCTTCTCCCTTTGCAGGTGTTCCAGGATGCTGGCGGGCGTGGCAGAAGTCAGGATGCAGGAGCAGACACGGTGAGCGTCCAGCTGCTAGATGCAGAACAACGCGAAGCGTGAGTTGCTACTTGGGCGTTGCTTAAATAGCCTTCAAAGTAGTTCCAGGTATGTATCCTTCCTCACAGGTATGTATTCTTCCTCCGGCCACACCCGTGTGGTTAAGTAGTCCCCAAAGAGAAAGTAGTCCCATTCAGGCCTCTAGATGGCCCGGATGTTGCAGCATGGTCTGCATCAGGTAAGTTTACACCAAGCACCTTTAAACACAAAGTCATCTTTTATGAGCCTGGCGCCTATGGCGCCAGGACTGTTGTCCAATATGAGCCTGGTGCCAAAGGCACCAGGACTGAGTCCAAAGGGCCCCTACTTGGGGCTGCTGAGACTTCCCTCGGGGACATGATGTCTGCCTCTGGGGTAGCTGGGCCTGGTCTGGCTCCTTGGAGGTAGGCATCATGAGAGTACCCCCTCCCAAGGCTGTTCTCTCCGGGGGTTTTGGCTTGTTTGGGAATTTTCAGTGGAATTTTTGTATTAATCGCGGCGCGTGTACATGGTCGCTTGGTTCCCAAGATCTCTCCTGAGGTCCATACCCCTTCCAATCAACTAAATAGAAGAGTTTTGTCTTTAACACCTTGGAATCCAATATGTCTTTAACTTCAAATTCTAATTCCCCATCAATCTGAATTGGTTCTGGTGGTTTGATCAGTCTGGTTCCTGGCACCGGTTTCAACAGTGAGGCGTGAAAAACGGGATGAATTTGCATGTTCGCTGGCAGATCGAGTTTAAAGGCCACCGGGTTGATTATAGCTTTGATGGGATAGGGTCCTATGTATCTGGGGTTGAAAGTCCACGGTCCTTTGAGAGGTAAATGTCTAGTTGCTAGCCACACCTGGTCCCCTATTTGGTACGGAGGTGCTTCACTTCGATGTAAATCAGCATTTTCTTTGTACTTTCTCTTGGCTTGCTGAAGATGAGTCATAGCTTCTTTGAAAGCTCGGGTTATCGTGGAATGCAAATGATCTACCGCAGGCATTTCCAGGTTTTGAGGAGGGTCCAGGTCTGAGGTTCGAGGATGATGACCATACAAGGTGTAAAAAGGGGTTTGTCCTGTTCCAGAATGTACAGAATTGTTATATGCATATTCTGCGATCCCAAGAATGTCTTTCCAATTGCATTCAGATTGGCGCAACATACACCGAAGATATTGTTCAAGGGTTTGGTTAGTTCTCTCGGTTTGGCCATCAGTTTGGGGATGGTGACTGGTGGATAGTCGTACATCAATTTGCGCCAGTTGACAACATTTCCTCCAAAAATGGGAAATAAACTGACTTCCTCGATCTGAGACTAATATGGATGGAAAACCATGCATACGAACTATGTTCTCCAGAAATTCCTTGGCCAAGATGGAGGCTGAGGGTAACCCTTTTAAAGGGATAAAATGGGCCATTTTGGAGAAGAGATCCACAATCACCAAGATAGTGTTGTATCCATAGCAAGGAGGCAGGTCGGTAATAAAGTTCATCGACAAGTTGTGCCAAGGTGACGGTGGATTATCCAAAGGTTGTAGAAGACCGGCTGGTCTTTTCTTTTGACCTTTATTTTGGGCGCAAACTCCGCAAGACATCACAAAAGATTTTATGTCTTTTCTCCAGGATGGCCACCAGAATTGTCGTTTGATCTTTTCCTCAGTTTTAGCGATACCAGGATGTCCTTCCATTAATGTGTCATGATAATGGGCAATAACGAGTTCTTGCAGTTCTTTGTTAGGCAGAAATAATCGCCCCTGGAAATACGGTAAATCGTTATTAACGGAAAAGTGTGACCCCTTTTGGCTCCATTCATGTAAGGCTGTGGAGTCTAATAGTTGTTTAACTCGAGTTTGAACGTCCTCAATAGTTTGTAAAGAGGTCAAACCCAAAATTCTCTGTTCAGGTATAATCGGTACAGGTCCTAAGCTCGAATTTGTTTCTTGCATCCCAATCCGGGATAAAGCGTCAGCTTTGCCATTCTTGCAACCAGGGCGATATGTGATTACAAAATCAAATTCCGCAAAGAATAAAGCCCATCGGAGTTGACGTGATGATTGGGCTTTGGCCGTCTTTAAATATTGCAAATTTCTGTGATCTGTAATCACCGTGATGGTGTGTCTTGCACCGAGGAGGTAATGACGCCAAGCTTTGAAGGCAGACTTAATAGCTAGTAACTCCTTGTCGGTGATTGCGTAATTAATTTCAGGAGCCGAGAATTTTCTGGACCAAAAGGCTACAGGGTGTAGTTGGTTAGTTATTGGATCCCTTTGAGACAGGACAGCTCCCATGGCTAAGCTGGATGCGTCGGTTTCAACAATGTAAGGGAGATCTGGGCGTGGATGCTTCAACACAGGTGCGGAGGTGAATTTAGTCTTTAGGTCTTGAAAGGCCTGTTCTGCCTCATGAGTCCATTCGAAGTGTTTATTCTTCCGTAAGAGAGCTGTGATGGGTTGGACCACTCGAGAAAATTCCAGGATGAATCTTCGATAAAAATTGGCAAAACCAAGCATGCTCTGAACCCCCTTCACAGAGCTAGGAGATGGCCATTTGAGGATGGCGTCCACCTTTCGCGAGTCCATTCGGACTCCTTTAGGTGTCAGGATGAATCCGAGAAACTCGACTTCTGTGGTATGAAAAACGCATTTTTCGAGTTTTGCAAACAGTTTGTGCTGGCGCAATTTTTCAAGAACTGCCCTGACATGTTTTCTGTGATCGGATTCCGAAGAGGAGCACACCAGGATGTCGTCGATATATACGATGACACAAACATCGATAAGTTCCCGAAGAACATCATTCATAAAGTATTGAAAGGCGGCAGGTGCGTTGCACAATCTGAAGGGCATCACCTGATATTCAAAGAGCCCATATTTGGTGCGGAATGCAGTCTTCCATTCGTCGCCTTCTTTTATACGCACCAGGTGATAAGCTCCCCGGAGATCTAACTTGGTGTACATACAAGCATCTTTTACCTGGTCGAGAAGTTCAAGGATCAGAGGCAGAGGATAACGATTCTTAATCGTTATTTGATTTAGGGCGCGGTAGTCAATACATGTTCTAAGGTCGCCTTCTTTTTTCGGCACGAAGAACAGATCTGAGGAAACAGGAGACTTTGACGGGCGAATAAAACCATTGGCAAGGTACTGATCTAAATACTGATGCAAATGAAGGTTCTCAGGTTCAGTAAGAGCATAAATCCTACTGCAAGGTGGTTGAGCATTGGGTACCAGATCGATTTGACAATAGTACGACCGGTGGGGAGGTAACGTGTTGGCCTGTTCTTTTTGGAAAACGTCTTGGAATTCTTGGCACTCAGCCGGTAGTTGTATAGTGGCGGAAGTTACTGAGGCCAGGCCCATATTTGGATTTTTTGCATAACAAGTTTGTTCACAATCAGGAAAGGTTATTCTCTTTGCTCGCCAGTCTATTCGAGGATTATGTGTTTCTAACCAAGGAATTCCTAGAATTACTTGAAACTGTGGGGCCTTGATTACGTCAAACACAATAGCTTCCCGATGTCCATCCTGACCACTAGTGTCACTTCTGTAGTGGAATGAGTTACCGGCCCTGAGGCTATTTCGGTTCCATCAACTGTAGTAATGACATCCTTGTTAGTTTTCGGACGGAGAGGGAGATTAATCCTGGAGGCCAATTCACGATCTACATAGTTTCCAATAGCTCCACTGTCGATGTATGCCTTTATAGGATGCAACCGCCGAGGCTATTTCGGATCCACGAGTACCATTGGCATGATGAAATGCGAGGTCAAAGAGTTTGGTTTCAAGCCCGGCAAGCGGACCTCTACGCTTGTCGGGCTTGGTCGTTTCCCGAATCAGGTTCTGTTAAATTGTTGTCAGTGGCTCCAACCACCTTCTTAGGTGGTTTTACCGGACAATCTCGTAGAAAGTGACCAGAAGCTCGCAATAGAGACATAATTGCTTTTGCCGCCTTCTCTCCCGTTCCTTCTGCGTTAACGGTCCTTTAACGCCACCGATTTGCATAGGTTCTGAAACATCGGTACTCTTGGGGTTAGCGTGAGTTTTGATCAACACTCTGGTTTCAAACTTGGATCGATCTGCTTTTCTATTCTGAAGTCTGTGATCAAGTTGGACCACAAGGTCTATGTACTCCGAGCAGACTTGGGTGGATTTACTATTTGGGCTAGCACATCTTTAAGTTCTCCACGCAGACCTCGATGAAATAATGTGATCCTTTTATTCTCTGGCCACCCAGTTTCCACAACCAACCTATTAAAGGTGGCGATGTAAGATAAGAGATCCTAGTTAACTTGTCGTAAGGATAGCAGTTCGTTGTCTAGGGCCTGTCCCTGAGAGTGTCGAGCAAATAATCTTTCCATGCTTGCCTGGAAGCCTTGAAAATCCTGGAGAATTGGGTCATCTTGATTTACCAAAGGAACTGACCAATCGGCAGCACTGCCGCTGAGATAAGATAATACAAAAGCTACCTTGGTCTGGTCATTAGGGAAGGCCGCAGGACTGGATAGGAAGTGTAAGCGACATTGGTTCATAAAAACGGCATATTTCTTGGGGTCCCCAGCAAAACGTTCAGGCGGGGCCAAAGGCATGTTTCCAGGTAGATTGATTTGTACCGGGTTATTCGAAATCATAGAAGTGGGATTACCCCCGGAACTAGGTAAAGGAGTTTGTCCTGCCTGACCCTGCAACAACCGTTTGGCCAGGTCATCAGTTCTTTTCTTAAATAGGATCAGTTCTCTTTTGAGAGCATTAGTCTCCTGGCGGGCGGAGTGTACTTCTGCCCGTAATTCCCCCAAAAGCTGGGCCAGCTGGTCTGTCTCAGAAGTTTCCATAGCGCCCGGGTGGGAAATTGTAGGTAGGCTTTGCATTCTGTTACGCTCACCTGACTCCCACGGAGGCGCAGGCCTGGTTTGGAGTGCTGTTGCCTCTTCTATGGTGAAGCGCAGGACTCGGAAGATGGACAGGACCGGACCTTCAAATCTGGCTTGTCTGACTCAGAGAAATATCCTTCTGTGTGTGAAAAGGGAGTATTAACAATCTGCGGGATAATGTGTAAGACTCCCACTCCCTTCTCACCCTCCACGAAACCCTTCTGCGATTCCCCGTGAAGTCTCTCACCTTAGGGTTTGAAAGGACGAGCTCTCCAGCCTGCTTCTGATGCAGGGGCGCGTTGTAATCCAGTTACTTCACTGGATCTTGGATTGTAGAGAGTTCCAGTTTGCTTGGCCTTCCCGGTAAAGTACTGTGAGAATTCTGTTTATAAGTATGAGCCCGAAATAATAATTGTCCGTTGTCTCTATTTCAGGTGCAGAACAAAGATTCCGAGATGAGCAATGGAACCGACGAAGGAAACTCAGGTGAGTTGTTTGATGAGAGGTTCCTTTAGTGTCCTTGCATTAATGCACTAATGCTTGTGTCTTTTTTCCCCATAGGGGCCGGGGTTCGGAAATGCCGGAGATATGGCACCGACCCGAAGTGAAAGGTGCAGTTCCAGTAGATATCAGGTAAGTCTTTAATGAGTGTTCAGGTAATGTCTTAGCATTCGCTCACTAACTCTGATGTCTCTTTTTCCCCTTAGGGGCCGGGGTCCGGAAATGCCAGGATGCGGCACCGACCCGAAATGAAGTGGGAATGACCCAACAGGTAAGTCTTATGATGGCAAATTAAGGTTTTCTTATTCTCCTCCCAAGCTCACCTTTGTTCTTGTCTTTTTCTCCCTAAGCGCTGAAATGTGGTTGCGGATCCAGGTGGTCGCTGGTGAACATGGAGGCGCCTAGTAAAGGTGAGTGGAATGCGGCGCTGCAGCGATCGATGCAATGTGCTTTTAAAATGAATGTCTTCCTTTTCAGGATCGTCGGCGAAATGTCTCCGGAATGCGGATTTAGCAGGTAAGGACTCTTCTTTCTTCTATTCTCTTCTCTTCTCCCTTTGCAGGTGTTCCAGGATGCTGGCAGGCGTGGCAGAAGTCAGGATGCAGGAGCAGACATGGTGAGCGTCCAGCTGCTAGATGCAGAACAACGCGAAGCGTGAGTTGCTGCTTGGGCGTGGCTTAAATAGCCTTCAAAGTAGTTCCAGGTATGTATACTTCCTCTCAGGTATGTATTCTTCCTCCGGCCACACCCGTGTGGTTAAGTAGTCCCCAAAGAGAAAGTAGTCCCATTCAGGCCTCTAGATGGCCCGGATGTTGCAGCATGGTCTGCATCAGATAAGTTTACACCAAGCACCTTTAAACACAAAGTCATCTTTTATGAGCCTGGCGCCTATGGCGCCAGGACTGTTGTCCAATATGAGCCTGGCACCAAAGGCGCCAGGCCTGAGTCCAAAGGGCCCCTACTTGGGGCTGCTGAGACTTCCCTCGGGGACATGATGTCTGCCTCTGGGGTAGCTGGGCCTGGTCTGGCTCCTTGGAGGTAGGCATCATGACAGTATACAATAATAAGGAGAACCATAGCAGCATATCACATCCATAGTATCTAATACCTTTGTTACTTATACATTTGTTTTTCACCCAAAGTTATAAGCAAATATGAATGTGATATGCTGCGGTGGTTGTTGCCAGGGCATACAGTCTTGGGTGCATGGCCAAATGGCCATGCACCCAAGACTCTATGCCTTGGGAACAACCACCGCAGCATATCACATCCATAGAGTCAAACATTTCAACTATGGTCTATGGAAACTTTTAATGTCCGCAGACATTATGAGTGTTCTTAGAACACTTTCAACTTGCCAGCGTACAATACGGACAGCGTTTTCAGGACACCCCCTATGAACATTTCAGAACAACACGATAGTTCTTAGAACACTTTCAACTTGACAACGAACAATACGGACAGTGTCCTCAGGACACCCCCATTTTGTTTATTTACGAACATTTCAGGACACTGCAAGTGTTCGTAGAACACATTCAACTTGCCAGCGAACAATACGGACTACGCCTTCAGGACACCCCCTACGAACATTCCAGGACACCGCAAGTGTTCTTAGAAACGTCTTCAGAACACCCCCATTTTGTTTATTTGCAAACATTTCAGGACACCGCGAGTGTTCTTAGAACACATTCAACTTGACAACGAACAATACGGACAGTGTCCTCAGAACACCCCCATTACGTTTATTTGCGAACATTTCAGGACACCATGAGTGTTCTAAGAACACATTCAACTTGACAGAGAACAATACGGACAGCGTCCTCAGGACACCCCCATTTTGTTTATTTGCGAACATTTCAGGACACTGCGAGTGTTCTTAGAACACATTCAACTTGACAACGAACAATATGGACATTGTCCTTAGAACACCCCCATGTTGTTTATTTGCGAACATTTCAGGACACCATGAGTGTTCTAAGAACACATTCAACTTGACAGAGAACAATACGGACAGCGTCCTCAGGACACCCCCATTTTGTTTATTTTCGAACATTTCAGGACACTGCGAGTGTTCTTAGAACACACAACTTGCCAGCGAACAATACGGACTACGCCTTCAGGACACCCCCCTACGAACATTCCAGGACACCGGGAGTGTTCTTAGAAACATCTTCAGAACACCCCCATTTTGTTTATTTGCGAACATTTCAGGACACCGCGAGTGTTCTTAGAAAACATTCAACTTGACAGAGAACAATACGGACAGCGTCTTCAGGACACCCCCTACGAACATTCCCCGGAGACCGCAAGTGTTCTTAGAACCGTCTTCAGAACACCACCATCTTGTTTATTTGCGAACATTTCAGGACACCGCGAGTGTTCTTAGAACACATTCAACTTGACAGAGAACAATACGGACAGCGTCCTCAGGACACCCCCATTTTGTTTATTTGCGAACATTTCAGGACACCGCGAGTGTTCTTAGAACACATTCAACTTGTCAGCCACAACCCCCATTCATATTTGCGAACATTTCAGGACACAGCGAGTGTTCGACAACGTCTTCAGAACACCCCCATTTTGTGTATTTGCGAACAATTTAGGACACCGCGAGTGTTCTTAGAACATATTCAACTTGACAATGAACAATACGGACAGCGTCCTCAGGACACCCCCATTTTGTTTATTTGCAAACATTTCAGGACACTGCGAGTGTTCTTAGAACAGTTTCAGTTTGCTTGCGAACAAAATGGACACATATTGAGTCCTCAGAACACCCCCCATTCAGTTTATTTAGAACATTTCAGAAGAATACCAGTGATGTCCGCAGACAAATTGAACACAAAAAAACACAACTTTCATCCTATCTCATACACTCCCACCCTCCCCAAACACTCCTACACAGCAACACATTCTACTAAATACAAATTTTGAACAAAGGTTCACCGCGCTGTCCGCGGACGACCGCAAATCCAAAAATGCGGGCGCTACCGAAAATCTGACGCGCTTCACACTCCACGCCGTCCAATCAGCGAACACGTTGCATGTCCGCGAACATCACGCAAGCTGATTGGCCAATCAGGACACTGTCCGCGGAGCGAACAGGGAAGTGTGTCCGCGGACCGAACACAGATATCATTAATTTTTTTTTACCTACTTTTTGGTCATTTTTAAAAAAAACTACTGGACGGATTTTCACCAAATTTGCAAAAGCTTTCGGGACCAAGGTGCTGCTCCTGGTCCAAATTTGGTGAAAATCCGTCCAGCGGTTTGGGCTGTAGACGCGAGCAAAAATAATTTCCCATTCAGTCTATGGGAAATAAAAAAGTTTTGGGACCCCCCCTATAACTTTGCCCCCCCTGGACGAATCCTCACCAAACTTTGCAAAAAAATTCACAGTGACCCAAATACTTTTTGTGCAAAGTTTGGTGAGGATCCGTCCAGGATCCCTCCAGGGAGAGCGAAGTTATAAGCCGCCCACAAAGTGCTCTTCCTATGGAAACAGCAACTTAACCGTAACCACATGGCCACTACTGTGGCCATGTAATATATATATATATATATATATTCAGTAAAAAAACTTTGTTAAAGGGACGTTATGGTTAAGTTGCGCTACTAAAAACCTATGAAATTCAGTGAAAAAACGTTGTTAAAGGGACGTTATGGTTCAACGTAAAACCGAAAAACCCCTGAAATTCGGCAGTTATGGTAAGATAAGCAACCATAACTTGCGCCGCCACCGTGCACTGCTAACACTAACACCCAGGACATCAAAGATGACATCACAAATGTCATTGATGACATCACTGATGACATCACATGTCTGACTCCCCCTTTTTTCCTTTCCTGACATATCTAGGCCACATGATTTTCTTCAGTAACAGTCAGGAACTAAAAATTGTAAATTACTATATTCGTAGACTTATCCTTCAAGTATGTTCTTAGAATAATTCCCTTATGGTCCAGTCATATCATATGAAACATATACATAGGAGAAGTCACAACCTTGAAAGACAACGATCCTTTTTGTGCATTAAAATTATCAGTAGATTTATCAGCACTTTCTGATACTTTTGATGTTTTTTTATTACTGTACTTTCCCTCTATATGCTCATATTTTTATATGTTGTACTCACACTATTTTCCTTAGGGTCCAAACACATCATGTGATATATATAGATAGGGTAAGTAACAGCTTTGAAACAGAGCAATCATTTCTCTGCATAAAGGTAATCAGTTAGGTTATGAACACTTTCTGCTACTATTGCTGTTTCTTTTTCCTACTTCAATTCCCTTGTATATATTCATATTTGTATGTGGTGTTGTCTCTTTGTGATTTGTGTATAATAATGCAATTATGTAGTAAGTGGGTTTTATTACCTACTTATCACAAGTTTCACTGTACGCAAAACTCTAATATGAAAACAGTTATCATTTCAATATTCAACATGGCAAGCTTATGAATATTGCACCTCCATCATGTATGCTGCACACAATGCCTATGTTTCTACATGAGTACCTTAGTATACTGGATTGAAGTTAATAATAGAATGCTATTTATATCAATGCATATCTTAATGCACTGATTAGCACTTGATATTTATTCCAATAATCTTTGACACTTTTTTATTAACATTACACTAAGAATCCCTTGTACAGACTTTTTATGAAAGGTAAATGCACATGGGATGTCATCAGTGATATCATCAATGACATTTGTGATGTCATCTTTGATGTCCTGGGTGTTAGTGTTAGCAGTGCACGGTGGCGGCGCGAGTTATGGTTGCTTATTTTACCATAACTGCCGAATTTCAGGGGTTTTTCGGTTTTACTTTGAACCATAACGTCCCTTTAACAACGTTTTTTCACTGAATTTCATAGGTTTTTAGTAGCGCAACTTAACCATAACATCCCTTTAACAAAGTTTTTTTACTGAATTTCATAGTTTTCTAGTAGCACAACTTAACAATAATAACTTTGACTTTATGTACATATAATATGGAACATACTGAACCCTTTCTACTGAATTTGACGGTCCGCAGACATGTTTGGACAACAGTACCACCACCTAAAAACTCTGGGGGGGTATGTGTAATAGTTATATCATAACATAGGAACATTTAACAAATTCACAAAGCAGCACACAAACAAAGTATATGTAGTAATACTTAAAAAATGTTACCCATATATGTAACACACTAACCATTCATGTAAATACAATATGTTTAAAATGGAATATACCAAAAGAAGATAAAGTGGCTTCCACCATAATTACCTCACAGACGCTCCACAACCAACAGCAATACCAGACGTATACACTACTGATTACATATCTCACCAGACATAGTAAGTGCACTTCTTTTTACTCATATATTTATAAACTTTCTATATTAGAAAAAAAAACATATTACTTTTTTGTTTTCTCACAGAAATGTGTAGTACTCTCGACTGGCTAGAGGAGCATTTCTCACGAGAGGAAATGTTAGAAAATAGTCCACCTAATGGTACACACTTTACTATATAAACCAATTAATAAATATTATTTTGTATACATTTAGCATATACATTTTTTTTTATTACAGACTATACAAAAATTCCAAGTATCTCACAACAACAATCAGAGGATATCACTCTACAGCAGATTAATCAAAAAATGGACGACCTTATGCAAAATTTGATGGATTTGAAAAACTTTGTGGAAAATGATGTGAAACCCCCAACAGCACACCATTGTCCAACCTGCACTTGTCCCCCCCTCACCCTATCCCACGCAGTTAACCCCAAACCCCGTCTATGGACCAAAGCGTTTCGATGAGATTTCCTTCCCTTCTTCACCTGATCCCAGTTATCTAGAAATCCCTAATTCTCCTGTTTTTGTTTCCGTTTCTGCCCCACCTTCCCAGTCATAATTGTATATATATATGAAATAAAGTTACTTTTCTTATATTGTGTTGTAATTACTTTCAGTTCCTTGTGATAAAACCAATTTAGGTGTCTACGGACACCGCGGTTGTTCGGAAATGTTCGTAAAGAAACAAAAATGTAACTGTCCTGAGGACACTACATCTGTCCGTAATGTTCTCATGCAAGTTGAAAATGTTCTAAGAACACTCGTAGTGTCCTGAAATGTTCGGAAATAAACGAAAATGGAGGTGTCCTTAAGAACACTATGCCTATTCGTAGTGTTCGATAGCAAGCAGAAACTGTTCTAAGAACACTTGTGGTGTCCTGAATTGTTCGTAAATAAACGAAAATGGAGGTGTGCTTGAAACGCTATGTCTGTCTGTATTGTTAGCAAATAAATTAAACTGTGCTAAGAACAAACGGCTGTCCGTAACTGTTCGTTTTACATGTAACACACTTTTAATTAGTTCAGGACCCGAACACTGTCCGTAGAACATCAACACGCATGCGCAAAACAATGTCTGTACATTGGGTGTCCTGCGGACGACCGCTACCTTAGCGAACATGCTCACAAAACAATCATGTGACCGCGCCCACGCTCATCTCGTGCTCTAAATGCGGACACTGTTCGTGTCCCCGACCTGTTTAAAAGTACATTTCCAAGTAATCCACAATATTTCTCATTAAAAAATCACCATACCACAAATCCCACATACTAATCCTAACTTTCCACATAGTTTTTGTGACTTTTTGAAACTTTTTTGATGTTCGATCTGTCTTGCGGACGGCGCGCATGTCCGCGACCCGCGCACAAGCACCCCTATATAAGACCACGCCCTAGAGCGCATTCTCATTGTGTTTCTGACTATTCCACAGAGCACACTGCATTTGGCTGCATACTTTGCAGATTTTGAGATTTCCATCTCCAAGCCTATGACATCCATGGCTCGACTATTACCACATGATGCTACATCTGCCTCAGCACCACCCCACCCCCTCCACCACCACCATTTCCCCAAGGGCCTGAAGAGGGGAACAGGAGTGAGGATACAGAGGAGGAAGAAGAGGATGATGAGAATGAGGTAGAGGAAATCCCTACTATCCGCCGTCGGCGTGAATCTTGGGTGTGGCGGTTGTTTACTGTTCATGGAAACGGTCCTAAGTCTCATGCGAACCATGTCACCTGTAATGAGTGCAAAATGGTACTCAGTCGCGGGAAGCATGGTTCGTATAGCTTTGGGACCACTACCATGAAGCGACACCTGCGCTCATTCCACACTGGGGCCATTCGCAAGGTTGTACCTTGCGAGAAGCGTAGTAGGTTGATTGCCTCTACTTCATCCTCCGTTTCTGATCCTGTCACCACAAGGAACACCTCTGTGGGACAGCGTCTTCCTCAAGCTGCCTCACAGGCCATACAGAATTCTGATGACCCTTACCTTTCAAGGGTCACAGTTGTATGTGTGTACTGTGACAGAGTACTCTGCAGGGGGGAGCGACTTCGGAGTGCTTTTGAGACGATCGTCTCAGAGCACCAGAAGACCTGCTCACTACCCAAATAAAACCCACTCTACATCTTCCTCATCTTCCTCTCTCAGCTCGCCCTTTCTTATCCCTTTGGTTGGTTTCCCCTCCCCCTTTACCCTCCTTTCCCTCCTCTCCTAGTGTGTCGTATATAAAAAAGAACAAAAAAAATACAAAATAACAAAAATCAAAAAAAAAAATAAGGTTCTTTTCAGAGCCGCCTTTCACAGTTAAAAAATAGAAGTGAAGATACATAAAGCATAGCCATTTCCATTTCGTGAAAGTCCACGGACGGTCCGCGAACATATAAACAATTGCATTGCTACCCTATTGAAACCAATGCATTTTTCTCTAACAGGAAGTGGTGGCTCTGAAAAGAGCCTTTGGGAGGTGTTTGAATGTTAAACATTTTAACTACGTAAGACGTACTTCAAAACGAATGCTGTATTTCTAAAAAAGGTCGCAATGCATTTTGTACATTTCTCTGAAAAATCTGATTGCCAGCATAAGTAAGATGGACTCCATCTTTGCGAAAAATGTATGTACTACGAAACAAAATATTTTCATTGTTAAAAGAGGACATGCCAAAATCTCTTAGGAAGGCACAAACAGCCTTATTAACATTACGCCTTGCTTTCTCCATTTGTGGACCACATGAGAAAGAACGAAGCCACACTTGTCTCTGCGCAATCCGTGAAAAAATTATTTTAGAGTTTGGAAACATGTCCATTATCTTCTGAAGTCCTTCTTTCATTGCAAATTGCAAAGAAATTCCAGACACATGTCCTAAACTGTTCCCTCCACAATGAATTACAATTATGTCTGGATGTTCCTCTATCTTCAAAGTTGCACAGAGAGGTAGCAAGTCCAACCACTTCATTCCACGCACTCCATGCCAGTGCACTTCCACATGTGGGAATCCAAGATCTATAGATACTCCACAGCTTTCTGCATGCACCTTCAACCAATGAATCCACAAGTCTCCCAAAGTCCATACAATCTGTGTTTTGAAACACTCAGCCATAGCTATCTGTTCTTCTCTCTGCAAAAACAATATCTGAGAAAACCTCTCCTAGCACAACACACTCACTAAACTTTACTGACCAATCCCTTGCTTCATCCAATCTCATTTCCATACCTCCCCTCCCCAAATTCCCCGGATGTAATACGCGGTGTCCGCGAACGTATCGTAACATGTACAGCCCTTCTACCATTTCGATTTCACTCTCTGTGCCATTCCCTCATTAGATGTAGCTAAGCAATCACATGACCATCCACCAATCAAATCCAATAACTCTACATGTAACTGCATCATCATAGAGCAGCACTACAAATGTACGGTGTATCTCTCGGAGTACAAGTCTCATACCATTGACAACCACGATCTACGAGAAATACTATACAAATCTCCAATATTTCTACTTGCAGCTTGGTCCATATCCATATACATGAACAGAAAGTACAGGTATGCATATTTTCTACACAGTACATGAACACATTTTCTAACCGACTTTTACCTTCTATAATCTGAAAAATGAATGGACGATCATTGTTTCATTGTCCTAAAATGACCTGTCACTTACAAACCTTTATTTCGTTTAATTTCTTCATACACACACACACATGCAAATACTATTAAACTAACATTTCTGAAATAAAATATATACACGACATATAATCACACAAAATAACATACACACTCTATGATCAAATCTCAAACAATAATATTTGTACAAACACATAATTGGTTTGAACTTTTTTTCATTTTTATAAGTACTTACATACATTTATATAGGACAAGCAGACTATGACATTCACTCACTGTTACGTACAAAAGCAGGCTATGACACATAGCTCTCAACTCACACGCTTTTGGCGGGTGTCACCCGCCTTGTAAAGGACTGACTCACCCGCCAAGCCTCCTGCACGCCTATTCATTCCAATGGGCGTCTCGCCCGCCAAAAACAAAATCAAGTGATTTCACCCGCCTTTGCGACACACATGATGAGAGCTATGATGACGATGACTCACTATTACGTGGAAAAGCTTAGTTACAAGAATAGTGGTATACGTTGGTAGATTATGAATTCCACAAACCATAGTAAAGATATTTTCTTTCCTACTCTTAGTCATAATATAGTTTTAATGGTTTTCAGGAAGGCGCTGAGCATTTCAATTAAAATAAATCTATGTCTAAAATGAAAACAGTGCTATATAGCAACCAAATTACTAATTTCTTTCTTTTACAATTGCAGTGAAGCCCATTCTCCTGAATAGAAGCAGCCGATTTTGATTTACAAAGAACAACTAAGAAGCAAACTACTCATTTTTGAAAAAAAAGTAAGTAGATTGTTACCATAATATTTGATTTATAACTCACACGCACTGTACGGTGCATTCATGGTATTTCTGTGCCTAAAAATAGAGATTCTGCACCATTCTTACCAAAAATCCCCCCCGTCTTAAACAGTGATCTCCTGTCAGAATGGCCCTCAAATTCCTATTTTTCGGCACACAAATTACCCAACTCAGCCGCTAGAATGTAGATGTTGTAGAACAAACAACTGTTTTAATTGTATAGCTTTACCTATATTATTTATTCTTCTCCACACCACCGGCTTACTTTTTTCTGTCATCTGAACCCCAGTTTAGTAACACATTAATTGAAGAATACCCATCCCTAGTAGTTCAACTTCCCAATTCACAATCACACACCATTACATACATCTTTATCATCTTACTCAAACAATCATGCACACAACACACATGCATTGCAGAATACCCCAACCCATACCTTCTGTATTTTTTTCAACAGACGCTAAAGAATGCCCACCAAAAAGCAACTCCGCAGAAAGGGACGCAGAAGTAGAGCAAATGAAAAGAAACGTCTCCAACATAAACACCCATCTATAGCAGAATTTGTAAAAAAAAAACGTTGAAACACAACAGCTAATACAGTCATGTTGTGAAACAGAAGAAGTTTCTAGTGCAAAAACTTTGCCTCCTCTATCACAAAGTAAAACGACCCAAAAAACTATTAACAGAAAATCAAGTATCACTACAAATAAAACGTCTTCTATAAGTCTTGATATAGTACAAAGTAAGCATACCAAGAAAAGTATATTAGCCAAAATGTTCTGTCACAAAGTCCTTCAAAATCTGATAAAAACAAGAGAGAAACCAGGTTCAACACTTCAAACCTATCTTAGGAAAGTAATCTTAGAAGCGTTGATAGACAGTGCAATTCTTCTCAAAAGAAACGTATTTATTGTTGTGTTAAACAGAATTAAACCACTAACAAAACTAATAACTAAATTACAAAAAGACTTCTCAATAAACGAAATGTGAACAGAAATAACTTCTTAAATATCTGTGGAGGTGAATGGAGTCACACTACAAGCACAGGACCATACTTTAATGAAGAAGCGTACAAACAAAAGCAAACAAATACAATTGCCATACATAGCAGTGGTCGAGGTTATGAAAAAGTTAATAATACCATAATGGAACAAGAAGTACTCCTTACAAAAATATGCCCTGAAAACTTAGATTTACCCCTCCATTCGACTGAATCAGAACATCTAATTTACACATGGCCATGCACGTCAATGTGTAACATTCCCAAAAATAATTTCAAATCTTTACGCCTATTCCTCAATCAATATGTGAAAAGCAAAGACAAAATCAAAATCAAAATACTACAAAATATGGATGCTTGTCCAGTACGCAAGCACACAGGACTGCATGGACATTTGTTGGCCTGCATATCAGGACCTACTTGCGAAACAACCTTCCATGATATCAAAAGGATATCAACACATCATGCAAGTATAAGAAATCTAGTTTATAAACTGTATTATGCAAAAAGTCCTGCTTTAGCACTAGCCAATTTAAATAACATTCTTCTACATGGTACACCAAAAGACCTTCTAGAAGAAATCGAGTATATACAGAAAAATTATTTTGGAAATGAAACCCACTTACAAGATGAATTAGCTGTCAACCAACTTCGTAACAAATCTGCACATGGCAACCTTTCACTACACACATACAAAAAAGAAATACTAAAATTTCAAAGCACTTCAGCTGAAGTACCAAACCACGTGTGTGTATGTTGCCGCAGAACGTGTTATAAAAGTAACACAAAAACTATAGACCTTTCATACAAAATAGAAGACGATGAAGATTCTAAATGGTTTGAATTAGCTCTCTACCTTATAGCAGAAAACAAATGCGAAATAACTGACCCCATAATACTTTGCAGTTACTGCACTAACAAACTTGACAACAACCAAACTCCTTCACGTGCTATCACAAATAACTTGGAATTACATCCACTACCAAAACTCCCTCAACAGCTTAATTTATATGAGAGCATCATAATTCAAACAGTTCATCCATTTCAAGCAATAATACGCCTTCAACCAAAAACTGCAAAATTACCTCCCTCTGAATTAGTGAAAGGTATTCGTGGAAAAGTAGTGTATTTACCATTAGATCTAAAAGAAAATGTGCACACTCTAGGAGTGCAACGTCCAATGCAACAATCTTTAATTATCTTGGTAAATGGAGTACCTACAAAAGACAAAAAAATCTGGCAACAACTGGTAGATTTACATAAAGTTAGAGAAGCCCTGCAATATCTCAAAGAGAATAATGATTATTACAAAGAAATTAATATCGAAGAAAACTTGAAAGATACAACTGAAATAATTCAAGAGACACAAGAAACTGGTCAATTTGAGCTCCTAGATCCTGCTACAATAGCAAACACTTTAGACCATTATACAATTCACCCATTGCACTCTAATGTCACCATAGAAGATGCACTGGAAACGTACCAAATGCATCAAACAAAAGGATCACCAATCAGCATATGGGAAAAAAGTATAGAAGCACGTGCTTTTCCTCTACTCTTTCCTACTGGCAAAGGAGGAAGATACGATGATAGACCTGTTCAAATATCAGCATCAGAATATCGCTCATTACGAATGTATTCTGAAGATCCCAGATTTCGACAAAATGTGGAATACATATTCCACCTACTCTTTGAAAGTGAACTAGCAACTTTATGTTACGGAGTTGCACACATATTAAAATCAGGATCACACTTTCAAAATATGACAGCCACACAATTATTACAAAAAGTTCAACAAAAAGATGAGGTTTTACAGTCAAATCTTACAAATCCATTAGCAAATATGCAAGGTACTAAAGAGTACTGGTTTCGACGCCATGGAGATGTACGTTGTATGATCAGAAACCTTGGCCTACCCACTTGGTTTGTTACATTAAGTTGTGCAGAATATGCATGGGAAGATTTACATGCTTTCCTACGCATATCAAACGAAAACAAAACAAACATAGATATACTAACACCTGGAGAACTTTGTTCTCAGGATCCTGTTAATGTTTCTAGATATTTTCACCATCGCTTCATTGCTATGCTACATTTTATTTGTAATAAAACTGTTCCTCCCCTTGGAGAAGTGAAACACTTCTTTTGGAGAAAAGAATATCAAGCCAGAGGAGCGCCACATGTCCACATACTTTTATGGATTAAAGATGCTCCTAAATTTGGTCAAGACAGTGATGCCACTGTTTTACAGTTTATTGAAAAATATGTCACTTGTGAAATTCCATCAGAATCAACAAATAGTGATCTTCATGCAAAAATCTTACAATTCCAAAGACACAAATGTGGCAAATATTGTCGTCGCAAATACAAAAACAAAGGGAAATACTACACCAAATGCAGATTTGGTTTCCCTAGACCAGTTACAAATACAGGTCAAGTGAACAACCTAATGTCTTCAGTTAGACATAGTGTTAAAGGTAAGTCACCTAAAAATACATATTGCATAAAAAGAAAAGAAGAAGAAAAATATATCAATGATTACAATGCAATCATTGCCCACTTGTGGAATGAAAACATAGATGTGCAGTACATTGCAGACAATTCTACTGCAGTTGCATGATATGTCACAGCATACTTAACCAAATCAGAAAAGACAGAGCTCCAAGACCTCTGGAATGACCTGTCATCAGATAAAACAGTGTCTCAGAAATTATACAGCTTGGGCATAAAAATGCTGTCCCATAGAGAATGTGGATCCTATGAAGCAGCTGATCGATTAACTGGTACTGCATTGTATGGCAAATCTGCAAATATAGTATGGCTAAGTCTTGGTCCAGCTAAATCTAGAAAAAGAGTTCTAAAATCATACGAAGATATAAAAACAATAGCCAAACATGCTCCCAACAGCCAAGACATTTTAAAAAACAATTTATTGGACGCATACTACCCAAACAGCTGTACCACTTTGGAAACCATGTGTCTATACCACATAGCCCAAAACTACACATACAAAAATAATATAAAACCTGATGAGCAAAACCGTAAATACAAAGTGACAAACTGTGATGGCAGTTTAGTAAAACTCACCAAACCAAATTTAATTAATCATATCAAATTGTCATTAAAGACTCCTCAGCATAAAGAAATATATTACATGTCCCTGCTACAACTCTTCAAACCATGGAGAAAAGAAGAAGAAATACTAGATACCTATGACTCATATGAAGACGCTTTCAAAGCCAATGAAAGCAGTATAACTGATGTAAACTTTGCACAGTACAAAACAATGTTGCACAATGAATAACAACACGAAGAGGAACTCCAGGCCCAACTAGATAAGGACACTCCTGACAGTAGTCAACCTGCTGTCACAGGAAGCCAAGCACCACTGGGAGAACCACTAATAACAAATGAGGCAGAATTAGCTATGATAGAAGTAGAAAACACCATGTGTCACTATGAAGATAAAGAAGACTTAACTACACTACAATCAAAACTAAACAAAGAGCAACATAGCATTTTTCAAGAAATAACAAAGGAAATTGCACATGATGTGCAACATGAAAACAAAGAATGCACCTGCCAAAATTACAAACCTATACTATTGTATGTCAGTGGTGAAGCTGGTTCTGGCAAAACATTCCTAATCAAAATCATCAGTAAGTTCCTTCAACAATTGACAAACAACAAACTGTCAGCTGTTTTCACTGCCCCCACAGGTTTAGCTGCCTACAACATAGGTGTTGTCACTTTACACCGATTACTACTCCTGCCAGTAGAACACCAAAACAAGTTAGATTATTACAAACTTTCTGCAGAAGCTGCAATTGAAGTACACAGATTATTGAAACAAATGAAAATGCTACTAATATATGAAGTGAGCATGGTGTCCAACCTAATGTTAGCTTTGATTCACCTCAGATTACAAGAAGTACTCAAAACAAACAATGAAGAGCTCTTTGCAGGAAAACACATAATTGTTTTCGGAGATCTTCTTCAATTGACACCTGTAAAAGGTGAGCCTATTTTTAAAACATTAGGACACAAACTCTGCCGTAAAACTGTTGGCAGCATTGGAAATGTCAACCTTTGGCAACATTTCCAATAAGAGAATTAACAGAAAACATGCGCCAATCTGCAGTCTCACTTATGGCAACATCTTAAAAAGTATCAGAGTTGGTATACTTTCTAGAGAAGCAGAAGCAATATTGAAAACCCGGCACATTCATGCACTTTATGGTGATAATGCATGTGCTACAGATGTTATGGAACAATTAGCCCACACAAATGTCAATTGTATGGCCTTAATGCCAACTCTTGCAAGCTGTTTCAAATTCAATGAAATAATGTTAAGCAAAGAAATGCAACCAATTATGGAAATTAGCGCCACAGACAAACTAGATGTACATGGAATGACACTACCCATGTGTGACCAAGCCACAACAAGACTAAATAGTTTAGAAAAATCAATCTCAAACACAGCAGGCTTGGAAAAGATATTAAAATTATCCTTAAATTGCAGAGTAATGCTTAAACGTAACCTTGACGTGGACCAAGGACTAGTTCATGGAGCACTGGGTACAGTTGTTGGCTTTCAAACATACCCACGTGACAACAAAATTCAGTTTGTCAATATTCTCTTTGACAAACATTCAGAAGTAAAAAGAATAGGACGCTCAACAGCTTGATTCCTTCTCTTCAAAGACATGTATGTACACAGAGAACAATTTTCTCTAACTCTTGCATACACAGTCCCCATTCATAAATCACAAGGTCTTACTCTAGACAAAGCAATGATAGACATTGGTAACACAGTCTTTAAAGAAGGCATGAGCTACGTAGCACTGTCACGCCTACGTACAATTGACGGTCTATTTCTAATAAACTTTGATGCAAGTAAAGTAAACGCTGATATTCCTTGCATTTTAGAATACAATAGACTTTGTTCACTATACACCCCCCATCTACAAACATATCCTGTTCCACAAAAAGGAAAATGTTCTAAAAGAAAACTAAATCAAACAGAAATGCAACAGGATGTCACTGCAAATCCTCCAAAGAGACTAAAAGAAACTAAAACTTCATCAAGTACCACAAGCAAAAAAGAATCAATTAGGGAAAGTAAACCAGGTACGTCTTTAAAGAAGGAAAACAAACTCCAAAAAAAGCAGTTAGATACAGAACTACCTGGACCATTTAAATTCTCAAATATAGTTGGTGTAAGTTGCTATGCAGATGTAGCAATGAATATTCTATTTCAATTACCACCAATTGTTGACAACATTTACTTACACAGTACAGACCCATTGTGTTTGCAAATGTTAGTACTTCACAGAAATGCAGCAAATAATCCTGACAACACGTATAGTGTTTATGCAATAAGACAACAATTGGACTACTGTGCTGGAATGGTGAAATTCACTCTAAACTCACAGGAAGATCCACAAGAATTTCTAATGTACTTACTATTAGTACTGGAAAACAAAAACATACCTATAAATGAAATCTTTCAGATTTCATACATGTGGAAACATACATGCACTCTCTGCAACAATGTGACACAAGAAGAAATCCCCAATGAACGCTTCATATATATATATATATATATATCAATACCAAATTGTGAATCCATTCCATTTCAGCGACTTGTACAAAATGCAAACCACGGTAGATTATGTTCTACCTGCAATTCGGATAATCGCTATACATTACTAATACAAACACATAGTAAATACGTAATACTAATGCTTCTACGTTACAATGCAGATGGTACGAAAAACAACTGCAAGCTGACTGGATTCACACATGGTCAAATATCACTTGGTAGGAAAACCTTCACAACAATAGGTATAATCTACCATGCAGGAGCCACAACCAACTCAGGGCACTACACTGCATATATAAAAAAAAAATGTGGATGGTTTGAATGTAAAGATAGTACCGTTACTCTAAAGCAGAGATTACCAGCTAATCTTACAAACGCATATTTAATGTTCTTAAAACCAAAATTTGATAACTGAACTGTACTTAAACCTTAAGTACACTTGTAGTAAAAAAATATAAACTGTCACAATATTTCAAAACCTATCTAACTGCCCAAAGATTCTATAACAACTAATCAGATAAATTAATACCACTCAAATAGAGCAAAAAATAGACAGTTAGAATACGCCAATTGGTATCTAACTGTCCCAAAATTTACAAATATGCAAACAGATAAATCAATACCACGAAATTATATCAAAACATAAACCGTTAGAATACGCCTACTGGTATCTATCTGGGCCAAAATTTTACAATATCCAAACAAATACCTAATATCTTACTGCTCACAAAAACTGGAACAATCCAATGCATAAAGCATTAGGCAGAAAGAACAAGTAAACGCGAAAAACAAACAAATAAATAAACTGTAGCATAAAAAAAAGGTTTTTTTTTTTTAATCCAGCATGGATTTTTTTTCTCCCACAGACCCAATGATTTTAGCAGCAAACACAGAAACTTTGCAAATTGCACAGTACTCTGCTTTGTAATCTACTAAATATGAGGGTCAATAAAAAGAAGAAAATGTTGATTGTACAATGTAATAAGTCATTATAAAATACTAATACTAACATGCTATTTTCTTTTATTACAGAAATGAACATGAAAAACATGGACTCCCGTTACTAAACCAAATAGTACGAATAACAAGATAAATACAACCATCGCAGCATATCACACCCATACAAGCTTATAACATTGTTCCTTATAAATTAGTTTTTGACCCAAAGTTAAAAGCCACTATGGGTGTGATATGCTGCGGTGATTGTGGCCAGGGCATACACTCTTGGGTGCATGGCCAAATGGCCATGCACCCAACATTCTATACCCTGGCCACAACCACCGCAGCATATCACACCCATAGATGCAAGCATTGCAACCATTTTTATGTCCGCGGACAGAGGGAAGGTCCTAGGACACATTCAACTTGCCAGAGGACAATACAAACAGCGTCCTCAGGACACCCCCTGCAAACATTCCAAGACCCCACAAGTGTTCTTAGAACACTTTCAAGTTGACACCGAATCCATTCTGTTTATTTACGAACATTCCATTACAGCCGTGTTGTCCACAGACAAATCGAACACAACAAAAGCGTCTAGCACATAAATAAAATACAACTTTGAACCTATCTCATACTCCCCCATCCTCCCCAAAGACTTCTACATACCAACACACTCTTCTAAATACACATTTTGAAAAAACTTTCACCGCGCTGTCTGCGGACGTCCGCAAATGCAAGATGGCGGGCGCGACAGAAAATCTGATGCGCATCACGCACCACGCCGCCCAATCAGTGAACACGTCGCATGTCGGCGGACATGACGCAAGCCGCTGGGCCAATCGGGGTGCTGTCCGCGGAGCGAACAGGGAAGTCCGTCCGCGAAGCGAACACAGATATCACTAATTTTTTTGCCTTACATTTTGGTCATTCTTAAAAAAACTACTGGACGGATTTACACCAAATTTGCAAAAGCACCCTTTCGGGACCAGGCCGCCGCTCCTGCCGCAAATTTGGTGTAAATCCGTCCAGCGGTTCGGGCTGTAGCCATGCGCAAAGTTTTTTCCCATTCAGTCTATGGGAAAAACAAATGTTTTGGGACCCTCCCTATAGCTTTTCCCCCCCTGGACGAATCCTCACCAAACTTTGCAAATAGATTCAGAGTGGGCCATATACTTTTTTTGCACAGTTTGGTGAGGATTCGTCCAGGGGGAGCGAAGTTATAAGCCACCCAAAAAGTGCTCTTCCTATGGAAACACCAACTTAACCATAACTACATGGACGATACCGCGTCCATGTAATATATATATATATGTATATATATATATCTTTATGATTGGAGTTTGGGTTTCACAGATCCCCATAAATGTGGTGTCTACTGAAGTTACCCTTACAACCAGGGGAAAGTCCCTGAGCTAGGAAGAAGACACTGGCCCAAAGACCAGACAGGAGAAAGGCCTTCTTAATCATGCAACTTTAGAACATCCCTATGACAGTGAAATTCTGCTAATTCAATGCAATCAAAAAATTGCCTTTTCAGCTGCCATAGAGAAGCATACTATGACTCTCACTTCCCTTGACTTGGAGGGACCACTCGTATCAAAGAGGTTAACCCTCTGCCCTCAAATACTCTGATTCCACGATTCCAGAACCTAAATTGCAGGTCGCGGGAGGGTCTGTGAAATGCAGCTGCTAAGGAAGGCGACAAAACATAGCAAGAATATCGAAGAAGCAAAGTGATTACTCTCCCAGCACTACTACCTGAATGCCATTGGTGGAGTCCATTTGCAGCCTTTCACCACCAGGTTTCTAATTACTCTGGTCATGAACATATGAACATCTGAAGATCTGCGAATGAAAGTCACATGAGCATTTGCCATACTGAAGGACTTTCCAGAATGCTATGGTATTAGAGCCTTTAACAGCACTTGCAATGTCGCTCCAGTAGTTCCAATCATCTGTCATGTTTGAGATCTGGCTTTACATTACAAAAAGGCAAACAGACAAACAAGCTATCCTTATGTTGTCCTTGGCTCACAGGGTATTAGCTTTTGACAAGCAATCAGGCTTTGCTTTTGAGAGTGCAGCAGGGTAGACAATAATAGAGGATACAAATTTACCACTTTAAATAAAGTGATTTTCTCCCCGATGTATACAAAGACCATATTCTATAACTCATACCTGTTAGTTACAAATATTGGTGCAAATGCAGATACACAATTAGAGTTCATATAAGTTTCAATTATTAGAGAAGAGCATTCTTAAGTTGTCACCCTAAAGGGAAGGATCAACTGCAATGTGCCAAAGTTGAGGAAAGCACCTTGCTTCGGATGACTTGCAATCTGGCACATAATTTTCAGGAGTATCCTGATTTAACCCTGTCAAAATTTGGGATCCAGAGGTATACAGTGTTTATAATGAAAAATGAGTAACAAAACAAATAACGAAAAAAGGGTTAAATCTTGTGGGGAATTGGTTGGGGTGGGTTTTTAGCTCGGGATAACGTGCGTTTGGGGGATGGAACCCCCCCAAAAAATGTTTTAAAAAACATTTTTCGTTATATGTGCATTCGTTCTCAAATGATTCGTTATAAAGACATGTAACCATCCAGAGTTTATAAGAGGTCAACAGTGCTGGTTCTGTGTTTGGATCCTTCAGTGATGGCTCTAATGTGGCTGATAAAGATCTTCAAGCAAGCAGAAGGGATGCAGAGCAACTGAAGATACTCGCATTCTGTAGAACAGAGAAACCATTGAAAAACTATTGTTGCTGTGGTGTGGGGCAGCGGATGCCAAAATGTGGTTGGTATTCAGATAGGAGATGCTCTCCTCAGAGTGTTAATGTTTACCTGCACTTTCTTAAGCGTACTGTTTGGAGTTTCATGGAGCTTAAGCATCACTGATCAGAGATACCCTTGGTGTCAGATGCTGAAGATGCTTTAGCCTCCTCATGTTACATCTGCACAGAGATGAGTAGTAAGACTTCGTGAGGGTATGGGCTCTAGAGGGCTTGCAACTCAACTGGTTCATCCATATGAAGGGAAAAGAGCACCATGTCTTGTTCTCTCTAGCAATCTAATAATCCAGTACAGCTGGTTCCAGTTTCCGTTTCCCACCATCAAGAAGGGTCTTTGCCGGGCAGGCACCATGTGGGCTTTGGGGAACAAGTATGGTTTCCTTGCCAGTTTGTCAGGGGCTCTCCATAATCTGTCCTTGGGTTGGCAACTTCTATATTTATTTTTTTTAATTAACTTTAAAATACGTTTACACTTTTTAGAATACTTTCACACACTATCACATACAAACTATAACTTAACATTATTTTACCAATTAAAAATACATTAAAAGTGTGACAATACTTTTATCAAAACTTAATTTCATTCTTCAACCATACTAGTTCATCTCCATGTTAATATATACATTCCAAAATCCTATTATTGTTAAAAATGAATCCCAATTGCCATTCCAGTTATGCAACAGATCCAGAAGTCTTCTGTAGAAAGACTCCTAACATTGTGTGCAAATCTACCGAATGTATTTTCTCTATGTCAGGCATGTTTATAACACACTGTTGTCCTACTTTGTACACATACGGCATATTCTAAGACATTTTTCAATCTTTAGCCATGGTCCCAATGCCGCCATTGTCTCCAACTAATTCAATTAAAATTTCAAGAACATCCATCTTGCCTCTCTGTCTGGAAACATATGTAAATAGGGTTGAATGCAACGATATAATGGGCATATCTCTAGTATTCCTTGGCCAAGGAGCGGTTAGCAATGTGGTTTGAGCTGTTATTCCAATCCCATATCCTTGCTTTCCACTTCATATTATTGATTTGAGTCATTAGCAGTCCTTTGTAATTCCACAGAAATCAAATTTTCTTCAAAAAAAATGATGACTACTTTCTTAAAATCATGCAAAAGCAAATAGTTTTCTTGACGTGTCCCCTCCTTTAATGTCCTCGTAATGTCGGTAGTGTTTGATGTCATATAGCCAAGGAAAAAAGATCCCTACTTTATTTTCGCTTCAGTATATATAACAAAGTCACTGCTAATTCACACCTTACAGATAACAGAGATCCTTTTCGGAAGCCACAGGATGGAATGCCAATTATAACCCTCAAATTTGTTCAGCCAAATTTCACCGTCCATTGTAAAATGTTCCAAGCTGCAGAGAATTATTGGGATACATTTATTTTAAACAAGATAAGTGTTGGTTTTAGAGAAAAGTTGCTGTATCTCTTACATATAATATTTCAACGAGATGACAGTATATGGCCACTATGATATCTATTTTCTATCATCTTCTTTTCTGTATTTTTGTTGTATTTTACTGTGAGGAATTCGACCATCCGCACGGGGAATGTGCGCTCGCCTGGGCTTTTTGATTTTAAAAATGAAAATGAATGATGGGAGATCGATTCAGCACACATTTTCCACGCTCACCACATGAAACGCATAGTCACATGTATTCCAGGAGGACACACCCTACAGGTGCCATCTTCCCCTGTCATGTTCAGCTGGAATGTGACAGCCACGGGTACATCAGAGCATCTCAAGAAGGAGGAAGGCACACCTTCCTCCGGCCATGGCCAGCCAAGTTAAAATATCAAAGGCCCCATGGATCTGCCTTCCTATTGTCTAGTTCGGCTGCTGGCAGTGCATACTAATGAGAAATAATTAAGGAAAGCCTGTTACAGGGGCTTGGTCGCAGGACAGATACCAGGAAGGCGGGGCTAACACCTCTTGGGTATGCAATGTTGCACCTTCAAACTAGTTCCCACCCCTCTATATGAAAGGCAGTGAAGGACACGCCTGGGTCCACTATTTACCGGAGGCAACCCCTGCAGAGCAGCAGACACCTTTCAGAGAGAGAAGTATGTGATTTAACTGAGACAGAAAGTCTGCTCTCATCACAAACTTCAAGGGAGACCTGCGCGTTGATCTAGAGTCACAGAGGGCTCAGTTACCAGAGAGACACTTTGATCTACAACAGACTGGAAGATGGGTGGGACTTGGTAGTATATGTTTTCACCCCTTACCTTTCTTGTTGCAGAGCACTCTTGTTCTGACCTCAGACGTAACAGAAGATTGTTGGTGGGCACCCAGGAATCGTTTATTAAGTAGTCTTAGCCTGCACCAATCACTGGGACCCATTTGTCTTTAAAAGATGGCTGAATCCCTCACTTAGGAGATCATCTGAAGGTTTCACCAGAAGCAGGAAAGAAGAACTCAGCAGTGGACCCTGGCTGAAGGTACAGTCTACCTTACATCTTCTGCCAGTGAAGAAATGCCAGGATTTCCTAGGGGGAAAGCAAGATCCTTCCCCTCAACACCTCCCAGGGAACAGAGGGAGATACTAGACTCAGAGAAACTGTTCAGCAGCTCCAGAACCGGTACCCAGCCAGCACACAGCGTGCCCTGTTAGGTTCTGCCAGCAAGCCTCTTAGGTGGGAAGTGCCAGAGAGCCTCTGAACAAAGAACAAGGGTGTTGCCTGCAAACACTCTCCCCAGCTTTGGGCCATCCTGCTTGAAAGGATGTCACAAGCCCTGCGAAGAAGCTAAGAGGAGTGCCACACAAGCATCAACCAGCATCCATCTTTAAAGGCCCTCAAACCGTGACTGGCTGAATCACTGCCTGTCATGCTGCAGTCACTACAGCCGTCCGAGATGCGTCAACCAGCATTCCATCTCCGTCAACCAGCACAGAGACAATGGGCCTCATTATAAGCTTGCCGGTCCGGACACAACGGTACCAGTAAGCTTACCGGTACTGTTGTTTCCGGACCAGCAAACTACTAGTTCTGTGAGCGGGGGCCTTTTCGCCCGCCAGGTCTGACCTGGCAGGCAGAACAGCACCCACTTGCTGACCTTGACAGATGCACCGGCACCATTCATGTATAGTGCCGGTGCATCTGTCCTCCCCATTCCCATTGAGTCCAATGGGACTCAAATGGGAATGGAGAGTAATATTTTCCGGCGGCCGGGAATGGGCAATACCGGGTCTGCCAGGGCTGTAATGCCCTGGTAATTGCCCATTCCTGGGCACTGGAAAAAAATGACTCTGGCGGCAGCCGTGCCATTTTTACTGGCATGACTACCGCCAGATTCATAATGAGGCCTAATTATTCTTGACCCTGAGCTGCCGTTTAGGCCAGCCAGCAGCAGTCCATGCAGCGTTTCTTCCCGAACTGCCTGCTGCCTGATACCCGCAGCTGTCTCCCATCTTGAAATCTGTTGCAGGAGCTGCAAAGCATTCTGGAACCGACTTGATGCTGTCGAGCATCAAGACCATCTCAAGCACCAGGAACATTGTGGATCTGTCCCCCTGGTCCTTCTCCGAAGGCCCCTAGTGACATTTTTCGGCCCCTTGGTCCTTTGGTGCTGAAACCAAATAACCTTGAACATTTAAGACTGATTGCTTTACCGACTACCCTCCTGTCAGTATCCAGAGTGCATCCCTTTCCTTTGTGAAACTGCCTGTCCTCTGTGTTCCTTTACAGTGTGTTTTGTATTTTGTGTGTCTTAGAACTGTCTATTGTAATAATAATAAAGTAGATATGTGTATACAACCTTGACTGTGCAGTCACTTTTATCATTGGGTAATAATTGGATTTTCGCTGGGTTGCAACTAACCAACGATCCACGACCTTGCAGAGATAAGCTTACCGTTCCATCCACATTATCAAAATTGGACAAGGAGGTTTATAATTGACTTGTGTTCTAATCTGTTCGGATCTCTTCTGGTGTACTAGAGGTGGGGGGCTGATTGATGGTTTTGAAACCAATATTCATCCCTGGACCACTGGTGCCCCAGAAGTTGATTTGTCACATTGGTGGTAAGCGGTCGGATCAGTTGGAGCCTTGGGCACAGCTTAGTCACCCAAGGATAAAAGTAGTGTTGCAGACAACGTTTAGTCACTGCTAGATATTAGTAATAGTCATGGAGCCTGACATGGAGACTGTAAAAGGCATGACCAGGGATGTCCTGCGTGTCTTATGTCCAGAGAGTGGACTTCCCCACAGCACTAAGGTTAATAAACCTGAGTTGCTGACCAGGCCCCAAGCTTAGGTAAAGGAAGAGTGGTTGAGAAGAAGACCTCAGGGGACGGGCTAGGCCCTGTGTATCTGAACGGACAAGACCTTTCCGGTGGGGGAAAATGACCATAAGCAGTGTTTCTTGCCAATCATCCCGCTGCGGTGGGAAGTGTGGTTCCTCAACACTCAAGAGTGTCAGTGTGGACAGGGGCTGGTGCAGCATCCTGCAGGTCCCAGGCCTCAGCACAGTTTTGAAGCGGCCCAGTTATTGTTCCATCTGTTAATAAGGTAGAGGCTATAAAGCTCCTGCTCAAGGAGAGGAGACTAGTGCTAGAGGAACAGAAACACGGGGAAAAGGTCACCATAGAGTGGGACAGGGCCGCCATATAGCAGCTCAAGCTGGCGCTTGAAGAGACGAAGGAGGCCAACAGATCTGCCTCTAGGGAAATCAGCAGTAGTGGTTCGAACCAAAGTGCCCAGGATAAGCCCCGATGGCACATCCCCAAAGACGTAGTACAGGCTTATGAAGTGGGGAAGGATATGTTTGACTGGTTTGAAGGGCTCAAGCTGGCTTTCCAGCTACCTTGAGGTGGATGAGGTACTGTGGGGTGCAGCCCTGATGAGTCACTTATCGACACCAGGGACTGATGCAATTCTTCAATTATAACTGAGGAAAGGCCTGTTTATGAGAGCATGAAGGCAGCCCTCCTCAGGAAGTTCTGTAAACCCCAGAACAGTATCTCAAGAGCTTCAGAGAGCACTGAAAGAAAATTGGGCATACATAAGAAAGCATTCACACACTTGTCATTTAAATATCTGAGTGGATGGGTGGCTGGTAACAAAGTTGACACATTTAAATGGATGTACAATTTGATTGCATGTGAGCATGTATTGAAAAATTGTGAGGTTGACCTACACCAGCATCTTGTGGACAAGACTATCCCAGACTCTAGGGAACTTGCAAATTTGGCCGACAGGTTTGTGAGTACTCAAGTCCAAAAAAAGGCTCAGGCGAGCACACCCAAACCGGAAGAGAAATCGGCGGACAAAAAAGTAAACAATGATGGAAAGGACAAAGGTCCAACCCAATCCTATTCTAAGTCAGGTCCCCAAAAGAATGAAGGGAAAACCCAAAACTCTTGTTCAGTCCTGCACACCGACAAGAAGGGCGCAGGCACCCCTAACACTGGGACACCTGCGTTCTCACCACCCAAAGGTTGCTTCGTGTGTACGGTTCTGGGCCATAGGAAAGGGGATCCTGCTTGCAAGGGCTTACCCAAGCAAGCCATAGTAAATGTTGGACTCATGGAAGAGGCCATCATTAGTGTGGGCCTCTTAGAGGAGGACTTCCCACTAGGCCAGGGAGTGCCCGAATGTGGATTGGTTACACTAAGTGGGAACGGTACCGGGTCTCCAGAAGAGATCCCAGTTCCCAATAATACTCAACTCTATCTAGAACATGTGTATATCTGAAGAGGAACGGTCAAATACCGCCCCTGCTTCGATTCCCAGTGCCCCTACAATAAACAAGTACGTGGAAAGATTCCCACTCTGTCAACCCTATAACCCAGGACCAGTACAAACATTGCCCAAGGTGAATGAGGAGCCTCTAGATACCATTAACGACACTTCAATTGACAGCCTCGACTAAAAGCGCCAAGAAGCTGTGCTACACCGTCGTTAGAGACACCATGACATAGCAGCGTTAGAAATGAAGCACACATGCCATCTGCACATCAGGACACACCCACGCACCCAAATACACGAAGAACACATGCACACATTTCTATATGCTAGAGGACGAATACACTTACCTACGTCTGCACATTTATTATTTTGCCATTAGTTTGAACGCAGCCACGCAGAACCCGCAAGAAGCCTGAGATCCTGAGCAGGCTTGCAGATGCTTACATGCAAACTAACCTATGGAGCTGCCGGAGCACCTGAGGGACCTGACAGAGCCATGAATAACTAACCTATGGATACTATAGAATAGCACAATGTAGAAGCCATGTTATGGTTTAGGAAAATTACAGAAGGCCACAATCGTCTCCGCAACAGCTGAAGCTGAGCTGAATTCAGCACGATCAAGAAAGCAACTGTGTAGAAAAGTGCACGCCGCCAAGGCCACCAGATACAAGTGACATTCTTTTCCCTGAACTGCAGTAACAGCTGCCGAGTAAATGCAAATAAAACTCCAGAAGCCCCAAACACGGTCTCTAGTTACGCGATACGCCGAGCTGATGATGAACCGAAACTAGCAGCTGGGAAAGCGAAGCAGTCTCATACAGCCAGACAATGGCTTGCAACAAAGGTGTTACAGAAGAAGCTGAGTGTGCATGACGAGAACGAGCGCTCTCACAGGCATTGGTGGTGCACACACATTACAATGCAGGCACATAGTTGTTCTTTTTTACCTTGGAAAGGTACACCTCGAGCTGAGAGCCGACTTGTGTCCCAGGCCTGGGGGTAGCGACAGCTCTAGCCAATCACAAGCATAGGACCTGGGGGTGGGTAGCAACAGGTGAGAGCCAATGGTAAGACCCTCACACTGCAACATTATAGAAGTAGCATTTTTTGGGGATGGTCCATGCCAGCCATCTGACATGGGAGAACCAATCACCTAACAAACATATGGTCCACTATAGGTGGACTACCACTCAACACCCAATACGATTGTCCGATAGGTTTTCTGGAGAAGGGCCCAGGTTATGGCATCATTGTGATGTGTTTTTGCCTTAAGACTGGCCTGCGAGCCAGAGTTCACTGAGACGTGCAAGAAGCATACCTCCTTGTTCTGATCCCTGTTGGTGGTGGCTGTAATAAATCACAGTTTGAACTTGCTGTCTGTCTGGGCCTGCGTTCCTTTTGGGAAAGGGAAGGAGTTAGGCCTTCCATGAGTTCTGAGTCCACGAACTCCTAGTAGCCCTCCTGCCTACCTGGGAGTTTATCCTAACAAGTTGGTAGTGCAGAGGATGGTTGGCAGCGCCAGCCCTGCACTAAGCCGACCCCTTCGCCACCGAACCTGAGAGCCTGTGGGACCCTTGCGTGCATTTTGAGAATACCGGGAAATGCATAACCAGATAAACGACGTCAGAAGCCATTCGAAAATCATCCCGCCCTGAATGGGTGAGTTGTCCAGGCAAGCCAGGACTGCAAGGCGAGCGTATTGACGGGGGAGCCGGCAGCCGACCAGCGTCAGTGCAGCACAGAACGTAAATATTGGTCCAGACTAACAGCAACTGTGGGTGCAAGGGAAGGTGTTGAGTATTGGGAAGTTATGAGTATCGTTATTGTGTGTTGTTAGAGTATTGTTTAGTATTATAGTAAGGACTGGAGCAGCTGTGGAAGTATTTGTCTTATGTAAGTAGGTAATATTCGGTCTTAGAGGGCTTGGATGACGTAAATGTATAAGTAAGGTATTCCTGTGGGTTGGGCATTTTATATTGGGTCATAGATGACAGTATTCCGGTGAGGGCTAGCTGGAGCTATCCTAGTTTGTGGAATATGAATTGGCTTGTTAAGTCTCCTGGAGAGAGGCGTTTCACACGTTAGGTGATGCAACGGGTGCAGTTCTATCACAAGAGAATAGAGGTATACTCTGCAGTGGAGAGGCTGAAAGACAGCTGTGGGGTTTGTGGGGGATTTGGAGTAACGGGTCATTGTTGTGTGTGCACAATCGTTCATCTATCTGTATTGTTATTTTATCTTGGTGAAATCACCCTTAGGTTGGTGCATAAGACAGAGAGTTTGAGGCGAGGAGCTAGTGTTGACAGCTTCGGATTGGTAGACGAGGTGAACCAGTGGTGGCGCGCGGAAGACGCAGATTTTTGATGGTGTACCAGGGAGAGGCAATGATTGTGAAGGAGGGGTTTTGCGTGGAGCACGCCTAGTACAGTGCAGAGCAAAGAGGCTCTTAGAAATTGAGACGTATTGTCATTGCATTACAACTTTTAACCTTTATTCCCGAACAACGGACTATCGAAATCCTCAACTCGAGGTCAGGTAAAAAGGTACCAAAAGATGTAACAGGGAATCAGCGGGGGAGTCACCCCCCCTTCAACATCTGTGTAAGACATTACCAGCTTATGAAGAGAAGATTGTCAAATACAGTATAGAGTGGTTTAAAAACATGGAAGGTAAATTCACCAAACAATGGCTGCCTTGTGGCAGTTTCTCCAGGGACGTGCAGCAATCGCTATTGACATACATACAGAGTAATTACAAGGGAAAAAAGTTATCCAAACGCATGGGGGTGTTTGAGTTGTGGCTCATGTTCCAGGAGGGGAAAGGGGAGCGGCAAGGCATCCGTGGATGGTGAACCAGCACAAGGTGAAGGAGAAAGGTAACCATCCCTCCACCCCTCCACCAGCCCCTCAGAGTGTAGTATCTGATGACATGGACAATGAACACCGAATGTACCCAATTAGAAAACAGAGCAGCAGAGGAATATTCAAATCCAACATACAAGCCACCACCATACACTATATAGGATAAACTGAAAGATGCAGGACAGCATGCTAGCAGTTCAGGAGCAAGCGAGGAGGGGCTGAAAGCTTGAAGGCATAGGTACGGAGGAAGGGATAGTGGCACAGATACTCCTGAAGCTAAAAGGGAAGACCACAGGGGCAGAAGTGGGAACTAAGGCGATTGAGAGCCTAGAAAAGGATCGAGATACCTCTGACAGGGCAGACATAATACAGGAGGAGGAGGATAGAAAGGAGAAGGAGAGAGAGGTGAGGTTAGAAAGTGAGGACAGTGAAAGAAGGAGAGAAAAGAAGCTGGAAAGGGAAGATAGAGAACGGAGAAGGGAAGAGGAAAGGGAACAGCTAGAAAGGGAGCGCGAAGAAAGGACAGAGTGAGACCTAAAAGAAAGGAAGAGATTGGAAAGGGAATTGAGGGGAAAGAGAGATTGAGAAGGCATAGAGATGAAGGGAGATATCAGAGCAAGAAAAATGCAAGTTAGCAGAGAGGGAGCAGACGAACCTGCAATTGGACAGACTGGCGAGAGAACGAGCATGTAAGGAGGAAAGGAGCGAGCGATAAGTGCGGTAAAGGCGCGGCTAGCAATGTACTGGGAGCTGTAAGTGATTTCAATCCGGCACTTCACCTAAGTCAATGCCTAGTGTGTAATGCACAACTGAAACCCTTATTTATTTGTTTGTGTCTAAAAGTTCTTTTATTCTGAACCATGTACCCCTTATATCACGGCCCTCTCTTGGAACCCCCCCCCCCCGCACCCCGGGCACACTGATTCCTGGTCTGCAAAGTTAAAATATTTATTTATATATTCACAATATAATCACACTATTTTTAATGGGTATACAATAATCACCAATGGGGTGATGTCACACTAAGCAATCTCTTTAATCACAAGGAGTAATACTGAGCAAAAACAGTGCAGCACAAAAATAATACTTTGGTGGATATGTGTTCAATCAAATAGCAATGTGGTTACTATTTCCCCCTGCAAACCCCTCAACCCCCAATACGCAATGTAGAGAGATAGGAGGAGAGAGAACAGGTTTCAGGCATGCGGAATTCAAATACAATGTTAATCCCAATTTCCCCCCCAGCAAACACAAGAGAGAAACAGAACTGATTGGCAAACTGTCAAAATGGGTTTAAAGTTGGCTTTGAATGGAATGGGTAAAACACTAAATATGGCTTAAATCACTGAAATTGTTTAACTTCTAATGGGAGCCGCTTTATCTGGTTGCAGACCAACGCTAGCAATGAATTGACACTAATAAGCAATGTAAAGGTTGGGTGCAATGAAAAACTACTTTACATGTTTAAGATTTTGCCAAAATGAAAATTTGCAGCAAACTTTTCTGTGCGCGGGAATTTTTGTTCTATGGAAAGGTGTGGATGTTAGCTACAAGCAGACATTTAAATTCTGTTTCTAGCATAAAAATTGAAGAAGTTATGTACGTTTTCGTGGAGGTCGTTTTTTAGAAAATGTGTAAAATTGAGAAAACAGGGAGGCGCTTTAACAAGACAAATGGAATTCCATACACTAGATTCGGACTAGAGAAAAAGAGAATGCCACACATGAATCTCTGTCAATCCTGGCCAGGGACCCTTCATGTGGTGGATAATCAATTTCTTTCTGCGATTCAAATTATTTGTTCACAACCCTAATGATTTATGAAATTAAATACAAATGAGAGACTTAACGCAAGAAAGTTCTGACAATTCAAAAGTATTCCTAACAATGCAGGTTCTAAAGACAAGATAGGATGGATTTGGATAGGGATTGACTATGGATAGTACATGTGCTAGTGACACAGTCTTATTCTATGGATACTCACTATATATGTTTGAACAGGACCATCAGGAATTCTGGTCAGGGATTCTGCTGGGCACACCAGACTGGGACAGGCTGATGGGCACACCGGACTGGACTGGGTCGGCAATGGCTCTGGTTCACAGCTATCTGGTCACACAGCACGGCACTACTGGATGGGGTCTTTGGATTCTGGTAATAATTATTTTGCAGGAGAGCAGTTACAGCACAGCCCGGCTGTTCTTTTGTTCCCCTTAGATGTCTGGGGTAAATTCTGGTTTCTGGAAGTTTAAGGCCAAGCTGAGAATGGTTCAGCTTTAGAATGGGCCTTTCTGCTTGCCAAGTTTCTGGAGTTTGGAGCAAGGAAGATGTCTGGTCCTCTCACAGGGTGCTCCGCCAGCAATCGTTTGGTGGGTGAATCTGTGTGTGTTTCTAAGTCCTCAGCTGTCTGTTTTTATGCATTTGGTAAAGAGGTGTATATGCTGGATTATCCTAAGCGCGCCCCCTTGGTTGGCTATAGGTTAGAATCTCCCCTCTCCCTTGATTGGAGGAGAAAACAGGGTGTCACCATGATGATGTGGTTTTATTAGTCAGAGAATCCACCCTTTGGCTTTTGAACATGAAATTTACTTTTAGTATAATACTTATTTACAATTTTGCAAACTTTATAACAATAATATATCTAGATCACATATTTTGTGGAGCAAATGCTCTTCCCAGCCCCGTCATTGTAGGATCTTGTATCAGCTTTTGACAGAATTCTGCTCTTTTGGGCTGAAACACAATATCTAGTTTGTCCAAAAATGTGTACAACTGTGCGCATTGCATATGGGCATAAGTGTGTGAAGTTTCATCCTTTTGACATAAATACATTTGGAGTAAGACCATATTGTTCACAGTTACTTCGAAGAACATAGCACAGAGTTATGGCTCCTCTTAAAATGTGCAGCCAAAAATTAGGTTCAGAAATCCAGGGTTCACATATTTTTTACAATTGTACACAGTAAATTTTTTTGTCCATTGTGAATCTACAAAAGGTTGTGTGTCCCCGCCTCCTTCTCCTTCTTGCAGCTCAGGAACAATCTCCGCCCCCTTCCATCTGGTAGAGGCCATTTACGATCCTTCCTGATTAGCATCTCCATGCCTTGGAGGAAGTCCATTGTGCTATTCCCAGAGCAGCTTAAGTGCCCCCTCCCCTCTTAATCATCACATGAATGTGAGTTCCTGGTCTAGAGAGCAGAAAGGAGGTGCCTGGCCCTGTGGGGGAAGTTGTTTGTGGTTTGGCTTGGCGTCAGGTTTAATTTAAATGTCATTTTTTTCTACACATTTTTCTTGGTTTAGATAAACTTGTAATTTTAAAACAAACATCTAGAACACTGATTCAGATCCTAAACCATGAAGTTTAAATAGTTACAACCTAGGTTACTCTTGATAACAGGTCACTTAGATTTCAGACATTAGATCTTAATGGTACAAGTTTATAGTTTTAATGCAAGCCTTTGAAACAGTCATTCGGGCGGCTGAGGGTGCTGCGCCCAGATTTTGACAGATCCCACAGGCAGGCACTCTGGCTGTAGATGTTTTGATGACCTATTCAGCTTTCCAGGATATTGCAATTTCACAACGATTTCTTGAATTCAGTAAAATATGACACCCAGCAAGAAGATTGGATGTTTGTGGGTGTTTTGGACCGGCATTCTGTAGTTTCAGCAACCAAGAAAAAGATTTCAAAACAATATTCTGGATTTCTTTCAGTAAGGCACTGCCTTTCATGCAGTCTCCATTTTTACTGGTTGGGCAGCCCAGTGACATGTTTCAGCAGTGAGGCCTCCATTACACCACTGACAACATGCATGGTAGATTTGGCAGCCATCTTTTTGTGGTTTGTAGAGCGCAATTTCATAGGTTTTGGCACGCATAGGGGTTTTGCGGCCATTTTGATGGTTCTGGCACCACCTGGACACAGTGATGCCGCAGGGCAGAGCATAAGTGGGTTAATACATCCCACAGAGCGGAATAAACATTGAGGGGGAGAGGCGAGTAGAACCAGACAGCACAAATGCACAGGGAAGGAGCATGATAGGAAGTGGCGCTGCTCGCCTGGGGCTATCGGCGGGAGGCGGAAAATATAACCTGGTAGATATTGATCTTAGCTCAAACACTAACATTGACTCGATATCAAGGAGATTTAATTTTTCGATGGCTTCTGCAGCATTATGGACATAGGGGCCCTCATTACGACCCTGGCGGAAATCGAAATACGATGGCGGAAATGCAATACTGCCATCGAATAGCGCTCGGTGCGACTATGACCCGTCACCGCAAAGTACGATGCCATTAGCGACACCGTAGTGAACGCCAACGCTAACTGCACCAAGTACGCGCGCGCGCGCCATGCCAAACCGTAAATACCACCATGACGCAACGGTACGCGAATTCCGACCCTAGCGGACATGTACCTAACGGCATCAAGCACGGCGGAAAGTACCATTCCGCCATGGCGAGAAGTACGGCATCGCGAATCAACCGTAAACGGCCCCACTGAGTGCCTGTACACCGCTCCCTGCCCACAAAGTACAACTCCCCGTAGGTGCAATGAAGTCACAATGCAACCAGTGAAATGTACAAGTCACCCATGCATGCCAACGAACAAAAGAATCACAAGAGGGGCCAATGGGAGCTGCAGGGCACAGATGGCACGAATACAGAAGCCATCCCAATGGACATGACCACAGTCCCCCACCAAGAAACGCACGCAAACACAGGCACCTGTGACCAGCAATATTCCGAAAATCACATCATTCCACCAGTCCACCTGGCTGACCGGCATCTGTTACACAAAACCCAATCCCCCGCCCCTGAGCATGACAACATTCAAACAGTCATATTGGCAGCCCCCATCCCTGACCTCACTGGGCTTCGTAGGCAAACGCGCCCAGCACAGTACCACGCAACTAAACTCCGAAGCTGGAACCCAATGCAGATCTCCTCACAATACATCGCTCCCCAAATAGGAATATGCCACATCACTTGCAAAGAAGAACGCTACACGGCCCATATCAGAATAGAAATTTAATGCACAACAAAATCACCAAGCCCATACAGCCATTAGGCCATGAACTCCAAAACACATTTCACCATTGTGGGCTGCATCCGCAAGAAATGACCAGCTACTACTTGTGTGACGCCCTGTTCCATCATGGTACACAGAGCCACATTCACGTACGAAAAGGCAACATGGAAGCGCACAGAACCGCAGGGCCGTCCCAATGGGGAGGCACTAGTCCAGCTGAAAGGCCGAAATGTTGCTCCGAGCCACTAGTACTGCGTAAGGGCATGTGGCCCATTGGCGATCGTCCCATAAGATCGTAATGCTGCTCCACTGATTAACACGAAGCAGCAGGTGTCGGGAGTAAAAGCCATCTGCAGGAGTGGCATACAGATGGCAGTGGCAAAAGGGGAGGAGATACCTGTCAACCAAAAGAAAAGAAAAAGAACAGAATGGCCATCAGAACTACATTCGAACAACTCACTTCAATGATCACACTAAATCCACAGCCATATGCATGCTAGCCCACTCCAAAGGATCATCACCACCCCAAAACCACTTGCGACTCATAACCATCTATATCGAGGTGCAAACACCATCACAAATGAGTGTACCTGTGCATGCGTCTGTGAAAACAGAATCCATCAGATGGGAATGTTAACGTGCATGGACACAAGTGTCTGAAGGCGCGTCGAGACAGGGAGGGCTCAACAAGGCCAGATAGACGATGGTCCCACTATGGCAGCCCTGCATCACATAGCGCAGGGGAGGCGGACAGATTCCAAGAAGCCCTGTACATGGCAAACTCTGTATCAAATCATCTGCCCATGCATCCATTCATCATTCCCTCATCCCGGTATAAAAACGCCTGAATATTTACTCACATAACATTAGAAATATCCATTGAGTCTGTGCGTTATGCAGGCTGCAAAATCCACAGTGCCCCAGCCCGGAATTCCAGTGTTGTGAAGTAACATGTATTTGGGAACGTCCGGCCTCATCGCCCACGTCGCCATTGCGCATCCCAAACTATTCATATCAATCATTGCATCCTCGCCATGGCCCCTGTCTCAAGGACATTGAACAATAGAACGTTATATTTGCAGTCAGACCTGTGGGCATCTCCTCGCCGCTAGCTGAAAACCGAAAGCGCCGCCCTTCGAATTCCTCATTTGCAACATCACGTCGAAAAGGCATCTGTGGCCGTTTGAAATCACAAATTAATCCATCTAGTGCGGCTGTGTGTGAAAATGGCAACTGCCTTCACCCACAAATGGGACGCCCCGCCCGTCGGTGCAACTCGGTACAGTGATGCATGAGGGCCCACCGTTACTCGAGTACTACGTTCCACTGACCCTTCACAAGTCTGTTCGCGACTGCAAAGATTGTATGTGAAACAATGGGACCATAGCCGAATGTACATATCAACCAATGTTACACGGCCATCGGGTACAAATACATGATTGCAATAGCAAGATGCCATTACTCGAACTGCAGCGTTGTGTGCGGGACGTGCTCGGCCAAAGGGGAGAGCAGCTTGCACAGGTGGAATGAATCACCACAGGTGGAGGCCATACAGCCTGAAAACACATAAATTGCACACCCAGTCTCCTCCCACACCCACTCCGAAATGCTACCGGCAGGACTCGCGATGTTGGCCCTGGGGGACCTGATAGCACTGCAAGTACTCCAACTCCAAGAAGAAGACGAACACCAACTACAACCGGCCGCACGGAGGAGATGCAGGAGGAGGAGGAGGCCAAGGCAGGGCCAGCAAGGGCCGCCAGCACAGCCACTACCACCACGCAGGCAGCCCGCAATCCCACGCCTCCGAGCAAATCCGTTCAACCTCACTGATGAGCAGATCCACACCCTCTACCGTTTGGACCGGGACACCATAGCCGCCATTGTGGACATGACACAGGCTGACCTTGTCAGCATGATAGATAGCCCAACCACCATCCCACCCCTACTGAAGGTGGTGTCTGTACTCCACTTCCTGGCCACAGGCACCTACCAGCACACAGTCGGACAGTTGCATGGCATTTCTCAGCCACTGTTCTCACGGACACTATTGCAAGTGCTCGATGCCCTCCTGCAGCACGCAGACGACTACATCTCTCTACCACGCTCGGAGCAGGAAATTACCAACACAAAAGTGGGATTCCATGCACTTGCCGGCATACCGGGTTGCATTGGTGCCATCGACTGCACCCATGTGGAATTGGTCATCCCACATGCCATGGAGGCCCAGTACCGCAACCGAAAACAATTCCATTCCCTGAATGTACAAATGGTGTGTGACTCCAACAGGATCATTACACATTGTTGTGCCCGATTCCCTGGATCAACCCATGATTCTATGGTCTTGAGGAACTCTACAATACCACGCTACATGGAGCGACACGCAGGGAACAGATCCTGGCTACTCGGTGAGTCTCATTTCATGCATGATGATGTGGGGTATGTGATTCGGCAATGACCTGGCAGGAAGGGGGGGGGGGGTGTGCGTACGTAGCAATGGCATTCCACATCATACGTTTATCGTCCACATACAGGTGATGCTGGATATCCACTGAAGAGATGGCTCCTCACACCAGTCCGGAACCCACGGGACCAGCATGAGGAGGACTACAACCATGCCCACTCACGTACCCGTGTAGTCATTGAACAGGCATTCGGCCTACTGAAGACTCGTTTCCGCTGCCTCAGCAGGTCTGGCGGGGCACTCCTGTACCGCCATGAGAAGGTTGCAAAGATGGTGATGGCATGTGTCATGCTCCACAACATGTGCGTACGTAGAAATGTGCCCATGCCCCCTGACGCAGAACTGCAAGCACCTGAAGATGGTCATGATGAGGGTGGGGATGTGGCAGCACCTCAAGGAGTCTGCGAGGCACCGGAGGGCCGTGACATTCGTCAGCATCTCATTGATGCATGCTTCTAGCAATCACGCCTGGTGGCTGATACATGGACACGGTACTCGTGGCACTGTGTGTGTCTGGTACATGCACAATATGGACTGTACGCCTATGATGGCCTAGTACACAAAGATCATTGTCCACATATCTCATTGGTTGATCGTGCATTGTTTATGGCATATGTGATATCATGTTGAACACCCTATCGACCCGCCACCCAAGTGAGCCCAAAACACCCCCTCCACCCTCCTACCTCCCCCCCGAACACCAGTGTCCAAAGATGCTCATCGTCAGTGGGCAGTCGCTATTGCAAGCCCCCTCTGCGGGTATCAGGGGCACCCCTGCCTGTGGAGCGCAGGTTCCTCCCAGATCTACGTTGGGGGCTGCCCTGGACGGAACTTGCAACGGATGATGTCTCTGCCTGCTCACGTCCATGCATGTCCCTAAGGGTTTGTGAGAGCTCATTGAGCACACGGCGCACTGCGGCAAGTTCGGCACATACGTCTTTGGACGTCGCATGCAGTTCCCCCCTCAGGCTCTCGGTGCTTCTCTCCATTTGGACTCTCAGGCTCTCGGTGCTACTCTCCATTTGTACTCTCAGGCTCTCGGTGCTACTCTCCATTTGTACTCTCAGGCTCTCGGTGCTACTCTCCATTTGTGCCCTTAGTGTCTCTGTACTTCTCTCCATTTCTGCCCTAAGTGTCTCAGTTGATGTTTCTATGTCTGCCTTAGTGCCCCCACATTCATCGGCATGGTCCTTGAGGAGCGTGGCCTGTTGCTGCTGTTGCACGATTAACTGGTCGAGGGACTGTTGCCTCTGCTGGGCCATGGCCATTTGCGGTGGTGTCACAGAGGGGCTGGTGACCTCATGTTGCCTTGCCACAGGGCTTGTGGGGGATGGCCAGTCGTCGTCTTGTGGGTGCCCCTGCGTGGTATCCTCATGGTGTACGGGATGGGACAGACAGGGGGATTGGGACAGGTCATGGATGGATCTGACTTCGACATCCCCGTTTTCTGTGTCGGAGCATGCTGCCATCAATGGGGTGTCACCTATGGTGCTGCTGCCACCAGAGGCAGTGCCTTCTGTGGCATCCATTGGGGGGACCTGTGGTGGTGGTGTTGTGGGCATGCTGGCTGCTGGGGTGCCTGTTGATGTTCCCTCCTCTGTGCTGCCACCTGATTTGTGCTGCTGCCGTGTCTTGATCCGTGCAGCTGAGGTGGAGGGTCTTTGGCCGTTGGTCTTGGCCCTCTTTGCAGGTGTGCTGGTAGGGGTGTCCTGATGCTCGTCGTTTGGATCGGACCCTGTGGTGGAGTAAAGGAGGGCGAGGGTTATTAATGGGTCTGTGGGAATTGGAATGGCATTGTATCACATGCATTGGGGTGGTACCTGAGGGTGATTTGGGTCGGGGCCTTGGAGGTGCTTTCATTTGTGTGTGGAGTGAGGGTGCAGTTGTTTGGCAGCCTGCAGTTAGGGTGTGCCTGCTGCACGTGTAGTGGGTGTTTTAGGGGTTTTTAATTATTTATGTATTTATTGTGAGTTTTAAAGTGCGCTATCAGGCCAATGTGTGTGGACGTTCTCCTGGACATGTGTTTCTGTTGCACTATGGGGACACATGGTACTTCACATGATTGGAAATTGTGGATTTAGCATTGTTTTATTTGGGCCACCTACCTGATTCTTCGGATGTCTGCACTCCTTTCTCCATCCCTCCGACTCCCTCTATGCTCTCCATTCCAATGGTGGAGGCACAGATTTCTTCCCAGGGGGTCAACTTGATGGGTGATTCAGGACCTCCCCCGGTGGCTGTGGCAATGTTGCGGTTGGCAGAAAGTATGCTACGGACGCGTATCCGCAGGTCGTCCCATCGCTTTCTGCATTGCTGTGGGTTGCGGGGTGCGGTCCCCACCGCACTTACACGCTGTGCCACCAGGGCCCATATGGCCTTCTTGTTCGCAAGTGCCGTCCTGGTCATTTGCGTGGAGAAGACGACGGCAGCATTCTCCTGGAGGGTCTCTGTTAGCACGGTGAGTTCCTCACGGGAGAAGTGGACCTGCCGCTTGCGGTCGCACGCTTTCTTCGCTACTTTTCCCATTTTTCTTGGTTTCGCTAGGGTGGATGACGGGTTGGGGTGTGTCTCAGGGTAGTGTTTTTAGTGGTTGTGTGGATTTTGTGGTTTTATAGGTGTACGGCGGGATGTTTCCCGTTCCGGGCCCATGTTTTTACTTCCGTTTCCGTATATTTCCGGTCACCGTACTTTCCGGTTGGCGCTCACTGCGGTGTCCGCTAAGATGGGTGGCGGTATTGCACCTAGGGCGCCGTACGGCGGCGGTGTGGGCCGTTTTGGGGTCATTTCCGCCATCGCAGACTTTGCACTTCCGCCATGCCGTGGTGCTCGTGCCCGATGGGTCGGAATGGGCCGCACTTTGCTCCTTCGTGCAATGGCGGAAACGCTATTTACGCTGTGGCGGTCCGGTCAGTCACTTTCCGCCAGGGTCGTAATGAGGGCCAGGGTCTGATGATGACAACAGACGCAGTGGTGGCAAGAGGGGGGAGCAGAGCGGGCCCCATTCCACAGAAGCATCATGAGAATGTAGGTCCCACGGACAGGTAGAAAGAGGGACCGACCTAGAAGAACGAGCACAGCAAGTAACCGACAGGTGCACTATACATAACACATACACCAATAGATTCAGGGATCTCCCAGGACGCAGAAGGGAGGAGACAGCACTGGCACATTCCAGAGGGCAATTGACTAGAGCCCATGACAAAAGCAAGCAGGTACCCACACTAGAGCCAGTGGACATATGCACAGAGATTGAGGATGAGATAGGGCCTATCCAGATCAGACAGTACCAACAGACACCAGAGGAAAGGGCAACGTATTCCCAGATGCCATTATTAGAAAGGGTAGGGGCGAGGCCTCAGTATGTACCCTGGAAACACACAGACAAGGATAATGTCAAATGCAGGTTACCATCTTTAAGTTCGGGAGCTGGGAAGTGGATTTAGGAGATGGAGAAACTGACAGTGGGACACAGGCTGGCAGTGGGTGATGTCAAAGGATTATTGGTTTGCATACTGGCTGACGCAGCTGAAGACATATGGAAGAGGGCGGAGTTCCCAGGGGTGACGATACAGAACACGGCCCATGATGGCTCACCATTGGCAAACTGCAGAGCAGCAGTTTGGCAAGCCCTACGAACACAATACCCAGACACGTCACACATTGGGGCAATTATGTCACGCAAGATGTGTGGGGACGAAGATCCTGTCAAATACATTCAGGAGATTTAAGAGCTTTGGTGCTTTGAGGCTCGAGAGCCTTGGGACAAGACAACAGCTATCGTCTATCACATCTTGATGCAAGGGCTACCTGAGCCAGTGCAAAAGAGTTTGAAGAAATTAGTGAGAATGGAGGCGAAGGAATGGCCGGAGATACAGCTTACAATAGTGCATCATTGCAGGTAATGGCAGGAGAAGATCAAGCAAAAGGCAGAGGAAAGGAAGGCAGATGAAGCCAAACTAGTACAAAAGAAGCTATCAAAGTATGCGATGGAGGGGGCGGTCATAACCAGCCCCACACCACAAGCACCAGCACCATATCAGCAGTGCCAGCCACCACAACAATATGCACCGCCCATGGGAGGAGGATACATGCGGTGAGGCAGGTCCAGCCAGGGTCGCGGGGAAGGGGAGGATTCCAAAGAGGGTGTGGGTTTCTGACCACAAATGCATAACAACCAAGGGGGATTTTGAGGGTATGGCCAGCAGATGCAGCAGGGTTTCCCAGGGCAGGGGACGGAACCACATCAATGCTGAACTTGCAGGCAGCTAGGACACATTTTGAGAACTTGTCAATTTGGAGGTACAGAGCAGAACTGGGGAGACCAGGACTTGCAGAACTATCAAGGGGATAGGAGGATTATTATGCTCAGGGTCAACAGCAACAAGGACAGATACAAGGCACCTACCAGCAGATGCCACAAATACAAGCACAACCAAAGGTACAGAAACAAGCACCACAAATGGCAGCACCACTACCACCATACTTGCAGACACCACAGATCAAGGGATCAACACAACAGTTAGCACAACTATAGGACAAAAGTACAGCAGAACCCATGGACAGGATTGTGACAGTACCAGTTAGAGGAGTAGGAGGGGTCACCATGGTGGGGAACAACCCCTTTACCGGCAACGGGTTATCTATGTACCCCCAATAGGACAGCTGACAGATGAACTTGATGTGTCACATCCTGTCAGTCACACCCAATCCTGCGGAGGAACCTTGCATAGGGGTGGCGATAGGTGTGATAAAACGTTTTCCTTTCTTGTTGACACTGGGGCGACTAGGTCATGCATCAGGGAGGGAATATTTAGGTTGTCAGGCAGTGCCCTGGACACTCAAGGATTGTCTGGAGCTCCAGAAGTGGTTCCTTTTACTGATAACATCTCCTTATCTATCGGAGATAGAGTCCTTTACTTTTGTATAGACAGACACCTGTGAACATATTGGGACGTGACATTATGAGCAGGCTAAATATGACAATCTCATTCACGGACAAAGGCATGCTCAACACCAGGCATACGCATGATGAATGTAAGGCAGATTGTTCAGGACTATTGTGGGTGCACCGTACCGAGGGGGGTGGCAGTGGGCCCGGAGATGTTTCAATATGGGACAGACATCACCATTGCATGGATGCCAGGCATCACAGGGAAGGTGTGGCGAATACCAAACGAGTACCTGTTCAGGCCAGAGACACCATTGGACGAGTCAGAGGGAGCCATAGTGTCCATCGAGATTGAGGCGGTGTTGGCAAGGCAGGACTGGATTGCAGTGCATGCCACAGATGACACAGGGAGGGCATGTAGAGAAATCATTGCAGTTGCGGAGGGGTGCAAGCTGCCCACAGTGACAGATGAGGAACTCTTTGGGGAAGAAAAACTGGAAATTAAATGATGTATGAGATGAGTGTGATGTTTTGGTTGCAAATTCATTACCGAGAGGTACCGCAGATAATGGCGATGGTGCAGGAGGAGCCGCCCTAATTCTTGGAGGAGGACATGGCCAAAATACCAGACAGTTTATGGACCTCAAGTCCTTATGGCGTGGGGTGCCTCAAAAGTATAGGGGAAGTGAAGATCAAATTGAAACCAGGGGCGATCTTGCAGAGAGTAAAACAATGTCCCCTGACCAAAGAAGCAGACAAGGACATTTATTAGACAATAAATGCCCTCATTGAGAGAGGCATCATAGTACCATCAGAATCTCCATGCAACACGGCTGTGTACCCCATGCGCAAGGCCAACGGGGGGACATGGCAGTCCATCCAGGATTTATGACCTCTTAATCACATTGTAGAAGCAGAGTATCCAGTAGCAGCTAATCCAGTGACAATCCTGTGTGGTATTCCATGACAAAAAATCTATTGAATGTTAAAATTTGACCTATTTCGTCCAGTACTATTCAATCGATTTTTATAAATAAAGAACATGTGTTGCGGGGGTGTCACCCGCTCTCCATGTTCAGTATTTTTGGTCTAGGGTGGTTGCAGAAATGTTTTCCCCTTTTTCCTCAAAATTGGAGGCGGGGACAGAAAAAAAAAGAAAATAACAAAAAAGGGACACTGAGGAGTCAGATCCGACCTGCGTTAGAGGGACGGATCTGGCACCACAGGGTTGCAGGGGAAGCGGCAGAGACCAAGCAGTTAAGTAGGGGAGGGGTGGGGTGGTGGTGAAAGGTACATTTTGGGTTGTTTGGCTGAAGTGCAAATCAATTTGCAGTGAAATTGACTACGGTCGATTCCGTCGCAAATAATTACACTTCGGTCAAACAACCCAGAACACCATTCAAGGCAGCTGGCCAATGCACAATTTGCACTACAGCTCAAGCCTGTGGAAATGCGCCGGTCACCCTTGAGAATAAAGTGACCTGCTCATTTCCAAAAATGGGTTGTCTAAAAATAGCATATCCTCCGTTCTTTTTTTTAAATGCCCCATTATTTGAGGAACTGGGTCAAAATCTACATTTAAAAAAAAAAATGGTTACACTATGAGAGAGGGGGAGAGTGATGGGTGAGATGTGAAGTGATAGGCAAGAAAGCAGAAGGAGAGCAGTGGGTCAGAGGAGGAAGTGCTGCACAAGAGAGCAGAGGAAGCAGTGATGCGGTGGGCCAGAAATCTGAGAGCGAGCAGAGTACAGAAAGTAGAGGGAGCATGTGGTCAGTGAGCCAGAAAGCAGAGAGGAAGCGATTGGCCAGAAAGAGCCAGTGAGCTGCAGATTGGGATGAGGGAAGAGTGGGATAGAATGGGAGAAAGGATGCAAGATGCAGAAGCTGCACAAAAAAATGAAGGACTGTATATTTCGGGAGGAATTGTAGAGTGTAAGGTGTGAGTTGGGAGTATGATTTGGAATGTGGCAGGGGCTGGGCAGTGCACATTGTGACTTGACAGCGTGAGAGGTTAAGGAATGTAAGTTGTGATGGAGAGTTGGTGGGATGTGTGTTGGTGAGAGAGGTGTGTGGATGTTTGGGGGATTGGAGAACATAGAAGGGGAATATTTTCAGCATTACAATTGATAATGATCAATTTAGTTAATACTATTAAATAGGCATGAACATTAAACGAGAAAATGTAGCCAAATCAAACACTGTTCTGCCAAGCCAGAGACATCTGCGACTCTTCCTATTAAATTAATACAAAAGATACATAATAATGATACCCTGGCTCTCTTGTAGCCTTGCACTCTGCCTATTTCCTGCAATGTGGCAATCTTACACCCTCCAGTTAATACAAAATGTCCCGCAAAAATGCTGCAATAAATAAAGGTTTGTGCCGCAAAATTTGCCAATTCATGCCGCAAAATTTGCCATTTCATGCCGCAAAATCCTGGAAGGTCTGTACAGTACATTGACGACATTTTGATCTGTGAGACAGAAGATGAGTGCAGAAGGGACTCAGTGCACATGCTGACGATACTAGCTGACAAGAGGTACAAGTTGGACAATGCCAAATTATGGTACTGTTAGAAGGAGGTACTCTACATTGGACAATTCATATCTAAGGACGGCAAGCGCATTGCCCCAAAGAGAGCCACAACGATATTTGCCACACCACAGCCTAACACAGTAAGGGAGATGCAACGATTCCTGGGATTGTGCAACTACTGCAGGGCTTGAGTCTTTGACTACAGTACATATCCCAGACCACTCTTGACTGCACTGAAGGAGGCTCGAAGGGCAACAAAGACACTACAATGGACCACAGAGATAACCGAAGCATTTGAGGAGTTAAAGCAGACCATATTTACAGCGCCAGTATTAGGGACCCCAGAATACAAAAAGAAATTTTTCCTGTTTTCCAACACTGACAGTGTGGTGATGAAAGCAGTACTGGCCCAGAAAATGAGACAATTGCTTACTACAGTGGACAACTTCACCCAGTGATGAGAGGACATTAACAATCATTGGCTGCTGCAGCTTTCGCACAGGAAAGGTCAATCACAGTGACAATGGACTGCATCACCTCTATTTACGTGAAGCGCGCCCTTTTCGCGATATTGCATAAGCCAAAGATCACACTGACAACACAAAGAGCATCAGGATATGAGGTCATACTATTCAATGTGTGGCTGAAGACAGTAAATCCAGCAAAATGTTTGGCAGTCGTGCTTCAGCCAGGAGACTGGGCTCATGTTTGTACAAAGATCATAGATCAATTCAGCGAGACACATAAGGTGGAGGAGGATGCTCTTAAGGGGGGAGACGTACTATACATTGATGGTTTGTTGACTATCGACCAGACTGATGGGATCAGAAGGACTAGAACTTCTGTAGTGAGACTGAAGGAGGACTGGACAAGTGAGGTGGTTGTGAGTGCACAATTACCATCTCATTACTCAGCATAAGCAGCAGAGCTAGTAGCTCTCATATTGGTGCTAGAGCACAGCACAGAGAAACATGTGATAATTTATTTTGATAGTCCTTATTTCACATCAACAGTACATTCTGGATTGGCACAATGGCTAAGGAGGGGGTTCAGAAATGCAGACGGGAGTCCAGTAAAGGATGCACTCATGCTAGGTAAACTAATTGACGTGATTGCATATCCAAGGGAGCTAGCATTGGTGAAGTGACAGTCCCACACAAAAGGGGAAGACGCGATCTCCAGGGGAAACGAGGCAGCAGACCATGAGGCAAAATGTGCAGCATATTTTGGGGACCTGTGGGAACTGAAAGAGAGACCCAACGCCCCAGGGGGAGTAAGAAACATGGTTTTGAGAGAAGGAAACAATATCCCAGAGACACAAATCATGGAACTGCAGAGAGCTGCACCACAGGAGGAGAGGCAACTATGGGTAAAACGAGGATGCTCCATGTCTCCATCAGATGCCCTATGGCGACAGAACAACACAGGGAAGGTAGTCATGCCATTAGCCCTATTGAAAACAGCACTGGCACAAATGCACTATCCATCACACACAGGGAAAAAGGTAATTGCTGCATAAATTGGAGAATCATGGTTTTTTCCACATTTAAATGAACATGTGGCCAATTTCATTAGCAACTGCTTGACTTGTCAGCAGTTCACAGCAGGACATACTCTGAGAGTTGTGAGAGGCGCCATACCAAGACCCAAAGACCCATTTCTGCATCTCCATGTAGACTACATGGACATGATCCAAGTATGTCAAGGATACCACTAGATGATAGTAGTTGTCTGCCCATTCTCCAGATGGATAGAGACTGGGCCTTGTTCGCATGCTGACCCTCTCAAAGCGGCCTCATTTCTAGTCTGGGAACTCTTCCCAAGATGGGGCGTATTTGTGGTCCTGTGGTCTGACAATGGCCCTCACTTCACCAATGAACTGTTCCAGCACATCACATCACGACCCTGTTAGGCATTTATCACAAATTTGCCTGTGCGTACAAAACGCAAGCAAATGGGGTGTTTGAACGCCTCATTGGACTCCTGAAACAGTGCATTGCCGAAACTCAGCAGAACACCAAGAAGAACTGGCTACTTTGCCTACCACTGGCACTGTTTGAATTGCGCAACAAGCCAGGGTCTGACCACCATTTAACGCCCCACAAGGTGGTGACAGGACGGCGCATGCATCTTCCACTGGCTCCTCCCACTAGGGTCTTGAAGGATTGTGAGTGTAGTGCAGACATGCCAGGTCAAGAAATGTATGAATACATGCATTGCTTGATATAGAGTGCTTCTTTAGTCTCTCGCCAGATACATGAAACCCAGGGAAGGCCTAAAGACAAAGGACAATCAGATTTGGACGACACATAGCAAAGAACTGAAAGTGTACATTTAGTGCAAGTGGGAGACTAAGTTATCCTGCAAAACTTTATCAGGCGCTGGAATGTACCAAGATTCACGGGACCACATGTCGTGGAGGCTGTGTCAAACAGGTATGTTAGGCTTGAAGGGAAGTCTATTTGGAATAACCTCCAGGACTTCAAGCCCTACAAAGCAGTGGTATCTCCTGCCAACGGAGCAACAGTGACCAACAGGGCCAACGTTTAAGACATTGATGACTTACAAGAACGTTTCCATAGCTCACTGATTTAGGGAGAGCTGGCCATCCTATGGTCTGACGATCCCAAGCAGCTGAAGTACCAACTAAAAAACATGTGAATATCAACACTTTTCTTGTTCACTTTCTTTCTCGCACATGCAGGTTGCAAGGCAGCAACAAGAGTACCTATGCACACGACAGTTGAAACACTGTTTTGTTCTCTTTTCCTCGCACATGCAGGTTGTTAAAATTGTATAGGGATTATTTTGATGCTGCCTTCCACTGACCACCCAGAAACCTTTTCTAACCAATTTGTACACTACATCAGGAGACCCAGACGATTCAGAGCCCGGTCCTCTGCCATATATTTCCTCGTATTCATAGAATATTTGGCCCAAGCATACCCACAACTACCCACTCTGAGAGTTCTCTTGATAAGCTAAGTCTGGGAGGAGATCTTCGCTTTTGCCATCTCTGATTATTTAGTTTGTGGAGCTTGAGGGTACTGACAAATATTAACACATACCTTACTTGCTATTTTCAGGCAGGCAACTTTATCATCTCATCAGCTGCACGGATAAAGCAGCGTAAGTGGTCATGTTGGAAAAAATCAAATTTGTTTTAACAAATGTTTATTGGTTCCCACTGCAGTTTTGGGTATTATAGTATGGCAGCTCTTTTTTGCAATGCATGCTACTGCTCTATGGACTACTAACATTCCCCCAACCCAAACAGGAGGGACTACCATGTCAAGTGGAAGAGAAGACACTGCTGATAAGGTAAGGAGAGGTAAGCGCAGTGTTGACACAGACATGAAGGGAGTTAACATGTATCTCACAGACACTGCACGGGTCACAATCAACATGTGGTATAAACAAATGTACAGAGTTGGCAGGGACACCACCGGGGAAAGCTGCTATGTCTGCTCTTTACTCCCCTATGCCATGAGTGCCACCAGAACATTCATTGAAACTGAAATACCTGAAGCCAAAGCATAGTGCCTGATGTATATCACTTTGGTGCATACGCAAGGGAGATTCCAAAGAAAGACAGCAACATTGAGATGGATGTCCAAGGCAGCTTTCCCCTATGAGGACAGTTACATTATATTCGACATTATGAACAATTACTGGCAGCTGCAAGAGGGGTTACAGTATGTCACTGATGGACCAGAGAAAGGCGAGACAAAGACTATCACACTGAAGGAATTGCCATGCCCATGGACAAGACTAAAGGAGGTAGGAGGCGAGCCTGGGTGCTGGGAGCGACCGCATATATTGATCTATGGGAGTGTATACATTAATGATGGCTGGGAAACCAGGCGCTGACCTTAACGAACTCGACAGTGAGTAAGGTGCAAGAAGGGAACGACAAATGCCTGAAGGAATGGGACAGAGTGCAAAGTTGTTAACATGGGTGGAGAACGAAGCAGGGCCAATGCCAATAATTCCCCTGAAGATGCCAGCTCTATGCTACCAGCAAAATGGTGATGTGGAAGTGTTACGCTCACCTGGTATCCACGGGGACGCCACCCAGCTGTAGGGACTCTGGTATTCTTCTCTGCGGTTCCCAGGTGTGGCCAGCGGGGGAGTTCTGCCTTGTTAATTCAGGTGTGCTCTCTGTCCTGCCTTCTTGGCAGGGGCGCGTTGTCTTTTGTGGGCGGATGCGATCTAGTTACTTCACTGATGCCGGCCCGTTTGGAGTCTTTCAGGTAGGTCTTATTGCTGTTGTATATTGTTGTTATTCTTGCATGCCTTTCTTGGTTTAATAAATGTCTCTTTCTCTTCCTTAGGTGTGCGGAAGTCCAGTGTGATGCATTGGCAGAATTGGGTCTCGCCAGTAAATGATGACGTGTAAAGAGTGCTATGATGCGGTAAGCAGCGCTGTGATGCCTTGCCTTTGCTAACCTGTTGTCTTTTCTTTCCCATAGATCGCGCTGCTCACCCGGAGTGTGGAATTCCAAGGCGATGATGGTTGAGGGGCGACTTGCGAGGTAAGCCTTTCGGCACAGTTCGTTATGTTGTAAAGTCTCTAATATCTTGTTTTCCTTCCTTTTTTGCAGATCTGTCGGTCCGGGAGACGGGCTGATCCTAGGAAGCTGTTTGCAGGAGCTGTGGGCAGCTAACGATGAAAATTACAGGTAAGCTGCTGCTGCTAACAATGTCCTTTGTCTCCTTACAGATGCTGTTCTTCCGAGTTTTGAGGGCACAGCTGAACACGGTGAACGTCACGTTACAGGATTGCAAAGTAACGCAAGGCGTGTTATCCAAGTCGGGTGTGGTTTAAATAGCTTCAAGAAAGTAGTCCAGGTAAAGTAGTTCCTAGGCTACCACACCCAAAACACTATACTGCATAGCTTGGTTCCTAGGAGCCAAGCTATGTGGATGCCTCCATGTTGGCTGGCACTTGAAATAAAGTAGTTCCCTAAACACATGTCTTTATTAAGTATGAGCCTGGACCGGCCCCAAGAGGGCCTAGGCAATGGATGCCTAAGTTTATTGGAGACCCGAGCAAAGACCCCTCCTTGCCCATGGGCTTGCCAGAGAGATTTCTGGATGTGGGTCATGACAGAAGTTGGGGAAAACGTAGAATGCAAGGCAGTTGAGACTATCTCAGTGATGGGAGCTGGAACAGCAGAACTAATGGATCACTATTGGGCGTGCGGAACTAAGGCATACAAAAAACTGCCACCAAAATGGGGAGGAGTATGCTTCCTAGTACATATCAACCTGCCCTCACCGGTGGCACCCAAGAAAGACATGAAGCTTGACGACTTCCGCACATGGAGAACAACAAGCGGAGGAAGCAGTCACTAGAAATGGCGCCACTTGTCCAAACAGAGAAGACTGACAAGCAAAAGGGATTGAGCAGAGTAAAGAGAGGGGGGAATTACTTTTCAAGCAAATCAGAAGCAGCACTGGATTAACTACCAGCGTCACAGAGACTATTCAGTAGAACATATGTTCTTTGCGATAACTGACACTGTAAGAGGGTCTGCCTTGACCTACAGGCTCCACATAACCCGGGAAGATGGGTAAGGATAGACAAAAGAAAATGTCCACACAGAGTAGTATGGATCAATTTGCCGTCACCACCACCCTGGCGCCGGCGGGACAACCAACACGACCAACCTCCCCCACTGGTGAAGAAACTCTATCATTAAGGGATGTAATGGCTGCCATCGCCAGCTCTCGCTCCTCTATGGAGATCATAACGGACAGCATTGTGGCAGATGTCTCCTTTTTGCGTCATGATCTTCAAAAGCTCACCTCCCAAACCGGGGAGGCGGAACACCGTATCTCGGAAGCAGAAGACAACATCAAAGGCATCAACCAACAGCTATCGCAAGCCCTCAACCGCCTGAAAACCCTAGAATCCAGGGTGGATGAGGGAGAGGGGAGATCTCGCTGCAACAATGTGCGCATTCTCGGACTCCCGGAGGGAGAAGAAGGACACAGCATGGAGCTATTTTTAGAACAATGGCTCGCGGATATCCTCGCGCCCCACTCCTTCTCCAAATTCTACTCAGTGGAAAGAGCCCACAGAATGCCGTCAGGCAGACCAATTCCAGATGTGCCACCCCGTGCGGCGATCGCTAGATTGCTCAACTATCGGGATCAAGATGCCCTCCTCCAGATGCCACGCTTGAAAGTCACAATTACCCACAACGGATCCTGGATTGCATTTTTTCCTGATTGTACCCGAGAGGTGCAACTTGCACGGGAATCATTCAAGCCACTCAAGAGACAGCTGGCTCTCATGAATGTGAAATACGGCCTGCTCTTTCCAGCACAGCTCAAGATCTACCATAAGGGAACCACAGTACATTATATTGACCCGCAAGAGGCCTGGAAATGGGCAGAAGCTCACATTGAGGGTGACTGGACCATGAAGCCAATGAGACAGAGAGGGAGACCCCGGCCTAGATCAGGACGCGCCTCCCCTATGAGAAATCCAGAAGTGCTGACACCAGACGCCCCATGACTGGCAGCAGAACGGGATGAACGATGAGCAAGCCACGATCCCGCACCAGAGATATAAGGCGGATGGTCGCAGTGCAACGACAAGTTACCTTCTGACCTCTGGTTCTACCACACGATTTAATCGAATACGAAAGACTCAAACAGAAGACGCAGGAGAAGGAACTCCAGGAAGGCCCCCCCACCCCTTGATAGAGCTTTCTTATTGGATTTTTAGGTTAAGTAGGGGAATGTTAAGCTGACACCCTACATTTTTGAGTGTCAGCAATGTATGGACGACAGGTACTTCATGTTGGGGTGGAGTATAGGGCTACCACATGTTCACACAACAAACCAATCACAACACTATATACAGACCACACCACACTATTTTACACGAGAATCTCACCCCCATGGCATGCACCAACGGAATACCGCTCTTTCTTTCCGATCATAACATCCTGAAGATCCCCATTACGAGCTGTAAATGATGTCCGCACAACCCCAAACACCACCCGTTGACCGTCCCAGATTTCTTAAACAGCTCACTTGGAACGTGAACAGAATGGGGTCCGGGATCAAAAGGCGCCTTATTACGCAGCTTTTGAATAGACACTCGCCCTAAATGGCTCTGATAACCGAGACACACCTGGCTGGGTCAAAATGTGCCTTTTTTAAAGAACCAACTACCGTCTCGTGTTCCACGCTGGATACACAATGGGATCCAGTGGTACTCTTATCCTGATACATAAACGCGTCCCGTTTGTTCCACAAATTGTAGAGCAGGACCCCAGGGGTCGATATGTGTTAATCCTAGGAACGCTTTAGGGTGAGAAGCTGGCTATTGCATCAGTGTATTCTCCACCGGGATTGGGGCAAGAATTGTTAGACGACCTGACCACTCTTATGGGAAAACAACAACCCGACATGTGGATTCTGAGGGGAGACTTCAACGACGCCATGAGTAATATCATGGATCGCACCCATCTCAGACAACGGAACCCAGACACCCCCATGAAATTGGCTAACTTCATATCTGCCTTGGGCCTCCAGGATGTGTGGCGGGAACTAGACCCCGGAACTAAGGGATATTCGTTTCACTCGGGAGCCCACGGCTCCATGTCTAGGCTGGACTACTTCTTCCTTTCGAACACCGACCTGCACAGGGCAGTGTCCGCAGAGCTGCTCCCCCGTGCCATCTCGGACCATTCACCATTGATGATGGAACTACGAATGCATGGCATAGTCCCCCCCTCGAACATGGAGTCTGAACAATTATTACCGTGGGTTCCCCAAATTGAATGATCGCCTCACTGAGGTAACTTACGAATACTTTGAAATCAATGAAGCTGCAGTGGACAGCCCAGTGACAATATTGGGAAGCCTATAAAATGGTGCTAAGGGGAGAGATAATCTCCTGGACAGCGAATAGAAAGAAAGAGCAGCTCCAACTGATAGTAGAAGCGGAAGGGGAAATGAATAACTAGGAAAGTAGGTACATTCTCGACCCAATGCCCGAGATCCATGGGTCCCTCAAACACGCTACAGAGTGCCTTCGGAATAGGGTGATGGATAACGCCAAACAGGCCCACTGGCATTCCAGAGCAAGGATATATGATTTTGGGGACAAGGCGGGCAAAATGCTAGCTTGGCTCGAAAAAAGAGATGAGGAGCAACGCCATGTCTGGGAAATACTCACTCCACACAACAAACGGTGCCAGTCTGACTCCGAGATAGCGGAAGCTTTCGCTGAATTCTATGCTGACCTGTATCGGGCTCCAGCTCTCCGACTGGACCCCTCCCTTCTAGACGATATCACACTATCATCTCCCACAGCGCAACAGAAGGAGCAATTAGACCTTGACCTCTCGAATGCAGAAATTGCAGAGGCCATAACAGAATGGCAAGCGGGGAAAACACTGTGCCCCAACAGATTCCCAGTTGAAACCTGGCAAAAGCTGGGCGGGACAATATAGCGCCCCCCCTCCATAAAATGTTTCTCCATGCCCAGGAACAGGGCACCCTCCCACCAGATTTGTGTAAGGCAACCATCGTGGTTATTCCCAAACCAGACAAACCCCCTGATGGGTGCACCTCCTACAGGCCTATATCGCTAATTAACAGTGAAGCCAAGGGCCTCACCAAACTCCTAGCTAACCGATTACAATCGGTCACCCCCACACTGGTCCACCCGGACCAATGCGGCTTTATGCAACATAAATCGGCTCTACTGAATTTGCGACGCCTCCATCTGGCACTAGAACGAGCACCCATTATAGATACACCAATAGCTTTTCTGGCAGTATATTTTGAGAAGGCGTTTGATTCTATCCGGTGGGACAGCCTTTGGGAAATCATGCGACGCATGGGGTTTGGAGATGCCTTCTTGGGATGGGTACAACTACTCTATACAAATACCCAGGCAGAAGTCAGGGTGAATGTATGGCTCACTCAATCCTTCCCTCTCAGCAGGGGCACGCGGCGGGGATGCCCCCTCTCTCCCCTTCTCTTTGCCCTTGTGATTGAGCCACTTGCTCTGTGGCTCTGTCAGAGCATGGCCTGGACGGGATTTAGATGGCCAGAGAGACACGAAGACCGGACATCACTGTATGCAGATGACCTTCTGATATATCTGGGAGACCCGGCCTAGTCTTGCCCTACAGTAACGCGGATGCTCATCCGCTTTGGTGAGTTTAGCGGGCTGAAAATTAATTGGGGGAAATCCGTTCATTTTCCGGTAAAAGGAGGAGTGCAGGCCACCCCCTGGACTGTCCGTACCGAGTGGAGTGGCATGGCTTTCGATATCTGGGGATTTGGATATCCGGGGATCTGTCTGGGTACGTAAAACATAATTTCCAACCGGGTAAGGGTAGAGCCGCACTCTTCAAGATGATGACTCTCCCGAGATTTCTCTATGTTTTACAGAATGCACCTCTCAAGGTCCCAGAATCTGAATTTGATCGGGTAGAGACACTTCTTAGAGAACTTATATGGGGTCGAGGTCAACCTCGCATTGCGCTAACTATGCTTCAAAGATTGATTTGGGAAGGTGAGATGGGAGTGCCCGCCTCCAAACCTATTACTGGGCTTCACAGTTGGCAGTGGTTAACGACGTGCTCCAAGGCGACCGGGAACTACCCCACATCTCACACAACAAACCAATCACAACACTATATACAGACCACACCACACTATTTTACACGAGAATCTCACCCCCATGGCATGCACCAACGGAATACCGCTCTTTCTTTCCGATCATAACATCCTGAAGATCCCCATTACGAGCTGTAAATGATGTCCGCACAACCCCAAACACCACCCGTTGACCGTCCCAGATTTCTTAAACAGCTCACTTGGAACGTGAACAGAATGGGGTCCGGGATCAAAAGGCGCCTTATTACGCAGCTTTTGAATAGACACTCGCCCTAAATGGCTCTGATAACCGAGACACACCTGGCTGGGTCAAAATGTGCCTTTTTTAAAGAACCAACTACCGTCTCGTGTTCCACGCTGGATACACAATGGGATCCAGTGGTACTCTTATCCTGATACATAAACGCGTCCCGTTTGTTCCACAAATTGTAGAGCAGGACCCCAGGGGTCGATATGTGTTAATCCTAGGAACGCTTTAGGGTGAGAAGCTGGCTATTGCATCAGTGTATTCTCCACCGGGATTGGGGCAAGAATTGTTAGACGACCTGACCACTCTTATGGGAAAACAACAACCCGACATGTGGATTCTGAGGGGAGACTTCAACGACGCCATGAGTAATATCATGGATCGCACCCATCTCAGACAACGGAACCCAGACACCCCCATGAAATTGGCTAACTTCATATCTGCCTTGGGCCTCCAGGATGTGTGGCGGGAACTAGACCCCGGAACTAAGGGATATTCGTTTCACTCGGGAGCCCACGGCTCCATGTCTAGGCTGGACTACTTCTTCCTTTCGAACACCGACCTGCACAGGGCAGTGTCCGCAGAGCTGCTCCCCCGTGCCATCTCGGACCATTCACCATTGATGATGGAACTACGAATGCATGGCATAGTCCCCCCCTCGAACATGGAGTCTGAACAATTATTACCGTGGGTTCCCCAAATTGAATGATCGCCTCACTGAGGTAACTTACGAATACTTTGAAATCAATGAAGCTGCAGTGGACAGCCCAGTGACAATATTGGGAAGCCTATAAAATGGTGCTAAGGGGAGAGATAATCTCCTGGACAGCGAATAGAAAGAAAGAGCAGCTCCAACTGATAGTAGAAGCGGAAGGGGAAATGAATAACTAGGAAAGTAGGTACATTCTCGACCCAATGCCCGAGATCCATGGGTCCCTCAAACACGCTACAGAGTGCCTTCGGAATAGGGTGATGGATAACGCCAAACAGGCCCACTGGCATTCCAGAGCAAGGATATATGATTTTGGGGACAAGGCGGGCAAAATGCTAGCTTGGCTCGAAAAAAGAGATGAGGAGCAACGCCATGTCTGGGAAATACTCACTCCACACAACAAACGGTGCCAGTCTGACTCCGAGATAGCGGAAGCTTTCGCTGAATTCTATGCTGACCTGTATCGGGCTCCAGCTCTCCGACTGGACCCCTCCCTTCTAGACGATATCACACTATCATCTCCCACAGCGCAACAGAAGGAGCAATTAGACCTTGACCTCTCGAATGCAGAAATTGCAGAGGCCATAACAGAATGGCAAGCGGGGAAAACACTGTGCCCCAACAGATTCCCAGTTGAAACCTGGCAAAAGCTGGGCGGGACAATATAGCGCCCCCCCTCCATAAAATGTTTCTCCATGCCCAGGAACAGGGCACCCTCCCACCAGATTTGTGTAAGGCAACCATCGTGGTTATTCCCAAACCAGACAAACCCCCTGATGGGTGCACCTCCTACAGGCCTATATCGCTAATTAACAGTGAAGCCAAGGGCCTCACCAAACTCCTAGCTAACCGATTACAATCGGTCACCCCCACACTGGTCCACCCGGACCAATGCGGCTTTATGCAACATAAATCGGCTCTACTGAATTTGCGACGCCTCCATCTGGCACTAGAACGAGCACCCATTATAGATACACCAATAGCTTTTCTGGCAGTATATTTTGAGAAGGCGTTTGATTCTATCCGGTGGGACAGCCTTTGGGAAATCATGCGACGCATGGGGTTTGGAGATGCCTTCTTGGGATGGGTACAACTACTCTATACAAATACCCAGGCAGAAGTCAGGGTGAATGTATGGCTCACTCAATCCTTCCCTCTCAGCAGGGGCACGCGGCGGGGATGCCCCCTCTCTCCCCTTCTCTTTGCCCTTGTGATTGAGCCACTTGCTCTGTGGCTCTGTCAGAGCATGGCCTGGACGGGATTTAGATGGCCAGAGAGACACGAAGACCGGACATCACTGTATGCAGATGACCTTCTGATATATCTGGGAGACCCGGCCTAGTCTTGCCCTACAGTAACGCGGATGCTCATCCGCTTTGGTGAGTTTAGCGGGCTGAAAATTAATTGGGGGAAATCCGTTCATTTTCCGGTAAAAGGAGGAGTGCAGGCCACCCCCTGGACTGTCCGTACCGAGTGGAGTGGCATGGCTTTCGATATCTGGGGATTTGGATATCCGGGGATCTGTCTGGGTACGTAAAACATAATTTCCAACCGGGTAAGGGTAGAGCCGCACTCTTCAAGATGATGACTCTCCCGAGATTTCTCTATGTTTTACAGAATGCACCTCTCAAGGTCCCAGAATCTGAATTTGATCGGGTAGAGACACTTCTTAGAGAACTTATATGGGGTCGAGGTCAACCTCGCATTGCGCTAACTATGCTTCAAAGATTGATTTGGGAAGGTGAGATGGGAGTGCCCGCCTCCAAACCTATTACTGGGCTTCACAGTTGGCAGTGGTTAACGACGTGCTCCAAGGCGACCGGGAACTACCCCACATACATGCTGAGATGGCGGCCATTCATGACTCGGACCCACTTTGCCTGCTATACCAACCCCCTCCGAGACCCCCCCCACCTACAACCACAGCGCACATTATTACTGTTTGGAAACTGGCACATAATTTTGTAGGGTGGAAAAATAAAATAACCGCTGCGCAACCCCTGTGGCAAAACAACAATCTGACCGAAATTGGGAAACTGGAGCCATGGACTAGATGGAGGGAGGCGGGGATTCTGAAGGTTGGGGACATCCTTGTAGATCGGAAACCGGCCTCGTTCGGCGCTCTGCAATCACAATTCCAGATTCCGAGTACCGAACGATACCACTATATACCGCTGATCCATGCTCTGAAAACCCACATACCAACGGACGCCACTGTACCTGATTATACTCCCATAGAGCGCAATATGCTGCAAGCATTCATCCCCACCAAATGAACCTCCATCCTATATAATGCTATATCATCCTTTGCCACCCCTGAACTGAATAGATTAAAAGCCAAATGGGAAATAGATGTAGGAGGAATAGACCCAGAGGACTGGATCCAGGTGCTCATCATGCATCCACGCGAGATTGCCATCTCTTCTAGGCTTCACCTTGTACAGTTAAAAATCTTGCATCGAGTATACTACCCTAGAACACACTTATATGGTTGGAAACGGGCCCCTAACCCAAACTGTCTCCGATGTGGGGAGGAAGAGGGAACTTTCACACATATTCTATGGACATGCCCCAGATTCAAACCTTCTGGAGTCCTGGCCCGTGCCATACCGTTAGATCTGAGGGTTTTACTCTTAGGCATACCCAACTAGATTGAGGTTAATAAATGGGAAAGGCTGCTCCTAAACACAGCAATGGGGTTGATGAAGCGTAACATAGCGCAGAAATGGGGAGCCCCAGAATCTCTGTTGCTGGATCAATGGATAACAGATATGGACACTTGCGCTATGGTGGAACGCAGGGTCTACAATGCAAGTGGCTGCCCCAAAAAAGCCTCTAAAATATGGGAGAGGTGGGAAGAAGGTACGACTTAAGAATCCCTGACACAAAGGCTGAGACTCTGAATAATATACAAAAGTACTTATATGAAAAGCTTCCTTGTGATTGATGCCATGTGAAAGACCATTTGATTATGAATGGACATGCTAGTCCTTATGGTGTTTTGTTTTGTGATTTATGCTTAAAACAATAAAAAATGTTTTATGAAAAAAACAATCACAGCCTGACCTGACCCCCTCATAAATACTCCATCACTGCTAAGGACACTCACATGGAACCTCTCTCCGGTCCTCCACTCTCCTTCTCCCTATTGAACACATGCTCTCTTATGCAACATGGGACAGAGGTAGAAGACTTGCTCCTGCACTCTAATTTTGATTTTCTCGCAATCCCTCAGTCTTGGCTCAGTGACTCCATTCCTACCGATGCCACCTTAGCTGTCCCACCAGACTACGAGATCTTCTGGGATGATTGTGAAAGCATGAAAGGGGGGGGGGGTTGCTTTGTTGTTTAAGACTCAGTATCATTGTCACATCTCACCCCAACAACCCCATGATGACTGTGAATCTTTACTGGCAAAGCTGCGTATCAATGAAAACACGTCATTCACGATTGTTGTCATCTATAGGCCCCCCAAGACCTCTTCCTTTGTTTGAAGAACAACTTCTGAGCCTTCTTAACAAAACCACCAATGTGAACACGCCAATCATCTTACTAGGGGATATTAACCTCTGGGCTAATGTGGCTACAGACAAAGCTGCACAGTCGCTTCTGGCCGCACTTAATGCTATAGGGTTTGCCCAACAGGTCAATGGTCCTACTCATATAGGGGGTCATACATTAGATTGGATCTTATCGCATCAGGTCTCTATCTCTGCACCTTCCATCTTCCCCAGTCCCTGGTCTGATCACTATCTTTTGATCTTTCTTGTTAACCTCCTGCTATCTCCTCCCAGAGTTGATGCTGTGCCAAGACTATCTATTAAGACTGGAAGTCTAAAAAATCATACTACTGAGAAATTATCCCACCCTCTTAATCTTAAACTGGGCAGTCTCGAGAATTTTAACAATGCTTCCTACCTGGCTCTCCACCTCACCAATACACTTAGCTCAGTCATGGAAGCCTTAGTGCCCCCCATTACCAGGGGGGTGAAACCTGAAACCTTGAATCAAACTTATTTCAGTGATGAAATTCTGACCCTTAGACATCTCAAGAGGTCCACCGAATGAGCCTGGTGGAAACAGTCTTCCCCAGCAACGTTAGAGTCCTATAAACTGGCAGTGAAGAACTTCAAGGCCACTGTCATGCATGCCAAATCCTGTCATTACAACAAGAGAATCCTGCTGGCCAAATCAATCTCAAGGGAACTATTCGCCGTTCTGAGGGAAATTAAGAGCAAACCTCATATCAAGTTCGCACCACATAAGGACTCTGCCTGGTGCCAAACTATTCATGACACCTTTACTGCCAAAGTCACATCACATCTGCAATCTGTAACAGGGATCAGTCCGGTATCCCAGGGGTTCCTCTGAGAGCACAGAGCACCTCCACTCCCTGCTGTTAAAGTTCAATCAGTATTCTCCTTTTCCCAGAGCACCATGGCTGAAATCACATGGATCATAACCAGCATGAAGCCCACCTTATGTAAGGGTGACTCTTGCCCCTCAAGGCTTCTGGTCAGCTGCCTTGATGTCTTTGGCCCCTGGGTGACCATACTGATTAACCTGTCCTTCATCAAAGGGTGTGTCCCCATCCATCTTAAAGAAGCATTGCTCCCCCTCTATTTAAAAAGGATAATCTTGATCCGCTTCTGGTAAAAAACTACCACCCAATTACAAATGTGCCCTTCCTCCTTAAAATCATGGATCAGGTTGCATATCTGCAATTCCAGAAATTCATTGAGGAAAATGGCATACTGGGCCCCTGGCAACCCGGCTTCAGAGCTCAACAGGGCACAGAGACCGCCATGCTTGACCTGAAATCGAAGCTCTCGTCCATTATTGATCAAGGCCATACGGCCCTTCCTATGTTGTTGGACCTCTCTGCCGCTTTTGACCTGGTCGACCATGATCTCCTGGTGACCAGGTTACAATCCCTGGTAGGATGTTCTATGACAGCAACGCAGTTGGTGGCCTCGTTTCTGGTACCCCGTACTGCAAGAGTTGCCATAGATGATGCTTGCTCCTCACCCACATTAGTTACCTGTGGGGTACCACATGGTTCGTCCCTTTCACCCACTTTATTTAACATCTACATCCTGCCTCTGCTGGCAATTCTTGATGACCTGGGTGTCCTGTATACTAACTATGCAGATGACACCCAGGTCATGCGAAAACTCTCAGGCACCTACTCCCAGGCCTCTAGCCACATGTTAAAGAAACAGGACCCAGAGTATGCTAACTTCTCCTTCACCAACACCACCATCCCGGTCTCCAAGAGCGTGAAAACTATGGGTGTTACGTTGGATGCAGGACTAATCATGAGACAGCACGTCGACAAGACTCACACATCATGTGGTCTCATTTAAACCTGCTCAGCCATATTTGCCCTTTTCTCTCACAGAAAAAGATGTCTTTGCTGGCCTACGCCCTAATCAACTCACACCTTGACTATTGCAATAGTGTGTAGGCAGGCACTGCTCAATCAAACTTCTCTGCTCTTCAAATTACCCAAAATGGGGCAGTAAGAGCAGCTCTAGGTCTCCCTAGACAGCATCATATCTCTGAGGCAAGAAGATAATTGCACTGGCTGCATGTGAGGCAACGTGTTTCTCATAAGATCCTGACATTAACCTACAAATGCCTGGCCCACGATGCTCCATTCGATCTTACGGAGCGTCTGAAGCCCTACTTGCCCTCACGCCCCCTCAGTCACAAGAGCAGGCAAAACTTGTTCAGTCAAGATTCAGGTTTGCTAGATATGGGGGGACAAGCTTTGATGTCCTAGCCTCTGATATCTGGAGCTCTATCTCTCTGGATCTCAAAGAAACCTAAACAACATCTGAGTTTAAAAAAAGACTGAAGACCTATCTGTTCAACACGCCCTCAATCTAAGCCACCCTGACACCCGCTACTCTGACTCTGCCCTTCCTGTTGTCTTGTCTTGTTTGTTCTTTGTGCATCCTGAGGCCCTCGGGCGAGCTGGCGCTTACCAAAGATTAAAAATAAATAAATACTATTCCTTTTTCTGCTCTTATCTCATCAAAATACTTATCCTGTCTCTTCTTTGCTGACGATACTCAAGTCTTTCTTTTCTTTTCATACTTCACCCATTCTCTTCACTCTTCTGTCTCTTAGCCATCCAACATTGGATGTCCTATCAGTACCTGTGCCTTAACCCCACTAAAACTGAGGTTCCATGTTTTCCTGACTCTACTAATCCCACAACTGTCCCTCCACCTGCTTTTCCCTTCCTTCCATCCTCCCTGTACTTTTCCTCCTCGGCTCGCAATCTCTGTCTTACTTTTGACTCTTCACTTTCCTTTTCCTCCCACATCTCAATCACTGCTCGCACTTGTTGCTTTTTTCTTTTTAATATTTGTTGGGCCAGTCCATTTCGATCATTTCATGTCACTAGACTTCTTATTACAGCCTTTTTATTTCCTGTATCGAATACTGCTCCACTTTCCTGCTCGGACTCGTTGTTTATCATCTTACCCCTCTTCAGTCAGCATATAACTCTGATATTTACCTTCTTTTTTCCATTCCTCCTCATTCTTCTATTACCTCTTTTCTCCCATCCATTTCTATTTTCCCTTTAATTCTTGAATTCTCTTTCATTTTCTCACCATTGTTTAGAAATCCATCTATGGACTCACTCCCTCTTATCCCTCCTCTGTCATTTCCTTCTACTCTCTCTCTTGTTCACTCTGCTCACAATCTGAATTTCTTATTACAGTTCCAAAACCCCCTTGTACTGGTTTTTAAATTTTTATTTTATGGTTTAAAGTGCTGGCCTAGCTCGAGAGCAGCAGAGTGCTGTACAGTGTGGGTAGCCAGCATTTGGCTTGGCATCTTTTAAAAGTATAACACAAGGCGAATTCGAGGTGTGCCAGGTAATTGAAGCGCTTGGGCTAAGAAACATACAGAGGTGATAATACTCGAGTAGACACAGAGTCAGAGTAAGTGGAAAAGCTGCTGTACCCCAGAGGGGCTAGTAGGTACCTCTAGCCTACTACCAAGTGACCAAGGAAAAAGGGGAGTAGCTCCTCATTCTGGGTACGCTGCTTTTTAAACAGTTTTAGAAGAAAACAAATATTGTGCACCTAATTAAGGTTGGGATCATTTCACAATGTAGTATTTTTCAGATAAAATGTTGAAAACACAAAAACCTTTCATAACAAAGACATTATTTATAGTAAAGTGAATTTGAAACAGGTCTGCCGACACGTGTTTCGACCCAACACCGGGTGCTTTTCAAGGCAAAACTGTACATTGGTAGAACAAAAAATAATAAATAATACCATTAGACATAACATCATGATAAGAACAAAAGACATATAAAAAAAAAGATTGGATATACCCCATGCAGTGAGGTATATGTGTGGTCCACCATACAAATCAGAAAACAAAGCAAATATTAGCATTACACTCAATGCATGGAAAAAGGGCCCATAACACCGGGGAAAACACAAAAGAGAACACACATTTGTTGAATAGCAAATGTAAAAATGCATTGCCAATGCTGATGGTGAGTAACATCATGTCCAGAACAGAAGATTGAAGAACCGGTTAACCCATAAAGGCCGGGAGGGGAGAAGTATGGAGAAAGGAAATAATTCCTAATTAGCAATCAGGAAAAGACACGATAACAAGTGGTGATGCAGTATAAATGAATAGCCACCACAAAGATTTGCAAGTGAGTTGCCCATTCCTTGACCGTTCAAGTCAAATGTGAAGGGCTGGGTGCAAAAGAGACAGTAAGTTGCGGTGGCATGCCAAATCCAATGTTTATTAGGTGCACTAATGACAAACAATCGTGGAGGTGTCCAACTCCTATTAACTGAGCCCATAGGAAGCAGTGCACAAGTCTAAATAGTGTGATGATTTAAGATACATACTTCGCCTTCCGACCTACTTCCAACATGGCCGCGCTTCTACACCAAGAAATAGCCCGCGCCACTGTCTAGTTGATGCTGATTCCAAGATGGCCGCCGCAGCAGTACCCATCTCAAGCGTGCTGTTCGGGCTAGCTGTTCATTCCCAGGAAGCCTCTCAACCTTCCATCATCACTTCCTGTTTCCCCACTTATAATCCAGCGACACCAGAAAGAAGACGCGTTGCTACTCTCATAGGAACCGGCATACGCTTCGTAAGTTCATCTTGTTAGGATTACGAAGGTCTCTCTCTCCAATTCAATCCTTTTTGTCCTTGTTTACTTACGTCCTTATTTCCTATTCCTCTCTCTTTTCTTAGAAGGCAGAACGATACCTTTCATTGTCATTTCCGGGATCAGATCTGATTGATCTACGTCTGAGCACGTGTAGACCCTGTGCTTTGGAGGCACAGCCCACACCTTTCTCAACATCTCCCTCCAGGGAGCTACTAGGTACGCATCTGTTTCCCATCCTTCCTTTCGGTCGTCTCTTGGCGATCGGAGTTCCGCATCTCACTGTCAATTCCTTCTCTTCAGCGATATCCTGCTGGAATCTTTCAGACGAACCTTATCTTTCCAGGCTGGCTCAAAAAGACTTGTAAGTCAAACGGTAGGCTTATTCCCTTGTCTATTCTACTCTTATAGGATTAGAAATCTCCACCCTAATCTTCCGGTTTTCCTTTCTGTAACCTTAGTGCCATCCCACCTTTTGCAAATCTCACGGAGATTCCCTACCTCTCTGCTCTCTTCATGTTAAACGCATGCTAAGATCTAAGAACCTTTAAATTAGGACTCCCTCTTTCCCAGCAGAATATCAGGTTTAACAGTGTCTATTTTCTATCCACTTGCTGTAGTTCAGTTCCGAAAGCAAAGCGTTAAATCTACCAGTAGAATAACCAGACCAGCCTTCTTCACCAGGTCAACTCACTTCTTCGGCCGGTCTACGCTGGAAAACAACGTTCAATAGCAGCTCTTCTGGGGTTTTATTCCCCACGAGGGTTTCCCTCGGAGTTTCTCGAAGGGCAAGCGTCTTGCAGGCCCTTCGAGGAGTCCTCAGGGGAATTCCTACCATTCTTCAAGGGCTCACACGAAGTTCCTAGAAACACCAGGTCTTCTTCCGATACCTGTTACTGATACACAGCCCGGTAGGTGGTCTTTTGTTTCTTCCCAGTATTATTTTGGAACAAATTCGTAGTGCATTCATAACAAATAGAGAGAGGGGGGATAGTCCAGGTGGAATAAGAGTTGGGATTAGGTAACCAGGCCCATATATGACAAAGATAGAAAATTGTTCACCGTAGATATGGTGGAAAAAGTCACTCCAGGATTGGATTGGTTACAATTGTTCACAAAAATAACGAACAAGCTGTGGACAAAAACAAAAGTGGCGTGCTAAGCAATGGGATAACAAATGCGGGATCTAGTTTATAAAGATTATCATGAGGTTTAAGTGAAAATACCTGAAAAAACAGAAGTGCGACCGGAGTCTAGTGGTGCAGGTGGGCATGAAAAAAGATTCCTGAAAAAATACTGGGCAGGCATCCAAGTTATATCTTCGTGTAGGAGCCTTGAGGGCAGTAAGGAACTAGGGTCTAATGTTATGGAAGAAATGTTCGATGCTTGCTGAGCAAGCTTAGTACACGTATCCAAATAGCGGCCTCATAGTGGAGCCTAAAACAAAAGGACCAAAAAAGAAAGTATATGCATGCATGTCAGTCAAGCCATTGGAGAGTTAATCTCGCAGGTAAGCAAAGATGATTTTTCCACGAGGTAATTACAAAGAAACCCGAGGAGTTACATGACATACCTGGGTCAAGGGGTTAGTTCCCCAAAGTTCCTGGAACTGGTAATATGAACGGACGCTGGTTTCTGACCCTGAAAGACCTCTGTTCGGTCAGAATAAAAACTTCCTACTGTTGCGCAAAGGTGATGTAGTCGCGTAGGACGTTGCCATCACGTGATTACGTGCATCAGAGTCCGGAAGAATCCCACGTAGATGCAACCCAATGCAATGTACGTGAAACGTTAATTTTAACCAACGATATGGAGTTAAGTGCAATGCGTTAATTTGTAAAAAGGCATTGCTAGACAGGCTGTATGGTCCAAAACAGAAGACGTTGGCAATAAAAATCAATTATTAGCACGTAGAAATTAATTGTTGAATGTGGACAAGTGGGATCATGTCTTGGGGCTAAGAAAAACCAACAAGGTAAAAGGCAACTCTGCCTCTTGCCAGATAGAGGAAATGTGCATGAATGGGTATATTCCCAAACCTGTGTGACCCTATGAAAGGAACATGGTAAAAGGAAAGAACAGGATAGAGAGGAATCCAAGCACGTTTGGAACCATAATGGTGCTTGTGGTTGATATGATAAACATATTGAATGTTGTCGTCAAAATGGCCAGAGATGTTTTTAAAAGGGCAGGAAAAAGAGGGAGGACACCAAAACACAATTCAAATTGTAAGTTCTGACGTCACCTGCTCGTGACACCTGTTCTAAGACAACTAGAAGTAGTAAAGTGGACGGGAAAGAAAGGTAAAATGAAAAATGGCAACATAGTGAGCACTGTACCAGCATTGAATATATTGCAAATATTGTAGTTACAAAAAGACATTCACAGTTCTGAATCCTTATTTAATCCCAGTCTGGTGCATCTGAGTTTAGCAATGGTCCGTGCCTCAAGTTGTCAAAATAGTAATTGCTGGTTACCTCTTCTTGGGTGAGCATGCGCTTGTAGCAATCCAATAAACCGTAAGTCCTTCACAGAATCCAATTGGTGATGGGTTTGTCAATGTATTGCAAGAGGCAGTTTTGGATCTTGACTTTTATGGTGAGCAAAATGTTCACGCATGCGAACCCACAATTCTCTAATTGTGGAACCAACATAGACTTTCTGGCAAACACACAAGATTGCATAAACAATGTATTTGGGTTTACAATTAATGAAATCCCGGATCTGAATTTTCAGACCGTGATGGCATGTGGAAACATTCTGACTGAGTATAAATTGGTAAAAACTGCACATGCCACATTTGAAGAAACCAATTGGTTTAGGCTTGAGCCATGTTTGGGGCTGTGGGTGAGCAGGCTTAGGTTCGTGGAACGAGGGACAGAGATGGTTTCTAAGGGTTTTATTTCTAGTGAAAACTAGTTTTGGTCCTTTTGAGATATAGGCTTGTAGATCAGGATCAAGGCATAGTAAATGCCAATGTTTGTTAAGTAATTGGTACATATTATCACTGTCCTGAGCAAATTTGGTAATAAACTGAACTTCAGTATGGTTTGGAATGTCTTTGGATTTTGGATTGGTCAAGATCAAATCTCTTGTGATCGAATTAGAGCGTTCAAAGCCTTTGTTGATACGTGAAGCTGAATAACCTCGTTCTGAGAACCACTGCCTCATCAATGAGCACTCCTGTTCATAGGCAGACTGGGAGCTGCAATTACGATGAGCATGGTAGAATTCACCAAAGGAAATATTATTTATAACCGAACGTCTGTGGCAGCTCGAAGCATGTAGAATGGCATTCACAGCAGTAGTTTTTATAAAGGTTTGTTTGTGGATAACCCCATTGATGATTTGAATCTTTAAATCTAAGAATTCCAATACATTAGGGCTCACATGCCCGGAGAATTCGATCTCAAAGCTATTCTGATTCAGATATTCTGAAAAGGCTGTAAACCGTTCAGCCGTGCCATTCCAAATTAACAGAACATCGTCAATGTACCTTTTCCAGACAACTATGTTTGAGTTGAATTCATGAACACCAAAAATGTGATTGTACTCAAAAAATCCCATATAAGCATTCCGCGTGTGTACCATTCCTGAATAAGGGATTTTATATTCAACACTGTTTGCTTGGTAGGGTTACCTGGTAGTAATTTGTAGCAACCTGGGGTAGTGAGATGGTCATTAGCCGTGCTAATATAGTCATGGGTATTCATAATGGCAATGTTGTGGCCTTTGTCAGCCTCTTTGATAACGATACTGGTATCCTGCATGAGGTTCTTAAGTGCCACTTTTTCTAAGGGTGAAAGATTGCATTTAGAATAATACGAACCAGTTGTTGTATGGTCCATATATTTATGTATATCCTGAATCACGGCCTGATAAAAGGTGTCAATCACACTTTCATTAGGAAAAGGTGGAACAAATTTGGATTTGGGCTTATGTTCTAATAGTTGAAGATTCTGTTGGTGAATGCCTAACTCTTGTTGTAGTAGGGTAGGTGTGGAATATAGGTCATCTGTTAGTGACATTAGTAGCTGAGTATCTTCAATATCTGCTATAGTAAGATTGCTAACCGGTTCTTGAGACTGGCTTGATGCGTATGTTTTGACTTGATTATGGAAAAACGTTTTCAATTTAAGCTTATGAATAAATTTGAAGAGATCGATCTGAAATTCAATAAGATCCGATTGACAACTGGGTGCAAAAGACAAACCTTTATTCAGAAGGGACAACTCTGCCGCGGACAAAGCTTTGCTGGAGAGGTTAAACACTATGTTCTGAGAATGGGCTTGGATTGGAGATTCTTGAGGCTGGAGCGAGTTTGTCGTCTGTTTATGTTTCTCCCTATATCTGGCCCTTGATCCTCTTCCTCTTCCTCCTCAGAGGATGTGGTTGGAGTTGTGGTAGTTCACCCTAAATGGACATTAAAGCGTACTTGTTTATTAATTGGAACATTGGGATTAGAGATATTACCCTTCTTGTAACATTTAATTTCAGCCAAAAAAAACCTTCTACGGTGGGTAAGTGCTGGGGTGAGGCTGCCCTCCCCTTTGTCAGAGATCATGGGTCATCATTCTTCTTCTGATTCAATTTCAGAAGAGACTGGAGTAACAGTAGGTGTATTAATTGTAGGTCTGATGTTATCATGATCAAATTTAGCTTGAAAAGTATACACTCGATCATTATTGTAGTCTCTTTCGTCACAAAAGAATTTCCGAAATTTACGGATTTTGATTTCATCCTGGTAGTCTTTGAGCAGAGCATGCATTTTATCATAATTCTTATCCTTGACAGCAATTGGGTTATTCATAGTTTCAATTTCTTTTTTCAAAGTATCAATTTGTAATGTTACACGTGCATGTCCGCGTTCTGCGTGTGTAACAAGTAGCTTAAGCATCTTTTCAGAGCTGAGAGTAAGATTCTCTTCCCACTCTTGGGCAAGATCTTGGTCGCCATCATGAGTGAAGACTGGGAAGATCAGGATGCGAAGGCCTCTTGGGACCATACTGTGTTCTATATAGTTAAGTAATGAGACCTTTTCCCAATACTTATTAATTTCGCGCTTGGATAAGCGTTCTTATCGTACAAATTTATTTGAAAGTGTCTCTGCAGATTTGCCATTACTAGTAAAGGCATTACTCAGACTTCCTTTAGGAGAGAACAGGCCACCCTATCTCGTTCGCGATTGGCCAAGTATTCTGCCATACTGAGGTGAGCAACAGTAAAATACCAGAAAAAACCCAGCAAGCCTCACCCGGATAAACTTTAACACAAGGAGAATTCGAGGTGTGCTGGCTAATTGAAGCGCTTCGACTAAGAAACATACGGGTTGATAATACTCGAGTAAACACAGAGTCAGAGTAAGTGGAAAATCTGCTGCACCCCAGAGGGGCTAGTAGGTACCTCTAACCTACTAACAAGTGACCAAGGAAAAAGGGGAGTAGCTCCTCATTCTGGGTACGCTGTTTTTTAAACGATTTTAGAAGAAAACAAATATTGCGCACCTAAATAAGGTTGGGATAATTTCACAATGTAGTATTTTTCAGACAAAATGTTGAAAACACAAAAACTTTTGTTAACAAAGACATTATTTATGGTAAAGTGAATTTGAAACAGGTCTGTCGACACGTGTTTCGACCTAACACCGGGTCCTTTTCAAGGCAAAACTGTACATTGGTAGAACAAAAAATAATAAATAATAAATAATACCATTAGATATAACATCATGATAAGAACAAAAGACATTAAAAAAAAACAGATTGGATATACCCCATGCAGTGGGGTATATGTGTGGTCCACCATATAAATCAGAAAACAAAGCAAATATTAGCATTACACCCAATGCATGGAAAAAGGGCCAATAACACTAGAGAAAACACAAAAGAGAACACACATATGTTGAATGGCAAATATAAAAATGTATTACCAATGTTGATGGTGAGTAACGTCATATCCAGAACAGAAAATTGAAGAACCGGGTGACCCAAAAAGGCCGGGAGGGGAGAAGTATGGAGAAAGGAAATAATTCCTAATTAGCAATCAGGAAAAGATACGATAACAAGTGGTGATGCGGTATACATGAGTAGCCACCACAAAGATTTGCAAGTGAGTTGCCCATTCCTTGACCATCCGAGTCAAACATGAAGGGTTGGGTGCAAAAGAGACAGAATGTTGCGGTGGCATGCCAAATCCAATGTCTATTAGGTGCACTAATGACAAACAATCATGGAGGTGTCCAACTAGTGCACCTAATAAACATTGGATTTGCCATGCCACCGCAACTTACTGTCTCTTTTGTACGCAACCCTTCACCCTTCAATCTTCTGTTCTGGACATGACGTTACTCACCATCAACATTGGTAATGCATTTTTATATTTGCCGTTCAACATATGTGTGTTCTCTTCTGTGTTTTCTCTGGTGTTATTGGCCCCTTTTCCATGCATTGGGTGTAATGCTAATATTTGCTTTGTTTTCTGATTTGTATGGTGGACCATACATATACCCCACTGCATGGAGTATATCCAATCTGTTTTTTATTTATGTCTTTTGTTCTTATCATGATGTTATACCTAATGGTATTATTTATTTATTTTTGTTCTACCAATGTACAGTTTTGCCTTGAAAAGGACCCGTGTTGGGTCGAAACACATGTCAGCAGACCTGTTTCAAATTCACTTTACCATAAAAAATGTCTTTGTTAACAAACGTTTTTGTGTTTTCAACATTTTGTCTGAAAAATACTACATTGTGAAATTATCCCAACCTTATTTAGGTGCGCAATATTTGTTTTCTTCTAAAACCATTTAAAAAGCAGCGTACCCAGAATAAGGAGCTACTCCCCTTTTTCCTTGGTCATCTTTTAAAAGTAGCTCAGTACTGTGAGTTGAGGTCTGTGTGTCGGTATGTGTGTTCATTGGAATTAGTCCTTGGTCAGATGTTGTTGAAAAAGCCATGTTTTGAGAGATTTGCAAAATTTGAGAAATTGATAATTGTGGGGGCATTCCGAGCCAACAGAGGTATCGTGTTCCATAGGGTGGGAGCGTGACAAGAGAAGGATTCTTTGCAGATCCTCTGTTTGCGGATGAGTTGTGATTCAAGCCAGTTGGTCAATTTGTTGTGCGAGGAGCATTTGCCATCAGATATGTGGAGCTTAGCCACGAGATAGTGTGTGGCACACACTCCTCACTGCCGGGTTTTGCTCATTTTCTCTTTTAGCACCCAATCACTGGAACTCTGTTCCACTTTTTATCCGCTCCTCTCCTTCTCATCAACTATTGCATACTTAGCTTAAAGCTCACCTACTCTCTACTCTGTGAAATTAATGATTTCTTCTTTTCATCTGTTTGTTTGGCTTCAGCCTTTGTCATTATTTCTTTAGCAAAAAGGCGCTAATTAAATATATGCAAATGTAAATACAAATGGTGGCTGCTTGTTTCTGTTATGCGTTTTTCTTGCATTGGTATTTTTTACTAATTACCTAATTAAGGGTACATTTTTTTACCACACTGCCCAATTCATGTTTCACAATTAAATGAATCTACACAAAACTATTACCACATGCAATATTACTGCAGGTTGTACTAGTGCATTCCAAACCATGCCATTTGCCTTTGGAGACCTATGGCCATTCAAAATGGGGCATAACTGAAGGATCTGCATGACACGGAATCGTGTTACCGCATGCTTCGTGCATGCAGTAACGGTAAAAGAGTTTTGCAGCATTACAAACGTGATGGCGCCAAAATCTTAATGAGGCACCCTGTGTGATCCCCTAAGATGAGGAGACCACATGCATAGTGATTATGAATAGAGCTGTATTATGTTTGTTCGCATTGCTCTGGATTTTAATGATTTTTTTCTGGTATTCTTCAATCAGTAATGCCTTTGAGATAGGCTTGACTTGCTCTGGGAAGGTAGTTCTTTCTGCTACTGTTGGGCCTGTGATACCACCTCTTCCCCATCATTCCCTCTCCTCCCCCGCAGCTCCCCATGACCTTTCACGGCCTTCTCCAGTTATTTGCACTGCCCTTTTTATTCCATGCCAGCAAGGCGCGCACTATGTAAATCCCATGCATATGTGGATCAATGACTACTGTAAGTGCGTGCCTTATCACGTGTATAGCAAGCCACAAAACGGCAATGACCTGGAGAAAATGCTACTGTTGCTGCGCTTATCTTAAGCACGTATGTAATGATTCGTTGAATCGCTGAATCGCTATTTCCTGGTGGTCCAGTCCGAAGGTCGGATTTCTTCGCAAATTAGATTAATCATGTACCAAAAGTTGACCTGGTGGTACCATACCCCCTGCCCCCTCCCCCCAATGTCCATCTATAAAAGCGGAATGTGCGTCTAGGTTGATGCCAGTTCAGCAGAGACGTTCAGGATGTTGCTGTGCCTGCTCCTCGCCGCATCCCTCGTCCAGGGCCACGCAGCGTCCTCAGTGAGTATTTCACTTCTCGCATTTAAAACAGATGTACTTCATGGACGAAATAATCTGACGCAGTGAAAGGTGAGAGACATGCATGAAATGCCTTTCAACCAATCCAAGACATTCCTGGAATAAAGTAAAAGCATTAGATTTAGCATCATACCTGACCTGCTCCCTCTAAAATAGGGATCTTAGCCTAGATGTAGACAAGTTCGGTCATCAAGAGCCCCACAACACACCAGGCTTTCAGAATAACACCTAACTGTGTAAATAGTTTGCATCCAGATCGACTAAATTCAAATGTCTTCATGTGGATATCAGGAAAACATGGAGCGGGTGTTATTTTTTTCTTTTTTCGGACCAGGCCTGAAGAGCCATTCTTGCCTAGCCCACCTTAAGGCATAGGGGAATTTGGAAGGCACGCAGGAGGGAAAATAACATCCCTGGCATTTCACAGGACGCTTATCCCCAAGGGTCCCATCCATTAGAAAGTGTTCCTCCAAATCTCTCTCCTCACCACCCCTGCTCCCCTCTCGCACCATAATGTGATTCTGCAGTGCTCTTGCTCTGTGGTGTTTTCCTCATAGTCTCACCCTCACTCATAAGTTTGAAATACACACCACATCCTGGAATCCGTCACCTTCTCGCTTGAATGTACTCAGTTGCCCAGTGCCACCTATTCTAGCTGTATAAAATAAGTATAAATAAGGACCGGTTGGTCCTTCCAGTGGGGACATTTTGCTGTCTTCTCTAGATCTGCAGCCCCGCTTAGTTTGCCACTCTAGGCCTATTGTTCAGTACTATTACTCTCAGTGTCAGACCTTCTTACGTGCAGTATTTTATAAGCATTTTATAACCATTCCATTAAAAAAAGGAGCCTTCCGAGCCTCCTCCTACTTATCGCTTTCCACAATGTCTAGTTCAACGTCTGTTGAAAGTGCCTGCTTTTTAGGCTGTGTATTTTCTTGGAGGATTTGCTTGTATTTATCATGTTCACGCTGCGTTCTTTCCCACGGAATATGTATGTTTATCGCCTTAAGCCACTCTTCAAAAAACCTGTGGTTTAAGCAGGCACCATTGTGTGTGCTCATCTCTGAGCTCTCCACTGTCTGCCTTAACCCCTTAGTGGTTGTGGCCTCCAGAATCAGGCATAGCTTTCATACCCTCTTTGCTCCCAAGCTATAATGACTCCTCCCGATGTCTAATGGGCAATTAACACATAGGGGCTCATGTTTCATGGGGGCCTATGATATGAGTTATTTATAACGTGCTTAATACCCAGAGGTTTCTAAGCACGGACTCAGGGATCGAACCTCTGTTGCTCCATGTCGTCTTGCTTCCAAGGCGAGCATGTTGTCCATGTGCCATCCTCCCGAGACCTGCATAACGTTAATGGAAGGCGTAGAAGCCTTGTGCAAGGCTATTAGAGCTGCCATTAATTTTACTCCCCATTTTCCTTCATTTGTATGGCAGAGAGGAGTGAAGGAACACAACTCGCGTTTCTGTCACCTTCCTTCCTCTTCACCATACAAATGCTCCAGCATTTGCGCAGACATGGATTTTAATGTCGGCACACTTGCTGGATATTCCTATGGGGTCTGTCTGCTTTATGATGCACCCGCATAAAGCATCATAAAGCAGGCAGATCGCATAGGGATCCAGTGTACATGCTACCTGCCTAGCTTGCATGGCAGGCAGCGTTTACAATTAAAATTAAACCCAGCCCGACATGCGAGCATGTCGGGCAGGGTTTAATTGTATTTGTGAATCCTGGTTATTATGTGTGCATGGTAAGCAGTGTTCATAATTGAAACTAAACCCTGCATGGCATTCAAGCATGCCAGACAGCGTTTACTCACTTTGCACGGCGGAGTGCAAAAGTGCAGGGCAAAAGGTGGCTTTCACATGCGTACGCCACCTATTGCATTGCACTTTTTCACTCTGCCATGCAAATGCCGAACATTTACTGGAGGGGGCCTGATTACGTCTGTGCAAATTTACCAGGTCCCTGCTGTCAAATTATGAACTGGAGCAACATGAACACCACAGTGGTAGGAGCAATACGTATTTGGGAGTGTTGGTGGTCAAGTTAAAACGTGACTTTAATGGTAAGTAAAGTAAGCAAAGAGAATTTGTATATTAAATGTGGTTTTGTTTTGCAGTGTTTAAATAACAAGGTTGTCTTGATCAGTTAAGTATTTTAATTGCAAGTTTGGTGGAACTGAAGTGGGTACAACATTGAAATTGATATTGATATTGTATCTGTATCGCGCTCGTACGTAAGTGGTTCAGAGCGCGACAAGGCAAGTGAGGTGAACAAGGGAGGACAAAAACAATGATCTTACTAGGCCCAGTGACATTGAGAACGTGCAAGTGCAAGGGAGAGGAAGAAGCGGAAAAGTGCATGGGGGGGAGGGCTGAGCAAGGAGAAAATAAATAAAACAATCAATAAGAGCAACAAACAGAGGTAGTGCAGCCAGCAAGATGCAAGTGCTGGGTATAAGGCAGCAGACAGGATGTGCCAGATAAGTGCAGAAAAACAGGTGGGGTGGGGGGGACTGTAGGGTAACAGATACCGACCCCAGTGTAAGGGATTGCCAGGAGGCAGTGCTTGAGAAGGTACCTGGGCCTGAAAGTCAGAGGGTACCCAGGTGCACAATGCCAAGACAGAACAGATCAGCAGGGGATAGGAAGCGAGAAGGCAGAAGCAAAGAGGAAGGTCTTGAGGTGCTTACGGAACCGGAGATGATTCTCCTCAAGTTTAGAGGTGGAGGAGCAAAGAGCTTGGGAGGGAAGGTATTTACGGAGGGGGAGTTGAAGGTATTTTGGACCCAGGCCCCAGAAAACCTTGTGAACAATGGAAAGGGTCTTGAAATTAATCCTTGCAGCCACTGGGAGCCAATGGAGAGATTTCAGGGCTGGAGAGATATGATCCCAGGGCTTAAGGCCAAGGACAAGTCTCACAGTCCTGTTCTGGATAGGTTGCAAAGGGTGGAGAGTAGAAGCAGGTAGATTTAGGAAGAGAATGTTGCAATAGTCCAACCTAGAGAGACCCAGGGCTCGAGAGACAGTGAGCTTCTGGGGAAAGGAGTGGAAAGGTAAAATACCTCTGTGGAGGTGCAGTAGTAAGTTGGATTTTCTGGAGACATCGGAGAGGTGTGCGGAGAAGGATAGCGTGGAGTGAAAGATGACCCAGAGGTTCTTAGCCTCACAGGTGGGGGGTAGAGGGAGGGCCAAGGGAGGCCAGCCAAAGAGTGACAGGAAAGGAGGGTGAAGGTGTGCCAATGAGGAGGATCTCCGTCTTTCTGGCATTCAGGCAGAGATCATTGGCGGCACACCAATCCTGAATGGCAGATAGGCAGTCGGAGATGAGAGAAGGAGAAGAGGTGGCAGAGGGAAGCCTGAAAATTAGTTGGGTGTCATCCGCATAGCACTGGAAATTGGAGCAGAATATGTCAATGCAGTGGGCAAGAGTTGGCAGGTATTGGTGGAAAAGCCAGGGTGAGAGGTTAGATCCCTGGGGAACACCACAGGTAGAAAGGGAGCTAGATGAAAGGAAGTACCATATTTGGACCTGGGAGGATCGATCAGAGAGGAAAGAGGTCAGCCAGGCCAAACCCTGATCGGTGATACCCAGGTTGTCATGGAGACGGTTGAGCAGGATCGTATGGTTGAATGTGTCGAAGGCAGAGGAGAGATCGAGTAGGATGAGGATAGAGTGCATGTTAGAGTCAAGGTTGGAAAGCAGATCTTCACGGATGTTCAGGCGAGCAGTTACCATGACTCTGGCTGCTCTAAAGCCAGACTGATGGTCATGGAGACAACCAACATAGTCAGAGTGAAAGTTAAGCTGTGAGATGGCCAGCTTTTCCAGAGGTTTTCCCAGAAAAGGAGTAATGGAGATTGGGTGATAGTTAGCCAGGCATAAGGGTCGGCTGTGGGTTTCTTGAGAAGAGGGTGCCTAAGAGAGTTCTTCAGAGGGGAGGGGAAGGCTCCTGAGGCAAAGGAATGGTTGCAAAAATCTTCCAGGGCAAGCGCAAGGGTGTCAATGTGGTCCTTGATGGATTTGGAGGAACAGGGAAAAACCTGTTTTGACGAGAATTTTATAGATCAGATTTGTCTAGAAACCTTGTCAGGAGAAAATAGAGGAAAGGATGACAAAGTGGGAAGGGGGTGGCTGTAGGAGGGCCAGAGTTTACAGAATGAGAGGGGAGGAGACAGGAGGGGACGAGAGTGTGGACAGGTTTTCCTGGGTTTTTTAGATGAAGTGAGAGGCAAGGGCCGTGCAGGGGGTCTGGGAAGTGACAGGAGAGGTAGAGACTGTAGCAGGATTGGCCAGCTCCTTGCAGATTTCAAAGAGTTTGGCCAAGTTGTTAGATGCCGCAAAGACACAGGCTTGGATGTGGGATCTCTTCTTAGTGTGGACAGAGAGTCGGTAATGCCTTTGGAGCAGGTGACAGGCCAGTTTGTCAGAGGATGAACATGAAGCCCTCCATTTCCTCTCAGCCACCCTACACTTACATTTCAGTGTAGCTAGGTCAGAGTCATACCAAAAATTGCACTTGGCTTTGGGCTTCAAGTGGATCCTCATGACAGGGGCAAGAGCATCAAGAGTATCAGAAATTGAAGAGTAGAGCATAGATCGGGCTGTGTCAGGATGTGAGTCAGCCAGGTCCAACTGGGGTCCTTCCTATCATCTATCTTCCTTTCTACCTGTGGGGTTCCCCAGGGGTCTAACCTCTCACCCTGGCTCTTCAACCAATACCTGGCAACTCTTGCCCACTGCATTGTCATTTTCTGCTCAAATTTCCAGTGCTACGCTGATGACACTCAACTCATTTTCCGGCTGCCCTCGGACGCCTCCTCTCCCTCTCTCATCTCTCACTGCCTAACTGCCATTCAAGATTGGTCTGCCACCAATGATCTTTGTCTGAATGCCAGCAAGACTGAGATCATCCTCATCGGCACACCATCTCCATCCTTTTCCCTCACCCTCTGGCCTGCCTCCCTTGGCCCTCCTCCCAACCCCTACCTGTGAGGCTAAGAACCTCTGAGTCATCTTTGACTCCTCACTTTCCTTCTCCGCCCATTTCTCTGAGGTTTCTAAAAAGTCAAACTTCCTACTGCACCTCCTCAGAGGCACTCTGCCTTTCCTCTCCTTCCCTCAGAAGCTCACTGTCTCCCAAGCTCTGGTTCTCTCTAGGTTGGACTATTGTAACAGCCTCTTTCTAAATCTACCTGCCTCTACTCTCCTTCCTCTGCAATTTATCCAGAACAGGACTGCAAGACTTGTCCTTGGCCTCAATTCCTGGGATCGTATCTCTCCCACTCTGAAATCTCTCCATTGGCTCCAGTGGATGCAAGGATTAAATTCAAAACCCTCTGCATTGTCCACAAGGCTTTCTGGGGCTTGGGTCCAAAATACCTTCAGCTATCGCTCTGCAAATACCTCCCCTCTCGAGCTCTTCGCTCCTTTACCTATGACTCCCTCCAGGTCAATTGTTTTTCAAAGAAACGAGCTAAAAGTAGATCTCTATCTTCTGCTGGGACCTCCCTCTGGATAAGCCTCCCTGCCACTCTAAAACTTGAGGAGAACCATCTACGTTCAGAAGCACCTCAAGACATTTGTCTTTGCTTCTGCCTTCTCTCCCCCTCTCGCCTGCTGATCTGTTCTCTCTTGGCACTGTGCACCTGGCCACCTTCTGTCCCCTGGGCCCAGGTACCTGCTCACCATGCCACCCTCCTGCACTTGCTCCTGGCCACCCCTTGCACTGGGGACTGTTACTGTGTCCATACAGCCCTCCCCCATTTTCTTCTTTTTCTGCTTTTATCAGACTTACTATGTCTGCTGCCTTAAACACAGCACTTGCCACTTGCTGGCTGCACTACCACTGTTTATTTTCTTTTTATTTTATTTATTATTATTTATCTGCTCTCCTCTGCTCCGCACTTTCCACTCTCCACCTTCCATGCACTTTTCCCCCTTTTCCCTTTCCCATGCACTTGCACGTTCTCAATGTGACTGGGCCTAGTAAGATCGTTTTTGTGTTGTGTTGTTCTCCCCTGTTCCCCTTCCTTGCGTAGTCGCGCTCTGAAACACCTGTGTACGAGCACGATACAAATAAAATATCATATCATATCAGTGGGGGAGGGGGTTAGGGAAAGGAAGGTGGCGGTGAAAAAGCCTCAACTGACACACACTTCATGGGTCGGATGTCGAGAAGGTAGGTGGCAGTGTTGGAGTTGGCTTGGCCTGGGCGGTAGAAAGGGAGAGATAGAAGGAGAGGAGGGAGTGATCACTCCAGGAGGGAGGAGTGGTCAGAGGGATGGAGAGGGGGAGGTTAGAGGAGATCAAGATATCAAGAGTATGCCCTGCACAGTGAGTCGGGCCAGAGGGAGGATAGAAAGGGAGAGGAAATCACAACATCACGGAAGAGTACAGAGGAAGAACAAGGAGAGTCTAGATGGATATTGAGGTCACCAAGAAGGAGGAGTTGAGTGGTGGAGGCCAAAACGGAGGAGAAGAGGTCTGCCCATTCAGAGAGAAATTAGGTGATCTGACCAGGGGGCCGGGAGAGAGTAGCCATGGTAAGATAGTAGCTAGGAGAGAGAGAAAGCCTGCAGAAAAGGCATTTGAAAAGCTTGTGACAGAGCTGGCTGTGAACCATGTCTCGGTAAGACCAAGGACATCGAGGTCAATTTCTTCTAGGAGGTGACATATGTCAGATGAGTGTTTGACAGCAGAGCAAGAGTTGAGAGTGGCAAGATGAAGAAGGTTGCCAGCCTTAAAGCCCTTCTGGGGAGCTGGGGAGTGAGGGCGGTATAGATCAGAGGTACACCCTGTGGAGGTGAGGAAGGAGCCCAAGGTGAGGCAAGAGATGAGGGAGGAGAGTGCAAGGTAGCCAAGGGGGGAGAGTAGGGGACAGCAGGAGATGAAAGGAAATTGATGAGGCGAGGGAAATGCCTCTCAAAGAGGATGAGATTGGCCTGAGGGCCCTGGACCATGATGGTGTCATTTAGATAGACATTAAAGATGACCTTAGAGGAGTCGAAGTGGCCCATTGGGGCTTCCAAACGGGTGCCACCATTAATGGGAGAGGAGGAGAGAGGAGAGATCATGGAGATCATATGAATAGTCAATAGATCTGACGAAGGAACGACAAAGAGGATGTCAGTGAGGGTCGGTCTGGAGGAAGCGCTGCAATTAGGTATCTGCGATGGGGAGACCAGGGTTGGCGACCAAGATATCCTTTTTAAACTTCTTCCTATCAGACTTAGTGAGAAGGGAAGGATAGCTGATGGAGAAGCAGTTGGAGAAGATAGGGGAAATAGAAAGCGCCATGAGTGCGTAGAGAGGGCAGGAAAGAGAAGAACAGGGACAACAGTGTGGAACAGTCACTGGGCCAGCAGGTTACAGAGAAGCATGTCATTCTAGCAAAAATGGGAACAAGTCTACACCAGAACACTGCTAGTTCAACCCGATGCAAAATGCACAAGCACAGCTAAGTTTGAATTTCAAATACAATGCACAAGCACAGCTGACTTTGACCTGCAAATAGAATGCACAAGCACAGCTAAGTTTGACTTTCAAATAGAATGCACAAGCCCAGCTAAGTTTGAACAGTACAACTGGATTTGGATGCTAGTGGTGGGTGCAGTATCGCAATGCCTTTGAGAGCATTTACATGACAGAACAAGCAGAGAAGGAAAGTGAGGGCAAAGAGGGTGGTGGAGGTCAGAAAGGAGGAAACTAACCCATAGTACAAGAGGTGTAAATGTCAAGGAAGTCCAGGTTTCATTGCAGAGTGAGGTGGCAGCATCATGAGAGTTGGTGTTGTGGAGCTGATATGACCCCAAGTAGCGTTTTGGAAGCGGACAGGGAGCAGACAGGGGCCTTGGAGGTTGGCCTTTGAGCAGGGGGCTGACTGAAGCCTGCCAGTCCCCGATTGGCGAGTTTCAAGGCCCAGCTGGCCTATAGGGAGTGCAGGAGGCACAATCCAGGGTACTGCAAGTGGCCTCAACCTCCAGGAAAAGCAGACCGCCATTTTGGAATGCCACATGGATGGCACGCAATGTAGCAACACAACCCTTTAATTCTGCTAAAAAGATGCTGTGAGGTGCTGCAGCTGAAAAAGCTAATAAAACTAAAGTTGCACTGCATGGGGAAAAATTGCAGTGATGGAAAAAGCCATTTTCTATTGATTTTCGTTTTTCTTCCAAAATGAACATGCATTAAGTGACATGTTAAATTTATGTATAAGCAAGTGGAAGGATATATCCATGTTTTAGCTTTCCTTCTGATGTGTTAAATAGGATGTTGCTGTGAAAAAAAAATCTTCCATAGAGGAAGCATCTTGTCGAAAGCAAACTGACTTGGCCATTGTATTCTGTTGTTTCCCTGTCTGCTTTTGAAGTCAACATGTTTGGAGTGCAGTCAATATTAGTAGTCATTAACTGCATTCTGAACATTCTGACTGGTTGAGAGGAGGTCAATGATAATCTCCTTGTGCTAATATACATTACAGCAGAGGGCTTTTTTGCAGTATATACCATTTTTATTATTATTTTAAGGAAAAGCAGAAATAAAGAAACACAGACAGGAAAGGGAAAAAAGTGAGAGGTTACAATAAAATAAGCACTGAAAGTAAAACTGAAGGCAGGAGGTTTTATTACCATTGTCATGGTTTAGTAATTTCGATGTTGCTGTAACTCCTCACTTCCCCCTTTTTCTAGAATGTACAGCACGTCAATGGATCCATGAATGAGAATGGGCAGTGCCTCTGCACTGTGATATTACCAGATACCACCTTCCCTGCGGACCGAATGGAGTCCCTAGTGGACATTTCTTACAGCCTGAACATCAGTGTTCAGCAGGAAATCACCAAGGTGAGAAATGCTACTCTTTAGATTGTTTGACTTATGAAAGAACTCGGAATACATTAACTCCCCTTATAATACATGGCAGCCTGCACTCTCTGTATAAAGTCCTTTAAATAATGTTCTTATTCACACCTGGGGAAGGGCGCTCAGCCAATCAGGAGGCCAGAAACACTGGCGAGAACACACAGTGTACTGCCCGCGTTTCTCCAGCCACCTAAGGCCCTAACCCGGGTGCCACCATCTTGATTGTGGGGAGGCGACATTGAATGCACTTCCCCACCCCCATATTATAATGGGATTATAGATCCTGCGGATAGGGCTGTAACAGGTGTTATAATCCCTTACCGTTGTTGGTAGCTTCAGCTTCACATCAGGCCCATAGCTTGGGCATGAGCCCATAACACCTGTTATAGCACACATCCTCTGAGATGTAAAGCCTCATAACCTGCTCCATTTCAGCTAGCTATAAAAGTAGGACTTAAGTGCAGATTTTCAATATGGGGTGTCTTATGCCTGAACTGCTAGCCATCTAAGAAATATATCCATCTTCAGATCCACAGCTATCAGCAGACCTTAAACATCTACCTGCAGAAGATCACAAATCTCACCATCCGGGTGGAAGCGATGGAAGGAGCATCCTACACGGAGCTGGACTTTGAGCTGCTGAAACTGGAGATCAAGGAGATGGAGTCCCTCATCCTGGAACTGAAGTTATCCATGGATGGGACCAATGTCATTGTGGAGACACTCTACGAGGAGGTATGTTCATGGCCCCCATCTCCTCTTAGAATCTGTCATGGACAAACAGTGCAAGGTTTTGGGATAATATGCTGAGTTTTAAATGTAGCCACATCTGGTGATTTTAATATGTCACAGACTTATTGGGCAAATCAAAACAATGTTTGTTTCTACAAAAGACACAGTAGAGTCATAACAGTATTTTGTCACATTTTTCAAAATGTTTCTTTGTAGTCAGAAAAACCTTGCTGCCCTCTAACTTTTATTTTTGGGAAGCAGTCACTGGACAGATAAGATTGGAAGTAAATGTTATAGTTTAATTCACTTTACCAGAGTTTGCACACCACCAAAAATGGTATTCCCACAACAAAACATGAAGCACCAACTTTCTTTGGTACGCTTAGCATGATGCAAAATAAGTTATTAGAAGAATTTTTTTATTTATTTATTTATTTATTTATTTTCGATTTATTTTGTTCAGAAAAGAAAATCTGAAAAACTTATCGAACAGTTTGACGCTTCCTCTTTATCTTTGTTTCCTTCTGTCGTTCTTTCTTTGTCTCTATTTCTCGCCTTGGATATAAGGACCCTGGCTATGTGGCCCTGTTCAACGTGTACGTGCACAAAGTTGTTAGGTATTGTTTGTTGGTTGTTTATTTGTTTATCCTTGGGACCGAAGTCTCCCTATCATCTGTGCCCGAATCTTCTACTACACTTGGAGTAACTGTTGCAGGGCTTTCTCTTAGCTGCTTAAAAGTTGCCTCAATTAAGTTCGCCATGGCCATCGACCACCTTGTAGATTCTCCCGAAATCAGTCTATTCCATATCTCTATTTCTTCAAATATCCATGGATTTTCTGCCAAAGGAAGTAGGTACGTATTTCTGTTCTGTTTGTTATTTTCACAGGTGAGTAACAGGTGCTTTAAGGTTTCTTTTGTATCTGGTTTGTTACATAATCAACAGTTTGCCTCCTCTGATTTCGATCTAATCGAAAGTATTTCTTTGGTAGGTAGCAGGTTTAATCTTGCTTTTATGAGCAGGTTTCGTTTCCTTTTATCTGGAAATGTTTTGCAGTATTTGATTGGCGATTTTACTTTATTGAAAGTTGGGGGGAGGTGGGTGAGAAGTTTGTTTTTTGTTGCGAGATCTAGCGTTCTGATCCAGTCCATCATGACTACTTTTTTCTTTATTCTGTCAGGGTTTTCTTTCAGTTCTTTCACTGAGCACGCAATTTCTAGTAATTTTGCTCTTGTTTTTTCCTTCCATACTTCCAAGGCTGCACATTTGGCTAAATCCATCTCCTCTTTGATCATGGCGATGGCTGGGGAGCGCTCCTCCAGGATAATTTTCCTGAAAAAGTTCATTGCTGCTTCATCCACCATGGATTCGAGTGGTACAAGGCCCAGCTCCCTTCTTATCGCTGCCATTGAGGTAGAATTTGGGACTCCCAAAACTGATTTCCATATTAGGCCTTCCAGTTTTGTCCAGATGTTTGTTGGCATTGAGAGTGATACTTCCATTCCATAAGTCAGGGCGGGGATCACTTTTCCTTTATAGAAGTTAATTGCAGGTGTCAGGGAGAATTTCCCAAACTTCTTATTGACCAGTCGGGTCTGTGATGCTAGCCGCTTTGCTTTATCCCATAGAGTCCGCTGCATTGTTTGAGCTGTTTTGGTGCTGTCCAGGTCGACTCCCAAGTATTTGATCGATTTCACTGTTTCTAGCTTTTCTTTTTCCAAGTAGAGTATTCGTTGTTTGTTTTTCGAACTCTGTGTTTTTTCGAGAACCAACACTTTTGTTTTGTTCTTATTAATGATCAGGCGGTTTTGGTTGATGTACTTCGCCAGGTTGTCTAGTTTCCGCTGGAGACCTATTTTTGTTTGGTCTATCAAGATAATGTCGTCGGTGTGTAGTAATCTTGGTACCGTGGTGTTGCCAATTTTTGGTGGGAAACACCTGATTTCTTTTTCGGCGTGTTGGAAATCGCTCAGAAATGAAATGAAGAGGGTTGGAGCTTGGGGGCAACCCTGTTTAACCCCGCGTGTTATCTTGATTTCTTCTGACAGAATTCCTTCCTGACTGAGTTTGATTCTGACGGTGTTATCTGTGTGCAACGCTTTTATAGGTTCCAGGACTGAGGGTGGACAATTCCAGCTCTGGAGTTTTGCCCACAGAAGGTTTCTATCTATTTTGTTGAAAGACTTAGATAGGTCGATAAAAGCTAAGTAGATCTTTGGGGCCCCTTCTTTTATCTTGGCCGTTAGGATGTTGATAATCATGATGTTTATTCCAGTGGATCCGTTTTTTTGAAAGCCCACTTGTAGATTGTCTTTGAAATTGGCGTTTTTTTCCCAGACCCTGAAGCTGTCTAGCAGGAGAGATGCATATATTTTGCTGATGACATCTAAAAGGGCGATTGGTCTATAGTTTGCCGGGTCTTCGCGGGCGCCCTTTTTGTAGATCGGGACTATAACCGCTTTGAGCCACGATTCTGGGATTTTCTTAGTATGTTCACACTCTTCAAAAATTTCGCTTATTACCTCTGACCATTGTGTGGGAAATTGTTTTAGCATTACATTGCTGAGCCCGTCCGGTCCCGGGGCTCTGGAGGCCTTTAGCTTCATGATCTTTGCTTTTATATCTTCCTGACTTGTTACATTTATCCAGTTTATGCAGATGTTTTCTGGTATGAGCGATGTTGGATTTTCAGCCTCTTCGAATTCTGATGAGATATGGGTTATCCATTTCTCCTCCGATACTGCATTACAAAGAGGTGCAGATTTCGCAATGGTCGATTTGTTAAGAAGGGACCAAAATGCTCTTGAGTTTTTTAACTCCCAAATTTTCATCATCGCCTCTGCATCTATCTGGTATTGAAGTGCCTTATGTTGTTTTAGCCAGTTTGCATATTTATTCATCTCTTTATGCCAAAGGTGCCAGTCTGTCTCGGCATTTGATTTTTTGGCTCTTCTCCTTAGAGTACGGCTCAGTTTTCTTTGGTTCACCAGTTCAATGTTGAAAGCGTGTTGGTGGTTGAAGACCTGATTGGATTTTCCCCTTTGTTTTCTGTAGAGTACTAGGAAAGGTGTATAGTCCGGTCTTTCTTTTATATCTTCCTTTTTGTTTGACTTAAGTTTGTTTCCCCATGCAAGCCTAAATTTCTTTATGTCCTTTTCTGTGAGCTTTAGTCTGATGCTCTGGTTATTGGCTTCTATTTCTAGAGGGTATCTTAGTTTTGTTGTTTTCGTACCTTTCCACGAGCAGGTGACCAAGTTGTGATCACTGTTGTTAGTTTTTTCAACTCTGAAACTCATCATCGAGTCAATCATGCCTGCTGACATGCATATATGGTCTATTGAAGCTTTTGACTCTCCACTTTCCCAAGTCGGAATATTGATTTGGTTTGGGAATAGCGTTGCGATGTTTTGGATGTCTCTTCCAGAAATCAGTTCGTTCCACGCTTTCCCTCGGTTTTGAGAGTGGTCTGAACGTTTCGGGGTTGTGCTGTTTGACTCGCTGCAATTCGCGTTTAGGTCACCGGATATGATGATATTGATGTCCTTGAATGCTTCATATAACTGATCTATCGTGCTCCCCATATTTAGACAAAAGGTTTCGGTTGACATCCGCTGGGGATTCCAATAGCAATTAATAATGGCGAGGTTTTTTTTGCACTTTCCTCTTCGTTTGTTGTTTTGGGCGGGCCAAGTGGTCAGCGATACCAGCATCTCGTATGCTTCCTTCCATTTCTTTGGCTCATCCATGCCCCGGCCTGTTTTGACCGCTGTCAAAAGGCCCGCTGAGGGTCTTCCCAGAAGGCCTTTGACCGCCGGAGAAATCTGAACCGTGTAACCATCGAGTGTTGGTTTGACTGAAAGCCAGGTTTCTTGTAGGCATAATATGTCATAACGACCCAGGTTTACGTTGCTTGTCTGAGTAAGATGGTTATGTCCTCGGGTGTTCCATGACCCCAGGCTGTAAATCTCATTTACGGGCCGACCCTCTTTTCCTACTGGGCTCTGGCTGTTTTGGAGGACTGGCCCTTGTCGTTGCTATTTGGTATTGTTTGCGTTTATCGTTGAGCGTAACCAGTTCCATGGACCTTGTAGTTTGCGCACTGGCGGCGTTGCTTCTCTCTGTTTCCTTACTTCTGGGTGTTCTGCCGCGTCTTTATTCCCTTGTGGGCGTAGGTCCTGATGATTCTGGCTATTTTCTTTTATATGATTTTTCTTGTTTGGATTTTGTTTTTGTCTGTTAAATAGTGTCTGCTGATTTCCTTCATTTTTCGTTTTCTGGTTATTTAGATCTGTTAGCAGAAAGCCCATCTCTTTCAGTTCTTGATAGGCTTTTAATCCTATTTTTCCCTGCTATCTGCTTCAATGTGTATGTATGCTTTAGGTCTGTCTTGCCTGTGGTAGGGTTCGACTAATTTGATGTCTTCCGTCGTCAGATGTCTCAACTCCTTTGCACTGTTCATTATCTGAAGTATCTTTGGACGGTTTAACGGTGCTCTCTCCTTCGCTGCGTTGCATCGTTCCAGCTTGAATAGGCCATACCATTTGGTTTTTGCCAGGACTTCGTCGGCTTGATTTACCGATTTCTTTTTTGTTATGTCTTTCTCTGCTTTTCCCTCTCTGGCCCCTTGGCCAGGTGCTTGGTATCGCTCCTTCACCATTTTGTAAGGCTTATTCCCGTCAGTGTCTTCTGTGTGGTTCTGTGGGTCAGGAGTCTGTATTTTCGTTGATGTATTTTCCAAACTTGTTTTCTCTCCTTGTCTTGGGTCATTGCCTTCAGTTTCTTCTTTTTTTTCCACGGTTGCCACTTCTATTAGTTTAAAAACCATTTTCTCCATTTCTTCAAAGGCTGTACCGTCAAGTTTTTCCACTGCTTCGCTTTTGACATGTAAATATGCTTTAGCTAACTTTTTTCTGTGATAGGGTTCCACCCGCTTTATGTCCTCTGTTACCATGTTCCTCAGAGATTTCGTTTTCTTCATCAAGTACATTACCGTCGAACGGTTTAGGATCAGATGATTTTTTCCCTCTTCTTTTTGCTCCAGTTTGAAAAGGCGTGTTTTGTTCTTATTATGTTGAATCTGAGAGGTCGCCTTACTTCTCCATTTCGTCCTTGGTTTTTCTTGGGAACTCCCTGGGACTGGTCTTGGCTCTCTAGGCAATGTCGCTTCTAACTGTTCTTTCGTTTTTGCTCCATTTGATTTAACTTGTTCAGTCACTTGTGTTATTTTGTAACGGCTTGCTCTATTTGGTGATGATTTTCCCGTGTTTAGGGGGGAATTGTCCTCTTCTGAGCTAATTGAGATGTTCGCATGTTGAGACATGTTCATTAGGACGTTATCTAGCAGGAGGTCTTCTATTGTTCGTGGTGAGCTTATGGTAATCTGGTCCGGTTTCTGTATTTCTTTCTGCTGTACTGTTTGTTCTATGCTAGTGTGCCTAAGATGAACGACTTCCTCTCTGACTCTGCCTGACACCATGCTCGAGCCAGGGCAAGTGCTTACTTGTAGTTGTTTTGTCCCCTGGATTATAAGCGCTGACGGCCTTTTTTCTTCCCTTTTTTCTCCCGCCGGCTGTGATCTTGTTGCATCTTCTCCCGACCTCCTCTGGTCGACTAAGCGTCCTTCTAGGTTGATGATCTTTTTTTCCAGCTCTTCGATTTTCTTAGTCCTAAAATGTTTTGCACCTTTTTCCTGGTCTTCGATTGCCGTTATGTAACTCTCCACGTGTGTGATCTTTGCGATTGTATTCACCAGAACCGCTGTGTTGTCTCTGATGTCTTCTTTCATTGCCTCGTAAAGCTTGAAGAAAAGAGCTAGAACCACTGACATTGCTGACATGATTGCGATCATATCAGGTTTGTCATTTGTGGTAGCTTTTTGCAAACCTACTGCGATGTCGGTGAGGCGGCGGTTTTTTTGGCGTAAAGGGAGTGTTCTCCGTCCTTTTTTGTAGGATCTCATGGTCATGGTTTCCCCGATCAATGGATCTGTTTTGGTCTTGTTCGACTCTGTTTTGTTTCTTTGTCGGCTTTTGTTTTTCACCTGCCCGGCTCTGTTGTAAGGACTCTGTTTCCCTAGTTGTTTCTGAGGAGTTTATTGGAGATGTTGTTGGTAGATGCGGTGAGGTCCATGCATGTCGTTGTTCTATTGGGCCTGTTTGCCCGTTTGTTGATTGCTCGGTTGTAGGGCTCTTCGGTGTCGTGGTCCTGTTTCCTGCTTGCGCTGACCCCGTTAGTTTGTCTTGCCCCGGCGTATTTTGAGTTAGTAGGCTTGGCGGTTTATCATTGTTCGTGGTTTCGCCCTCGCTTCCACTTAGAGTCGAGGGTACACTAGTTTGTAGGTGGTTGTATGTCCAAATTGATTCTGTGTGTTTCTGTTCGGAGCTCATTGTTTGTTCAAGAGTTAGTTCCAACATTTCGGCGTCAGAGACTTCTAATTCAGCAGTTAACTTTCTTTTGTATTGTTTAGTGAAGAAAGACTGCAGTGGACGTGAGAAGAGCGGATTTGGTAAGTTTTCCTTTATTTTTCTACTTCTTTTAATGATCTTTACGATTTCGTGCTCATTTGGGGGGAGTTTCTTTTCCTCCCCCACGGTCTCTGGACCCTTTTTGGCTTCTTTCCTTGTTGGTATGGTTCTTTTTCTCGGCTGTTTTTTGTTTAGTTTTCTGCGCTTTGTTTGTGTGGTTTTTCGAGCTGCTACTTGGAGTTTTTCCCCAGAGTTTCTTGCCGGAACTGGTTCGTTTTTCTCCTGATCCTCTGTGGCAATTTCTTCCGCCTTGCTTTGCGAGACTGCGCAGTTGTTTGTTGGTTTTGATGTCTGCGTTTTTGCCGTTTTCGAGGGGGTCGTCTTTGTGTTGAGCGCTTGGTTTTCCAGTGTTATAGGTATCCTGGGGTCGCCTATGTCCAGGCCATGACATTGTGCTATTATTAAATGTCCCCTTCTGGACTGGTCTGTGCCCGTTGGTCTCGGCGCTGAGTCGTTTCTTTTTTCGTTTAGCTTCTCCGTGATCCTTAAATCTTTGGGACTCTGCGGACTTGGCTTTTTACTGGGTTTTACTCCGCTTTCTTGTATGATGATTATCCCGGGCGTTACCTCTTGAGAGTCCTGTTCGACACCGGCTTCTGTGATGGTTTTAGCCGGCACCGGACTTTCCCGGTCCATGGCTGGGAGGTCGCCCGCCCCACCTGCGACGCTCAGGCTAGCCTCGAGCGTGGGCCGCCCTCGACCGCTCCCCCGCTCGGGGCACTCACCTCTAGGGCGGTACACCGATCTCTGCTGGCTACGGGCGGGCAGCCTCGAATCTCTGCAAATATGTCGTCGGCGTCGGACTCGGCGGGCCTCGCCTCTCTGGCTCCGTATCCCCTAGGCGTCTGAGGCAGGGTCCGGGAGCTGGTAGGTGCTTGCTCCCTCTCACCGGGTAAATTTGCAGGGTCCGGGGGGAGAGTGTTGCCCATCTGGGCTGCACTGGTTTCGACAAGGTTTACTTTGTTTGGACCTGTCTCGCCCCCTTGCTTGCGGGGTGGGATTACCCCCAGCTTCAGACTGCTTTGCTGCGTTTTGTCATTCACAACCAAGTTCGTCTCCTGCACTTTCTCCTCCGTACGTAGGTGTTCAGGCTCGACGAGCAGCTCCTCCTCGATGGTTATTCTAGTTACTTTGTTACCTCTTACGGTGTTCGTGGGAGGCATGTTCGAAGCTCTGCCTGATTTCTTCCCCGGCCGGACCTCAGGTTCCATGTTGGTCCTGCTCCGGGTCTGCAGCAGACTGCTGCAGACTGCTCCACTAACTCGGCTCCCGAACTCCGCTCCCCGCTCCGCAGGTTTGTTCGGGTTAATAAAGATCTGCTTCCACAAAAGGACGTCGAAAGGCAGTGACTGCTGCAGACTGCTCCACTAACTCGGCTCCCGAACTCTGCTCCCCGAAGAATGGTGTTCACACAGAGTATTCAAACAGCAGCAAGGATACTTCAACTATATGTCACTCAAATATTATAGGAAGAAAAAGAAACAATAATATCGAGAAGAAATTAAAATGGCCCAATTTCTACATTAAGGATTTAAGAAGGTCTTATTATAAAAGTTCATTCTGAGGGCCTGTTTAAGTCTATGGTATTGGACAAGTGTTTAAAATATTGAAGCATGGATGAAGATCCTTAGTGGGTCAAGGCATTGCATTCAGCTGAGTCATAACGTGATCTCACAGGTGTGTGTAGAGGTTGAAGATGCTGTGAAAAGATACCGGCACACCGATAGGGTACTTTAGATGTGGACATAAAATGGGTGTTATGCAGGAAAACACGATGAGGAAAAGAAAATGTTTATTCCACATCTTGGCAATTTTAGAACCAATTCACTGCATGGAAAGGGAAACAGGGCACGGATCTAGTCAGTTGTCCTGCTCCGTGCAGGCAATCCGCCTGAGTCTCTGCCCACATCACAATTTGGATGCAGGCAGGGAGACATGTATAACTGCTGACCCTGGCCGGGCTTTTGTATTTATAAAGAGCAGGCAGAACCCATTGGGATCTGCAGAAATGGCAGCTGCCATGTTTTTTCATAGCCTCCACCATTACTGATCACTGCTGTTTCCATGTACAAAACTGCTCCATGAGGATATTTTTGATTATTCCAAGTATGTTATGACCGAGAGTCGAGATTCTGTTAATGAAGCATAGTGGTGAGCATTGAGCATCTCACTTTTTTCTTCATGCCAAAAAGCAGTAAGAACATGAAAAATATAAAACTAGGACTCTCACAGACCCCTTCTGGTCAGTGACTCAATTCATCCACTAATCCGAAATCAAGAATTTCAGACCACTTAAATAAGCTCCACCTTCTTCTACACATCCTCATTTCGACTGCCAGCAGCTGAGAAGCCCTCCTCCATCTTTAGTAGGATTATCAAAATAGGCAAAGTATACACTATCCATCATGCCCATGCTGAAAATCCAGCAAAAACCATCAATGTATCAAAACAATTGTCTGAGGAAGTTTGCGGCTTATGAAAAAAATAAAAGAGAAGTTGAGAAGGGAGGCAATACCTCTGCCTCAGTTATTCAGTGAAAGAATCTCGACTCCCTGTCATAAAATATCCTACTAAGAAGAATCAAAATTCGATGTCATTGCACAGTAGCTTCGTATTATGCACTTTCACATCATAGAAATCACTGAAATCATAGCATGTAAAAGTGGTTCACAGTAAAACGTGTGAAAGACCTGATCATTTGACCATTGAACTGCCTTGAGGATGTCTTGAAGCCGGGCCTCTGGCCAAAAGGCTTTGGTTGCCATGTACCCCTCAGAAGAGTGAGAGCCAAAGAGGAAATGTTTGAACCCCATTCTGAACCACCTTGCGAAAGTGCGAAAAGCAACTGTGAGATGCATTTAAGGAGGGTAATCTAAAGCTGGTCCACCAACCTCTTCATGGTGGCTGTTTGGTATTTGTGCTCCCCGTGGCATTCTACCACACATAACTGGCCAATCACTGAAAGCAGAAAAAAGAATGCAAGAATATCCTGACTTTGTGCATCAAGAAATCCTTAATGTCCAAATGTTGCTAAAGACCTACCTGGCCATTCCAATGCCATGATATCTGTCACTGTGAAAGGAGACTAGACGCATCGCCAGATTAGCTGAGAGCTCCTGAAGTGGACAATAGGAGTTATCTGGCTATTGCCTAAGTAATGATAACACCATATTAACAGCCCAAAGATCTGAATAGTCTGTATTCGAAGGTTTGGAGAGGCACAGCCCCTTAAAACCTCTGCAAGCAAAATGATGAAACGCCTCAGGCCGGGCTAGCCACCATACAATACAGAGAGGAAATGGTTGATTGATACAAATTGACTGAACTACTTGAATATATATGATGATGAAAATGGTGATACCAGAAAATGTACTACCTACACCACATTTTTTGTAAAGGGATCTACAGACCTCCGAGAGCACCTACGTACCCGGAACATCCATGAGCACACACATGACTTAATGGTCTTTGGTGCCCCGGTTTGCCTAGTGAGGCCTGAAGCCTTCCCTGAAAATCATCTTCTTGGCCATTTATTCTTGAAATTCTCCAGGCTAAAATGGGACGATAACTTTCCTGTACGAGTGGATGTGGATTGGCCCTGCTGTTCAGAAGAAGGTTCCTGACAGACGGCAGATGGAAACATAGGGCATTTTACAATACCACAGGGAACAATGCCTGAGACTTCCACCCGTATCTCCTGCCCTCTCCACCCCCTACACACAGCAAAGGCCCGAGTGCCTGCTGATCTGGTTTCAACAAGAGAACTACAAGCGGATGAGCTCCCTCCATTATCCTGCCTGCGGTAAGTATGGGGTCTATGCTGCAAGAGTATGCTGGACAGGATTCTGAGTTACAATGACCTCCTGGGAAACACAGCCTGCACTGACCCAATGATTTCAAAGGACAGTTTCTGTATATAACAGTTATGAGTGAAACATGTTCACCAAACATTTATAAATCAGCTATGCGTGTTGAACGCATAGAGGCTCAATTTGAGATGGGCGTAACGCAAGTGATAGAGGTAAAATCTTTTACGTCTCTCATTTGCGGTGTGACCCATTTTCATTCATTTGCATGGTGGAGAGGGGGGGGGGCTAACCGGAGTTTGCGTTTCCACCACTCCCTTCCTCTCCATCATACAAATACTCCAGCATTTGCGCCAGCATGCATTTTCATGCCGGCGCAAATGCTAGCAATCCCTATGGAGTCTGCCTGCTCCTCAATAGGGATCTATTGTAAACGTGGATCCATTGTAAATGTTTTATGCCATGAGCACATGGTAGGCAGCGTTTACTCTATTTGCAGGGCAGAGTGCAAACGGGTAGGGCAAAAGGCGGCATATACAATCGTATGCTGCCTTTTGCCCCCCGCCCCTTTTGCACTCCGCCATGCAAATGACGAAAATGAGTCCCTATAGGGATTGGTCACCTTATTATGTCCTTTTGGGCTTAAATTGGTGAATCAATGTCTGTATGTCTACAGTCGTTATCATTATGCTTCTTATGTCACTATGCTCCTTATGCCTTTGAATCCCGTATCAATAATGTACTTATTGCAGAACGCTCTCGCGCTCACTCAGTCCGTCTTTAGATGCTGTCCTCTTTTATATGGCACCGACTCTTATTGAATAGTTTGTGTACTTTCGTGTGGCGCTCCCTGTAAGGAAGGACATTGTGTGATGGAAGTTCTTTGTGCAAACTGGCCAAAGGGACATAATAAGTTGAAATATCCATGTTAAGCCTTTGAAGTGGACGATGTCATATAGAGAAACAGTGACCATACGTTTGGAAGTTACTCTGTACTAGGATAGTATAGAACAGCATACCGCAGCACGAGCCTCATCTTCTGTGCTTGCAAAACATTAGCTTAGAAATTATACAAGCGTGGAAGGAAAGTGTGGAAGGAACTTTTTGGTTGATATCACTTGGTGACCTCTGCGGCCTGTTCAGTTGCAAGGTTAAACTGTCGCATTGGTGTGTCAGAGAACAGAGACTTTGAGTTCCTCTACTCCGTTTGTTGGACTCGAAAAAAGTGCTTTGAGCACACCCTATTACTGTGCCAGAAAGAATAAAGCTGGATCCATAAAAGTTTGGTGATAGGTGAGTTTAATTTGGTGGCCCTTTAAAATGACACGTGTTTCGGCAAGGTGCCTTTCTCTAATCGGGGCATATCTTGGTGCGACAAAACATAAGTGAAAATAATAGGTGCACATTCAATTTAGCATGACATATATACAGCGTTATCATTAAAGGAATGTACAAAAAAATAACAAAATTAAAAAATTAGCCAGCCAATAAAAGAAAACAGAAATCAATATATCAACCATATACATTACAATTTTCGCATATAAAGTAAAAAGAAAAAAGACAGAGAAAAAGGGTGGAGGATGCAGGAAGGATAATTAGGTAGAGAAAATAGAATTGCACATGAAATAAGAGTTAGTAAATTGCAATACTTGACACCAATATTGAGCAGGTTGCACAGTGAGGTAAAAGTATTATTTCTAACCCATTGATGTTTCTCTTGACCATTAGAAAAGTTTTAGTGTAGACAATTACTGGGATAAATCCCAACTGAAAGAGTGGAAGGGAAGGGGAGTGGGTAGAGTAAGGAGACAAAAAACAGGAGTTTTCAGTCATTGGATATTCTTAGTAACCCGATTCTGCTAGTATCTAGAGTTACGGCGTAATATATCTGGCCTTATTTTTGTCATAAGGCTGTTATAATGGTGACCGCGAGCCGGATTGGCCCTGTGTCACCTGAAGGTGCTAAGTAAGTGAGGGTGCGGGCGCTGCCCGTAACCATCTATTTGTAAAAAGTAAAGGTCAGTGTCCTTGCTGTGGAAGGTGCACAAATAGTATGCATGCTCAATTAGTGTCATGGACCGCCGTCTGCGTCCCTTCTGGACTTTGTGGTCCCTGACACATAGGGGATTGAACTCAGTAATCCTTCCAACATGGCCGCTTGATGCGGAACGCTGCTTGCCAGTCTCTGCGTTACACGCTCTACGTTCTACAAAACAGACACGCCCCTGCGGCTCTTCGCGTCTCAACGCTACTGCTCACCATAGCTGGGCGTGTGCCACCGGAGTTCGCTTGGGGCTATTTTTCTGATCTCTCTATTCCCGGTACCTTGATTCTTCCTCCTTTTCTTTCATCCCTCAAACTTACCGAACTTCCTAGATTTTTGCCCGCGCTCGAGCCACGGTTTCCGTGCCTCCACGCGCGGACATTGATCCTTCCTGGTTCCGTCCTGGACAGTCTGAACGAAGCACGCTGGAATCCGAAGACCCGCGCACGGGCTTATATAAATTCCGGACCATGCAGAGGAAGTCACAAAAGAAGGTCGCAAGCAAACAGGAAAGACAGGTGAGAAGGGGAGAGACTTGTGACAGATTGAGATGCCTACAAATCGATACGGATACAGGGATGGAAGCCGCGGTTCAAGACCTCATGCGAGGCATGCAGGAACTCACCACAGAAGTTCAAAACCTTAAGTCTGAGAACGCTGCCTTAAAGCAGCTGGTATTGTCTCGTGATTCTGCTACCAAGGAAAGAGTGTTATTGGGAGGAGTGGTGGACAAATATGATGGCTCTCCAAAGACCCTTCGTGCCTTCCTTGATTCATGCTTGGTGCATTTCACCTTCAAGCCCTACTACTTTTCCACCCCCAGAGCAAAGGTGGTGTTTATGATATCACACCTCACTGGTAACGCACTAACCTGGGCAACTCCCCAAGTCAATTTGGGTGACGCCCTCCTGGATGATTACAATGGATTTGTGGAAGCCCTAAAGGCCATGTTTGATCATCCTGAGCAGGTTTACAGCACTCAGGAACGTCTACTTGATTTTCAACAAGGATCCCAGGATATTCTCACCTATGTCACCCGGTTCAAACAACTTGTGAAGGAAGCTGATTGGTCCCAAGAGGCTAGCTTCACTCTCTTTCGCAGAGGCCTGAATGAAGAAATAAAGGACGAGCTAGCTAGGGTAGCTCGCCCTAATTCCTTCCAGGCCCTCTTGGACCTTTCCTTGCAAATTGATTTTCGAATCCAGGAAAGAAAGGCGGAGAAAAAGAAGTCAAAATCATCATTCCAAAAGGCTGTCATAGACCACCCTTTCTAGCCCAGAACCCACAGTTTCTCTGACCTCAGATCCAGAACCCATGCAACTGGGGGCATTCTGTGGACCCATTACCCCACAAGAAAGGATGCGCCGTATCCACACTGGTCTCTGCATGTACTGCGCCTCCGATAAACATCTTGTCAGAGAGTGCCCTATTGCTCCTCCACATCGTTCGGGAAACACCAGCTCCCGATCCTAGATGGGGCACAGTTTCGGGAGAATGATGTCTGCTCCACATCAATTCCATCCTTGAACTCTCCTGGACCAAATAAGCTCGTGATTCTTCAGGCCTTTCTATCGCCTTCCAAGAAATAAACTTATCCCATTCTGGCATTAGTGGATTGCGGAGCCTTGGGTATATTCATAGATCATGATTGGGTCACTACTCACAACATTCCACATGAAACACAAGAGACGATGCAACCAGTAGAGGCAATTGATGGAAGACCCCTATCTTCAGGACCCATAACCCTTCAAACCAAAGAGATCCTACTCTCTATAAATCACCATCAAGAGAGGGTCAAATTTGACATCATAAGATCTGCCCACTATCCAATGGTTCTAGGCCTGCCCTGGCTACAGTAGCATAACCCCTACATCAATTGGGCAGCAGGCTCCTTGTTTCTTGGTTCTGAACACTGTATGTCCCACTGCTTATTCCTGGACTCCTTACCAAAGTCCTCTGAAAACTCGCAAGAAATCCAGCAAAGTCCAGTCACTGTCTCTAACATCATCCGAATTCCCAGGGCCTATCAGGCTTACACAGAGGTATTTTCGACTGCCATAGTTCAAGCTCTTCCTCCTCACAGACCTGAGGTTGTGCCATCGATGCTGAACCTTCAGCAGTGATCCCTTTTGGGAGAATGTTTATTTTATCAGAACCTGAAAAGAGGGCCCTCTGGGAATACCTGGATACTAACTTGGAAAATGGCACTATACAACCATCCAAGTCCCCGGCGGGCGCTTCGTTATTTTTTGTTCCCAGGAAAGATACCAAGTAGCTTAGACCATGTCTAGACTACCGTGGCCATAACCAGTGTACTCTCAAGGACCGCTACCCATTGCCTCTCATCTCGGATATCCTGGAAGCAGTAAGAGGTGCAGTAGTATTCACAAAATTAGATCCCAGGGGTGCCTACCATCTAATTCGTATAAAGGAAGGTGACGAATGGAAAACAGCCTTTAGAATACCCTTTGGCCATTTTGAATACCTGGTTATCAGACCATCCACCTTATGGCGATTTTGCGATTTGCAAAAAAATCGCAAAATTTGCCATTTCCCGCAATTGCCGCTATAAATCATTAAATGAGCGCGAAAAAGACATGTTAGCTTAGTGTGTCTTTTTTCGCACTCATTTAATGATTTAGAGCGAACACAGCTGACTGCTGATTGCAGCAGCTTGAGGGTTAACACCTCCGGCTCTGCGTTGCAGGCCCAGGATTGGGGGAGGGTCACGCAGGCCTGGGAGCTGCACAGCATTTGGCTGTGACCCCAGGCACCTCCAAGGCTCTTTGAGTGCCCGCCCTGCCGAGCTGACAGAGTTGGTGAAGCGTAGCCAGGTAAGCACTGGCCTGTCCGCTCATCTGCCCCCAAGCACCCAAAGAGGCCACTGGACTGTTTTCATTACTGGCGCTCGACAGGAAAGTAAATTACTTTCCTGTCGAGTGCCGGAAAAGAAAGCATAAACTTAATGCTTTCTGCCGCTCGTCTACAATTGGTATCATGCAGCCCAGCCTCAGGGCTGGGCTGCATGATACAAACGCTAGTAGCTGTATTTGTTTCAAATTGCTTTACAATTATTGTAAAGCAGTTTGAAACAAATACAGCTACGAGAGTCTTCAATTGGTATCATGCAGCCCAGCCTTCATTCAAGGCTGGGCTGCATGATACAAACGCTCGTAGCTGTATTCGTTTCAAATTGCTTTACAATTATTGTAAAGCAGTTTGAAACGAATACAGCTACGAGAGTCTTCAATTGGTATCATGGGCTGCATGATACCAATTGTAAAGCAATTTGAAAACGAATACAGCTATGAGCGTTTGTATCATGCAGCCCAGCCTTGAATCAAGGCTGGGCTGCATGATTTCAATTGAAGACTCTCGTAGCTGTATTCGTTTCAAATTGCTTTACAATAATTGTAAAGCAATTTGAAACGAATACAGCTACGAGTGTTTGTATCATGCAGCCCAGCCTTCCATCAAGGCTGGGCTGTATGACACCAATTACGCACAAAATTGGGTTTTTAAATTTATGAAAGGCAAATGCCATTCGTCCTGTGCAATTTTGGTGGTTATGCAAAGCCAATTTAATGATATATGCTTATTTCACCTTGATATGCTAGTTTCTGATGACATCACATGCCATTGCATTTGTTGATGAGTCCCCCCACTTTAATTTGTAGGACTTGACCCCTGGTAGTGTTGTGATGTCATTTCTGTTCGTGGGTGTGTTAAGTCACCATGTGTGGGTGGCATAACCAAGGAATGATGACCACCCAAGAGAGTTCATTGTTTGGCTAGGTATTATGGGCTTGCAGTTACTGCCACTGCATTGCCCCTGTGTCTTGGGCCTCACAGATTCCTTCCATGGAGAAGTGTAGAGTTGTTCCCCCTCTCTCCTGGGGTCATAGGACAAGCGAAAAGCAAACCTATGGGCTTCAACCAGGGTTACACTTTTGAATTCAAGCCTATCTGTTTATTTGCTTTCCACTTGTCTGCTGGAAGTAGAGGCGCAGCACCATTTCCATGGAGCTGATCAGGCAATATCCCCCTTCCCCCACCACAATCCAAAATGTTAGGCTGTGGTGACTCGACCTGGCTGTCCTACAGAGCATGGCCAGACAGAACACAACATTTTGTTCCTCACTAACAAAAGCCTTGCAATTACTTGGTTTTAGGCTAAAAAAGATGTTAAATGATATATTTTTCAACATTAGAAAATCCCGCAAAAAACGCAGTTGTGTGCCGCAATTTTTTTCTTTTTTGTGCCGCAAAATTTTCCATTTTATGCCGCAATTTTCTGGAGGGTCTGGGTTATGCCCTTCAGACTTGCTAATGCCCCAGCAGTCTTCCAACGTTTTATGGACCGGGTGTTTTTTGACATGCTGTTCCTCTTCGTCATTGTATATCTGGAGACTTACTGATATACTCCAAGGACCATCTGAAACATGAAGAACATGTAAAGGCAGTTTTACAACATCTACGTGAACATAAGCTACTGGCCAAACCCAAGAAGTGTCTTTTCCATGTATCAACTGTTCACTATTTCTGATTCGTTCTTAGCCCAAAGGGCTTGGAATGGACTCCTAAAAGGTAGATTCCTTTCTATCCTGGCCCGTTCCAACTACTGTAAAACAAATTCAATCCTTCCTGGGGCTTGCTAACTTCTATCGGAAATGTATACCAACCTTTTCAGAGATTGTACATCCTATTGTTACATTACTAAAGAAGGATACCCCCTTTCAGTGGACCTCAGCCCAAGATACGGCCTTTCAACGGTTGAAGTCGGAGTTGACACAAGCTCCCATCCTAGCTCAACCCGACATTGATTACCCTTTTCTTGTGGAAACTGATGCCTCCAACTACGTCATCGGGGCAGTCCTAAAACAGGAACTTGATGATAAGTTAGAACACCCCATCACCTATCTTTCTCGCACCTTGACTCCCAGTGTAACTTATTATTCCGTCCTGGAAAAGGAACTGCTAGCCATCCGCCAAGCCTTCACTGATTGGCGTCATCTTCTCCTGGGAGCCAAACACCCGGAACAGGTCCGCACAGACCATCGGAATCTTCAAGTCCTGCAATCCCTAGAATGTAGAAACAGTCGTCAATCCCGTTGGGCCTTCTTTTTTGCTCAATATCAGTTTCAAATCCATCATGTCCCTGGAACACACAACATAATAGCCGATGCCTTGTCCAGCCGTCCTGATTACGAAACCATTGAAGATCAGACTTTTCCGAAGATGTTTCCCCGCACAATATTTGTTGCCCAAGCAATCACCCTCCTGGAGGATATTCGAATTCAAACTCAGTCCTCTGAAACTTGGAAGGAGTTTAAGAGAAGCAATCGATGGAAACTCAAGACAAAGGACGGATATCTGTTCAAGGACAATCGCTTGGTCATCCCCACTCCGGGACTGCGGCAAAATATCACAAGCCTATGGGCCTCATTACGCGGTAGGCGGTAAGGGTTTACCGGTACCGGTATTTTACTGGTACCGGTAAATCCTTACTGCCTTACTACGAGGTCCCTTTGCGGGTTGGGGAATTTAACGCCTGCTTTTTGCAGGCGTTAAAAACCAACCCGCAAAGGGACCCAGGGAGCTAATTACGGCACCGCAATTTGCGGTGCCGTAATTAGCGCCTTCCCCATTCCCATTATGCCCTATAGGGCAAAAATGGGAATGGGGAAGGGCAATGGTGGAAGGGGGAATTACTGCCCCGCCAACCTTGGAATGGGGCGGTAATTCCCCTTTCCACCAAGGCGGTGCCTGTATTTTACCGGCATGAACCATGGCGATAATAGCGCCATGGTTCTCCGCCTACCGTGTAATGAGGCCCAGTGTCATGATACTCTTCATTCAGGACACCGTGGCATCACCAACACCCTCTGTTTAATACAAAGACAATTTTGGTGGCCGAGGATGAAAGAGGATGTCGGATCCATATCCAGGCATGTGCAGTCTGCAATCAGAACAAACATGATAACAAGAAACCGGCAGGTCTACTGCTTCAACCAGCAATACCACCAAGACCCTGGGAATTCATCGCCACAGATTTTATCGTGGAACTACCATCATTCAGGGGATACACAACTATCATGGTTACCATTGATTTGTTCACTCATATGGCTTATTTTACACCTTTATACAAACTACCATCCTCATCTGAACCCGCCAGAATCTTCCTGGAAAACATATTCCGACTTCATGGGCTACCCTCCAAGATCATTTCTGACCGAGGACCCCAATACATATCCCAGTTCTGGAAACAATTATGTCGTATACTGGGAATCCAACATGCCTTGTCCTCAGGTTATCACCCACAGACCAATGGAGCCACTGAATGTGTAAACCAAACTCTGGAACAGTATCTTCGTTGCTTCGCCACCAAGGTCCAGGATGATTGGTCACTCTTAATCCCTGTGGCTGAATTCGCTTACAACAATTCGGATCATTCAGCTATCAACACCAGTCCTTTCTTCTGTAGTCAAGGATTTCATCCTTCAGTTCTACCTTCCATTCTCCCACACCCTACCCCGGTTCCTACGGTTGATTCCTGGATTGAAACCCTTATTAATGTACACAAAGAAGCAAAGGAACACTTAGAAAAGGCCCGAAAAAATGTTAAACATCATGCCGACTCCAAAAGAAGACCTGTGCCCTCTTACTCAGTAGGCGATAAAGTCTGGTTATCCTCGAAACTCCTTCCTCGACATCTGCGACCAAATAAACTGGCTCCCAGGTATTACGGGCCCTTTTCTATAAAAGAAATCATCAATCCAGTGGCATTTCTACTTCGGCTACCAGAATCTTGGAAGAGGATCCATCCTGTCTTCCACACCTCTCTGTTGAAACCATATGTTCAGCCCTCTCGAATTGCTCCAAGATCAACCCCAGTGATTATCAATGACCAACTCGAATATGAGGTTTCCAGAATCTGTGACTCTAGATACTGACGTGGTCAACTACAATATTTGGTTGAATGGAAAGGATACCCTCCCAGTGAGCGCACATGGGAACCCGTGTCAAATATGAATGCTCCCAAGCTGATTTGAAGATACCATCTTATACATCCGGACAAACCCAGAGGAGCTGGACTTCAGAGGAGGCATACTGTCATGAACCGCCACATGCGGCCCTTCTGGACTTTGTGGTCCCTGACACATAGGGGATTGAACTCAGTAATCCCTCCAACATGGCCGCTTGATGCGGAACGCTGCTTGCCAGTCTCTGCGTTACACGCTCTACGTTCTACACAACAGACACGCCCCCGCGGCTCTGCGCATTTCAACACTACTGCTCGCTGTAGCTGGACGTGTGCCCCCGGAGTTCGCTTGGGGCTATTTTCCTGATCTCTCTATTCCCGATTCCTTGATTCTTCCTCCTTTCCTTTCAATCCCTCAAACTTACCAAACTTCCTGGATTTTCGCCCGTGCTCGAGCCACGGTTTCCGTGCCTCCACGCGCGCCATTGTTCCTTCCTGGTTCCGTTCTGGACAGTCGGAACGAAGCACGCTGGAATCCGAAGACCCGCGCACAGGCTTACATAAATTCCCGACCATACGGAGGAAGTCACAAAAGAAGGTCTCAAGCAAACAGGAAATACAGGTGAGAAGAGGAGAGACTTGTGACAATTAGTGCTCGTGATCCTAAAGAGTCCACGGCCAATAAACGAGCTTAGCTTGTGCCGGAATTACAAAAATGTGTGCGCTCGCACATAGAATGTTGTTTTGTGTGTCAAAGTAGAAAGTGACATTAATAACGGGTGCGCTAAAATCTATCCTTCACCTGCGTCCGTGTGAGTTAAGGTCGCATCTACACGTGATTGGTTCTCGAGGTGGGTGGGCTATCAGAGCCCTCAAGGGTTTACCTGTAAATACTGTTCACGCGTCCCGCGTCGGTGTAAAATGGTGGTGGAATCCCTGCTTGCTAAAGTGTTTAAGAGGTTGTCATAGGAACCTGGTCCTTTGTTTGTTTTGGAGATAGCTGTCTGCGGTTGTCAGCCATGTTGGAAGGTGCTTCTGGGTTATATGTTAAGTGGAATTGAATCTGTAACCTGATTCTGCTGTAACACTGTGACAATAATTATGCTTTTTTGTTACAATCAACACAAGAAACACGACCTATTGCGGGTTACAGTTTCAATTCCACTGAACATATAACCCAGAAGCACCTTCCAACATGGCGACAACCGCACTTTAATGGGCTCGTATTTCGAGGTAGCTAGGTTGATTGTCATAGGCCGTTGTCTATTTCCTTCTAATGATCGTCATACACGTTGAATATATACTTCTCATAAGCAAGCTTGTATGTATTCTTTCTACCTTGCGTTTCAGCGTATTTTGAGTTATTGACAAGTGAGCCACGTCATTCTTCTTTGTGTCCATAAGTACTGCATCATGGAGTACATGTTTCTTTTGGTGCTTCAATTACATCGTCATTCTTAAGTATTTTCATATTGTTTCAGCATAGGTTCTCATATTTTCTTTATATCATTCTTTTACCGTCTTCGGACTTTGTTTTAACGCACATCCATTCTGTTCATGGCTGCATTTCGACAGCTCGGTAACGTGCATCTTTCTTGGTAACTTTCCTCCATTCTGTCAGCTTGCGGGTGTACTCTAAAGGTTTGTCTGAGTGCATATCATCCCTCATATACTCAGCAAGGTGCAGGATCATTGCAATTTTTCAGGCATGGGATCCCCATCATGGCTCTTTGTATATCATCCCAATATGATGGTGGCGAGGGGGCGGGACCAAGGAGAAGACAGGTACCCCCTCCTCTACAAAACGAAACCCAGGTGGTTGAGTCACTTCAGATTACTCACTGCTTTCCCAATTAATCCATCATCTCTCATCAGTCCGGCCATGAGCCAAAGTCTTCTTATCTGTAGTTGATCTTGTAGCCTGCTCATTGTTCTGGGACATTTAAGGGAGTGTAGCACATCACTATCTTCATCCAAAGCTTAATGAATAGCCCTGGTTTCGACTTCTAAATCACATGTGAGGAGACCACAAATGTGTCAATTTTGACCTTCTTATTTACTGGTATTTCATTTAATTATACTGGGCGTTCTTGATCCTCTTGGCCTCTAGAGACTTGCTCACTACATCCTCTATAGACGTCATGCACTTTTAATGGTCCAATACCTGGCTCTTACAGATGTTTTCTTCTTTAATCTAAGAGAAATATGTCTCTCGTTCATAGCTTATACATCTACCTCCCCTTGTGCCTTGCAATTATTCCTCAAAATGGCCTCATTGATCCCAGGCCAACACAGACTCCGCTTCGTTTTGCACACAAAGCTATTTTCCAGCTTCTCCTGATTCTGCAGCCTTGGTCTGTCTCTGAGCTATCCTTAAGTACATATTTCTCTTGTTGCTTCGGTTACATCATCTCCCAAAGATTTTTATATCATTTCAGTATGTCTTCATATATATTCTTCATAAAATCACTCTATCCTCTTCGGATTTCACTTAACGCTCCATAATGTCCAATGGTGTGTGCTGACATCCTTCTATACGACATCCTTCCACTCTTTCAGTGCGAGGGTACATTCTGTATGGTTGTCTGAGTGCATATTTTCTCTCGTACCCTCAATGCTGTATAGGGACAATGCAACGAGTCCCATTTACAGCTCTTCTCCTGCTGTTCCAATATGACGGCGGTGAGGGGCGGGAGCTAGGGAAAACTCGTCTATCTGCTCCTCTACACCTCCTTTTCTCTTTCTTCTTCCCTCTCCCCCTCCCCTGCCAATGTTCCCCCTCTGCCTCTCGACTGGCTGACTGGTTCCTTCAGATTCTTACAGGGCACCAGGCCCCCTCTGACAAGTATAACCCTGCACTTGTTCTCCTCTGAACCCCCCCACATGCAGTGCCCTTGGGCTACCTCCCCCTTCACTAGCCTGGCTGGGCCTCCACCCCCTGAGCCCTTCCAGCCATGTCCCTTGCACTTAGCACGTGGACCTCTGCCTCTGCACTCTCTTCTCCCTGGGCGCTGTCCATCTGGCCTCCCCTGGGACTCACTTAAAACTCTGGCAACTCCCCTATATCCCCTGCACTTCTGCTTAATGCACTTGCACGATCCGAATGTCACAAGGCCTAATAGGACCGTTTTGTTTTGTCACCCCCCCCCCCCCTTGTCTTGTTGCACCTTGAAACACATTGTATACAGGTGCATTATGAAAACCAAATACATTTTAAAAAAGGGTTTTCAAAATGGAGGCATGTGTACTATTTGGGATCTGTTGGAGAGAAAGGAGGATATCCAATTCGTAGCTGAGTCTGTGATGCCGAGTGTGTGAAGTCTGTCAATGAGGATGGAGTGGTCAATGGTGTTGATTGCTGCTGAGAAGTGGTCATTATATATTAAAATCACAGAATAGATTCAGAATTATTCTGTGACTAACATTTCATCACTGTTCACTGGCACCTCGTGCTTCATATTATGCGTCATAATGAGAGAACCGATTTATAAATGTTTTGTTGAACAATGATTCACTCATACCTATCACATGAAGCAGGCATTTTCCTTTGAAATCATTGCATCAGTGCAGACTGCTTTTCTCGTAAGATTATTGTTAATCAATTCAGTTTACACACTTCAGCAGCAGGAGTTAGAGACAATGTAGCATCATAGGACTTTAGGCATCCATTATGAGAAAACGGCCTGCACTTTCCCAGACCATGGAAACAGAATTTATTTTGAACCAATTTGTGCTTCACTAGGGAGAAATGATACCTGACGTGGCTTATTTCAAAATAAACCAAATCCTGATGATAATTGAACTATAAAATGATATTGCATATTGTTTTCACTGTTGTTGAGATTATCATTGTATTCCCTTTAGTTAGACGCAGAAGGTGATTTGTTGTCTTCTTTTCTTCATCCTTTGTCCTACATGGAACAATGACAGATCCGGAACATCTCTGTGATGGTGAATCAGCTGGAAAAATATGATAAAAATAATGTGCTGGCCGTACGGCGGGAAATAGTGGCCCTGCGGAAACGTCTGGAAAACTGTGAGAAGAACAATACAAGGCCCACACCACCTCCTCCTCCAAGCTATGGTGACTATCATGTTTTTTCTGAGGCGCCCCTTCAGCTCCTTTAATTATTGTTATTCACAGTTTATCACGTGCAACAAAAATCTGTTTGCTATCACCTAGATTTATGTTTTTGTGGCCTCCTATACCAGCTATGGAATGTTGTCTATTTCAAAGTTGTCAGTAGGATTAGTGCCCTCTACATTTCTGATCTCTTCCTACTCTACCAGGCTCTACTGGCTCAGCATGAATGCTCCAAGTGTCCATAAAGGCACACGACAATTTCAATGATTGAGCCCATTACTTCTTTTTGCATTATGGGTAACTGGCTAGCTGGCAGTAGTCAGATTATAACACATAAAACAGGAGCTCATGTTGCTCCAAAGTGTAATTTGGCGGCGGGAGCCATTACGTGTTGACATACAGTAAGAGACTCCCCGCACCCACATTTTCATCATGCCTGACAGCATTTACTTTTATTTGTCAGCATGGCAAGCAGCGGTCACAATAACAATTCAAAGCTGCACGACATACTTGCATGTTGGGCAGCGTTGCATTTTCATTGTGAACACTGCTTACCATGCAAACATGATAAACCATGTTCACAATTACTTATAAACACTGTCCAACATCAAAGCATGGCAGGCAGTATGTACAATCGATCCCTATGGGGTCAGCCAACTCTATGCTGGTGCATAAAGCTGGAGGTCCCCAAAGGGATCGCCAGCCTTTGCGTCAGCATTAAAATCCACGCTGGCGCAAATGCTGGAGCATTTGTATGGGGGATAGGAAGGGAGGTGGTGGAAATGCATTTTGCGTTCTGCCCCTCCTCTCCACCATAAAAATGATTGAAAATGAGCTATAGCTTGAATGTAAGGTGTTAAAGCCTTATTCAAGGGTTTTACGCCTTCCATTTACATTACAACTCATTGGAACATGAGCTCCTTAGTGTAGGGTTGTCTTAACGCCTCACTAACAATCAAGCCACATCAGGCACCTGGTATGTTTATAAATGGGAAGAAGAACCGTGCTGTGCCCTAGAATATTAGGTGCACGTTCAGACAGCACTCACCTGATTGTGTAGACAGGCTGATTTACTTGGAAACAGCTCACTGTGAAATGGTCCAGACAAATCCCCAGGGAAACTGCATTCATCCAGTTTACCAGCCCATCTAAAACTGCCACCCATAGAATACTCCCGGTGCCAATCCTCCACAATGTTAACAAGACTGCAAGTGTCACATAGGCACACTGGGTAGAGGAGCAGCATGGCACAGTGATACAATACCATAACAATGTACAGATTAACTATATCTAGTTATGAGGTGAGGGCAATCAAGACCATCATGGTTGTTGTGGGGCCCGGCGAGGCCAATTGAGCCGGCCACATCAGTGCTGGGGTGCAAGAACCTTGCTGGGTTGCTGGGATCACCCGGTCTTACTGTGGTGCAGGGTGGACCCTGATGGGCTGTGCGGACATGGGCCCAGGGTGTCATAGAACCCACGGATGCAGGATGCATCCGGTTCATAGAACGGCCTGTGCGGACCCAGGCCACCATGCTGGCCGAAGGGTCCCGCGGCAACAAGGCCTGATTGCACGATATGGGCCTGCATGCCCAGGGTGAGAGACAGACACAGTAAATCCATTGTTAAAGTCTGCCGCCGTTCTAATCCACGTGTGTGCAGGGGGCTCATTTTATTAACATCCAGTCATGACACAGTCATGAAACATCTTAAAGGTGCAGAGCACCACAATGGACATGTACATAAAGAAGGAGCGAGTGATAATACATGGAAGGTGTACTATCACTGACCTATCCTACTCTCATGAGAACCACCCACTCCATCACCACTTTCTCTATCCATAACTCATTTTATGAGAGGCTCTCAGCTGGTATTCTGCCTACCTGGACCCCATAATTGTTACTGACCCCTGTTGCCAACCTGTTGTCTCTGTGGCATTCGTTTAGCCAGGGTGTGACACCTTTATTGCCCCAGGACCAAATCTACCATTCATGCCACAGTTTAGCTGTGTTGATAGAGCACCAGGTCAGCTGCTGACGAAGGATATTTGCTGGTTTAAATGCATTAAAAACAGGTTTTTGGAGAACTGCGAATGTTATGCACTTTATGCGTAAAAGCAAGCGGCATGCTTGGTCAAAAAACAATCACGTGCATTTTTTCGTTAAGTGTGAAACAATCAACTATTTAAGTGCTCATTTTATAAACTGTAGGGGATTGGAAAATGACATTTGCTAATAATTCCAGAACCTACATAAGTTAATTTGAGAGCTCTCCTTTAGTATATTTTTATGAAATTAGAGGTAGTCCAGTGAGAAATGTGGGCAGTGGTTTGTCTGCACCTCTGGCTTTAAAATGTTAACACCGAACTTTTATTGTTCATACTGCGTACTGTTATGTTGCTGAAGAGTAAACATGTGCCTATGTGTGTATAACATTTTATATATAGCATGAACCTAGTTACCAAGCAATGGAGAGTTATACCAAAAAGGGTGAACACATAGAGAGAATGCGAGGTAGAACTGGAGTAAGGAGGACCAGTTAAGAGGCGTACGTCCTGCCTTGTTCAGGATGCACGCAAGAGAAATAAATGTATCTGGATTCATTTGTGGGGCCCCTTCTCAAGACCCGCATATACATGGTGCCGTCCTAGCCTCCAATGGCATTCTGGCTACACCACAGCTCTGTAGCAAAGCAATGCCACATTGGACAAAAAAGGAGAATGCTATCGGATGATTTCCCTGAAAGGAGGAAGTCCACACAAAAGCCAGTGTAAGGTCCATTCTTTTTGGCAACCAACAATCCTCTACAGCTACAGAGGCCCAAGTAATTCCCACTATCCGTACCCCAATGTCAAGGCTGACCAATGGAACCAACACATCGATCTCTCTATATCCTCGGTAGTGAAGCAAGGCTGCAGATTAGACAACATAAAAGACAGCGCATGCCTGAAATGTTTTCCTCAGAAGAACAAAGTTCATTGCATATAGAAACTAGGAAAGGATCTAGCCTTTCTGGCTACCATCGACCCACTACTACAAATTACCAAGCTTTTCCACATGCCTGGGTTCAGCTGTTACTTCTGACCCAAGAGGCTGCCCACCTGAAAGTCTTACCCTGTGCAGCAAGGCAAAACAGCAGATTGGCCATACAGTGACCACATGACAGGATCTCAGCGTGCATTCAACAGAGGGCCTAAGGTGTTCATCCCAAGCAGCTGGTAAATGACAGTGGCTGTTTCTCTGTGATCATTCCCTACCCTCCCATCTCTACCTTGGTTAGGATCTGCTATGCAGCCTGCGGGGTGAGTTTTGAACAGCCCCATACTTGCCTTGCACTCTTCCCTGTCCTCGTATGCCCCTCTTGTCTCTTCATCAATTGATCTGGAAGGCAGCCTTTGGGCTTAGCTGTGACCATCCCCATGACCTGCTCTGACTCCCCTGCGCTCTTTCCTCGCCCTCTTCACTCATCCTCATCACTCAGTCAGGATCCGTATTGTAGCCTTGGTGCTGATTTATTAATTTAAATTTATGAAGCACATTCACCAACGTGCTGTACAAAAATGAGATAAACTTGAATACGAGTATTTACAAACTGATCAAACATGAAGGATAATTTCATTCAATTCAAGATGAAGAAGATGGGTTTTAAGGGGAGCTAATGAAAGCATAAAGAAGGTAGCCTGATTTATACTGAGAAGATCCTAATGGGGTAAACAAGACTATATATGAACAAAAAGGTCTGGTCAGTGGTAGTGTGGAGAGGGAAAAAGGAAAAGAAAGGAAGCAATAAATGCTATTATGTTTTTGGTGATTTAACACACGGGTACATATATGGCGTTGCAAAGTTCTTGTATTGATTCCAAGAAAAATGCTAGATACCCAAAAAGTTATCTAGAATCAAACATGAATCATCGTCAACCGTGCAAAAATCAACAAGAGTGATACGATTATGAAAAAACATATTTCGATGTGTAAATACAATTACACAAAATACATGCCAAAACATCCCACATGTAACAATCAATGACAAAAAATGTAATTAGTGCAAACAATACAAATATGTCAGGGGACAGTATAGTGTGTGCCTATTCTTTTGATTATTGGATGGAACCATGTTTGCCTGGCATGTTTCAATCCCCGGATGTTGGCGTGGGATCTTCCTCGGCGGCTCTATCAAGATTGAGATGGTGTGTGATGAACAACCAATTGCTTCAGAGTAAGGTACGCAAGGGGTATCTTGACCACAGACCTGTGGTACAAAAACAGTACATCTGACTAAGTATATTGTTCTTTACCTCTCAGAACACTATAAGTCAAATTATTATGAAGTTAAGGAGTGTTCAACTCCAAAGTGAGGGCGTTATCAATAGTCTGCTGGATTAAGTAAATATGTTGGATACAGAACAATGAATCTTGTGAGTCATTGTTGACCAGGACCTAAAAAGGACAAAGACATATAGTGACGATGTGGCCTACATCAGGATACATATGTCATGCTTCCGTATGTGTTTCTGGTAAGTTGGAGCTTACCTGGTTATCCTCGGTGGTTAAAATTTGACCCGGCTATTGACTATGTTGTTAATAGAGTGTCTGTAGAAGAGAGTATATATGCATGAGGTCAGTCTGGCAATCACAAAGGAGTAGAAGGCTACTGAGTAATTAGGGTGTATGTAGAATTGGGATCACCTTGAAATCAGGAGAAGTAGCTCACAGTTATACTATGATTCAACCGCCTCCAGCAAAAGTGAGTGCTTTGTTATGCGTCCAATCATTAATTTGTGTGTAATTTGAAGATTCTATGTGAGAAAACGTGGGCTCCGTGTAGAGCCGTTTGGGCTCTGTCGAGCCACTAGATTGTGGGATTTGATTACCTGTAAAGGGAAAAGAGGGAAGCCATATTGTGTGTGCCGCGATGACGGATACTGAGTGTAACTATACAATGTGATATGGGAACATTTAAAATAATGCTCACATTCAATTGAGGAAACATTTATCGCAGCGCTACTATGGTAAGGCTGCATCCTGAAGACACGAGTGCTTCATTATGTGTGCAGTCACTCATTTGTGTGTTATAAAGAAGGACCGTATAGAAGCAAGCAGACTCTTGTACGTGCAGCTCAGACTCCTATGTGCTACTAGAGCGCGGGATAGGACTTCCCTTTTTTAAGGGAAGAACAACAACTAGAAAGCATAGAGAAAGTTTGTGTGTATTCCAAAGTTTAGGAGCTAGGAGAAAAAGTAAAGAAACAAGATTGCACACAAGGAGAGCTATTGACAGTCAAGAGAATTAAAGAAGGTTGAAATGTCTGTGAAGTTACATGGATTGATACCAGAAAAGAGAGACAAGGGCAGGAAAGACCAGGGATTCATTTATACAGGATGTAGAGAAAAAGAGGCTGAATATGGGCTGGAAAGGGAAGCCAATGGGTTGCAGCTAATGCCAGGGCAATATGAGGGCAGAGAGGACGTTCACGGAGTACGTGGACAGCAGGGTTGATGATAGATTGATGAGGAGCAAGAGCACATGCAGGCAACCCAACAGGAAGAGAGGAATATCAATCCAGGTGGGAAAACACCATGGTCAATTAAGGGTTGTAGCAACTGAAAAAGTAAGTAATAGTCATATTTCGCGAATATTGAAAAGTTCATAGGTTCTGGACTGAGCAAGAGTGGAGATATGATGAGAAAAAAGAGAGAAGGGTGGAAGATAACACTAAATTACAAGCGGAAGAGGACAACAAATTGAATTGGAATGGAAACCATTTGAAGAAGGAAGAGAACAGGATAAGGAGAAAGGATACGGAAGAAGAGCATCTCAGGTTTGGAAGGGTTAAGATAAAGAGAGTGAGAGAGCATCCCGAGTTTAACCACAGAAAGACAGTTCAAATACAGGACTAGTGAAGGACTGGATGATGGATGAAAGAGGAATAGTGAACAAAGACAAAAGTAGGGGACCAAGAACTGAGCTTTTTGCAACACCATAGCAAAGATGTAGAGAAGTGGAAGAAATCCCAGTCCTTGACAAAACATATGAGCATTTGGAAGGATTGGAAGAGAACCAAGACAGAGGAACACCACACATACAAAAAGAAAGAGAAAAAGACAATGGTGTGAACCACTGTATCAAAGAGATAGCTTGCCCAAGATGAATCAGGAGAGAGGATTGCTTCATGGGATGATCGAAAGTATGGAAATAAGTGACATCTAGAACACCACTCATATGTAAAGGCCTTTGATTCTATGGAGATGGGAAGGGGCGGGTTAGTGCAGACAGAGGGAGCTCTTTACAGCTGGAAGAAGGTTCCACCACCTTGTTTCTCTCTGTCTCTATCTTTCCTTCCTGTCCCCTTCACTTCCTGTGCCACAAAGCACTTTGAGTGTGATGTCAGAACGCAAAGTCCACTTGTTCCAAGAAGAAGGATTGGACCAAAAAAGCAGGCAACCTTTAGTACAATCACCTGAGGGCTTTTGCTTTTAAAAGAAGGGGTGTCCCACCGCTTCTTTGATTCATCACTGGACTTCAAACCTTCAACAAGAATTTGGGTTGACTGTGTTGGGAGAGCAGTCCTTTCCAAAGTCCTATGGTTGTGAGGTGAAGATAGGTAGTTCAAAGCAGAGGCAGGCTATGCCACGTAACCACTCCCAGGGGATATTGGGGGTTTCCAGCTGCTGGAACAAGACCTACCTCTCTGCCAGCCGCAGCGGTACCCAGGATTTCACTGTGTTGAAGAAACCCTGCAGTTGTATGCCAGCTTCCCTTTGTTTGGCAGCCTGAAATCAAGAACCCATCTTGGCCCAGTGTCCTTGGAGTGGGACTCACAGCAACCTGAGGAGTGACCTGCTGCTGGAGAAAAATGTGTCTCTATGCCAGCCACAGTAGTACCCACCACTTTGCCATGTTGTAGAACCCCTGCAGTTGTGTGCCAGACTCCCCCATGTTTGGGAGCACAAGGAACTGACTCATCTTATCCCTGAGCCCCTGGATAGGTGCTCACAGCACCCTGAGAGACAAGACAGCTGGGATCCTAGTGTTTTCGCTGTTCAACTGCACAGAGATGTGTTTCAGGAACTGTTCAACACATTCTAACCACCAGGACTCTCCGCATATGCCTTTGGCACAATCCCGAACTTTGAATCGCTCGCACAGTACCAATAAGCCTTGTTCACCATTGTCGAACTGCTAAGACACTGCAAAGGTATTATTGACTGATAACTGCCCTCCTGGTTCATTAGACAGGCTAGGTCACATTAATCCCTTTTTGCAGCCCAAAAACATAACCTTTGAACATTGCGGTTTTTATTTCCTTTTCTCCCCGTCTCATCACACAGAGTGCTGCATCTTGTTTGCTATCTTGATTATTCTGTATTCTTTCTACAGGGGTTAGTTTTTACAGTGTTTTCTAGTTAGTTATTATTTTACATGGTGTGTTTAATTAAAGTATGTATATATTTATGGCAACTTGATTTGGACATTCCTTTATTTTGGAATGTTATACTTCGCTGTTTGGGTTGCTACTGAACCACATGTACACCCCTCTTTAGCGTATAGCCTTCCATTGTCCCTTGTTTCCACAAAAGGAGATGAAATGTGCCCCTCTTACCTTTATGATTGTGTTGGCTCTTGGTTTGCAGAAGTGTGAGGGCGTTTTAGCCTCCACTCATCCGTGTACTCCTGCAGGCAAAAGTCAATTCAAGTCATGTCAAAGTCAACAAGTCAAGTTCCTTCGGTCTTCTAATCCTTGGCTGTTATATGACAGGCAGGGCCGAAGCAGCAGTCTGTTTGGGACGTATAGGCTGGGCTGTGTGTGCTAGATGCAGTCCAGAAGCCAACAGCAGCATAGGGGGAGTCCCTGGTGTTCTCTATGGCCAGACTTCATATGTTAGTTGCAACACAGTGTTAATTGCAGCATGGGGAGCCCCAAGTGATCACTCAATCTAGTGTTTATCTACCAGCAGTGACCCGGGGAGTCCATGTGGGCCACCTGTCAGGGTGCAGGTATTTTACAGTCGGCACAGTGTTCCATGTCTCTCACAGGGACCACCGATTATGCCAGCTGCAGCCTGGGAGGAGGCAGTGAGATTGTGCACGTGCTGTCCACACAGGGAGTTCCAAGGAGGAAGTGCCAGTCCCGCAGCAGTGAGTAGAGGCACCGGGAGGTCGCAGTGACTGTGGGTGCATCCATCCCTGTCACAGGGAGCGCCCCCATTTAGAGGCTAGGCCACGATGGTGATTGATGTCATATTACTGAGCAGAGAGCCAGCTTGACCCTCCGCCGTGAGGTTCAGGATTTTCATTTCGGACCAACAGTACTCCACTCGCGCTGTGAACAATGTTTCTTTTTCCTTTTTGTTTAAAGGATCCCCCCGCACAGCATCACGTGCCGGGGGTCCTTCACTCTTTTCTTTTGCAACTTCTATTCCCATTTTGTTTCTCCTGCCACCTGTTACAAGCTTCCCCCAATGCAGAGGGTTACAAGATCCCCCCTTTGAACAATCCTCGGTCCCAAGGATAGGCTTGGCTGGATCTATAAATCTGTTGAGCCACGATTTCAATCTACAGGCCACCAGTTGTCACCTATTACCCTGAATCTCAGGCACCTCACACAGTACTCCTGAACCCCCAGGAACCTGCTCTAAGGGAGGAGAAACAGAAAACTGGGATGAACGAGCAATTGGAACCTCACACTGCACCCCTGGTGATTCACACATCAATTTCATGACAGATCTGCATTCCCTGGTGGAATGACTGACAGCCATTGGGGCCTCATCTAGGGATTCCTCCTGACCCACATTGTGCATTGTACCATATTCCTTATCTTCCAACGGAGGAACAGGTAAGGGTTCATCTGCCTAGTCCAGTGTAGCATGGGCAATGGGAGCAGGATCAGGATTAGACTCAGAAGGAACACTTTTAGGTTGGGGATCAGGTTCCCTAGGGGTGGGATCTGTATCTGTGGGTGTAGGGACTTACACTCATGTCTGATCTGACCAAGGGTATTGGTAGATGCCAAATAGCTCACCCTCATCATCTGCATCAGCACAGGTACCTGGTCGACCATGCACTCATCTCTCATTCTCAGTAGCTTGAAGTGCATTAGAGACACCTGCTTTTCCATTTTGCTTCCAGGGATTGAGCCATTGCAGGGTCCTCCTCTATGGGCCTTTTAGCACAGAGTCTCTGCTGTCTAGTCATTGGCCCCTTGGCTGGTTCCTATTCTTCTGTCACTATTGGGGTCAGCTCAACCTCATCCCCAACTGCGAGTAGGTGGTCCTGGTGCAATGTCTTGATGTTCATTGGCCGTCCTTCCTATCACAGTCTGAAGACAGATAGCTCTCCTGCTGATGCTTTTAGATGAATGGCTGAGATTCCCAAGTGTCACCCAGCTTGTTGCATCCTCTCTTTTCCAGGCTAACATGGAAGATGCAATCACCAGAATGAAGACAGTGAAACCTCTCGCTGTCTGTTCCATCTGTGAACACTCCAAAACACAGGTCTACAGGCAGCCGTGAATCTCTTCCGAACATCAAATAGTACAATGTAACCTGGTGGTATCATTCTTGGTATAGTTGTAGGCATGGGTCAAAGTAGCCACATGTTGACTCCACGTGTTCTTCTCTAGCTCCAGGATGCCCTGCATTGCCTGGAGGGTGCAATTGAACCTTTCCACTTAGATATCCTCTCGAAGGTGGTATGGAGTTGTACGGGTCTTCTTGATGCCAACCAGCTCCAGCATCTGTTTGATGAGTGTCAATCAAAAATCCAGCCCCTGGTTGTAATCAATTCTGGCCAGCCAACTGTCGGGCACAAGGTATTTTGTGTATCCTGTTGCAGTCTCTACCTCTCCTGTCCCCTCCCAGGCCCTCTGCACGGCCCTGGCTTCTCATTTCATCTCTAAAACACAGGACATCATGTCCTCTCTCTCTTCCTCTCCTCTGGCCCTTCTTTGGCACCTCTCCTCCGTCCCTCTCTGCCTTTCCCCTGTTCTCCCCAGACGTGGTTTCTAGATAAGTACGATCTATGAAAGTCTTGTCAAAAGAGGTTCACCCAGGTTCCTCCAAAACCATCAAGGACCGCATTGACACCCTGGCTCCTGCTCTGGCTGACTTCTGCAACAACTCCTTTGGCACTGGAGTCTTCCATTCCCTGCTGAGGCACTCCCTTGTGCTCCCTCTTCTTAAGAAACCTTCTGCAGACCCTTCCTGCCCGGCTAACTATCATCCAATCTCCATCACTCCTTTCCTGGGCAAACTCCTGGAAAAGCTGGCCATCTCCCAGCTTAATCTTCACACAGAATCTGTTGGTTGTCTCCATGACCATCAGTCTGGCTTCTGGGCTGCCAGGAGCATGGAAACTGCACTCCTGAACATCTGTGAAGACCTGCTCTCCAACCTTGATTCCAACACCCCCTGTGTCCTCATCTTACTTGATCTCTCTTCTGCCTTTGACACGGTCAACCATGCCATCCTGCTCAACCGTCTCAGTGATAACCTAGGTATCATCAATCAGGCCTGGGCTTGGCTAGCTTCTTTCCTCTCCGAACGCCTCTCCCAGGTCCAACTTGGGTCCTTCCTTTACTCTATCTCTACCTGTAGTGTTCCCCCGGGGACTAACCTTTCGCCTAGGCCTGTTCAGCCAATACCTGGCACTTCTTGCCTACCGCATTGCCGCTCTCTGTCCCAACTTTCAGTGCTATGCGGATGACACTCAACTCATTTTCAGGCTCCCTTCTGCCACCTCTTCTCCTTCTCTCATCTCTGACTGTCTGCTATCCAGGAGTGGTGTGCCGCCAATGATCTCTGCCTTAATGCTAGTAATAAAGAGAGTCTCCTCATCGGCACACCAGCTCCCTCCTTTCCTGTCACTGTCTGGCTGGCCTCTCTTGGCCCTCTCTCTCTGCTCTCACCTGTGAGGCTAAAAATCTCGGGGTCATCTTTGACTCCGCACTCTCCTTCTCTCCTCACATCTCTGACATCTCTAAGAAGTCACACTGCTAGCGCAACAGCCTCTTTCTAAATCTGCCTGGCTGTACTCTACTGCGAGACTTGTCCTGGGGTCAAGCCTAGCGATCGTATCTCTCCAGGACTGAAATCACTGCACTGGTTCCCAGTGGCAGCACAGATTAAGTTAAAAACCCTCTACATTGTCCACAAGGCCTTCTGGGGCCTGGGGCCTCAATACCTTCAAATCTTTCTTCCTAAATATCTTCCTTCTCGAGCTCTTTGTTCATCCAGCTCCAACTCCCTCAGGGCCAGTCGCCTCTCCAAGCAGCGAGTTGGTCGTAGATCTCTTTCTTCTGCTGGGGCCTCCCTCTGGAACAGCCTCCCTGCCTCTCTGAAACTTGAGGAGAACCAACTCCGGTTCCGGAAGCACCTCAAGGCCTTCCTCTTTGCTTCTGCTTTCTCTCCTCCTCTCCCCTGCTAATCTACTGGCTGCACTGGTTACCTGGCTACCCTCTGATCTCGGATCCATGTGTCCTCTCCCTGCCAGTTGCACACCTGCACTGCCCCCCTGGCAAACCTTGCACTCAGGGACTGTTTCTGTAGCCGTACAGCCCCCTACCAGCACTTGACACCTGATGTCTGCACTTACCCTTGCACTTGCCACCAGCTGGCTGCACTTTTTATTTATTTAGTGTCTTTATTTATTTTACTGTTTATCCTATGCACTGCACCGCCCCCTCCCCTTAGGTCACTAAATATCTTGTTGCCCATATACATACATATTACACTCTTACTCTTGCGTTATATTTTATCCCACTTCCCTCCGTTACTCTCTGTTATTTACTATGCATGCATCCCTTTGCCACACTCTTTGATCTATTTACTCACTGTTCGCATCTTTTTCGTCTTCGGACCCTAGGGATCACTGCCTTCGTTACTGCCTCTTTGAGTCACTTTTCGATCCACTTCGCGTAGATTTGGGAGGGGTTTCTATCTTAAAATAGGGGTCCCGTAAAACCGTCCCTTGCAAGGAGTTGCCTATTCTAACCACTTCTACTGGGAGCTTCACATCCTGTCAGCCGAATGGCAAAGGTCATGCGATATTGCCGAGACTCTAAAGTTACTTATGTCGACAGCCGATGGTTTATCTTATCTAAGCATCTTATCTCTGCTACCAAATGAGCTAGGTGTTCCCAAACAGCCCTTTAAGATGAGAAGTGGTACCCTGAAGATAGATGGGGATGCAGATTTTATTCATACATCAATAATCAAGATGACACAAATAGTTTGGCAAAAGTTTGTCTATTTCAATGTCAAGTGTCTAAAACTGGGAGTACAACGAACATCAGCAATCGCTCGAAACTCTGACTCTAACTACTTCATAAAAAAACAGGGTTCTTATACCCATAACTGGTCATAATTTACGTGTTGATAAACGTCATCCTACGTGGCAAACTACAAAAACCTAGCGGGAGGTGGGATTGGTTCTAAGTGAATAACTAAGCATAGGTTCTATATCTGTATGGAGTAACAGAAAGAAATAATTGGATATTCAACATCAGGTGGGGCAACTAAGCCCTCCCTTCAAAATGGCCACTATGAACGTCACTAAATGTACGACGGCCCATTGCCTACACAAACTATAGGACCCCCCAACTCCTCTACACCATTGCCGGAGTTATCAGCATTTTTTTCAGCATTTATTCCGGACTGGCAAAACTGTAATGAGCCCCTATGACTTTGTCCTTGAGCCTCGCTACATTCCAGGAGATCAATGTAAGAGCAGGTGACCCACTTCTAACATCCTTAACTCGAGATGCCCAGCGGGGGATTACCGTAAACACCCATATACTGGCTCTTTAGCCATCAAAGAGATATCGAAAGCACACTTTCCGTTATGAAATGATTGCTCAAGCGCTTTAGGTAACATGTCAATTATGGGTGGGTTGAGAAACCCAGCTCAAACTTCTGGGACTCTTGATTCATTTCCATATTATAATTGTAGCCAGAATCAAACAGTAGTGCAGAATACCAAGTGTCATGTCAGTGACATATCTTGGCCTTGGTGTTCAAGATCTCTTTGCCCATCTTGGCCATTATGGCTCTACATTGTATAACACAGGCCCTTATAAATGGGTTATAAAAGTTATTTACTGAAGTTGAGAGAAATTGTGGTTACCTGCATTTGGACTACTGCTACCAGATGCATTGCAGTGACTGTGTGGCTGAACAGCACGACGCCCTTTGAATTGCTCATTTGAATTTAAAAAAGCATTCCTGGATGCTGAAGTGACGTGCTCTTTACAGAAGTTCAGAGCAATTGTGTTCATCTGCATTTGGACTACTGGTACCAGCTGATTGTGTTGACTGTGGTGCTGAGCACTGTGATGCCATTTGAACCGCTCATTTTAACTTTAAAAAAAGCATTTCAGGGCGCACGATCTTTAATGAAGTTGAGAGCAATTGTGTTCACCTGCATTTGGACTACTGCTACCAGCTATTTTGCAGTGACTGTGGGGCTGAACAGTGTGATGCCCTGTAAACCGCTCTTTTGAACTTAAAACAGCATTCCAAACCTCTGAAGTGACGTGCTCTTTACAGACGTTGAGAGTAATTGTGTTAACCTGCATTTGGACTCCTGCTACTAGCTGCATTGAGTTAACTGTGGTGCTGAGCACCGTGACGCCCTTTGAACCGCTAATTTGAACTAAAAAGAAGCATTCTAGGACGCGTAAGTGACACACTCTTTAGTGAAGTTTAGAGCAATTGTGTTCACCTGCAGTTGGACTACTGCTACCAGCTGCATTGCAGTGACTGTGGGGCTGAACAGCATGACACCCTTTGAACCGCTAATTTGAACTAAAAAGAAGCTTTCTTTCTTTCTTTTAATTATCATATGCGTGGGAGGACCCGCAGGCGCTTCCCCATCCAAAAGGATGATGTGCACCTAACCCTCCAATCTTACACACAGCCCTCACATTCTTACAACTCCTCCCACCGCCCCGTCTACCCCACAAAATCCAGCAGCACACTGCTCCTCTCCCTGCCTCTCAGCCCGACTCCTCCCAGCAAAGCCTTCCCACTCAGATCAGCCACTCCCAGCGCAGACTAAAAAGAAGCATTCCAGGATGCTGAAGCAATGCGCTACCATTGTGCTAATGACACGCGCGGTGCACGTAAAGTGCGTCGCCGTCACACTGTCAGGTGTCAAGGCGGATGGGCGCTCAGCAGGAGAGATGTACTCCAAAAGTAGACAGGTTGCTCCGTAAAACAAGATTGAACTGGAGCCGGTAAATGAGGCACCGATTTGCATCATGTTAATGACTGCAACTGCTCATCAGGCACCACAGCGGAGGAGTACCAGGTTGTGTGCGCAGAAGACCTATAAGGCAGTTGATCCAGAGGAAGCTGGTAAGAACTGTGCAAAGATCACTAACTTTTTCTCCATTTGAGAGAACCTTGATCCCATTTAGGAGGATGTCTGCTCAGAGCTAATGGCCGAGCTCGAGGTGTCTGTGCCGTGCCTCGGCGTATGTGCTGTGCCTCAGCTCAAAAACAATTGAACACATAGTGACATCCATACGAGCGTCTAAGACTGGGCAGCAACTGCATACCCTGGTGGCTTACCGGGAGGGCTACCGCAGCCTATCGATCACTGCACCTCGCACATAGGAAACAATATATTGAACCTAAGAAAGGCGGGGGAGGCATTCATAAATTTGCTTCAAGAATTACCCCTAGTAACAGCTGACTGCTGTCCTGCAATCGCTACACTGGGAAGTCCGACCCTAGGGTAACCCATAAGGATCAATGTTAATCCTATTGATCTACATGCTTCCCAGCACCTGCCATTATTTCATATCTCATCTCCTGCAATAGTCCACTGTTTGTCTGAAAGCAGTAATATTGATGAGGAGATTTTGCAATCAGCAGGGGTGGAGGGGACTGATGGTGCTACACTTAACACCAGTACTGTCTGCTTAAATGGCAATGTAAGTTGCACCTCAATGGTGATTTTTGGTATTTTTGAAATTCTGCCGACCACACTGGTGGGAAAACGTGACAATCTGGCAGAGAAACTAGAATCACAGGCAGATTTATTATAGGGCCTTTGGCATTGTTGCGACTCCATTGATACTAAATGCTATGATCTCCTTAATATGTTTGAAAAAATGCTCACCACTCTGCTGATATGATTGCTCATATGATTGCTCTACCTAAACAGCTAACTTCTCAAGAAAGGTGTAATGGTGGGGCTATCGTGAGAGATGCGAACATTACTACAAATACCCCAACTAATGTTTTATGTGCAGAAGCTAGTAACAGACAGGACACAATGAAGAATTGGTACAAGCGTAAATCTAAAAAAGTGAGAAAACAAGCCATTATGTATGGGAACACTAAGCCTAAATTACTGGCATATCCAGATGGGAACATTTCCACACTGACCGCTGCAAACAGAATTGAGAGTGTGAGTGACCTCTCCCACAATGAGATCTTTTCCCTGTTGGGCTCTCCATGCACAACAGGGGGGATCTTGGTTGCTCGATCTAGACAATCAATACAGAGACTGGGTAGTGTGACTAATATTTCCCTTACTATTGAAGATGGAGGAAGTGTTGTCCTTATAAATTGTCCCACAGAACATCTTGATAGTGATAAAGCAAACGTGACCAATAGAAAGCCGACTAGGGGGAAGTGTAGGGATTGTCGTGTGGTGACTGACACCGTGGTCAGAGATGATAAAACAAGGTGTGGATCTAGTAAGGGAGAAAGAGCTGTCAAGGACCAAGAAACTGTTGCAAAAAATAAGGATATCCGTCTTTACACAGCAGTAATGTTGTCTGGACAAAATAAGAAACAATCCACAAATAACAAATGTAGCGATGAGTTATTATCTGACCTTGAGGACCTATTTCACAGAGCTGGCAGTCCAGAAGTTGCTAAATGTACTGATGCAATGTCACAAACGATCCCCTGTGCCCAAACCAATGAATCTAAGCTGAGCCAAAAATCAAGCCAACAGCAAAAACATAGAAAATGTAAGGTGCTCAAAGTTAGCACTGATCCACGGGGTAATTCCTCTCCACTGCATCAGCAATAATGACATACACATTGTGGATATTCGGGAATATGTAAACATAGCTATATCTTTTATTCATTTCAAATCGAATTACTTCATTGATTGCATCATGCAGTATGATACTGCATTATTGAAGTTAGTGTATGAATGCTCGTCCATAGAGATTGGACACTTTCAAAATATTGAGCACAAGAGTCCTGAGCCGAGTCCAGTCACTCATGAAAAGGCTCTAGGACTGACTGGTTGCAGTATTCCTTCACTGTACAAGCTGTTTGTTTTTTTTTTCCTTTGGAAGCTACTGGTGCTTTAAGAAATCTATAAACTATCCAGTGCAGCGCAGAGCACTTGCATGGAGTCCTGAGCCGAGTCCAGTCACTCGCCAGTCAAGCGACTGCAATAGAGTTGCTGGACTCATGGGCACCGACTTCAGGGTTTCCAGGGATGTGCGTCACCCTTTCTCATGGTGGCCCTGAATCATGCTGTTCCCATCTTCATCTTGTATCCAGACTTGCAACATTATGTGTTACTACTGACTTTTGCAATTGTATTCACTCTCCCCTCTTGCTTCTCCACTCTTTTTGACTGCTTACTCTCTCTTCTCTCCTCTTCTCCCTTTCTCCATTTTCCTATCTCCTCCCCTCCTCCCCTTACTTTCTTCTATGCACTTACTCTATCAGAATTGTCCCTGGAACTAGTATGATAGCAACCTCTTCTGTCTCCTCCTCCTCCCCTTGTTTATTTCCTCTCCCCCTGCCCCTCCAGCACTATCTGAAATGTCATCAGCCCTAGTACGATAGTCGCTTGTTTTGTTCCTCCCCTCCCTTTCTGCACCCCTCTCCCTCACCTTTTGTTTTCTTCTTCTCTACCAGAAATGTCATCGGGCCTAGTACGGTAGTCGCCTGTCTGTTTCCATTTTCTTCCCACTCTCCCCCCTCCCTTCCTTATCTATGCCTTAGCTCTTGCACTATCTGAAATGTCGTCAGGCCGAGTATGATAGTTAATTTCACATCCTTACTGTTCATGGCCTGTAAGAATGTCATTGTATTTTCCCTTGTTCCCTCCCTTGCCTTGAAGCGCTTTGAAACACATTGTGTATAGGCGCCATATAAATAAACTATCATATCATATCATATCCAGCAGCAATCTGATAGATTGCTCTAGGCTCAGTGAGGAGCCAGCTCTTAAAAGGCTCACTGTGTTCACCTTCTTTCTAGGCAGATTCTCCAACGCTAGGAGACGTTGCGCACGCTCTGCCAACTATAGTGTCTCTAACATCTGTGCCAATATTTATTATATTGTTCGGCGCAGCTCGGTAAATTAACACTGACACTCACCATGGCTGCTTAATTTGCTGGTTCTTGAAGCATATCCAGGAGTTGGAAATGTGTGAACATATTTCCTGTTTCACCTAGCATCAGTTATGTAAGTAGTTCTTTACTCAACCCTGCACCTCCTGAAATTCCTGGACTTTCAGTTAACGCTTCTGGAGACAGCTCCGGGACGTAAAACTGAGCAATTGTCTGACTCCTTAGTGTCCATTTTATTGAGGATTGCCTCAGGCCTCTTGAATTGAGCCCAGTGACTGCTTTAGCTGGTTTTCGCAATCAACCGACCCTCTCATGAGTACTGGGTTTATTCTGTGATGGAACATTTGATCTCATTTTGCCCCATTTCATGCCACTCCTTACCCCTTACGGGCTAATAATTGTTAGCTGTAGTAGGCTTTAGATTAATTTAGCCAATCCGTTAATTTGAGTGATTTAGTTGGCCTCCTGCTGGTACCTTGTTTTAATGGTAATGAAGGGGTCAGACCCCTATGTTTACCCCATTATCCCCTGAGAAGAGTGTCTATGATGCAATTGCAGCACCATCTGTAAATGATTGTGCTATTATGCAAATTGCTATTATGAACAGTTATTATTCGCAGTCACTTAAGGCACTTTGGAGTGCCAAGAGCATACAAAACAGTGGAGTGAAAGATGGAGCGCAGGAAGCGTCAGGGATATTAAAATACGAAGCAGTGGGGTTACTGTGAGTCCAACCATGCCCACCTCCTCTTCAAGCTGGCACATGGGGTGCATGAAAAATGTGCTGGCAAATCATGGTCCAGCCATCTCCTGACATAGTGCAGCCAGTATGACGAACATCAAGGAATTGGTTGCAATCACCACTGGTGTTGCATGTTCTCCACTTCGCGACTACTGCAGATCAGAACCAGGATACCGATCGGTGTACTTACTCCAGATACATTGTGTGCAAACTGCAGCCTGATCCATATGCTTCCCAGATATTTACACTGGTTGTCGCCCATGACTTTCAGTCCAGTGAATGGCTCCAATGGGATATGTCTGAAAAGCACCACTAGACTGCTACAAGTAAAAGTCCCATTCTATGAGAACATATGAAAATATAAACTTTGTTAGTACTTCATATGGAAACCAGTATGTTCAACATAAAAATATATAAGTATATGTAGTTACACTGCTAGTAAATATTCAATCATTAACTCGATATAGGCCAACTAAATACCCGACACCACACCAAGTGACATGATACCAAATCATATACTAGTTGAAAGCATATAAAATGACATAAAAAATTGCATAAAAGATTGGTTGCATACAACGGTGTATCCACCACCAAATGTACATCTGCTCTTGTGACCATAAAGAGCAGTGACTCCTACAACTGATGTAGAACTGCTCTATTAATAACCCAACATGTTTCTGTTCCTATTGTTGAAAACATTCTTCAGGGGTATAACCATTAATAACATCCATTAGAAATATCAATTGTAGAAACATGGTGGAGTCTGTGGCGTATTCGGCAACCGTAGCCTGTAAATAATGTATAAAAATGTATGTCAGTGGCCATACTGCCTTCCATGCCCACATTCCTATATGTAGTTACTGCTGCATGTGATAGACTCTTAGTGTTTTAAATTACCTGAGTTATGTCCGAAGCACACTGCAATAAGCAGCTAGGAAGTAACGGGTGTCCAATTGCAGAATTTTATGTGAACAGAGCAAAAAATATATAGTTCTTCGGAGGAAAACCAAAACGTGGTCAAGAGGGAGCCCTAAAAAGATTCACTAACCTGGAGCAATCCGTCAATAAATAACAGTGGGCAGAGGACAACTTCTTACATAAGAAGGTAGTTGTTTTTTAGGGTCATTGCAAGTCATCATGGGTAATGGACCTAGATGGGAAGTCAATGTGCCAGGCATGTGGAAATGCAAAAGTGTACACATGTAATGTCTAGACCCATATATCAAGACTTTAGTAGACCTAATATAGAAGCAACACACATGTACGCCATTGTCATGACATTAACCTTTATTGTGGGGTGGAGGAGCCTCTTACAAGGAGGTTCTTGTAACAATCTTATGTGCAGATCACCATGTGCGCAGCAGGTATGGATATGCCTCACAGGTCACTTTATGATTGAAACCCGTTTAAAGTGTAAATCAGAGTTCAAGAAAGGTTCATAGTACCTATATCTAGCGAGACATAAAAAGAGAGCGAAAGGTTCTATCACAATGCATGCTGCTTGCTATCTGGGTCACAAGCTATACCTGCATACAACCCAACCTCTCCCATATCAATTCACTCACCTGCAATGAACATCTTGCATGCCTGCTCCAGTCCACAATACTGTCGGGCCTGCTGGTGCTTGAACTTGTGTGTCCATGAGATTCTCCTCATCAGCACACCCCCTCCCTCCTTTCCTGCTGCTCTCTGGCCGGCCTCTCTTGGTCCTCTTCCCGTTCCCACCTGCAAAACCAAAAACCTCGGGGTCATCTTCGACTCCACACTCTCCTTCTCTCCTAACATCTCTGACGTCTCCAAGAAGTCACACTACCAGCTGCACCTCCTCAGAGGTATTCTGCCTTTCCTCTCCTTCCCCCAGAAGCTCACTGTCTACAGAGCCCTGGTTCCCTCTAGGCTGGACTGTTGCAACAGCCTCTTTCTAAATCTGCCTGCTTCTACTCTCCACCCTCTGCAACTCATCCAGAACAGGACTGCGAGACTTGTCCTTGGCCTCAAGCCCAGGGATCGTATCTCTCCAGCACTGAAATCACTGCATTGGCTCCCAGTGGCTGCGAGGATTAAGTTCAAAGCCCTCTGCATCGTCCACAAGGCCTTCTGGGGTATGGGGCCACAATACCTCCAACTCGCTCTCCTAAGTATCTTCCTTCTCAAGCTCTTTGCTCTTCTGCCTCCAACTCCCTCAGGGTCAGTCGCTTCTCCAAGCAACGAGTTGGGGGTAGATCTCTCTCCTCGGCTGGTCCCTCTCTCTGGAACAGCCTCCCTCCCTTAAACTTGAGGAGAACGATCTCAGGTTCCGGAAACACCTCAAAACCTTTCTCTTTGCTTCTGCCTTCTCTCCTCCCCTCCTCTGCTGACCCCTGGCTGAAACCAGTACTGCACTGGCTACCTGGACACCCTACTGATACGGGGCCTAGGTCCCTCTCCCGCCAGCGTCACACACCCGCACTGCCCACCTGGCAAACCCGGCACTTTGGGACTGTTCTGTATCCCTTCAGTCCCTCCGGCAGACCTCGATAGCCGATGTCTGCACTTACCCTTGCACTTGCCACTTGCTGGCCGCTATTTTATTTATTGTCTTATCTATTCCCTTGTACTGCACTTTCCTTCCCTCCCTGCCCACGCACTTGCGCGATCTGGATGACACCTGGCCTAGTAGGATCGTTGTATGTCCCCTTGTTCCCCGCGCCTTCAAACACTTGTGTATAGGCGCGTTATAAATGCCATATCATATCATATTTAACGTGATACTCCCCACGTGACACACGCAACAAACATTCATGTTATTCGCTAGGTCTGCGTACTCATGCAGTGCACCATATTGGAAGGTGTGATAGCCCTGAGTCATAAATCAGCACCAACCTCATAGGACCACACTATGTGCAACCCTGAAAATGTACTTGATAATTAAATAAATATAAGTATGCATGTTGTCATGATGAAATGAAGAATTCAAAAAACGACTTCTGGGGAAATATGAACTCGGACGTGTAATCCAAATAGTGGATGGTCCCAAAGAAATTATATATTTATTTTGCTAAACCAGTTGGAAAGGCAAGATATACAGCCTGGTAAGTGAAGGGTGGCACAGGGACCAAACCTCTGGCTGACGGGGACGACCAAGAGAGTACTCAATCACAGATGAAGAGGAAAGAGGCATGTGAAGCTATATTGAATTTACACATTCCAATGTATGTCTTCATTGAGACCGACCAAACAGCTACTAGTTAAAAAGATAATTCTTTGTTCCCATTGTTCTATAGATTGTGCAGTGTGACATTGTACACGCACTGACCAAAACATAAAATTGGAAGTGTGTTGTGCTTCCTGGAAATGGGCTACTAGCAGGGGATTGATGTTACCTGATCTTATGCAGTGTTCAGAAATTCTGGCTTTAATATTTCTAGAGGTCATCCCTATGTACCTCTTTTTCCAGGGACATTCGATGAAATAAATTACCATCTTGGAATTGCACTTAGTGAGACTGCACTGTCTCCACAGACGGGGAAGACCTATGTCCACCATTTTGGTGCATGTGGTGAACTGGCACATGCTACATTGACTGCATGGGACATGGCCAGATGAGCTGACATCCCACAAGTCTCTGGTAAAGTAGGCAACTTCTGACTGAATGATTTTCTAATATCAGACTGCACTAAGGTGTCTTTGATGTTCCGGCTCCTCTTGAAAGTTAACAATGGTGGAGGATAAGGCCAAAGGTCCATTGTGTAGCAAATGTCAGTGCTTACCTATGCATCTCTTGATCTTATATGATAAATTAGTATAAGAGGAAATACATACTACCCTTTGCTCATCAACAGTTTTCATTCTTGGGTCGGAATATTGGATGCTCTTTTTACGGGTTGCTAGACACATTTCTTGTGGTATTTTTTTTGCCCAAAATGTCTTTGGAAGTTTACTAGCTGCCTGGTCGAAGTCTGAAATGTTGGTACTGTTATGTCTAAAACGTATACACTGGCTGAATGGAAGATATACACAAAGCCGTTTAGTATTGAAGCTTTGGAAATTGAGAAGGGCGTTGGTGTCCGTAGATTTGCTATAAGGCCTGACCTTAAGGATATTGGCTCTCATTAGGCGGGTGCCAATAAAGAATACGGTATTTCCTTGATGGCGGCCCACCATTGCCAACAATGCATAGTGCCGGAATCAAGGGCGCATTACGCCTTGTCGGTCACCCGCATTCTGGAATAGCGGAAACGGTGGGACCGGCTTCATGGAAACAAAGTTTAAAAGGGCAAAATCCAGCAGCACTGCCACCATGGGAGCCGGTGCCCTTGTTTCCCGCATGTGCATGTCAGACATAGCACGGTGCCGGCCACAGTGGTGACAGAAACACTGGTACCGGAAACACCGGCACCGGAAATAAAATGATCACTGGAACAGGAAACTGGCCGGCGGACATCTTTAAAATCACAATCCACTCCAATCTGCAGGTTCCAGTAGCCATCCGCCCCTCCTGACTGCTGAATCACATCCCACAACATGACTTCTCGAATCCCTGGGACCCGCCAGTGCAAACTGCGCTTCTCAGAGGTGGAGCTAAACATGCCGGCAGACACTATAGTTCAGCATGCTGGTGAGCTGTTCTTAACGGACCAGTGCCACAGAACACAGCAGGGGAGGAATGTCATCTGGGAGGAAGTAGCACAGAAGGTGTCAGCAGTGGGGACGACCACCACGTACAGTAACGGACTGCCACAAGCGGTGGGATGACCTCTGCATGAGGGTCAGAAACCTCCTGTACGCACATCGCAGACAGTGCATGGGCAAAGGTGGTTGTCCATCCTCCCTTATCTGGTTAATGCCCTGGGAGGAGAAGTGCAGCAGCGTGGTGCACATGGAGGGGATCGAAGGAGTCGGCGCTGCGGAGGCTGGAGCCGGACACTCATCGAGGCCGGTGAGTACACAAAGTACCAATATAAACCACCCACCTGCCCACCCAGGCCCCACCCTCTATATCATTACTGCACTGAAATGGCTATAGCACAGCACACATCACCCAAATCATAGACAGCAGTAGCATTGCCTCCCCTCCCCACCATGTCCAAACAGTGCAAACCAAGTCACATGCCCTGTCTCCCATGCAGACCCCATTTCCAACAACATGACAAGGCACCTCACAGTGGGCCTCATTCAGAGTGTTGCAGTCTGGAAACGAGGGTGCCTGTAAGCTTACCAGCACCCTTGTTTCCGGACCGCCACTACGAGTCTGCCTGATGGGGCCGTCTGACACTGCGGGGTGCAGCAGCCCCATCAGGCAGAGTTGCCATGGAAACACTGGCACTGATGGCAACAGTAGGCAACAGTGGTTGTGCTTCTGAGTACACATTCCCATGGAGACCTATGGGACTCAATTGTAATGGGAACTTACAAAATCTGCCTCCTGACTACCTGCTCCCTGTAATGTCCAGCTGGCACCAGGAATTGAGGCGGCGGATCCAGTGTTAAGCGGATAGCTGCAACCCACCGGACGCATCAGCGGGTTACCGTCAACCTCGTAATGAGGCTCAGTGTCACCTGCACACTGTCACACCCACACCATGCAGGCACCATCACACACACCTGCATGAACACCCTGGGCACTGTCTTGCCCATAAGACCCAGTGGCCCCTGACAATGATCTGTGCCTGAAATCCCAGATGAACACTTCACAGGCACCCTGTACTGCCAAGTGAAAGAAGCATAATCCCGGACACAGACACTAGGCACCCTGCCACCTCATACTGCATGTGTGCCTGCGGTGCCACCACTACCACCACAGCATGACAGTGGTACTCCTCACCTGCACCCACACATGGCCACTCACCCATCAATGGGGAGGGCATGGGCCTTACATGTCCCTGCCAGCCCTACCACAAACCCCCCATTCACATACTGGGCCTGCAACTGGGTCAGCCATCAAGTTCATCCTCGTCCCTCCCGAACCCCCCTCATCCCAACACCCTACACACGGACATACCGGCATGCCACTGCTCCCAGAAAATTCTGGGTGAACACGCCAGTAGTGCCAGTACAGCTGTGTTGCATGTGCCATCATCTCACTACCTGCAGCTGAGACCACACAACACATGCATGAGTGCAGAATACCATGCACCATGGCATGTCCCCTCAACAGCATGCCACACAATCACCATATTGCATGTTGCTGACCATTTGGTAGCTACACTGGTCACTAAAATCATGCCTTTTTTCAACCCTCAGGCACATCATCTGACAGAGATGGAGGACAACCACCCTCATTAAGGGACATCAGACATAGAAGACGGACAAATCAACACACAACCACCACCCGGCACACGTCAGCATGCACTGTGCCCACTACAGCTGCGAACGCCACCCAGGCAGCTCCTGCTCTGCGCACTTCAGCTGCCATCATCACCCAGGCAGCTCCTCCTCTGCGCACTTCAGCTGCCATCACCACCCAGGCAGCTCCTGCTTTGTCCACTACAGCTGCAATCACCACCCAGGCAGCTCCTGCAGTGGCACAATTGCCCAAAAGGGCAACGGCAGGGGGACAGACACTACCCCCACTCCAGCAGCCCCATACATATGTGGCTGCTTCCAGCCATGGGATGGCAGCCGCTGATACAGGTGACACCACGGGGGACAGCATGGTCCAGGCCAGTTATGAGCAGCCAGAATTCAGCCCCATGAACCTGTCAAGCACCCCACGCCCACCCTTCCCCAGTGCCAGGGACATGGACAGCCGCCTGCGCCGCATTTAGTAAAGGCAGGAGGGATTAACTGCCCTGGTGCAGCAGCACCTTTAGGAATCCTGCCTGATGCGCGGGGAGGCAGCCCTGCTACACGCTGAGGCCCAGCTGATGCAGGAAAGCATGCAGGCCACAAGGTGCCGCAGTACAGGTGCCCTTGGATGCCTGCGATTGGTCTCATGACCAGGAGGGTACGCGTGAGCAACAGCATCACGTCATCCACGTCGTCCATGGCAGAGTCGATGGCAACGTCCCTGCAGGCCGGCCTGGATCGACGAACCAGTGAGCCATTGCAAACGCTGTCAACAAGCTCCATGCCCACAAGTTCCCAACAGAGCAGCCCAAGGCAGAGGTCTGACTGCTGCAGGGCACAAGGGTGGGCCAGGTGGCAATCAGCCACGTAAATAGGCCCAGGTAAAACATGTGCCATGGCTGTGTCTTGGACTGGGACACAAGTTGGGGAGGGATAGTTGGGGGGGGGGTGTGGGGAGAGATATTTGAGGCGAGGGTGTGGGGAAGGTAGTTGGGGAGGGGGTGTTTGTCCACCTCTTAATTTACTTCTTTAATGTTAATACACTGGGTGTTGCATTGGAAATCAAGACTGGACATTCATTATTTAAGTGAGAGTGTGATTTATTTGCTGTACATTGTTTATAGTGGTTGATGGGCTAAGCCATGTGCATGTGCTCTCTGCCTAAATGTATAGGGTAATCATTTGATGGCGTGCATCACGCCCATCCATGGCATCCCTGCGATGGGGCAATGGGATCTCATCCTCACTGTCACTGCTCGTCCACCTCTGCTGGAGGCATGTGTATGTCTGGGGGGAAGGGGAATGTTGTGCCTGATGCACATGGCATGTAACATGGCAGAGGCCAGGACAATCTTGCCCACCTTCAAAGGGCTGTACATGAGGGCAACCCCATATCTACTTGGACAGCGCAACCTTGCCTTCAGCAGGCCGAAAGTCTGTTCAATGGTGTACCAAGTTCGGATGTGTGCACGGTTGTGTGCTTGCTTGTGCTGGTTTTGTGGGTGCCTGACAGGAGTCATGAGCCATGGCATCAAGGGGGATCCAGCATCACCTGTATGGGAGGGGCACAAGGGGGCAAAGTCATTGTGGTGGTGGTGTCAATGGAGCCATGTCTGCATGTTGGTCTGTGTCACATGGGATTGACGCAAGACTTAGCAAATAGCATAGATGACTCTAGTATCCAGTGCATTGTAATGCAGGGGGGATTGCGGGCACATTCCCAGAACCGTATCACACCCACCTTGCCCATCACCCGTATGGCGACACAGTCTTCTACTTTGTCCATGTTGTGCGCCACCTTTGGTTGCATTTGCATGTTGTACATTGGTCATCTCTCCCGTTCGCAAATCTTGGTTTAAACATTGTTCGTATTCATGTCACATGCATATGGGTATGTGCACTTGTGACAGGCAGGTGATCTTGCTTCATGCTGTGGGGTACACTTTTGCTGAGGGGTAGTTTAAATTAGTCTGACATGGCAGTGACACAGGTGGTGGGGAATGTGGACAGTGTAAATGCTGGAGTAGGTGGCATAGGTGAAATGCATTTTGGTACCTGTAGTGCATGTGATGTGCCAGTCCACCTGTGCACAAATTCTAATGGGGTGAGCTTCATTTGCCCATGCACCACATACCAGACATGCCCTCCCGCTCATGCATGCTATCTGTGTACATGACGTTGCATTACGCACATGCACTGTTGACAGTGGACAACCCACACCCCCCCTTTCCACAGTGCAGATGCTATGGTACTTTGACTCACCCAACAGCGAGGTCCGCTCTCCACTATGTCATGCCATGTACCCTGGGAGCATGGAGTTCCGCAGCACCATGGAATCATATGTGTAACCCAGGAAACGTGCCCTGCAGTAGGTGATCAGGATATCTGCATCACACACAACTTGCACATTCAGGGAGTGGTACAGTTTGAAGTTGCGTTAGACTACCTCATTTGCATGTCTGTCCACCAGCTCAGCATGTGTGCAGTCCAGTGCACCAATGATGTTGGGCATGCCTGGCATGGCACCCCACTTTAGTGGCATTCACTTCGGCAGGTGTTCTGGGGAGGACTATGTGGTCTGCCATGTGCCTGAGGACTGAATCCAGGACCTGGAATAGAACCCTGGAGAAACAGGGTTGGTATAACCTGTGCAGCTCTCCCACAGTGTGCTGAAAGGTGCCAGTGGCCATGAAATACAGAATTAATACTACCTTGAGCTGGGGGGTATTGCAGTCCTGATGTTGATTAGGCTGCAGATATCATCATGGATCAAATCAACAATGTGTGTAAGGGTCTCCCTGTCAAGCCGATACATTTGTGGATCTGTGCTGCACTCAGGTTCCAGGATGTGCCCCTTAAGCGTGATATGGGCGGCTGCCTGCGGGGTGCTACCTACTGGACATTGTTTATGGGCATGGCCAACATCCTCCTCCTTCTCCTCCTGCACCTCCGCTGCCTCCTATGCCTCTCTGCCTCTTCCAAATCATGCTCCTTTTGGAGCCCAGCATGCACGGCCCCCAGCTCCATAACTGCTACTGTGGCTGCCAGCATGGTTGTGTTGGGAGGCATGTGGGGTGTGGGTGTGGTCATTCTCAGTGCTAATGGTGTGCAGCTGGGCTGATTATGGCCACCTGTGGCCTGTTGCTGCTCTCCTGAGACTGCTTTCCGCCTGATTCGCGATGCCGGTGTTTCTGGCGCGGTCATCACGGTGGCAGTGGTGTTTCCCTGTTGGCAGTACTCAGAATGTGCCTGTACGACTGCTGTACCAGTGTTTCAGGCATGGGCTCCGGGTGCGATTGCTGTTCACAGTCAAAGTGCTACTGGCAACCGTGGCACTGTGGGTCTTGTTTGCGGTCATGGTGTTTCGGGCACTGCAACTCATAGTGAGGCGGTCCAGAAAAGGGTGCCGGTACGGTGCGACCGACACCGCTATTTCTGGACCACCACAATTGTAATGAGGCCCATTGTCTTCACCAAATATGCAAATTTCTAAAAAGGATATTTCAATAGAACTAGTTACATAAGTGAAAAACAGTTGAGGATAAAGAGCATTAAGCCATGTTATATACTCGGGTATTGTTTCCTTTGGCCCGTCCCAGGTGACCAGGACGTCATCATTACACTGTTTCCACAGTCTAGTATGCTGATGCAATGCGTTGTCAACAGGATAGATTAATGTTTCCTTGAAATAATTAACATATAAATTGGCCAAATTAGAGGCTAACATAGAGCCCATGCTGTGCCTTCCGTTTGATGATGAAGATTCTCGCTAAGGTTCATCTGGGTGCTCCATAGGATAAATTGCCTATGGTCTGCATCTAGCTCATGAAATCCTTCTCCTAAATGTCCTGATATGATTTCCAAGATCTTTTGCTGGGTACATTAGTAAAGAGAGCCTCAATGGCCATGCATATAAAGGTCTGTTTGATGGGATCAAAAGGGATCCTCTATCAACAAGATGATGTGTAGTATCTTTGATAAATGAGCGCATAGCTGGTCTTTTTTGTTTAAGAAAATAATCACCATATTGCGATATGTGCCAGGTGTTTTTTGTAGAACGGCTCATACACAATCTTCACCTGTGAGCTGCTATGCAGTAGTGCTAATGCCTGCCATCCAACAATGGTAATTGTCATGTAGCTGGTGGTCCTCCGAGCGCTTCAGGTACTCCAGGTTTTTCGGGTGCTATGCTTGCTGGCAGTGATACTACAGGTAATCTTCCTCTCGGGTGAGCTATCCGTCTGGGCGGATGCTGGTTGCCAAATGACTTGCCCATCAGGGGTGTCACTGCAGACTTAGGCCCATCTAATAACTGCACACACTTGTTGTTCTCTGTATTTACTTAGTCAGAGCACGGTAATTGTGATGATACAGGTGCTTGGCTTCGTGGTCCTCACTGGCATTTCCCACCATTGCGCGTGATGGAGTGTTCAATGCCTGGAACCTCTCAGCGACTCTGATGTAATACTGTAAGTTCATGCACATGCAGAAAGTGTAGCCTTTCTGCCCACACCTGTGGCAGAACTGCCAGGGATGAAGCAGTGGGGTTCACTTTGCGGGAGGATAGCTCAGGGGCAACATGCTCATCTTGGAAGCAAGATGACGTGGAGCAACACAGGTTCGATCCCTGGTTCCGTGCTTAGAAACCTCTGGGTATTAAGCGCGTTATAAACAATCAATTATAATTATAATAACACTTAGGCCAACTGTGGCTCTTGAAAACACCAGAAGAGCTGGTGTTCCCTCTCCCTGGATTCTGGCATAGAGCCTTTTCTGTGCTCTTGTGGCCTGGATATCACTAGGGTCAGTATCTTGACCAGTTTCCTCACCAGTTGCCTGGCCTGGATGGTCTCCACTTCATGTTTCAGGTCATGCTCTGGGGCTGTATATGGAGTCACCAGTCGACTAGGTAGAGAAAGTGGTTTCTGGGTCTGTTCTCGGAGTTGTAGCTGCAGAAGCCCCAGTGGCAGTGATCTTGTTCCACGCATGACTTTTTGCAGTCTGACTAGGTTTAAGCTGCTTTTGGCTGAGCGCCCTTCCTAGCCCTAGCTTCAGAATCATCTTGGTCCTGGCCGGATACTCTGAAATCCACTTACCCTGTTGGATGCGGGTGGAATAATACTTAACCATCAACTCTGCGACTGATTCAGTGGTTCTAGAGACTCCATCTACTGTGTAGATGATGTCCTTCATTGTGGGATCTGAATGCGTGGCGTGGAGTGCCTGCATGAGTCATCACAGGACATCACAGAATATTGATGACACAATGCCTCAAGTCCCTCTCAGGAGCTCTCCAATTATGTATCATCTGGTTTGTCTGGTCCACCCACTGGTCGACCCATATTGGATATTTCTCTTCACATCTCATGGTACGCTTCTCCCCTCAGAAGGGTCTCATGGGGACATCCCTATGCTGCGATGGAAGAGCGATGGCCATGTATAACACGTCCTTGAAAGCGTCCACCATGGAGGAAGCGATCAGTCTGGTGCCTCTATCTTCTAGTGTAAAACTGGTGCGCTAGGTCTTGATTAACTGGGAGTACTTCTGGGCCCAGCCATGATGGCACCTATAGTGGGCACTTAGGGATGAATGGGCACAGCACTGTGCAATGCAGGGCATGGGCTATGAATGGATGGTGCAGATGGTAATCTAACCTGTAACCCTGTCTGGGTGTATAATGCCCAAAGAGGATAGGACACGTTTGGGTCTCCCCATTGATGATAAGAGGCAATGGCCCTCATTACAAGTCAGGCGTTAAGGGTTTAACAGCGCCGTCGGCGCCGTTAACCCTTAACGCCTGATTCACACTTTAACGCCTGCTTTTTGCAAGCAACTCTACCATAAGAGGTAAGTTCTCTCAGACTTTACAATACCTTTGGATTGAAGAAAAAGTGCAGCAAATGACTCTTGTTCCTGTGCAGCTCTGCAGATCTCCCTGTTCCTGGGCCTCAGTAGTGGGGACAAGAGGTCCCTTTGCGGGTTGGGGATTTTAACGCCTGCTTTTTGCAGGCGTTAAAAACCAACCCGCAAAAGGACCCAGGGAGCTAATTACGGTACCGCAATTTGCGGTGCCGTAATTAGTGCCTTCCCCATTCCCATTATGCCCTATGGGGCAAAAATGGGAATGGGGAAGGGCAATGGTGGAAGGGGGAATTACCGCCCCTCCAACCTTGGAATGGGGCGGTAATTCCCCTTTCCACCAAGGCGGTGCCGGTATTTTACCGGCATGAACCATGGCACTAATTGCGCCATGGTTCACCGCCTACCGTGTAATGAGGCCCATAGACTTTTGCCCATTGACTTTGACTTAACCTGTTATACTGAATGACTCTGCTGAGGGGATCCAAAAGTATTTGCCTGCTTAAGAATATTTGTGATTTCTTGTTTGTTCTAATAACCTTTTCCTTTGACCAATTCCTAAGAGTGTTCTAAATGCAACAGTAAGATAATAATGTCCCCAGCACCATAGCTATTGAAGTCACCAGAGGGTGTAGGTTGTGACTGTCCAACTTTCTATACTTTTACTTTGCAAAGAACCTTTCTGCAAAGGTTTCCTTTTAAAATTAAAATAATGGAACGGTAGAATTGAAAAAGAAAAGGCAGCGGAGCAAAGCTCCACAACACTCCTGCTCACCTCGACCACTGGCAATGTTTTCTTTCTTTGTGTCTAAAGGATCCCATGCGTAGCATCATGCACCGATGTCCTTTACTCTTTGTGCCCGATTCATGGAACATTCTGCAGGGAAATGAAGAGACTTGCGTGCGAAATCGCATGCAAATCCCTGTTTGGTGATTCATTTAAAGTAATGCGCAGGGCTTACTGGGGACTTGTGAGGAATCCGCGCTGCTCCTCCAGTTCACTGCGACTCGACAAACGCCTTGCACGAGCCTCCAAGAAGAGCGTGGGCAGGGCCTGCGCAGCCACCTAAAAAGGGGGCGGAACACATGGAATGAGGAAGAACAAGTGAAAATGTGGGCATTACGAGGGATGTTCCATCGTCAAACAATCGCACCACCCATACGCATGCAAAATAACCGTATTCATGGAATTGAACTGGAAATGTTGGGTCGCGAAAAAGCACGTAAAATCCCGGAACACCCACTCCACGTGATAGCAGGTGTCAACATCAACGTGCACCCTAGCAAATGCATATAAAGCACGCGAGCACAACAAACACATGGATACCGCCTTGAGGATTGCACCATTTGTTGCAGTAATCATCCTGGGACACCACAGAAGGAGGATAATGGCCAGGGCCCGGATCTTCCACCCATGGACCAGCCTTTTTGGGATGCCTGATGACCAGGTTTATGGCCGGTATAGGTTCCCCCCCATATCATCCTAGACCTGGTCAGGGAGTGGGAAGATGACCTCACACCACCCACCATGTGCTCCCAAGTACTGAACACCTTGCATAAGGTGCTCTCTGCTCTGCATGTTTTGCCCACTGGGTCATTCCAGTGGACCACTGCCATAGTAGGTGGCATCTCCCAAGCTACACAGTCTTGCTTCCTACACATCCCATATGACTAACTAACATACCCATCAAATGTCTAACTATTGATAATTCCATAAACTCACCAACCATCATATCGGAGCTGCCAGCCATAAATGGCCCCCAAAATGAACCTGTCCCCAAAATACAAGAAGCACAATGGCATATTGCTCCACACATGTTTGAGAATGTGCATGATGTGCACAAACATGTCCCTATTGTGGTGTGTGGAAAAGTAGTGCAGTAAGGATCCACATGTGACATAGATTCTGACAACATTACCACAATGCACCCCATCCCAAATGAACCACTGAACAAGAGGTCATTGACAATTGTGACAAAGAGGGTGACAAGCCAGAATTGCCACTTCCACACCCGCAGCATTAATGTAGCCATTCCATATGGATCAAGACAAATGCACATCTTACCTGTCCCCTGAGCATGCAGTCGACAGTCAAAAATCAACCCATGAAATAGCCATCATTCCCTGATGGAAGGATCTGCAGACAATGAAAAAAATCAAACTGAGTCCAGCCAACACATCCATGCATCCAAAAGATACAGACAGGCGTGCCCCCCTCACTGATATGCAACACATGCAAACAACAACTCACAAGACAACCCTCAACATGTGTCCCAGCACACATGCAACAAAACTTGCACACTGCATGCAATTCAAACACACAAAACACGCACACTGACAAACAACCATAACCTCCACACTGCCTGAACCCCTGAAAGACATTCAGCAAATGTACATGTCACATATCCCCATTTAAAAGCCAATGGTGCATACACAACATACGCACCAGTCAACATGCTGCATGAAAATGAGAAGATATCAGAAATGCAGATAATTGAGCACCGCAAAAAGCAGGGACTCCCCTGGACGACAAGTAATGACATGACAAGGCATGCTATCACCAGCGTAGTAGTGGGACAGTGCAGTGAACACAGTCATGGGAGCCCATGATGCAAAGCACAAGAAAGCCAGTACACAAATACTCACCTCTTGCACTCAAGGCAGGACCGTGCTGGAGGCAGCATTTCATAGAGGCCGATGTCAGACTGGAAGGCTGGCCACCGAGGCAACTGCCATGGAAGACATAAGCAGACATGGCAAAGCAATGTGAAACTGCAAACAAGGATAAATGCACGCAAAAGGAAGGATGCAAGGGAAAAGTGCAAGGTCAATCCAGACTTCATTGTGACAGCATACAATTGGTTCAATTGTGCATTCAATTGAATGCACCAGCACCATGCACCCAGCTGCGGTAAACTTGAAGCTGCAAACACCATGGTGCAGCATGCATGGGACATGCATGTGAAAACACCCACACTGCACAACATAGTGTGCCTGTTCACAACATAGCATCCAAAAAATGTGCATCAATGGTTCCATGTTTGTGGATCGTAACTGGGGCTGCACACCATCAATGGGGAACCCTGAGCAAGAGAGGTCAAATGTGCCGTTGAACCATTACCCCACAAACATTGCATTTGATGCAAAGTGTCACTCACTACACATGTGCAAAGTGCCATGAAACACACACCAGCACAACCATCAACACCTGTCACAGGCCACAAACAGCTGGCCCTGCCACCCACTCCCAACCACTCAAGAATGTCCCACAGAGCTGGAACTCCCACAAATTGGAATCTACAACCTGTGGCCCCATTGATCCATAGAAACCACACCATACCCAGACAGATGACCAGAACCACACCATGTGACACATGCACCCATGAAGTAGTACCGGGGCCCCACAAGACAAGTCAATCTGAAGTGATCACACACAGTGAAAGACTCCCAGCCAAACACTACACAAGTGTCTGCAAATACCCTTCACTTACCTGCACAGGGTATCCACCGGCCTTGCATACGATGCAACCCACTGGCAGACACATCCCCTAAATATAAAGACATGCATAGTAACAACAGAAAGAAATTGCACATCCATGACAACACCTGAATGGATGATGAAAATATTCTGAGACCACCCACTGCAGAAGGGCCACAGGGTGCAGGAGGGTGACAGGACATAGATTGTGATCTGCCCATGAGTGCAGCATAGCACAACAAAGAGAGAGAATGACAGCGAGAGGGAAGGCCAACTGAAAAACACATCAAGGAGTGCACTGTCTGGATTGGAGATGGCCAAGGACATGCACTACACCACAATAGGTGCGGGCACAGCTGAGTTGACCGAGGGAGGAAGACAGTAACATGAATACCACTTGTAAAAACATCCTGGCTTGGTAGCATGTAAAGCACATATATGGAAACTGTCACATGCAGCAAACACGCGGACAATGAGGCATGCTCAACATGCAAAACAGTGCTCATGCTCACCTGCTGACTGAGCCGGCATGATTTGAATTGTGCATCTCCTCCACCGGGAAATGTGCCTCCAAATGAGTGCAGGGTATCTCCCCCGGGACAGCAGTGATCGCCTCATTACAGAATACTAAAACAACATGGGACAAGACATAACAACAGGCCTAGTACAGTACCATTCACACAGGACACATGTGTCAGGATACACTGTACCCATAGTTACCTGCACATGCCACCCTGAGCACCACCATGCAAACATCCAAGTGTCATGGCCACTGGGTAAGGGCCCATGTCTTCATCACCTACAGGGTCCAAATGGACCTAGTCCTGGCACCTCTGGCAACAGGGTCATAGAAAAGTGTGCTTTGCACACTTTGTGCCTAAGGCACGTGCATCAGGGCCGGGCGCGGCCACAGAGGATCATTGGGGAGCACGTGCAAGAACCTCTGGGAGGGGCAAGGTGGAGCCACAAGATGGGGCCAAAGGGAGGGGCCAGGGCCAGCCTATTTAAGGCCAACCCGCCCACATACTGGCGCTTCACGTTAGTCTGCTTTCTGCAGCCTAACGCTTACCACCGTCCTTGCCTCTTTTCCCTGCTCTTCTCCTCGTCGTACATCTTACCTGATTCCAGCTACTCCATCGCTGAAGTCGCATCTCACCTTATTCCAGCCACTCCATTGCTGAAGCTGCATCTTACCTGATTCCGGATACTCCATCGTTGAAGGCGCATCTTACCTGACTCCAGCTGCACCATCTCGGAAAGCGCACCTTACCTGTCTCCAGCTACACCATCGCTGCACGCGGATCTCAGCTATCTCCTGCACTCCATAGTCTGCAGCGCATCGCATCTTACCTGACTCTCATCGCCATCGGAGATGGAGCGCTTCTTCACCCGATCCGGACGTCCAGCTACGCGGGAGCTTATCTTCCAATCTTCATCTTTGCTGAACCTCCATCCTGCAGCCGCGGATCGGCCTCCGAACAGCCAGCCTCTGCTCGACGCCATCAGACTTCTCCTGCACGAGAAAAGAACACAACAGGTTAGGAGTCATATAAATAACTAACGCTCGGCCGCGCCATACCTAAGCCTAGCATTCTACATTAAAAGCCAACTTACCATCTAGTTCAAAGGCTTCATCATCCTCTGGGGAATCACTGCGACTCGCTCCAAACACTGCGACTCCGGGCAGCCATCTTCACACCTATAGAGGAGAGAAAAGACATTGCATGAATTACAAACTATAATCACAGCAAAAGACATTGCAAGAATTATGAACTACAATCACAGCAAAAGACATTATAATTAACAAACAATAATCATTGCTAAAAGAGTCACCTTCTGGTTGGTCGCAGCAGGTCTGGATCGCCACTTCCATGGGCCAGTGAAGCAACTAGGTCCACTCCAAGCGCCCCTGCTACAAGAACCAGGACGGAGAGCTCAGCATTACAAATAAACAGGTGAGCTTGCATGGGTAAACGCTTGCGCACTTCGTTCTGGCACGAAAGGGTTGAGGGGAATCACGACACCACCACACAATTCTCATTGCCTCTCATCTTCTCTCAGGGGCAATATCAGCATCCAGAGCAGTTGATTTCGCAGCAGCTGGGGTAGAGAGTCGATCCAGGGGAGCCAAGTCGAGGGAGGGCTCCAACCGTGCCCCAATGTCACCGCAGAGACCAGGTGAGCGTAACAGAACGCGAAGCCTCTCTGAATCTCTGCCTGGGCATTATGGAAACCTCTGAAACCGACCAGTTGGCCCAATTACTGGGGGAGTTGCGGGCAGAAGTGCATGCCTCTAGGCAAGAGACCAATGCCTTGAGGAGAGACCTTATTGTAGCCCGGGAACAGACAGAGGATTTGGCAAGACAAATGCTCCAGACACACGCAGGACAGGTTCCGTTACCTGGGACTCCACCAACTCCTTTGCCACAACCATCACCACCAGTGCAAGTGGTACTTCCAGGGACAGTCCCACTTCCAGAGCGTTTCACCGGCGACCCAAACAAATATGCCGTATTCATGAACCAGTGCCGTCTCCACTTTTTGTGTCGACCTGGGGCCTTTCCTAACGACAACGCAAGAGTTGCCTTTGTACTTTCATATTTGGGAGGCTGTGCAGCTGACTGGTCCATGCCATTAGTAACTCAGGATGATCCAATACTTCGGAATTTTGGGGAATTCCAACGGGAATTGGAAAAATTGTTTGCCAGACACAGCCAAGGACAAGCCTTAGATAACAAATTATTGTCTCTCAGACAAGGAAGCCACGACTTGTTGACTCACATTGCAACCTTCAACCGTCTCATAGCACAGACCAATTGGCCTGAGGAGAAAAGGACTACACTTTTTTACCGAGGGCTACGTGATGAGTTAAAAGATGTACTAGCTCAAGTGGTCAACCCGCCCGAGTGTTGTGCGGAATACATTAACTTGATAGTGCAATTGGACCATGGGTTACAGGACCGGAAAATTGACCGCACAAGGGCTGAAGGGAGGTCAGTTTACATGCGACCTCGGGACAATGAAACCAGAACTCATGAACCCACTGAACCCATGCAAATTGGAGGATTACAAGCCCCTATTTCTAAGGCTGAAAGGGAAAAAAGGAGGCAACAACAACTTTGTTTGTATTACATTTCCTCCGAGATTGCCCTATAAAACCACCCAAGAAGATGGTAGGTGCCACGGACAACGGCAATGAAGAAAAGGAACAGAAGTCGGAAAACTCGGACGCCCGGAAAGTGGAGGGGTCCACTTGTCGAGCGGAATAAAGCAAGTTGTACAGACCTCACACCTGGTCATCCCGGTGTTATTAACCCATCACCAACAACCATCAAAAGTACATGCTCTAGAAGCCTACATTGATAGTGGAGCAGTGGGAAATGACACCGATCAGAATTTGGCCACACGGATAGGCCTTCCGCTTCAGCAAAAATCACAATCGGAAAATGTCACTGCCGTGGATGGCTCTCAGTTGTCTTCATGCCCAGTAACGCAACACAACGACAAGGTGACACTGATATGTCAGGATGGTCATTGGGAAAGCATTTCTTTCGATCTTATAGGGGCCCCCAAGTTCCAAATGATCCTAGGAACGCTGTGGCTTGAAACCCATAACCCAAGGATTGACTGGCGAACAAGGAAGCTGACCTTCTCTCAATAATGTGCAGAGTTGCTACCACAGGGACGTGAGGAATCTACAACTCAAGGTGAAACCCATCCTAGGAATTTCGGGTTCATTACCCTCCGAATACCAAGACTTTTTGGATGTGTTCCAAAAGGAACAAGCGAACACCCTGCCTCCACACAGAACATACGACTGCCAAATCGATCTGGTCCCAGGAGCACAAATCCCTTGCAGCAGAATTTACGCTCTGACTGAGCAAGAGAATCAGCATCTGAGAACATACCTAGATCAGTACCTAGCCAATGGGTTCATCATCCCATCCAAGTCCCCAGCCTCCTCAGATCTCTTCTTCGTACCAAAGAAGTAAGGGGACCTCAGAACTTGTATAGATTATAGGGCATTGAATCAGATTACCATAAAGAACAGATGCCCTCTGCCACTCATTCCCGAGTTACTTGATCAAGTGAGGAATGCTGAAATCTATACAAAATTGGACCTACGAGGAGCTTACCATTTGGTAAGAGTGAAAAGGGCGATGAATGAAAGACAGCATTCCGAACCAAATATGGGCATTTCGAGTATCAAGTTATGCCCTTTGGATTATGCAACGCACCAGCAGCATTCCAGTTCTTTATGAACGATGTACTTCACAAACTGTTGGACGTCTGTGTCCTAGTATACATCGACGACATTCTCATGTACTCAGCATCCAAGTAAGATCATGTGGGCCATGTAAGGGCCGTTTTGGAAAAGCTTTGTAAGCATTGGCTGTTCGCCAAATTGGAGAAATGTTTTTTCCATTTCACGGAAGTCCAGTTCTTGGGCTTCATGCTTACCCCTGGAGGGGTTCACATGGACACTCGCAAGGTGGAAGCTATCCTTCAGTGGCCATCTCCAACATCGACCAAGGGAGTGCAGAGCGTACTCGGATTTGCCAATTTCTACCGGCGGTTGATCCCGGGATTTTCTCATATCGTTCATCCTATCACTTCTTTATTAAGAAAGAATGCAAAGTTTTCCTGGTCTCCCGAAGCCGAAAAAGCCTTCCAGGAATTAAAATTGGCTTTCACCTCAGCACCGTTCTTTGGCATCCTTGACCCAACCTGCCCTATGTAGTTGAAACCGATGCCTCCAGCGTGGACATGGGGGCAGTTTTATCACAAAAAGACCCGGCCAAGGGGCAATTACACCCCATAGCATTTTGGTCCCGTAAGTTTACTGCACCGGAGATGAACTATGCCATAACCGACAAAGAGTTACTAGCAATTAAAGCAGCTCTTAAAACCTGGAGACACTACCTTCTAGGAGCCAGACATACTGTTAGTTATCACGGACCACCATAATCTGCAACATTTAAGAACTGCCAAGGCCCAATCTTCACGTCAACTTCGCTGGGCTCTTTTCTTCGCCGAGTACGATTTTGTGATTACATACAGATCAGGAGTGCGTAACGGAAAAGCAGACCCTCTGTAGCGAATGGGAGAGGACAAGGACGCATTTATACCATCAGAACCAGTACCCATCATTCCTGAAGGGCGAATTCAAAACCATATCGCAGTAACTGCCTGCTGGGAAGACTTGAAGGTCGACCATCAGTCTCAAATGGACCAAACAGCCCAACAAGAATGGTTAAATAAGGGGGACCAGTACTCAATCAAGGATAGTTTACCCTATTTTCAGGGGAGACTATATATTAAAGACAAAGGAAAACAAAACAAGATTATAGCAAATTACACAAGTCATTAGTGGAGGGACATCCCGGAATTACTAAGACACGTGCCAAAATCAGGAAGAACTATTGGTGGCCAACCTGGAGAAAGGACGTGGTCCAATTTATCGCATCCTGCAGTGTTTGCGTGCAACAAAAATCCCAAAAGTCAAGTCCCGCAGGATTATTGCGTCCATTGGCTTACCACCAGCACCATGGCATACGTTATCCATGGACTTTATTACAGATTTACCACCCTGTGATGGCTTCAACACAATTTTAGTCGTGGTAGATTTATTCTCCAAGAGGGCACACTTTATTCTACTAAAAGGACTTCCTACTGCTGGGACTCTGGCTACTGTATTCTTAGAACAAGTAATCAAACTACATGGTTGCCCCTCTGTACTGATTTCAGATCGAGGAACACAATTTGTCCGCGCCTTCTGGAAAGACATTCTCTGGTTTACTGAATTTGCCCACAATAACTCTTTCCACATTAGTACTGGACAAACCCCATACTATATCATGAATGGTCAACATCCTCGGACGTCCTCCCTTGATCCGCTTGATGAACTAGAAATGCCTGCGATCACTTCTCTACATAAAACCATTATTCAAACTCTTACGGTGCTAGGCCATAAAGACTGCATATGGAAATAAGGCACAATAACCATATACACTAGTGACACGACAGACACGAGGTTCGATTTCCAAACAAGTCTGGTTTATTTCAAAGTATTCTCAGTCGGCCGACTGGGTCTCTACGTCTCGCAACGTGTGTTCCCAGACCTCGTGATGTAAAAGCAAGGAAATATCGAGGATGAGCACCACAAAAGGAAATACACCAAACACTGGCTATAAAGATTCACAGATCTTTAATTCTGCGTAGTTACAAAGAAACACAGATCTGATACAGATAGCTATCTGGTTCTCGACACCACGCAATGAGTATCAGCCCGTCAGAGTGAGGAGGGAGAGTGCTGGACATCTAAACATTTACATTTTTATACATTTCGTACAATATTGCCCAGCCCCTCTACAGGTTAATAATCTGCGGTTTAGAGTTTGTGCCGAGTTCAGATATAGCTCATACAATAATATGCACATGGATTACATAGGTTTGTGTTTCCAACAAGTTACAATAGTGAAGTGTATTCCTGGATTTAGCAATGAGCCTTAGTACATATCCCTTCACAATGTAGTTCTGCCAGTGTCCACGCTCGACATTTACATAGTATTGTCCTCGATGTGTATTTGTGGATTAGGTTTGTTAATACAGACGATCCTAGGACAACAAGTCAAACTTGGTGCAAGGTCGCATTACCTAGCATAAATAGTCGGCCCTCGAACAGTCTAACCATTAACAAGGCTCAAAGGTTGAGAAGGCTCGGTTTCAAGTTAAACACAGTCCACCATTTTAGAACAGAGAATTCACATACGAATAGAATTCAAAATGGCAGATGATTCCAAAATGGTGGCGAAGTCGATCCAAAATCGGAACCTTGCAACGCGGTTTTCTTCGCAGAGCGACTAGGCTTAGGCCAATATAAATCAGAAGGAGGCACCATATGATTTCCCGGTTAACAAACCCTCCTTTTGGCCTAAGCCAACGCTAAACTACAACTAGTCACGAGTAACTCCATGTCTCAATGTCCATACAACCTGAATCACAATCATCAGAGATATCAATCGCCATAAGGTCTGTAACAGAAATTTCTTTCAACACAAATTCATTGGACATTCTTTCCGGTGTGCGCACCTTTTGTCCTAATGTTCCCATAGTCTGTGCACAACATCCCCGTAGCATTGAACATATGGGAGGAAGACATTGTATACAGCAACAGCAAAAACAAAACAACAGAACAACCAGAATAATTAGTAAGACTGAGTAGCTTCCATCCCCAAGATCGTAAGAAGACCTAGGACCAAGCGCTAAGATCCCAATTTCCCTCGGGAACATGCACTTCTGAACTAAGGACGTGCAGATTTTGTATAGTCTCAAAGATTGTTGGGGAGGAATCTGGTGCGAAAACGCAACAAGCGGACCCCACTTATTTGCATACTCCACCACGCTCAGCTAGGATGACGTCTCACGCCATCCGATTCTGTAGTGCCACTAACCTTATTGCTTTCTGTTCTAGAGTCATGTTATAGAGTATGTCAGTGATCCGGTTGATGGTTCTCTCCAATACTCTCGCTAGTCTCCTAATATCCTCGGAATTTAGTATTTGTCACCAGATAGGTACAAAGGATTTCACTACGTCACCCAGAACTTGCGACGAAGTATCGCCATTTTCATCTCGCCTTGGACGAGCCCTAGAGATTTCTGTGGTACTAGCTATAAATACCCCTGGTAACAGGATCCCTAAATAACAGGTTCCCTGCCAATCCCTAGGTAGCCATGGGAAAGCTTCATTACCGCAAATGGAATAGACAGGTTCGCCTACATACAAAGGTCTGTCCTCACTGGTCAAGTTTGCAACATTGGTGCAAACCTTGAAATCACCCATTGACTGAGTACCAATCCTCTGTATTCAGAATGAAACTTAGTCGTGCTGTGGTTAAAAGTATAGGAAGGTGGCGTGGCATCCCTATTGCCTATAGGAGCCATCTTGAAGGAGATAAGAGATTGAAAAGGTCGAGACAGTTTATCAGAAGGCCTAATGGAAGCAACATTAAGCTTGCTTCTATTTGTGAAAAGTGAACATCCCAGGGCCGTTAGAACTCGTCTTTCAAACTCGTTCAAATTTGTTCCATCAAAGTTCCCTGAGATGCTATGATTCCATCGGCCAAAGAATAGTGCCCTTAGAGAAGCATAAAATGCAGTAGTCAGAGGCAAAGTATGATTATACCAGCCCAACCCTTTGTCTCCATGTTGCGGTAAATGAGAGCAGACCCAACAATTAGACCTGTTCAAAATGGCATGTGTTGCATTCATTATAAGCAGTAATGTGTTATTGTGGTAACTCTGTCTGTGTTGAGAGTCTCTAGGAGATAAAGTGTGCAAACGCACGAAAGGTGTAGATACAGTAGGTACATTTTCAGTAGGCAAAAACGTTTCGAGCGGACGTATTTCTTCCATGTATCAAAATCCTAAAGCAATTACTATTGTGAAACCGGTTAACATGATTACAAGAAAGCAATACATTTTAAAAGACCATGGGCCTCATTCCGAGTATGGCGGTAAGGGATACCGGTCACCATTAACGAGACCGGTGCCGGTAATCCCTTACCGCCACATTCCGAGTTCCCTTTGCGCCCTCGTCCTTAACGCCTGCTTTTAGCAGGCGTTAGGAACGAGGGCACAAAGGGGCTTTTAAGCCAATAACAGTGACCGTAAAGTACGGTCACCGTTATTTGCAATTTCCCCATTCCCATTGAGCCCTATGGGGGCTCATTTGGGAATGGGGAAGAGCCCTGAGGAATGGGAAATTACCGCCCTGGTCAACTCGGAATAGGGCGGTAATTTCCCATTCCACCAGGGCGGTGCCGGTACGGGTCCGGCGCCGACCAAGGCGCTAATAGCGCCATTGGTTAGCGCCAGACTCGGAATGAGGCCCCATGTATTCGATTGTCCATTGTCTTTACTGGCCACAGAGTCACTTATTTGTTCCGTACGGGTAGAGGCCATAGCAGGCATTGTTCCTTTGAAATGAAAAGCGCCGCAGTTCATTTGATGGTGATCTCCAGATCACACGTTTTCTTAGTCTTTCCCTATCCCAAGCCAACAACTTTCCTTTGTATGCAAAAGATAGGGCAAAGGACAAGCACTATGATGATTTTCCTGTTGGCACAGCCAAACTGTGCAGTAAGTCTGGCTCTGTGGAAGCAGATTGTCCCTTGTGACTCCTGGTGCAGTGTGATTTGCGAACAACGTGTCGTTGCTTCCTGATGGAAGTGATGAATTTGCAGCAGAACCAGATGGAGATACAAAAGGATCTGTGGGAGAGTGTGGAGATAAAGCAACTGTTTCCTCTGGCCCCGCGGGCTCAGGGAGTGTCTCCGAAGCACTCTAAGTACTGCTCAATGCTGAGTGATTGTTAGGAGCAGAGCAGGTAGATTTCTCCGTATCTCCTTTATCGTGTGGCAAAGGGAAGGGTATCCGCTTGACATGAGAGGCGTGTATCCAGTGCCTTTTGCCTTCCACCCGAATCGCCGTCTGTGTGGCCAGGAGAACCTGGTGTGGACCTATTCACCGCAATGCGAGACAGGATGCTCGTTCGAATACTTTGACGAGCACCCACTCCCCAGGTCGGATACTATGACCTGGCCCCTCGTACTTTGCTTGAAGGGCTTCTCGCACCTGTTGGTAAATCAAATATAGATTTTTTGTTAACCGGTCACAGTAATCAGAAAGAAGTACATGCTCAATGTCCCTCAGGGCCCGGGGTTTTGGGAGGTTCCAAATGTTAGCTGGCCTACCCATGACCACTTCATATGGGGAGAGCCCAGTCCTAGTCTGTGGGGTGGTGCGTATTGACAGTAACAATATCGGTAAGGCATCCGGCCATTTCAATTTGTACCGGCACACGTCTTAGCGAATGGAACCGTTTATCGATCTGTAATCCCGCGCATATCTGCAGAATTACAGCAGCGATAAAATGTGGACCATTGTCCGACCAGATGACCCTTGGCAAACCAAACCTAGGAAAATATTACTTAAGCATGGTTTTCGCCGTTGTCATTGCTGTGGCATCTTTTACAGGAAAGGCTTCAACCCATTTATTTAAGGCGCAAATAACAACCAAGACAAATTTGAAATTATCACAAGGCTTGATTTCAATAAAATCAAAGTGGATGACTTCGAAGGGGACAAAAGGTGGACCAAAACTACCCCTTGGTGTCGATGTGCCCTTCCCCATATTGTGCTGTAGACAAATCATGCAACTCTGGACAAAATGCTCAGCTATCTTCGAGATGTTATTGTTCACCCAGACATTTTCTAACATTTTGCAAACCTTCCTGGCACAGATGTGGGTGGGCCCCTGAGCCATTGCGACCATCATAGTAATGTACGCATCTGGCAGCATCCATTTTCCCTCCAACTTATCCACCCAACACCCATCATCATCCAACCTCGCCAAACCCTCAGCCCATTGCTTAGTTTCTTCTAAAGTGGCATCGGCTTGGATATTCTTTACAGATTCAATACCTTCATCTATGGTACAAACATGTGTGACTTCCCTTGTAGTGTACATATCTATATAGAGATCACTAGCAGTTTGTTTGGCTATCTGGTCAGCAAAAGCTTCCCTTTTCCTACATCATTTATGATTTTCTGATGCGCTGCGCATTTCATGATTGCTAACTGAGTGGGCAGTGCAAGCGCTGAAAGTAACCGCACTATCAAGGAGCCATATTGAATCTTCGTTCCATGTGCGGTCAAGAAACCTTGTTCTGCCCAAAGTCTGCCGAAGTTGTGAACTACCCCAAAAGCATACTGACTATCAGTATATATGTTTACTCTAAGCCCTTCTGAAAGTTCACAAGCTCGAGTCAATGCAATAATCTCTGCAGCCTGCGCGCAGTTATGCAAAATTCTTTTGGTTTCCACAATCGTGCTTAGTGTGGTGATAGCATAAGCAGCCGTGGATGTACCATTCGGAAGTTTGAAGCAAGAGCCATTGCAAAACAGCTCCTCTTGTGGGTCGTTCAAAGGTGTATCTCTCAAGTCAATCCTGCCTTTAGTCTCTTGTTCTGTGGTGTTAAGGCAGTCATGTGACATTTCGTCACTGCAAGCAGTACCTTGCGGGAAAGGTAATAGTTCAGCCGGATTCAATACACAACACCTCTTTATTTTTATATGTGGTGCAAACAAGATCAATTCATATCTCATTAATCGTGCGGAGGTGAGGTGTTGTGTTTGTGTTCTATTTAATAGAACATCTACAGACTCAGGTACCAACAAGGTTAAAGCATGGCCTAGGACCATACCCTCGCTCTGTTTTACAACTGCAGCAGCGACAGCTCTCAAACATCTTGGCAAAGCGTATGCCACAGGATCAAGGGTGGAAGAAAAGTAACCGCATGGCCTATTCTTCCCTCCATGTTCCTGCGTTAATACAGCCAAAGCACATCCATCACGTTCATGCACATACAATTCGAAGGCCTTTTTCATAATTTGGTGCGCCCAAAACTGGTGCTGAACACAGTGCAGTCTTGAGCAGATCAAACACTTTCTGGTGTTCCAAGTTCCATGGCCATGGCAAATAAATGCCCTTCTTTGTCAAAGCCAACATTGGTTTAATCACTAGTGAAAATTTCGGGATCAACTGCCTACAGTAAGAAGCCATTTCCATCAAGGCTCTGACTTCCTTCTGTGTATTTGGGACAGACATGCTAGAAATTATTTTAATCCGTTCAGGCGTCAACTTTCTCCCCTCCTTTGACAGGAGATAGCCTAAATAGGCGACCTCCTGTCGACAATATTGAAACTTTTTCAGTGAAGCTTTATGTCCATGCTTTGCTAGTTGAATAAGCAACAACACAGTACCCTCCTTACAGAATCAGCAGCTAAAAGAAGATCATCTACGTATTGAAGCAATGTACAAGTGGTAGGCAACTCGAGAGTGTCAAGCTGCTCTTTCAAAGCCCTACTATAAATGCTCTGACTTTCCGTGTATCCTTGCGGCGCACGGGTGAATGTAAAATAGCGTCCCCCTAAGGTCAACGCGAACAGGTATCTGCTATCCTTGTGTATAGGAATACTAAAGAAAGCATTCTTAAGATCTACAACACAAAAATGAGTAGCAGAAGCTGGGATCATAGTTAATATCGTCGTTACATCAGGAACAATAGGAAATTGTGGAGCAACAATCTTATTGATAGCACGTAAATCAATGATAAAACGAAAAGGAATTGCATTATCTCCTTTCTTATACACAGGCAAAATCGGACTATTGCACAAACTACCTGCAATTTCTTCAATTACCCCATGGTGTACAAAATCAGTAACTATACACTTCAAAGCTTGCTCACCATCAACCGAGATCTTGTACTGAGGAATACGTGGCAACTTTACTCCAGGTTTCAAAATGATTTTAACATGCTCAATTTGTAAAACGCCAACATCATTGTCATCAACCGCCCATAAACACTCCGGAACATCACTAAATTCCGGCAGCAAAGGTCTAGTCAGGAACTGTGAGGCAGAAAGATGCTGTGGTGAAATCGATAAACGCACTCCATTCGAAGAACAATGAATTACCGCATTTAATTCCTTCAACAGATTCAACCCCAACAAATTCTCTCCACAGTTCGTTGTCAAAAGAAACGGACAGTGATCTGTGAATGGACCCAGTGTAATCGGTACCGGTGAAGAAACCGGACTAACCACTGGTGTACTAGAAAACACTACAGAAGCATTGTTTGCCCTTACAGTGGAATGTTTGGAACCTGTGAATGGTCAATGGAACACTTCTGCGCTCCTGTATCTATCAAGAATAGATGTTTCCTATTTCCCACTATCATTTCAACGTAGGAACCTTTCTGATTAACGGGAATAGGCGTTGGTTCCAAACCCTGCTTCGGGCAATCCTAGTGAAACAATATATCGTCAAAAGGAAGGTCTTCAGAGAGATATGCAGTAGAAGGATGATCAAAAATGTTTTTATTATCCACACTCGGTGACTGAATGTCTTGTGAAAAAGGCTGTGAATTCTGAGAAAACTGACTTCTACCAGGACCCCGTGCCCCAGGGCGGCCTCTGGATCGTCTACCCATAGTATCAAAAGTGTTATTCGACCTCTGCTGGAAGATCGGTCATTGTGCTCGCCAATGACCCTCTTGTCTCCAATAAGCACATTGGTTTGTGTGTACAGAAAACTGTGTACTACCCCCTGTTGCAACAAAACCTTAGTTTCCAGGTCTCCCTTTCTCTTTTCGATCCTCTTTTTCATTATTGACTCGGTTTTCATAGTATTGAGCCATATGGAATACTTCAGACTGAGACTTAGCTTGCCAAGCGCTCTCAGAAGTCATAATTTGTGACTGGATGTCAGGTAACAATCCACAAATTTGTCTATAAATAGTCGTTTTCCATATTCTGTGCTCCAATCTTGTCCACTGAAATCCGAAAACACTTGTTCAAACCGATTAAAGAATTCGGTAGCATCCTCAGACTTTCCTTGGACACAAGCAGTAAATTTGTCCCAGACAATCCTTCTCTCAGGAATTAAGGCTTTCAGTTTTGTCACTATTCTATCAGGTAAAGTCGGTATTACCTGTGGCGGTCTCTCGCCAGTTGGTCTATCTCTATCTTGTCTAACCATATTATCCCATGTGTCCCCTAACCCTGCTGCATCATCTACTGTCCTAATCTGTTTCCAAAAATCAATGGCCTGGAACACGGGAAATAACAAATCTATATCACTCAGAGTAAATGCTGATGACTGCAAGACAGATTCTATCTCTTTATAGAACCCTGTTGGATTCTTTCTAATATCTGGGATGGATTGTCTAATAGTGTTCACTTCCTGTCTCAAGAACGGGACGTGAACAAACTGTGACACATAATTTGCAGGAATGTTGTGAACAGCAGTACCTGCTGCGGCATTAGCTGGAACCTCAACCTTTGGGACAAATGTCGGAGGAACCTCTCTCATAGGCAACTGAGAGATAGGAAACTCCGAACGCTTACTGAGCAACAGAGCTAAATCGAGCGCTAAAGCAGCTGAAGGAGTGTCAGACAAAAAAGCTCTCTTGTAGATATTCAATAATTCTGCGGGACAACAAATCTCTTTTTATACATTCACCCTGTAGGTATTCTACCATAACCTGTATCACTTTCCTCTGCGTTTCTGGCGTCTACTGACTATACGTGTCATATACTTCTACGGGAGATATCGACATGTCTGAAATCCATCTAATTGCATCTTTAGTGCAAATTCGTGTTTCCTCACTCATCGACTTACAAAGAGGAAGGAACCGTTTCTGTACAAAAATAGCGCTCAAACTATCACCATCAGTTTCTTCATTCTGTAACCTTTCTAGCTCCCTTATATACTCAAAAACCCTCTCAATGTGGTCATATACTTTCTCCGCAGTATCTCTTGAATATGCTAAAACATTCAAATCCCTCAACCCTTGTGGGATATCTACCTCATTCAGTCTGTTCCACATTACAGATAAATGAATTCCCAGTCCTTCGATAAACATTTTTCTCTGGAACACTTTCTAGATTAGAGAGTGTTGCAAAAGCATCAGATCGTTCACCCTTCTCCATGCACTGTCTAGCCCATGCAGTCAAATCACGCTTTCTCTCTTTAGACACAGTACTGCGAGTTACGATCTTAGATTCCACTCCCTTATCAACTGCAAGTGGAACAGAACCACTTGGAAGAGAAAGAGTAGAAGAATCTTGTACAATCTATAACAAAGGTACTATCACTGGTGCAGAAGACAAATCTACCAGACCCGTAACAATAGGAAAAGGCGGAGGTACAGGTGGAGGAGCAGCAATAGGAGGAGGAACAATAACCGGAGGAAGAGCAGCAATAGGAGGAACGATAGGAGCAGGAATTACTACAGGAGGAGGAACGACAGCAGCAAGAGATAAAGCAACAGGAATAGGAACATACAGAGGTGGCACAGTGGCACCAGGCCTTCGTTTATTTAGAAGCTTATCAATAAATTCATCAGACACATGACAATCTTTAGACGGATATATTTTCTGAATGCCAAGTTGAAAAGCCCTATCCATATTTCTAACTGACTCTGGTTGTTTGTTTTGATCATACAATAACGCTTTCCCTGCATAGGACATAAGTTGGTGCGCATGTTTCTCTCTACTTTTAAGTTGCTATATAGCTTCTTTCTTCCAATTTTGTAATGTATCAAATGCTGCAGGTCTCGCTTTTTCTTCAACAATATAGACTCTAAATATTCTATACGAGGAATCTCAAAGCTACCATTGATTGGCCACTGAAGTTCGGAAGCATGTCTAGTTTTTCTGTGGCAAATATCATTAAACACTATACTACCAATGCCGTGCTTACAGTACATAATACACGGCGGCGACCCCTCCTGTGGCACCGGGCGGCCAAATTCCAAAGATTGTCTGTCTCTGCGGAATAATGCCCTGAAACAGGCAGACAATATCTCAGGCATATCAGATTCCTGGTGTTACCTGGTCAATAATTGTACAATACGCCAAATCAAATTATCAGGATACTTAAGAATCGGGTCACGACTCACCTGATCAAAGATCTAAAGGAGGTCCGATCAGATTACAAAGGACAACAAAGGACCCTCGTGGTTGGTGATTTCGGCAAAACTGCCCGCCTCGATATATGGACCCTCGTCAAGATGCCGTCCCGGACCACGGGTTCACCGTCCAGGGATCGGGTTATGCAATACTGTTGAGGTATCGCGCCTCATCCAAGAAGGGGCCCCCTTTCTCACTGTCTGATCCTAGTCCGATAACCGCATCAACACTTCAACGAGATGGCATCAATCTTAAGGGTCCCTATTCGGGCACCATCTGTAAAAGCAAGGAAATATTGAGGCTGAGTACCACAAAAGGAAATACACCAAACATGGGCTATAAAGATTCACAGATCTTTAATTCTGCGCAGTTACAAAGAAACACAGATCTGATAAAGATAGCTATCTGGCTCTCGACACCCCGCAATGAGTACCAGCCCGTCAGAGTGAGGAGGGAGAGTGCTGGACATCTAAACATTTAAATGTTTATACATTTCCTACAATATTGTCCTGCCCCTCTACAGGTTAATAATCTGTGGTCTAGAGTTCGTGCAAAGTTCACATATAGCTCATACAATAATATGCACATGGATTACATAGGTTTGTTTTTCCAACAGGTTACAATGGCGAAGTGTATTCATGGATTTAGCAGTGAGCCTTAGTACATATCCCTTCACAATGTAGTTCTGCCAGTGTCCACGCTCAACATTTACATAGTATTGTCCTTGATGTGTATTTGTGGATTAGGTTTGTTAATACAGACGGTCTTAGGACAACAAGTCAAACTTGTTGCAAGGTCGCATTACCTAGCCTAAACAGTTGGCCCTCAGACAGTCTAACCATTAACAAGGCTCAAAGGTCGGGAAGGCTTGGATGCAAGTTAAATACAGTCCACCATTTTAGAACAGAGAATTCACATACGAACAGAAATCAAAATGGCAGATGATTCCAAAATGGCGGCGAAGTAGATCCAAAATCGGAACCTTGCAACACGGTTTTCTTCGCAGAGCGACTAGGCTTATTCCAATATAAATCAGAAGGAGGCACGATATGATTTCCCGTTTAACATTGAGACGCAAGAGAGCAAGCAACGCTCAAGCAACAATATATATACATAACATGCAATCTTTGAAGGCAAATCAATCCGCCCATAAATGTATCATTCAGGCTAGGGTTTGGTGATTGACAATCATGACAATTATGACACTTTATGACAAGTCTCTATTAAGTCTAAATATAGTTATTCTACCAATAGTAGCAGAGACAGCTTTCTGTTATGGGGAACATAAAGCTCTTAGTTCAGCAAGGATATCATGTTCGTACGAGAGAAACATTCCTTAGCACGTTATCTATGTGTTTTGATTCATGAAACTAAGGGTCAGACAGTTCTGAAGCAAAAATACCAGTCTCCGCAAAGGAGTACTGCTAAAAGAATATAATTCATGCTTTAACTGCCTTTTGCTACAGCGTTTGCAAGACAGGCCGGCACCTGGACTGCTGATTAGATGCAGCTTCTACTCGCCTCCAATGACTTTGTGAGGGAGAAAAACAATGTATCTCTGTTTAGTATTATATTCCTGTCTGTGTTCGTTTTTCAGCATTCAGGCCATGTCCTTGCACCGTGTGCGAGTTCGAAGCATAGAATCCATTTTTGCAAAGCGTTTTGACAGAAAGGGAAAAACGCAAATGGCTGACATTTCACAAAATGTACGCCCTCTGGTTACATTGATGATTCTGCAATTGCGATGTTTGCCGCATGATGCGATTGGTTTCTGGCCAACACAATATACATACTATACATACTATAGGGTCGTTTTCTGGTCTAACAAAGGAAGCACCCAAGAATCTAACCAAAGCCAAAGAACAACAGAAGAAGTTTGCTGACAGGCATAGGAGGGAAGCTCTGCATTACCAAATTGGCGATAAAGTATCGTTGGCATCCAGAAATATACCTTTTAAAGGACCCCGGGTCTTCCGTCCAAGATATCTCGGACTTTACCCCATCAAGGCCATCATCAATCCTACCGCTGTAAAATTAGATCTACCCACCAATATGCGAATTCACCCAGTTTCACGTTTCCCTCTGGAAGCCTGTGAAACCAGAGACTAGAATCAAAAAACCACCAGAGCCTGAAATTATCGAAGAGGAAACTCAGTACGAGGTTAAAGACATTCTGGACTCCAAGATAGTATGATCAAAACTGTACTACTTAAACTACTGGGAGGGTTATGATCCTCAAGATCGCACTTGGGAACCTGTTGAATTTGTCCATGCACCTCGACTAATCAAGTGGTTTCACCGTAATAACCCCGCCAAACCAGGACCAGAGAGAAGAACGCCCGTGAGAGAGGCCTTGAGGGGGGAGTGCTGTCATGGCAACTGGGCAAGGGCCCATGTCTTCATTGCCTACAGGGTCCAAATGGACCCAGTCCTGGCGCCTCTGACACCAGGTTCATAGAAAAGTGTGCTTTGCACAATTTGTGCCTAAGGCACGTGCATCAGGGCCTGGCGTGGCCACAGAGGATCATTGGGGAGCACGTGCAAGAACCTCTGGGAGGGGCAAGGTGGAGCCAAAAGGTGGGGCCAAAGGGAGGGGCCAGGGCCAGCCTATTTAAGGCCAACCCACCCACATACTGGCACTTCACATTAGTCTGCTTTCTGCAGTGTAATGCTTACCACCGTCCTTACCTGTTTTCCCTGCTCTTATCCTCGTCGTGCATCTTACCTGATTCCAGCTACTCCATCGCTGAAGGAGCATCTTACCTGATTCCAGCTACTCCATCGCTGAAGGTGCATCTTACCTGACTCCAGCTGCACCATTGTGGAAAGCGCACCTTAAATATCTCCGGCACTCCATAGTCTGCAGCGCATCGAATCTTGCCTGACTCTCATCGCCATCGGAGTTGGAGCGCTTCTTCACCCGATCCGGACGTCCAGCTCCGCGGGAGCTTATCTTCCATTCTTCATCTTCACGGAACCTCCATCCTGCAGCCACGGACCGGCCTCCAAACAGCCATCCTCCGCTCGACACCGCCAGACTTCTCCTGCAAGAGAAAAGATCACAACAGGTTAGGAGTCATATAAATAACTAACGCTCGTCCGTGCCATACTTAAGCCTAGTGTTCTACATTAAAAGCCAATTTACCATCTAGTTCAAAGGCTTCATCATCCTCTGGGGAATCACTGGGCTCGCTCCAAACACCGTGACTCCCGGCAGCCATCTTCACACCTATAGAGGAGAGGAAAGAATTACAAACTATAATCACAGCAAAAGACATTGCAAGAATTACGAACTACAATCACGGCAAAATACATTGGGGGTCATTCCGAGTTTAGAGGCAGCCATGGTGCTATTAGCACCATAGCTGCCTCCAAACTCGGCTCCGGGTAGGTGGAATGGGGACTTACCGGGACATTCTGACCCATGCGGACCCGGTAAATCCCCATGCCGAATACCATTCCCCATTCACATTCGAGCCCCCATAGGGCTCAATGGGAATGGGGAATGCGCTAATAACGGGGCTGTAAATAGCGGGCCCGTTATTTGCTCCCTGGTCACCTAACAGAATCCGCTAAGGATGTCTGGTCTGACCCCTTACCGCCCACCTCGGAATGACCCCCATTATAATTAATGAACAATAATCATTGCTAAAAGACTCACCTTCTAAGTGGCTGGTCGCAGCCGGTCTGGATCACCACTTCCATTGGCCAGTGAAGCAACTAGGTCCACTCCAAGCACCCCTGCTACAAGAAGCAGGACGGAGAGCTCAGCATTACAAATAAACAGGTGAGCTTGCATGGGTAAACGCTTGAGCAATTCGTTCTTACACGAAAGGGTCGAGGGGAATCACGACACTACCACACCATTCTCATTGCCTCTCATCTTCTCTCAGGGGCAATATCAGCATCCAGAGCAGTTAATTCCGCAGCAGCTGAGGGAGAAAGTCGATCCAGGGGAGCCTAGTCAAGGGAGGGCTCCAACTGTGCCCAACGTCCCCGCAGAGACCAGGTGAGCATAACAGCAAGTTGACCTCACTCTGCATGACTGCATGTCCACTGCATATGTCATGGCCTTGAGAGGGCAACTGCACAACTCAAGTTAAAAATAAAAATCCAAAATTAAATAAACCGGGGGTCTACAAAAGGGACACAAATAAAATAAATTAAAAGTGTCCATCATGGACAGGGGGGGGGCGTTCCGCTCAGGAGTGGGGAGGGGTAGGGTGCATGTCAATGTACACATGGACGTGCAATAAAAACATATATATACACATATACACATACATATATATATATACATATGCCCTCCATGGGCTCATGGACCTCATGGCAATGGTAGACCAGGCACCCCCATCCTGCGTTGAATCTGCAGGGGGAAGTGGTGCTGGGGGCTGACCACACAGTGCCCTGGCCTGGTCCTCAGTGGCAGCCTCCAGGCATGACAGTGATCAATGCACCAGCAGACTGAGGGCTGTGAGGTCACTATGCACAACCTCATGGGTGGCACAGAGTTCCTCAGAGATTGTCTGCCTCAATGCTAACACCACCTGGTCGAACAGTCTTCTGGTGGCTGCATGTTCCTCACAGACTGCAGTCCTGTGGGCCAACATCTCACGCCTCAGGCATCCCTGTGTGCCCGACCCTCTGCAAGCAGGGATACCTGCAGACACTGCAGATATGCCCGTCGGCCCCTGATGTTGGCCTCCATTCGCAGTCTGTGGGAGCGGCATGTGGACCGCATGGCCTGCAACTGTTGCACCACCTGTGTTGCTGGGGGGGTTCATGGAAGTGGCCACCCTATCTATGCCCTCAGCCAAACTCTGAAAGGAATCACCCTGTTGGTGAGCAGAATGCAAAATCTGCTGCCCCCACTCTGTCTGCCCAGCCTGCACATATCCCCCTGGGGTGCTGCCTCCACTTACGAGGGAAGGCTGCGTTTTTGCAGGGGTGCAGCCTGGGCTTGCGAGCTAGGGCGCACCTTCTTGCAGGGGTACTGGATGGTGGGTCAGGGATGGACACAGAGGGTTGCACCTGGTTTGGGATTCAGCTTGCTTTTTGGCGTGTTGTAGGCGTTCCTCACACAGTGTGTTTTACTTTTACGATGGCTAAGAATTTTGAAACCATGAAAACGCTGTGCGTGCATTTTCTTCTCTGCGCCTTGGCATGCGCAGGGACCTTCTCGGCACGCGGCACTTGCATGATTTCTGTTCCAAAATCCATGAATCGGACCCTTTACCTTTTCTTATTCTCTTACTTCCAGTTTCGTTGACCACGATGCCATGTCATAGTCAACAATGTCAACAAGTGAAAAACAAGTACAAGCTGATCATCTTTATAGAGCGAGCATCTGGATTCAGGGGAAATGGAAAAGATAGAGGAGTGCAGGGATGGATGCCAGGTTAACACAGTATGAAACATTTTCTTTTGAGAGACACAAAACAAAACATTTCACATTATATGTTTTTAAGTAAGTATACCGCAATAAGGGCCTGATTTACAATAATGTTTTCAAAATGGGACAGTCCCATTGAAAACATTTTTGAAAATCAGGCCCTAAATACATACATCTCAATAAAGATTCTATATATTAGAATAAGGATCTAGGTGGTGTGGGGCCGGGGACACAAGACGCTTGAAACATTGTTGTTTCATTAAAAGAAGTAGCACTATCAGGTATGCAAAGTGTATGCAAAGTGTTTTCCCGTTCCGGACCCCTTGCATCGTAGCAATAACAAGAGATTTAAAAATATATCATTATGTGACAAGTGACAACTGGAGCCCCCAAAGGTAATTAATGGTCTGCTTAAAATGATTGGACCAGGGCAATCTTCACAACCACATTATCCCAAATGCCCACCCCCAAGAAAACATTCAAAAAAGAGAATATGCTCAATCACCGCTCACACGAGGCTGCACCAAAGACGTGCCTCAAAAGGAGAAACTGAATAATCCATTCTATGAACTATCCTATCTTTTTGCAAACAAAATTATAATTATGAACCAGCAAAAGGAATGTGCATTGATATTGGAACAAAGCCAGCCAGAAACGAATAAATAAATGATCATTTAAAGAACATCATGGTGTTACTACAGAATCAGCCCCAGATTGAATAAACAGAACTGAAGCAACCGTCTCCTGCGTCTTCACTTGTTCAGAATACAAAATTACATGTTTCATCAAAGAAACAAACAAACAAAAACCCTCTAGAGAAGAATGCATAGGCATTAAAGAAGGCTGGGTCGAAAATACCATGACAGCCAAAACCTAGTTGGCTAAATAAAGATACTTTTCCAAAGTCCACAAATGGACAAGAAGTTCGCTTTTTTGTACATGGTGTGTCTGTATGTAAATATGTGTGAGATGTATGGGTTGTATTTATTACACAACTGCACTTTAAATTGATGAGGGCAATTGAGGGTCTTTATTGAGTTGAATTCATATGTTATGCGTGTTGGTTTTGTATATCAATTTTTCCTGTAGGTCAATTCTGTTAAGTAACATATAAAGTAATTTATTATTTATGTATGTTTGCAAACAATTATATAGATATCTTTTTGGATTTGCACCATTTTCTATTCTAGGATTCGGTTTGCACTGTCTAAATAGTTTTTGATATACATTATTGTAGAAATATTTGGAACCAAACTTCGAAAGTTACTTTTGAAAATACGTTTGTGGTCTCTTGCGAAATATGGTTTGCATGGTCCTTGAATAATGCTGTCAGGGGCATAGTAAAGCTGAAATATTGGGCTTGCAATCCTGTACCTTATACTTACATGTAAGAAGTGTCTTCTCTATGATTTCTAAACTCCTTCTGGTAAATATGCAGGGCAATATCATATTCTACAAATGCTTCATGACAATGATCCAGGATAGGGCTATCTCCCTAGACGGAATTCAACCATCAATAAAACATACAGAATATGAATTGAGCTGCTGTCAGAAATATGGTTTAGAAAAGGCTAGCCCACACACACAAGTCTAAGGGAGTTACTCTTTAAGGCTAAAAACTCTGAATTTGAAGAAAATGTATAAAGTTGTTACTATGTATACCACATTCTACTGCAGTGTTCAAAAGAGTGGAGAGTTGATCAGCTGATCAGTATGATTCAGATCCTTATTAGCCCATTTTCTAATGAGATGATCAAGAAATATGGGTAATAACCACATATTGTTCCAGAGTTTGGTTAATGTATCAATCTCTAGAATACTGAAAAAGGTAACAATGCTATTCGAAAGTCATGACTACTGTTGAAATTTAGTGAGCTCTAAATTCCTACTACCCTTTAGTTTGCCAAGAAACGCTTGGCTGAAAATTTCCTTACAATTGTAGCAATCTTAACAGTATTATAAGATTATAGGGCTTTAGTTCGAAATTTTACATTTTTGAGATTCACTTTTCAAACTTTAGTGTTAAAAGATACAAAAGGTATAAAAAATACACCTGTTGTATGCTTTGAATTGCTGTGCCTTTAAGTTGGAAAATATAATTAGTCTTGGTACATTTCATGTGTTATGTCACTAGCAGCTGGAGCAGGAAAAAGCACCCTCTGTGCTGTCTGCCAGAGGCCCTGCTCATTCTGCAGGTACTGTAGTGTTGGGATGCAACTGCAACATCCCAGTTAGGCAAAGAGATTTAGACGGCACAAAATATATTAGCAGGCGACCTAGTGCTAGCAGTTCTCGTTGGGGGTGGCAGAATGTGCATGTATCCATTTCTAGTTAGCTTTGACCCATTGGAAAGACCATATAGTCACATAGACAGAGCAACAATGTATTCACTTTGCAGATGCAGAGGTCAGTATCTTGCATTTAGTGGTAATGTACAGTGTTATGTCTTGGGGGATGTGTGAATAGGTATCTGACATAGGTAGGCATTTCAGATGGAGTCAGAGATGTTTTGCGGTAAAGACAAGGTCTGGGGGCTAAGGTAGCAGGAGTACCTCCATGTTGGATTTTGGGACACGTTACAGGATGCATTTTTTAAAGTCCAGGAAAACAGGGCTAAGGAGTCAGGGATCAGTGACAGCCCTCATAGAGAGTTTTGGGTGATCGGGATTAACGCAGTTAGTGATGAAAGAGGTTTAGTTGCAGATGGATTGCGCAGTCCAGAGGCCCAAAGTAATGTTGGTAGGAGGCAGAGAGAGTAGATGAGTTGGAAGAGGAGTAGTTGAGGGAACATGTACTGAATATACGAGATTAGAATTAATTATGCTTTAGATGGATGGTTGGGTTACAGCGGAGGGAGAGTGGTGGATGGGTATAGGAAGAGCAATAGAGACGCCTGGGGGAGAAGTGGGATATAGGAGGAGGATAGGCAGGGACCCTGTAAGATAGGGAGAGAGTTAAGTAGAGCATGTTTTGAAGAGGTAATTGGGAATGTGGTGAGGATGGAGTTAGTGGAGGCATAACGAGAAACACATGGTGTTTATATCATTTTGGTAGTTAAGTTGCATGTTAGTGACCAATATCAGAGGTTCAATAATACAGTAGCTTCAAAAATCACAGTTTAAGTGGGCCAGTAGTGAGAATAATCACAGTTTAAATGGGCTGGTAGTAATCAATATCACAGGTTAGGCCAGTAGTAACCAAATTACTAGGTTAAGAAGGTTGGTAGTGACCAAAAGCACAGTGTAAGTAGGGTGGAAGGGAATAGAATAAGAAGTGGGACATATGTTATTTTTTTTGCCAGCAGTAGTGCTACTCACGACTCCCATTGAGGGAGACTCCAGTGGGGTGGTCCATGACCTCAACAAAGAGGCTAAGTGGATATACCCTTGGAAAAACAGCCCTACACTGAGCCACCAGAGTGAGTCCTCGCTGGTCTTTCTGCATATGGAGCGACGCCTGGTCAGGAGGGCCTAGTGAGTCCCAATCTGTCTTCAGGGACACTGCAGGAGAGAGACTGGAGCTCTGTGAACTGTACCTCAGGCTGCCATGTTCAGTCAGGGAGAAGGAAGATGCCACAGGCCCCAGGGTGGCGAGGAAGGAGCACTGCAGGTGTCAATGGACTCTCTGGGTGTGTGGTGGGTCATCACTCCCATATGGTGTTGAGGGTGAGTACTCCAAAGGCTAGATGAATGGTGCAAATGTTTCACCACTGGAGTTTGAGGCAGAATACTTCCTTGAAAGGCAAGGTGTCAAGCCGGGTCACTTATGCCAAATGCTGCCCAATTCACAATCAGTAAAATTGCAGTCTGCAAGTCGAGCACCGCCCACTAGCCCACACATGTCAAGCACAACTCTAGCCTCAAGTTACCATGTTGGGTGAGGTGAGTTGGTGCTCCCAGATGGTGCTGGGGATGGTATCCTCTCAACAAGATTGTTGTTTTTTTCTTCAAGAAGAACTGTGATGTGCCTCAGTGAATTGTTGGCTTTTATTGACAATGGTAGTCCTCTAAGAAGAAGACTGTGGAAAGCTTAAAAGTTAGAGCACCACTACCAACTAAGCCTGGGGGAACTTTAGCCTGGCCATACTCTCATGTTCAATCAAATGCCGTAACCAGGATTGAGTGGACTTTCAAATTCTCACATGAACCACCAGTAGCCCAAAATAGAACTCAGACATGAGTTCTGGTGATGGGTCCAAGTTTGGCAGGCCAATTAGAAACAGCACATCTCTTGGAGAAATTTGGAAGGCTAATAAGACCACTAAAATCTCTTCGGCTGTTCGGCCACACCATTAAAAAGACCCAGCTGACTTTAACTTTTGTTTTGTGCATTTAGGTTGGCAATAATAGTAGGAGTGCACAGGGTAGACTGATAACTTGTGGTTTCAGAGAGTTTTGTTGGACTTGGGTGGACATTGGCCAGGGTTGGTAGTCTTTTATTATAATTATTTATTTATTTATTTACATTTATATAGCGCGCAAGCAGCCCAGGGGCATTGAGGCGCTGTTACTTGCAATAAACTTAGTTACATGGTACAGGCATGGTAGCGGTTGTTGACACATTGTGAATGAAGTAGGAAAACATAATGTTGTTACAGATATTACTTTTGGTCATATAATACTGTATACATGAAAGTATTCATGCTTGTGTGTCTGGCCTTATGAGAAGAGGGTGGTCTTCAACGTTTTGCGGAAGGTAGTGAGGGAGACTTCGCCACGGATAGTGGGTGGTAGGGCATTCCAGTGAGAGGGCGCGAGATAAGGGAAGCTGGATCTGCCCGCTTTTGCTTTTTTTACTCGTGGCACCGAGAGCATGTTGGTATACGGTGATCTGATTGGCCTGGTGGAGGAGACGGGGTGTATCCTTTGTGAGAGGTATGCAGGAGCAGTGAGGTGGATGCACTTGTGGGTCAGTGTAAGGGCTTTGAATAAGATCCTTTCTTTTATCGGGAGCCAGTGGGCTAGTTTTCTGGCCTCAGAGATGTGTTCTCTTTTAGCAATGCCTTTAGCAATGCCTTGGGCTGCCCGGAGCGCATTGTTCTGTATTACTTGTAATCTCTCTAAGTTTTTATTGGAGGTTCCTAGAAAGAGTATGTTACAGTAGTCTAGCCTAGAGGCGGTGATGGCTCTGGCTATGTTGGTGCAATTCTCTTTTGAGAGAAAGGGTCTGACTGCATTGATAAGTTTGGCATGATATGCAGCTGCAGAGGCTATTGCGTTTATTTGTCTGTCCATGGATAGGCTGGAATCCAGGTAAACTCCCAGAGTTTTGACAGAGTCGGAAACTGGAATTTTAATGGAGTCAATGGTGAAGTGGCTGAATTGGGCATCTAGATTTTTTTGGGTGTCGGGAGAACCTACCAGGAGGAGTCCGTCTTGTCGGAGTTGAGGCATAGGCCGTTGTCTGCCATCCAGGCTTGGATGGTGTTGTAGAGGTTGTTGAGGGTCAGGGAGTCAGTGGTGTAGTTACCTGTGAGAGTGAGGAGGATCTGTGTGTCGTCAGCATAATTGGTGTAGGAGATGCCCATGGCGTCGAGTTTGAGGAAGAGGGGACGTGTAAAGATGTTGTATAGCGTGGGGGAGAGGCAGGAGCCTTGGGGCACCCCGCAGAGTATAATGGTAAGTGAAGCGGCGGCTAGGTCCGAGAATACTTGCATGGTTCTGTCTTGTAAGAAGGAGATGATCCACGCTGTGGCTTCTGGGGAGAATTTGGCGGTGGTGGAGAGATGGTGACAAAGGACGCCATGATCAATGAGGTCGAATGCCGCTGAGAGGTCGAGGAGTAGGAGAAGTGCTGGTTTACCCAAGTCTCTCGCATCGTCCATCTGGTTTTTCAGGTCAAGTAGGGCTGTTTCGGTTCCGTGTCTGGGGCGGAAGCCAGATTGTCGGAGTCCAAGGAGTTTGTTCTCTTCAATTAAGTGTTGGACCTGCAGGTAGGCTGCTTTGTCCAGTATTTTAAGGAGGAAGGGGACAGTGGTGATGGGTCTGTAGTTGTTGGGGGAGGTGGGATCAAGCGATGGCTTTTTTAGAAGAGGGCGGACCCACGCTTCCTTGAGGGAGGCAGGGACTTTCCCTGTGGTAAAGGAGGCATTTACAAAGGCTGTTAGGAAGGGAGCTAGTGTTTCCGCGCAGTCTCTGATAATGGAGGCTGGGCATGCATCACCTTTGCAGTTAGAAGGTTTGATGTTCCTCATTATGTTGATGATGTCTTTTTCCTGAATGGGTTTGAAGGAGAAGGGTAGGGGGGATCAGGGGCAGGCGGTGGGACTGGGATGTGCTTGTTTGGAAGGGCTTGTTTAGTGGCTAGTATTTTGTTTTTGAGGAGGCTTAGTTTGGATTGCATGGCCTTTTGTATTTCGTCACACCAGTCTTTATCTTTGGTGAAATTATAAGAAATCCCTAAAGGAATTCCCTACTAGCCAAAAAGGATTGAAAAGCTGTTTCCCTTTTGTGTTTCTAATCCCATGTGGCTGTTTGTCTTTCCTACTAGACCTTGTCTGACTTCTTCCATTTGGTTCCCTTGCCTTCCCTTATGAAAGGTGCCCAGACCCTCTGTAACAAAGGTTTTTATAAAAACAAAGTTCCCGTATACTCCCGCTTGTCTGTGAAACCTAAAAAATACTTCCTATATTTGTATGGACCAGAGAATACTTCCTTTGTTTTAGTCACCTTCATTTGTCCTCCCGATTCTCCTCATTACTATTAGTGGTTTCCAAAATACTGTGTAGCACCTGGACACAGATGGGTCATAACTTGTTTCTAGCTCATAATCATCATTATTCTCAGAATCACTGGAATGAGGTGCTGGTGTAGACCGGGTAATCTCCATATCCTGCTCTACTAGAATGTGAGTTGTTTCTCAAGGTTCGTCAGTGTATGCATATCTTCTCCAGAAAAAGTGATTGAACCCCCTCCTCCTTCGACAATGTATGTGCTATCTCTTATACAAAAGGTGCTGCTGAATTCTACATGGATGCCTTCAGTTTATCATGCAGAATTCTGGAATCCCAGGTCACCCAGCAGTGGCTGATGTAAAATGCCCTATATGATCATACCTCCCCGGTTCATGTAGGTCCCTGGGTGCATATCACCACCCAAAATAGTTATTTCTGCTCCCACATGCAAGAAATGTGCATGGAGGACACATAACGTAGTCACTGGGATTCTCTTATTCCATTCCTAACGGATGATATGTGTGCTGCACACCCCCTTCCAGTCGGTGAATATCATTTCTTGCGGACAAACAATTCTGAGATTTTTTCTTTGCAAATAGTATTTTTCCTCATCCTTTACAAGTAGTTGGCACACTTGGCTTCAAACAGTGAATGAAATCTCCTGACTCAAAGTTTTTCTTCACAACTAGTATTTCGTCTTGTCTTTCAAAACAGTTTTGCACACTCAGTTACAGCCACTCAATGTAATCTCCTGCCTACAAAGACTTTTATGAGTTTTCCTTCACAATTAGTATTTTGCCTTGTCTTATCACAAAGCGTTGGCACACTCAGTAAATGTAATCTCCTATCGCCAAACAATTACAATGTGTTTTTCTTCACACAAGTATTTTGCCTCATCCTTTGCACAAAGTTGGCATGCACACCTACAACCACCAAATGTAATCTCCTGCCCCCAAACTATTATGTGCAACTAATATTTTCTCTCCTCCATCACAAAGAGTTGCCACAAGCAGTTACAGCCACTTAATGTAATCACCTACAATTCTGTGTTTTTTATCTCATCACAAAGATTCAGCATAATTAGTTATAACCTCCTACTGTAAACACCTCCCATGTCCAAGCAATTCTTGGATGTTATCCTCACCTCACCTCAGTTGGGGTGTTGTTTGGAAATCTCACCTAACAATACACATGATAGATAACTGAATATAGTAAGTCCATCAGTAAGTATATGACGTATGTATTGTTTTCATTTTTCTTTTGCAATGTATTAATCACATTACCATGTGAACAATTCTTCGCCCTGAAGAAGGCATGGCCTTCTAACATTAGGGTCTTATTTTCCAAAACTTCAGTTGGTGAATAAACTTCTGATGATAGTTGCTCAGTTTGTATGTCGACTTATGTCAATGTGATTAAGGTCAGGAGATAGGGGCCAAATAGAGGGTCTTTTCTCCTACCCCTTTTTTGAAATTTAACATATGATTATGACATCGCCTTTGCATGAACTATAAGGGACTGACATGGTAATGCAGCCCCATGCGTACGACCCATTCGGGTCGGCAGGATTTGCTCCAAGTTATTTTTGATTGAACATATTAGATGCTTTGCTTTCATGTATAATCTTTGTCTAAAATTCCTTTTCTTTTTTTCTTCTTTGCCTCACCGTGTTTGGTGGCGGTAGCACTCCACATATTGGTTCTGTTTTTTGGTTGTTGACAAGATAGTGTGTGTTTTCTTTTGTGTTACTCTGCATAACTGTCCATCGTAACTCAGGGGTTGGTTAGAACTGTGTAGGTTTAATGAGTAATTGATTGTACCCTTGTTATTGAAACATCCCTCTATGTTTTTTGTGTGGTTTTCCATCTGTACATTACTGACTTTTTACATGTTGTTCTTATTAAAGAGTATAATCTACTTTTGATTTTTTATGTTATATCTTTTTTTAAATATTTAAAGTAATCTTCAAATTCAACATGTACCCAATGTTCCTTTGTGTGTTGCTTTGAATCCAATTAGGGATTCTGTTAAATCGCTGTGGTTTTCCTCCTAAAGTTGCTTACTTATCCTCACGCCTTAGTCATTGTCAAGAAATGTCACATGCATTTGTCATGTGAGGTGGTCACATGAATTCTCTCCTCTACTACTCCCAAAAAGGTGGCATATCGTATTTCATTTTTCGAGCTCTTCGTCAACTAAACCTAAGTTTGTTGTAAGTCTTTCCTTCAACTAAACCATATTCACATTTTTACCTCACCCTCAACTAAAGAATATTCGTCAACTCCCCCTCAAGTTAATCAAATTTTATTTGTCTAACTCCATTTCAAATAAATACTATTTTAATGTTTTAACGCTCCTTCCACTAAATCCAATTTCAATTTTCCACCTATCCCCACAACTGCTGCAGCAACCTCCTGCCTCTGCCTCTGCTAACAAGATTACTAAGGAATTTGAAAATGCACATGGCCTATTTATAGCATTATAGACAGAACTCTCCTAACAACTTTTCTCAAACCACAGAGAAGTTTGGGAAAGAACAACTTAACTGAAATGGGCTCAACAAATAGTGACAAAATGTTGCCTTCACTCCATCTCCAAATACACATGTTGAGGTACTATTTACTAGGATTGGTGCTAGAAGATAAACGCTAACAGTGTTGGAGGAAGCCTGCTCTATTGGTGGAAGCATTGGTATGATATTGTGATAGAGAGAGCAGGCTTTTGCTGAGTGTAACCGACATGAGGGCATTACGGTATGTTCTTTATTCGCTATATTTTGCTACTTTTTATATTTTTATGGCAATGCTATGATTTAAGTGTGCCTATTTTTGGCTATTGTATATTTATAAAGGGGTGTATAGTGCCCAAGTAGCTTAGGCTCAGGGTTTTTCACTTTATACATTTTGAAAATAGCAAATAAAAAACTAATATTTCTTGGCCAGTGATTTGAAAAAGATGGGAAGAGTGATAGTGATATTTAAGGAGATTTATTAATCTCGCATTGTTACATGAGTCTTACTCACTGAAAGGATTTTGTAGTCATTTCATTGACAGCATTGGATCCTCTCTCATATGAAACAATGTGCTCATAACTGCAGATTATCTATACTAAAAAAAGTAATTTGGGTTCTTAGAATCTTTATCACATATATATGGGCACAGAATAGTTCAAGAGGAAGTATACAAAATAAATCATCACTGTAACTTACTTAGAAGTAAGAGCAAGAAGTTGGTTACGCAGGTGGCCAACATTTAGTCTTCGAAGATCAATACGAGAACACTAAGACATTTTAGGTATAATTTTGTGACATGGGAATCTGCAAAAAGAGCTAGTTTTCCTGGCCTATATGGTTATCGGGCACGAGGGCCTGGACATCTAGCAAAGGCAACAAAATATAGCTACTTGAAGTAAAGGGAAATAATATTGAGTTATGATAGGATGAAATCATTGTGTTCCAGTGAATGTAGTGTATGCAAATATGTACATTCCTAGAAATAATAGTATCCATTTTTTTTGCCATCAGGTACCTGCAATCATGGAGGTTTTGTGAATGTCAGCAAGCCGTTTGTAGTGCAACTCAACTATAGAGGATTCACCTTCAAATATGGTGGTTGGGGAAAGGATTCCTTCATGAACAGCAGCAACAAAGACATGTATTGGATCTCTGCATTAGACGACAGTCGGATAATGAGAATTGTCCGCTCACACCCCTCCTTAGATGACCTACTGCTATATAAAAAATACACAGACAAGACTCTTCAAGGCAACACATACTTGGGCCAAGGCAGTGGCATGATCATGTACAATAACATTCTCTACTACAATTGCTACAACTCAGGAAGCCTGTGCAAGTACAATTTGAAGACAAATACGTATGAGGCCAGGGCCCTCCCTCTGGCCACGTTTAACAACCGGTTCTCCTATGCTGGGGTTGCCTGGCAAGACATTGACCTTGAAGCTGATGAATCAGGACTCTGGGTTATTTATTCCACAGAGGACAGTGTTGGGAATATCGTCATCAGTAAGCTGAATGCAAGCTCCCTGGAAGTGGAGAAGACCTGGACCACCTCGCAGTATAAGCCAGGGGTCACTAACGCCTTCATGATCTGTGGTGTGCTGTATGCCACAAGAGCAGTGAACACCCGCACAGAAGAGATTTTCTTCATGTATGACACCAAGACTAGCCAGCAAGGGAAAGTGAGCATCTTCATTGACAAGATAATGGAGGTGGTGCAGAGCCTAACCTACAACCCTAATGACCACAAGCTCTACATGTACAGTGATGGCTATGAGGTCACTTATGATGTCATCTTCAAACCAGCTGCATCCCAGAAGTGAACCATGCTGTCCACAAGCCAGCAACGCTCTGACATAACACACAGTGGCATGCATAGGTTGTAGACTATGGTAGTTGCACCACATTTTCAGTCAATCATCCAGAATTAATTTCTAATATTTGCATTGGCAGACTGAGTGATTGCTCTCGACCAGCATTATCCGCATCTACTCTGCCAATAATCGTGATCAAATAACACCTGCCAAGATGTACAAATGCATTGCTGTTGGCCTTCTTTACAGCACTATATGGTGCTATCAGCGAAAGGGTGCATAAGAAAAAATACCAGAGCCAAATGAGGCATCGTTGACATTAAGTTGCAATAGTGAAAAACATGCAAAATGGAGCTTCCTCCAGCTCCATTCCACATCAGTCATAATGCAAGTGATAGTGCCCTTTAGTGAAATCAGACTGTCCTGTAGAAGGCAAAGAATGCTTTTCCTCTGTGTACTGTTCTTCCTAATAGGGGCAGAAGTGACCTAGGATGGACCTGAAATGTTAGTGCATGTCAGCATTGAAGGATCTCTCTACATTTATGGAATCCCTAAAACACATAATTGTATATTACAAAATTAAATTTGATTGTGGCCTCTCCCATCATGGCTGTCTTTTGTGGTTAATTAGGGGTTGTCCTTGCTCCTCCTACTTGCAATCCATATGGACTGCTGGAGAGCCCTTTCATTTTTCCAATCTGATGTGTGCAATAGCTCCTTTATAAAGGCCAGTTATCAACCACTGTTTCGAGCATGCTTCTGCCTAGAGTTTGCAGGAATGATTGTTCAGCTGCATCAAGCAATGGGCTCTTGTTTCTTTCATGCAAGTAAAACATGATGTTCTCCCCACCCCCCGCCATCCTTTCCTTGTCAGCCACCAGTCATGGAGATGTCCTCAGCAGCCTTCCGCCCAGGCTGCTTCCACACACCTGCATTAGGACCCTCTGTAATGTTAGACTCACCTGATATGAAGGCCAAATTCAACGAGCCTTAGAGGGTGAAAGTGGGGCTTCAGGGAGTTGACTGTCTGAAGGGGGGACAAATGTGAGGAGGTTGAATGGGAAAAATGAGGGCCAATGGTGAAAGGGGAATCATACAGGAAGTGGTGTCTCTAGAAATCACTACTGGGGGGGAATCCAGGGGGCACAAATAGAACTGGGGCACAAACAAATCAGGGAAAACAGCCAAAATTGGTTTCAGTAGGCATATACTTTTCCAGGCTGCTAGTATTTACTAAAAAGGGTGTCATTATGAAAGTTCAGAATAGGTGTCAGACAAAGAAAATTGGTTCAATGTAATACAGACTGTCACAACCTATCCAGCATGTATTAATTGCAGAGTTTTAATGTGCGACGTTCATAGAAAACATGTTTTGTCATTATTTGTTGCTGCAGCTTAAAAACAAATTAATGACGAAATACATGGCGATGGAGGTAACTAGTATGCAATCACCACTATCCTTTCGCCTCAAAAAGGTAACTTTAAGGTTCAACCGACCGAGAGTACCCCAATTACAGCTCTGCTGCAATCACACGTTACAACTCCAACATTGCAGCCCTGCGGTCATTTCTGAATGATCCTCCCGGTGCTGTGGAGCAGCCTTTGGGTTTACAAATAACCCATAGCAATATAACTCCTCGATTTATTACACGTTTAACAATAATAGCCTGTTTTCATCTAGTGCTTCGAGGATTATAGCTCCCTCTTAAGTGCTCTAGTAAGAGTTATTACTACACAATGTAATTGTAATTATAATGTTATATAACATTGCCTTGATTAGCACACAAGGCTGCCATTTATTGTGGAATTATGGTACGTGGTTCTGCACAAAAAGAGAGTACGGGGAGAGCTTTTTGGGCTAGAGCAAGGGGCAGCTGTGAGGCCTGTGGTGTTGATGAGTGCAGATCGGAAGCACCCGAGTCTTGCGTGATGGCATGGCTCTATGCGGTTTGTGTGTTATAGAGGTGTGTCTTATATTCTGAAAGGAAAACCCAGCAGCTATTGGATGGCAGTGCAGGGACACCCTAAGAGCTGCTAGTGTGGAGGCAAGAGGCTGTATTCCTTCTGCCTCCACACTGCTCTGATAGCACAGCGAGTAAAGCGCTTGCTTTGACATCTGTGCTGACTCTGCTTACGCAGGTTCTAATCCTGGCAGGACCAAGCTCAGCCTTTCATCCTTCCACCGTGGGTAATAATAAGCAGCGCTCAGATGCCTGAGGGTTCATAGCGCTATATAAATACTACATTTCTATTATTATTCAAGGTTGCAGCTGGTCATGCAATGAGCTCTGAGTGGCTCTGCAAGGGTTCCTGTGATTGGCAGGTTGGTGCTAGCAAGCATTAAGCGGCCATGGGTATGTTGTGGTCCATGTGTATATTGAAAATGATCCACTAGATTGAAAGGTGAGTTGCTTGGTTGGGGAAGGGAGAGAGATGGTTTGGGCTTTTAAGGAGCTAAACTGAACCAGTAGTTTTTCAATCTACCATTCGACTGAAAGCAGATGCCCTGTCGTGTTGTGAGGCATCAGGGTGAGTATCACTAATGTTCTGGGGTGGTGTTAGTTCTTTATTTGTGATCGAGTGAAAAAGTTGGTCGGAGTGACCGACTTTCTCCAAGGTGTATTTGATCTGAGTGTTATGGGCAGGCATATTGCATTTATCTGTAAGGCTGTCCCTTCTCCATTTTGTCCAGGTTTGCAAGGCTGGTTCTCTGATCGGCCTTCGAGTCCAGGATCATGAAGTTATTTTATGTTATGTTATGTTTTGGTATCATGAGTGTTATATGTTAAATTATGTGTTTTGTTTTATGTTGTATTATGTTCTATGTTATGTTTATTTGCACAGTGTTCCACTGTCATTTGCATGATCTCCAGAAGATCTGATGGATCGAAAAGACAGGGGGGTGGGTTAGGGTAGTGGTTTTAATGTGTTCTGTGTCAAGAGCATTGAGCCATTTGTGTCCAGAGAGGAGACGTGTGTACCCGTTGGTGCTAGGATGCAGTGGCCCGGGTTTAGGTGTGTAAGTTGGGTATATTGGTATAGTGATCTGATGTTTGGTGTCTGTTGGGAGAGAGTTCAGAACCTTGTCAGTCCTGAGCATTCTGTTAACAAATCATTGGTATCCAGTATTTAAGTCAAATGGTCTCAACTGAGATTTACAATTACAAGAATGCATGAGTGTGTTAAATGAAAGTACAGGATAAGAAAAGTGGTGACCTGGCTATATGGTGCCATCTGGTTATTCTAGGATGGGCCTAAACACATTTCCACTCAAGGTGGGCACAACATAATGTTTGAATACCAATGGCTTATGTGAAATTAAAAACACAAAGATAGTTGAATTGTGGAAGGATTCCTCGTAACGATACCTGTAGTGACTCCAGAACCATATATGAATAAAACAAAAGAATAATCAGGCCACAGTTGAGGCCCCTTGCCCACTGAAAGTTGTAATATGTCTCACAATTGATGCTTCAAACGCGAGCTAAGGGTCAATTGAGGCCTTGGTGTGCACTGTATAAATGACCAATATTGCTTTTGAAAGAGATGAGTTGTTTGGCACACTTTATTCTTGTACACTACTTGAAGCTTTATTTTGAGTGCAGAAAACAAAGATTACAAGTAGCAGAATGCAGTGTGATGATCAGAACAGCTACACATATGAGATATTGGCCAATTTGAGGTGTCTGTACTCGATAGGTTGTACATTTTATAGTCAGTTGCTCTTAATCATTGTTTAATTCTTGTGTTTTACATAATAGTGATATCACTGGGTATCCATTACAGCCCTTGGTGAACAGTGTTACTTATTACCTTCATTATTGCAAAACAAAGGGGGGTCTGAGAATCTCTCTACCAGCACGAACACAGCCCAATGACCTGTTCTTGGGTGAATAACCCCTGGGAGAGACTCTACCAAGTCTTTAGCTCACTGTCCCTTTCACAGAGAAGAAATTTCCCCCATATCAGCCTTTGTCCCGCCCAGGGGCAGTCCAGCGCCGAAATGCTAGGCAATTCTCCTCTGAACAAGAGTACCATCAATAACCCCATACACGTGTTTCAGCCTCATCATCAGTGAGGTGAAACTGTTGCCTCTCTAAGAACAGTGAGCAAGGGGTCCACGTCTGGATCGCCCTGTTAACTTAGGGTGAAACCCAAAGTTAATTTATGCAAAACAAAGGGAGGTCTGGGAATCTCTCTACCAGCACGAACACAGCCCAATGACCTGTTCTAGGGTGAATAACCCCTGGGAGAGACTCTACCAAGTCTTTAGCTCACTGTCCCTTTCACAGAGAAGAAATTTCCCCGCATATCAGCCGGTGTCCTGCCCAGGGGCAGTCCAGTGCCGAAATGCTAGGCAATTCTCCTCTGAACAAGAGTACCATCAGTAACCCCATACACGTGTTTCAGCCTTGTTGGGCATCATCAGTGAAGTGAAACTGTTGCCTCTCTAAGAACAGTGAGCAAGGGGTCTACGTCTGGATCGCCCTGTTAACTTAGGGTGAAACCCAAAGTTAATTTATGCAAAACAAAGGGCGGTCTGGGAATCTCTCTACCAGCACGAACACAGCCCAATGACCTGTTCTTGGGTGAATAACCCCTGGGACCTCAGAAGGAGAAAGGTATGAGTCCTCCTCGGGGATGAATGAAATTCATGTCCACCTCACCTGAAGCGGTTGCGCTACCCATGGAGCTATCCGCTCTTTCCCTGATACAGGTATACAGCTTGTTGCCAGGCTTGATGTGCATATTGGCAAGTGACAGCATATCTTCCATGTGAAGATGCAACACCCACAGTCCAACCATCTAATAAAGACAGCACACCTTTAAGTAAAATTGACATTACTCACAGCTCAGCGTTAAATAGTATGCAGTCAAAGACTGTCCATTTACCAGAAGGGACATCACTTACTGCTTAGCTTCACATAATATATAGTCAAAGACAATACATTTAGAAGAAGAGGCATCACCGACAGCTCAATTTAATAATTATGACTGTTACCAGAGTCGAAGAATTTTATTTCAATTGAGCAGTTTGACAAACCAAGAAACTGTACCCTACGATAGAATACTCAAAGGTAGGGGCAATCAAAGGGTAGGGAATTTGTGGGGGCATTCCCAAAACAAGCATTAGCAATGCCAATAGTTCTGGCGTTTGCTGTTGTTCTTTGCATTATGCATTAATAGGCACCAGGGTGCTAAGAGGAGAGTGCAACGTTTTAAAGGAGGATGTGATAAGGGGTGCAGGTGTGCAATAGAATAAGAAGGTGAATAGAGGAAGGGGGGGGTCATTGGTTGAGGGTGCGATGATGAGCCAGAGGAAATATGGGAGAGAAAGGGTGAGAGGCTAACAAATCAACATCCCGTAGAGGACATATTGTAGCAAAACACACACACACACACACACAAAACACCAAGAGGTGCCCACATGGAGGCACACCAATATCGCCATTGCCTCCCTGCCCATCAAGCAATGCACATGTGGGGCACATGGTAGCAGAGTGGCATGCCATCGCACCCTCCCCGAGCAACAACGAGGTGGGCAGATGCGATAGGATGTAAGTCTGAAGCGGTCCAGCAGAGTGTTCATGCCCATTAAGCAAGCGGGTGCCTGTAAGAGCCCACACCTAAGGCCTCGGGTTAACTCGGGATGATGGCACAAAACATCCACTCTAGTTTCATAATTAAAAAATATACGGGAGCCGTCATGAATAAACCCCGATTAAAAAAAGAAGGCAAAAGAATGCAGCATATATTTTTCAATAATGTTTTTTTAACAAATTCACATAAAACAAATGCACATGATATTCTCAGATGTACTATTGAAAATAAAATATGGAAAACATGAAAGTGTGTTTATATTTATATTCTGTATTGAAGGGAACACATGCAGAAGGAAGGTTACTTATCATAACGAAAGATGCCCCAGTGTCATGAAGATCATGGTGTTGGAGCTTGCGGACATCTAAGGGGGTGGGAGCTGAGGCGGGTTCTGGGGATCAACCCCCTAAATAAGCAGCTGATTACTCCTCCTCCGCTTTCATATGCCTTGCCTAGCAATCCGCAGGAGCGAAACCTGGAGGTCCTCCCCTCTTCTCCGTTCCCCTAAAAAAAAATCTATAATCCTTGATCAGAGAAAGTGGAAAAGGATCCCTGGGTCTCCCTTTCCGATTGCTACCTCACGAGGCAGAAGCTGCGAAAACACAAAGCTCCCACTTCCTCCTTTCTACACCAATGAGACTTTTCTAGTGCATCTTCAGTGTTACAAGCAGTTAACTCTCTTCTTTAAGTCTTGTACCACCCACTTAAGGACTGCAGCCGACCCGCGCAGAAGGCACCGCAAAAGGCTCCTGTCCTGAACCTGTTGTGGCATGTAGGGCCAGTGGGCCAGAAACGCTGCATCTCCAACAGCAGACCAATGCGGTAAGATCCATCCCCTAAGTGTCCCCCACCGAAACTCAGTCCTTACATTTCGATTCTCTGAGTGCAATCATTCGCCCACCTCACTCTCAAGTCACACGTTTACTTAGCCTTATCCTTATCCTTAGTCTCTCTCATGAATGAAAGGTGGCTCTGCAGACTATCAACTACACGGCTGCCTGGAAGGTCTACGAGTCAAATCAGTGCACCGGAACTCTAGCACACAATCTCAAGTAACTTTATTGACATTGTCAGGTCTGCTCGGTGCTGACACAGCCATATCAACGGACTCAAGTATACTGGCCCTTGTTGCAATTTGAGTCTCATCAACTGTTCCGAAAAAAGCAAAATGTGTATGGCTTGACCTGGTATCGTTCAGAGTACATAGTAAAGCGTTAATCTTTGTGCGCTCTCGTCAGAACGCTATTGCCAAATATTCAACGATGCTCCACTAAGCGTTCGTGCAATACTATCACACACAATTTAACTGATATTCATATTCAAATACTGTAGGATGATACCCTTGATTTAGCTGTTATTCGTAGTCAAATACTGTATGATAGTACCGCTTAATGAATTACCTAGGCATATGCATATACTGAATAATGCTCTTTATAAGTACCTGTGAGACACCACCACATTGCATTTAACTGCTCACCCTATACCGCCACCACATTTGCCACTATCCTAGGATACCTTGCCACCATAAACACGAAACACCACGAAGATTAAAGCTCTCACCAAACAGCATGCTTTTCACCTCAGCATTCTTCATATTCTCTTCACTTACCCAGCGCTCTTCTACACATTCTACATACCACCTACCAATCACCAGACCGCGCACATGCTAATACCATCACCTAACTCTGTTGCTCTACGCAGTACTGAGTACAGCAATGACCTAGGTGCCGCGTCCTACACTATGATGGAACCAGCACACTCCCACACAGTCACACCTGTCTCACTAGACACCATAGACTCAGAGCCCACACCCACCCGATGCATACTCTCTCTCTCCCCCCACAGCAACCACCTACAGGAACTCCAGACTTGGTTCCCGTATGTCAAACAGACACCCTACTAACCTCTCAATGCCATCAGCGCTCAAAGCTAAGCCCAAACAGCCCCAGTACCTTCAGCCTTCACCCCACCAGCACATAACGCCTATCCTACCGGCCAAAACTGGCCTACCTAAAATGCGACCAAACAACAAGTCACAACTTGCTGATCTCAAATGGGCACTGCTCAATGTTCGCTCTCTCACCGCCCACGCCTTGGAAATAAACAAACTCATACTCAGTCAAGACTTAGACATTCTAGGTATCACAGAAACATGGCTACACGAGGCATCTGGCCCCGCTCTAACCCTAGCTATGCCACCAGGCTACACAATTCTTAGACAGGATAGGATTGATAAAGTAGGAGGGGGACGAGCCTTAATATATAGAGATACCCTATCAATAAGGTCGACACCACATCCATGGAAGAGTAGCGTAGATGTACTATTTGTGAAACTATCCCTATCGCCGAATTATACCATCAATATCCACCTCATATACCGGCCTCAAGGATCCACCACTATGTTCCAGGGACTCCTTACCCACTTACTCAGTGACAACATCAAGAAATCCACGAAAACACTTCTCTTAGGTGATTTAAATCTAGGCTTCAATGACCCCAAAGTCAAAGCCGCAAACACACTCTCCAAGGATCTCTCAAACATAGGATTCACCCAAAAAATTCTTAACCCAACCCACACCAAAGCACGCACTCTAGATTGTATTGTGGATCACAACTGCAACTTCTCTATCATGTCCAACTACTCTCTCCCTTGGACAGACCACAACTGTATCCAATTCACTATCCCCACAGCCCCCAGCTACAAAACGACCACGGCCGCCCCTAACACGGTAGCAAGAAGCTCTAAAAAGCTCACAGCTGAAAATATCCAACCACACCTGAACATTCCATGCCTAGCACCGCCCTTCTCACAAGACCCTGTCATCCTAGCAGAGATCTTCAGAGACATCCTCTCTAATGCAGTAAATGTCGTAGGCCATTAGAACGCAAGAAAGAAAAAAAACAATTTCACTCAAACTCATGGTTCACAGATGAACTACAGGCACTACGTGCCAACAAACGACTTGCTCTTAAAAGATGGCAATCCAACCCATGTGACGGCACCAGAGATAGCTTTAAATTGGCGGCTTTGACATTTAAACAAGCTATATTCTCTGCAAAATCCAAATCATATAATCTGCGAATATCTAATGCTAACTCGCAAACCAAAGAGCTGTTCACCATTTTTAAGGAACTCAAAACCCCTCCCACGAGCACAGATGAAATCATCAAGGACGAAGCCTGCTGTGCAAGTATCCAAGCTGCCATGCTTAATTTAATAGACCTCCTCCAAAATAAAATCCAGTCACTTGTCAAAGCACTCCAAAATGAAAAAAGACCTAAACAAACCACGCCTGATCATAAACCACAACACCTACCCACATTCTCCTTCAAGGATGTCACAGAACCTGAAGTTATAGACATTCTCAAACACCTCAAACCTTCACTTTGCAAAGGGGACATATGCCCTCCTAAAATCATAAAAGACTGTGCAGACGCCTTTGCACCTATACTCACGGCATTCATGAACTCTTCTTTTGCAACAGGTATCGTCCCTTCCAACCTTAAAGAGGCCTGGGTTCGACTTCTCCTGAAAAAGCCTACGTTAGACCCAACCGAGTCTAACAACTACTGACCCATGTCTACCATCCTGTTTCTTATTAAAATACTAGACAAAGCGGCCCATAAACAGATCCAACTCCACCTGGAGAATAATATGGTCCTAGGAAAAAGACAGTCAGGATTCCACAAAGGGCACGGCACCAAAACTGCTCTATTAGACCTAAAAAATCAAATTACCCAAATCCTAGACAAAGGAAAACTGGCACTTCTCCTCCTCTTAGACCTATCTGCGGCCTTTGACCTGGTGGACCATAAAACCGTCACCACTCACCTCACTCAAGCAGCACAATTCTCTAGTCAAGCAACGTCCTGGATCTCCTCCTTCCTAGAAGGAAGAGCAATGAAAGTCTTCTCTAACATAGCTAACGCAGCCCCCACCACCATCCACTGTGGCGTCCCACAGGGATCATGTACTGCACCTACGCTCTACAATCTCTTCACTAAACCCCTTTTTGACGAGTTGGACGTACTTGGGATCGCATATACCAACTATGCGGACGACACCCAAGTCCTCCTTCCACTAACCGGCTCATATGTTAACTAAGCTTTGCTCACCTACGTAACAAGTGCCACGATGCCTAAGGGCTGATGTGTGCTCTACAAATGTGAATGAATAAATAAATAAATAACTGTCTCCTGTCCCCTCTACCCTTCCAATCACTCCCCTAGCATGCAAGTACTAACCCCACATCACGATTTCAATTGCCTAAAAATGTATTAATCTGAATGCAGGTGCTAACAATGAAAAGCTTTACATAACCAAGGTTTCCACAAATCACTTAAAGAGATTAGAACTTGGGTTCTCTGTATTTCATAACATATCCCCAAACCCATTGAAGAAGATCATCACTCAAGACCCGGGTGTTTCTGACATGCACCTGCCTGTGTGAAGAATCAACATCCAGGGCACCAGTGGCCGAGGGATGAATATCAGTTTCTAAACCATCAATCATCCCCACAACTCTAGTACATCAGAAGGGATCCAAACAGACTGGAAACACAAGTAAATTATAAACCTCCTTGTCCAATTTTGGTAACGTGGCTGGATAGTTGGTTAGTTACAACACAGCAAAAATGCTATTATCACCCAATGATAAAAGGGGCTGTCCAGTTAAGGTTGTATAACAATATCTACTTTATTATTATCACAACAGACAGTTCTTTCACACTACAAAATACAACCCAGTCTCTAAAGGAATACAGGGGACACACAGTTTCAAGAAGGAAAGGGGATGCACTCTGGATACTGACAGGAGGGTAGTCGGTAAAGTAATTAATGACAATGTTCAAGGATACTTAGTCTCAGCACAAAGGGAGCAATGGGTCCTAAAATGTCATTAGGGGCCTTCGGGGAAGGACCAGAGGGACAGAACCACAATGTACCTTGTGCTTGTAGTAGTTCTTTGTGCTCAACAGCATCAAGTCGGTTTCAGGGTGCTTTGCAGCTTCTGTGACAGAGTTCAAGATGGGAGACAGTTGGGCAAGCGCGGCTGGACGGACGGCTGCAGGCTGGCATACACAGCATCTCTGGGTCAGGAATCGTTATGTCAGTGCTGGTAGGCGTGTCTGAAGTACTGGTCGAGGCATCTCGGATGGCGTGAGCAACTGCGGCAAGACAACAGTCAGCGGTGCAGTCGGTTGCAGCTCGAGAGGCACGACTGCCTCGAAAATGTCCTTGAAAGTGGATGCCTCGAGCGTCCTTAAAAGTGGATGCTGGTTGATGCTTGTCCCTGCACTCGTCCTAGCTTTTTCACTGGGCTTGTGCCGTTCTTTAAGACGGACGGCCCAAAACTGAGGAGTGGGTTGCAGGCAAACGCATTGGCCTTCTTTCGGTTCAGAGACTCTCTGTCACTTCCCACCTCGGAAGCTTGCTTGCAGGGCCTAGCAGGGCACGCTGTGTGCTGGCTGGGTGCTGGTTCTGGAGCTGCTAGAGGGTTCTCTGGATTCAGTATCTCTCTCTGTTACCTGTGAGATGTTTAGGGGAGGGATCTTGCGTCCCGCTTGGAAATCTTGGCCTTCCTTCACTGGCAGAAGCTGTAAGGCAGACTGTACCTTCAGCCACAGTCCAAATTAGTCCTTCTTGTTCCTCCTTGCAAAGTCTTTAGATGACCTGCCATAAGAAGCGCTGACCAAACTCCCCTTTCTCCTTTCTTTTTACAATAACAATTGTTTGGTTTTGTGGCTTATGCCAACACCAAAAAGCGAAGCACGCATTAAGGAAAATCCACTTGTGGCTTTATGTTTAAAAATCATATTTCATGCTAGAACTGTCTCTACTGTTTCATATATAATTCTAAGCAGCACATTTAGCAAACACCAGTATGGCACACTCCCTCTTTTAACATTGCATGGCCCCCCACTTGATGTTAATCATTGCCCATCTATTCCCTGTGGTATCTTCTTCAGGCTGCAAGAAAGGACAGATAAAAGCAAAGAGTTTGCGCAAACATGATTGTCAGCCGCCCAGTAAATCACCTTTTATGACTACTGTAAAATGGCCTTCACCAGATAAGGTGCAAAACACAAATTGAAGGGCACAGCCAATTAGGTGGGCAATTGCCCTACCTTGTCCTCTTATGGACATCTATTTATGCAGGCCTGCAGTGAAGATGTGAGGGAATCAAGCGTTGTATAATGAATGCGCCTCTTGCCTCCGCAGCAGCGCTTTGTTTGGAAAGCTCCACCTACATAATAACCCCGGTGTGATGGCAGCAGTCGAAGCCCTCTGGTGCCGGGCGTAATTACCCATCATAAGGCCAGCCTCTGCATACCTGCAGAAAGTAGTGTAAGGAGATTACCGCAACGCACAAAGCCGCTTCCCCCGATTCCTTCACTTCTGAGACAAAACCGGCAACAGCCCTTTAACCAATCCCCTCCCATTCTAAGAATTACAGGAGTGGCGTATAAAGGGAAAGCTATGAAGAAACAGTCCTCGTCCCCTTAATTACTTACTGAAGGATGCCCGCAGCCTCCAGTTAATAATACAGGAAGGTGACAAGGACTCTGTAATGGGCATTCCTACCATATTGGATTGCTGTAGCTTCTATGCACTATAACGAGAGGCATTATTAACTAATTTAACAGGGATATGTTCTTATGCGTTTTCACTCAGTTCCTCAAAGCTATAATAATAATCAGGAGGAATTTTGAAACAAGACCAGTTTTCTTTGGCATATTGTTCTTTTGGCATGCTTCATTCTTCTGCAGAGCATTATACAAGGCATGGGAACGCGTGACACAAATCACGAATGTTTTTTTTAAATACATATCTCTAGTCCACTCAGGAACCAATACAGAGCTTCCCAGTCGCTCCACATCAGGTGCCAGTAGGGAGCAGGTGCAGTGGCCACGAGACCACGGCCGGAAACTTGACCACTCTGGAGCTGCATCCGAGGCAGTTCATGCGGGCATTAAGACAGCAGCTGGAGGAGCGCTGCATCCATGTGCAGCTCTGCAGCCAGCCACTCCTGCACCAGCACAGCGGCCTGGGCTACAAGGACCTCCGCGGACAGGCCGAGTTCCAGACCGTCAAGGACGTGCTCCTGGACTGCCTACCCGAGGGGGTCAACAAGGAGAAGATCACCCCGCTGACCCTCAAGTTAAGAGTAGGGGCGTTATTTGGCACTTAAATAATCGTTGTTACCGGGGCTTTAATGTCCTTTTACCCACCTCGATAGATGGAGATCCCAGATCAGCCTGTCCCAATGCAGTTCTGTGAATTGTAGGTCACCGGGCATAGTGCTGAGTCCCCTGAGCTCTGAACACAGATACCGCGGGTCCTAGGTCTCCGCAGCTGTAATGTGTGTAGCCACAGGTATTGCCAGTGTTGGATCACTACTGCCAGCTGTACTGCTCACCACCCGAGCTAGGCGCAGATATCACAGCGCTATCCCATTGCTTCTACCTCAGTTCAAATGGCGATGTGTGCACTCCTAGCCACTACGAGATATGTTGCAAACTGTTGAGTTCATAACCCTCCCACCCCCAATATTTTTTTGCAAATGATGCTTCCTAGCGTTAGACAGCAGTACTAACCCGCACCAAATTAACACGCACGAGAGAGGCGAGTTTGCACTCCCATTGTCAGGGCCACTGAGTTCAGCTGTTAGCACATTATCACACAGAGGTAGTCTTTGCCATTAAAAACAGTACTTTAGACAGCAGGGCTACTCCTCCACCAAGTACCGCATTCCATATGGCCAAGAGAGCCTTACAAATCGTGGCCAAAGATTCCAGTGCATAGACGTTTCGAATGGCAGGTCTGGGCATGCATGATACGACATGCATGAAACTATTTTTTAGGCTGTCAAGCCAACGTGTCTAAAAACCGATCCGATTCCGGCCTGCCTCACACAATTTACTGAAAGCTCTTACTATGGAGGCTCTGGTCTGTCTTCACAAGTAAACTACCTAAGGCGTATTTTCACACTGACGGAGCGAGTTGTCCAGGGGGGACGGGAGAGGCGCTTGCTTGCTACCAACATCCGAGGAGGAAAACTTGCGTTAGTCTGTTTAATGATCTTGCACCACAATCTCCAGTACACCCACGTTTCCATACCCAACGCACGTTCTGCGTACTTTGGTAAAGACATAATTTTCCTCAGGTGCAGGGCAGGCTGCAGGCATAGCTCACCACGGGCCCCATTCACAGTCCCAGAGTTCAACTGCTGGCTAGGTGCACTGTTCACAGCCCCCTAGCGCACATTTGTTCATAGCTTTGCAGATAATCCGTTTACTGCCCCCAGAGTTGTAGTCACCCCCCCACTTCTCACCAGAGCTAACCCTTTCACTGCCTCCTGGAGTCACCCCGTTCACAGCTCCTCGAGTTCACTGTATTCACATCATTAAGAGCACAGATTCCCAGCTCCCCTTACTCACAGCTTCTAGTTCACACACACCTTATTCACAGGCCCCCGGGAGCTCATCTCATGAGCTCACTTAGTTACAGCCCACTGTATTCACAATCCCAGGACATTCCTCATTCACAGCCCCAGAGCGCACTTTATTGATAGCCTGACAGCTCACATTATTCACAGCCCCATAGTGCATTGTATTCACAGCTCCCAGAGATCACCTTATTCACAGAGCTCACCATTTTCACTTCACAGCCCAAGAGCTTACCTCATTCACATTATCCATGCTCACTGTATTCCCAGCCACAGAACTTTTCTCATTCACAGCCCCTGAGCTCACCTTATTCACAGCCTCCAAAGCTGACCTTATTCACAACTTTCAGAGCTCACCTTATCTACTGCCTCTAGTGCTCATCTTATTCACAGGTGGTCCACTGCTCACCTCATTCACAGCCTCCAGAGTTCTCCTTATTCACAGCACTCAGAGCTCACTGTATTCACAACCTCCAGAGCTCACCTCATTCACAGCCTCCAGAGCTCATCTTATTCACAGCCTCCGGAGCTCCCCTTATTCACAGGTGGTCCACTGCTCAGCTCATTCATAGCACTATGAGCTCACCTTATTCATAGCACTCTGAGCTCACCTTATTCACAGCACTCTGAGCTCACCTTATTCACAGCCTCCAGAGCTCACCTTATTCACAGCACTCAGAGCTCACCTTATCCACAGCACTCAGAGCTCACCTTATTCACAGCCTCCATAGCTCACCTTATCCACAGCTCCCAGAGCTCACCTTATTCACAGGTGGCCCACTGCTCTGCTCCTTCACAGCCTCTAGTGCTCACCTTATTCACAGGCGGTCCACTGCTCACCTCATTCACAGCACTCAGAGCTCACCTTATCCACAGCTCCCAGAGCTCACCTTATTCAAAGCTGGCCCACTGCTCTGCTCCTTCACAGCCTCTAGTGCTCACCTTATTCACAGGTCATCCACTGCTCACCTCATTCACAGCCTCCAGAGCTCACCTTATTAACAGCACTCATAGCTCACTGTATTCACAACCTCTAGAACTCACCTTATTCACAGCCTCCAGAACTCATCTTATTCACAGCCTCCATAGCTCACCTTATTCACATATGGTCCACTGCTCAGCTAATTCACTGCCGCCAGAGCTTATTTTATGTACAGCCCCATAGTTTACCTGAATATGACAACCAGAGTTCACTGTTTTCAGAGTCCCAGACCTTTCCTCATTCACAGAGTCCAGACCTCCCCATATTCACAGGCCCCCAAAAGCTCACCTAGTCCCATCCACAGAGCTCACCTTATTCACAGCGCTAAGGCCTACTTTATTCACAGACCTCAGAGCTGACCCTTTTCGAAGTTCCACCATTTCTAATTCACAGCCAAAGTGATTACTTTATTCACTTCAACGCACACTGTTTTCACTGTCCCAGAACGTCCCTCACCCTGAGCCCCAGAGCGCACTTTACTCATAGCACAATAGCTTCACATATTCCCATGTCCAGAGCTCAGCTTATTCACAGTGCTTACCTTATTCTCGTCATCCTGTGTTCTATGTATTCAGAGTCCCAGAGATTGCCTCATTCACTGCCTCACATTGTCCTTCGCTCATCTTATTCCCACCATCCTGAGCTCGCCTCATTCACAGCCTCCAGAGCTCAGTATTCACAGCTCCATAGCCAAACGCATTAACGGCACCCAGAACCCACAGTATTCACATCATTCATAACTCATCCCTATCCACAGCCTCCAAAGCTCACCTCAATCACAGATCCAGAGCTAAACGCATTCATGGCACCCAGAACCCACAGGATTCACATGTCCATCTATCACTGAAGATCTACTTTGCGAGATCATGAACTTATTTAAAACATGCCATTTTTTAAATCCATATATGATGTAAACTTGGTTTAAATGCACTAATTTGGACTAATTGTATTCAATCCATTCTTGGGGGATATTCGTAATCCCCTCATAGAAGGGTTGGGATCACGCGCTGTACTCGCTCCTTCAGCGAAATATGGGGCCACTTTGAAAAAGAGTTCCAGGGCCACTTTTGGTTCCCAGTCCAGCCCTGGAACAGGGTAAGTTAAAACCCAGTTTATTCTATAAGACCACAGCAGACTAGCAGTTTAGAAAGATACTTTAATTGGGATATGTATCTCTCTTCCCCACCCTACCTCTCATTCCTATAGGTGGCATCATGACAATGAACTGCAGACAGAGCTGAAATTGAACAAAAGACAAGGCACACAGATGTATTGGTGGCTTTTTCCAAGCCCTGAAGAAAGTGGCACATCTACAACAAGCCACTGAAACCGGTTGGCTGTAATACGACCCTGTCTAGTGAAACAAAACATTTTCACAGAAAGGGTCGCAACAATTTCTCTTGTATAAACATGACAATTGAGAAACCACGAACCTGTGTAAAACACAGCACAGAGAGACCCTAACGACTCGAAGGAATCTCTGCTTAGATATGTCGCTTTTTTTTCACTCTACTCTCTAAACAGCAATTCAAAATCTGCAAGCAAGCCATGAAGCAGTAAGTCCTCCAATACGTGGTGCCCACAACACAAATAGAGCACCCGATAAGAGGACAGCTTTCTAATAGGTCTTCCAACTCTTTCAATTTTTTTCTTTTTTCAAACTTTTTTACTTTTTTGTTTTGTGTTTTAACTGCTTCTACCAGACAAAGAATTCAAATAAAGATGTTAAAGCAATTCATCTGAACAGCAGACGGCACACGCCTGATCCTTGGTCTGGCATGTGCCTTTTAGTTAAACAGTTGTCTGCATGTAACAGACATAGTAGTCTGTTAGTAGACTAGTGATAGGGCAAGTTCTCACTCCGTCTCTCCCCTCACCCCTTACTGGGCGTTAAAACCAGTGTGTCCCAGTAATAGGTAGATGCAAGGGCCTAGCGGAGCGTGTTTTGAAGGGCAAGAAAGATTAGGGCAACACATGTTGGTATAGCTAAAATAGATAGAAATAGAAAAATAAATATTTTGCCTGTGTGGTTTTTTGGTGTGATAACTTATAAATAATGTACATTACTTCTAATCTGTTCTTCTGATAGTAAAGAGATGGGGTGGGTTTAGAATGGAGCTAGAACGTGCAGTACCATGATAATGGTGGAGAGGGCTGGAGGATGTAATGGCTGTCTGTGAGAGGTGCTGTGAGAAAGAAATTGAGATTTTTGGGGAATGGATAACCACCCTTAAATAGTACTGTAAAGCTATTATGCAAGGCCCTGGGGTCTTTCATTATCTTGGGACTGTAACTAGGGGCACAGATCATGGCACTATATGTGGGAATAATGTATGGTGTTTTTGGCTAATTATTTTCACTTCGTGCTATTACATCTACTTGACCAGATTTCAATACATTTTCTCAACTTTATAGTTTATGCATGATTAATTAATCCACTTGTAATATATATATTCCTTTGATTTCAAAAGGTAAAAAGTCAAGTGGTACCATTTTATGTTTCATGACCATTACATTCCATGCAATATGACTTCCTGTGATTACATTGGGGCCACAGATCAAGTATTGCCACTTCATGCCACAGAGATGGTCGAATGGATTTTGTAGTCACATAAGCTAAACTTGTGATGTTTAAATGATGACTCTTCTGTCTGTGGATACCAGGGTATTTTTATTACATTGCATTTGTGTAGGTATCTCTCTCTGGCGCACTTCTTCCATTCATACAAGTGATTTCTTCCCCCCTCCATAGTGCCAGGGAGCCACCATTTTCCATTAGGGCTCAAAATCTATATTCTCCTACTCAACGTGACAGAGATATGGTCCTCTTCCCTATTAGTGATAGAGATGAAGCCATCCTGCCCCACATATCTGAGTACTACGCAGATGAAGCCAAGATATATGGTCTAATTGAGCAGCACAAACACCAGACAGATGAGGACAGAGGGTCAGCCAACCCGCCAGCACCTGCTCCATTTAGGGCACCCTGCCTGTGTTTGGCCCCTCTAATCTTTACTCACGCCTCCCAAGCCAATACCCATTGCATCCTCTATTTATACCAATGACTTTGCCCTGTATTTTTCCTCTAAAATCACTAATATTTATGACACACTCACAGTCCTGCTCTCTTCCCTCCTCAAACCTCCTTCTGTCCACCACCTTTCCCCTACCTCTTCTGCTCTCAACTGCTTCGCCCCTAACTCTCTTATTGAATTTCCACTCTTCCATCACGGTGCCAAACCATCTTGCGCTCCTATCAAAACGTCAGTGCCACATATGGTCAAAGACTTTGCCCCAATCATTTTCCCTTATTTCTTTGAGCTCTTCAACCTATCTGCCTCCACTAGACTCTGTCTTGTCTCCATCAGATCTGACACTGTCTTAACACTACTGAAAAAACCTTCTGCTTATCCAAACGCCTCAGCAAACTATCGCCCAGTTTCTTTCCTTCCCCGTTATTCAAAAGTCCTTAAATATTCGACTGGATCACTAATTACCTTTGGGATAATGGCCTTGGAGATCCACTTCAATCTAACTTCCATAGTAAACACTCCGAGACTGCACTCATGCATGTCTCCATCTTCCTTGCTAATGCTCACCATGCCAAACTCTCCTCTATACTCTTTTGGACCTTTCTTCCGCTTTCAACACTCTCAACCACTCCTCTCCCCTTCTCACTCTTTAGGACCTTGGGTTTCGCAATCTTCTCTTGCCCAGACTGCCTCCTACCTGGAAGGTCGATCCTTTAAAATCTTGGGGAACTCGCAAACCTCTGCCCCCAACCCTCTCCCTGTCAATGTACCGCAAGAATCAGCCCTTGGACCGCTGATCTAGGAAGACGTATCTCATCCTTTGGCTTTCGCTAACACCTCTTTAATAATGAGACTCAAATATTGTTTTCATTTCCCTCCTCCACCTCAGCCATCTCAGAAAGGATTACGAACAGTCTCTCTGAAATTCATCACTGAATGACTCTTTACTGCCTCATGTTGAACGCGTCAAAAACAGAAGTCATGTTTCTCCCAGCATCAATGCCATCCCTCCCTTACCCTCTCCTACCTGCTTGCCACGCGATGTTCTTGCCCCCTTAGTCAAGACTTGTAGTATTTATTATTCTTCTATTATTATAATTTATTTATTTATATAGCGCTAGTCACAGGCCTGCATACATTGGAGCGCTTAGAACAAAGACAAAAACAAAACACATTCAAATCAAGAATCATGGCAAAACCATAGGGCATTGAGGAAGAAATCAATGAAACAGAGCTGTTTTTAGACCACGCTTGAAACAAACAAAGGGGCAGCAAGCCGTAAGTCAGGTGGAAGGGCGTTCCCACATTTTTGCGCAGCATATGTGAATGACCCCTGAGAAACCATTACCAACCTAGCTCTATGCACAGGCAAAAGATAAGAATTGTTAAATTTAGGTACCCTCAATGAGGGTTGCCAGCAGAATCTATCAGATAGATACACTGGAATTGTGCCATATAAACACCTGTGTGTAATAGAGAGCAGGCGAAAGAGGATTGTAGAGGGAACTGAAAGCCAATGTAATGCTTTCCTGGCCTCAGAAATATGATCATTCTTGCAGGGTACTCAACTGCCTGCATCGCATTATTTTACACCATTTAAAGTCACAAAATTTCTGCTTTACCAATGCCATACAAAAACAGCTAGTCTATCACCAACTATGGTCCTGGCAATGGTAGCATGATTATTATGGCTCAGAAAAGGTTGTAACTCTACTAATAGATTAAGATAATATGAAGACGGTGAAACCAGACTACTACCATGTGCCTTCATGTTGAGCTCCTGATCCAGAATAATGCCCAACCTCTTCACCCTGGGAAGTGTGGCAATCAGACAACCGGCTATTTAAAATTCACGAAACTAACGACCGAAATGTCTTAGTTGAGCTGCGTGCCTGTAATCACCAGCTTGGTTTGTGTATCATTATGTGCTAGGTCATTCTCCGCCATCCAGTTCTGGATGAGAGAAAACACTGAATTGATGGTTTCAGTGTCTCTGACATAATCCCCTGAGAGAGGCATGAGCCACTGAGTATCATCAGCAGCATAATTGGTTTAAAGCACATCATTAGCATCCAGCAAATCAACTGGGGCCAGAGTGAAGATATTATATAATGTATGCAACAAGCAGGATCCCTGAGGGACTCTGCAAGTCACCAGCAAACCATCAGCCATGGACTCACCAGAGAACACCTTATCTGAGCTTTCTGACACAAATGATTTGACTCAGTTGGTTGCTGCTGGTGAACTTAAAGCAGAGTGTAACAGCCTAGAAATCAACAGCATATGGTCAACTTGGTCAAAAGCTGCCGACAGGTCCAGAAGCATAAGGAGGACTGTGTCACCTCTCTCAAAACCTGAAGAATGTTCGCCTTCAAATCAAACAGGGGCGTTTCTGTGCTATGAGCACAATGAAAACCAGACTGCCATTGGGCCAAGATGTTATTCCTAGACTGAAATTCCTGTATTTGGATATAGACTGCCCTATCCAGAATTTTCAACCGAAACGGGACATTGGTAATAGACCTAAAATTTGAAGGGGTATTAGGATCAAGCGTTGCTTTCTTAAGTGAAGGTGATATCCATGCCTACTTAATGCATGGCGGAACATAGCTTTCACTAAAAGAGGTATTAATGAATTTCATAATCTGTGGATTAAGCTGTAATGCACAAGCCTTAACAACTATGGCAGAGCAAACCTCTCCCTTACAATAGTTAGGTTTAAGTCATTGCACAATCGCTTAAACCTCAGATTATGAAAACATCCTAAACTCAAAAATGGGAACAGTAATCTCAAGATTTAGAAAATGAGTACTTAACTGCGGCCCCTCAGACACTATAGGTTGGTCACAATGCCATCCTGGATTTTCTTAAAGTTATTCACTGTGTCATCTTGGACTGATGTACACCATCCTTTGTCCTTGGAGACAGCTGAAGTAGCAGACAGGCATCTTCTAACTCAGAAAGAATTTTAAGCTCATTAGTATCTGAGCTAGCATTTTCGATCCTCTGATCATAAATCTGCTGTTTAGCTAGAATAATTTCAGAGTCTCAAAGGCTTTCTGTTTGGCAACCTTTCATTCCTGAATTTCAGCTGGGAACCACATTTTGAGTTTTTAAGCCTAACACACCAGGTTTTAACTGGGGAAACTACATTCATGGCATTGAGCAGCATACTTTGATCAATCTCGGCTAGTTTGGCTGCCAATGCAAGAGTAACCAGGCTGTTCAATGCTGTTTCCAAATGATGCGCCATTAAGTCAGCGGAAAGACCACGCATATTTCTGGATGAGATAGTGATTCTTTCATACTTACATTTCTTATACCTTGAAAGGTGGGCAGTATTCAAATGGATCAGAGAATAATCTATGGATAAGAAAACAGTTCCACATTCATAATGTGCACATTATGGCTCATAACCCAGTCAGGTATCCTTTCTTTTAAGTGGGTCGCATCTGAAACATAATGAACGAAACCAAAGTTAGTCAGTGAAGACTCAGTGACTGTGCCCATGGATCAGAGACATCAGTGAGCCAAAGATTAAGATCTCCCAGAATGACAACTTTGGATGAGGGTTTGAGAAGAGGATCAACATACCGCATAATTGAGAACATAAATGTGGCATTGTAGAAGGATGTTGATATATAAGAATGAAGTTAAAAGTGGCGTTATTATCAGATAAACATTTCACCCACAGGATATCACAACCTTGTGGTCCTGAAACTTTTGATTAATGTATCTGTAGCGAAGCCTCATATATGAAATTCACGCGTCCACCCGACCCGATGTACGATCAGCTCCAAAAATCGTAAAGCCTGGTGGAATAGCAAGAGCAATAACAGGTTTGGGGTTCTCTTTCAAAGCACCCTACGACTTAAACAATTCACTACCACCGCCTTGTTAGAACCCCCTCAATACTCTGCTAATCATCCTTCATACTAACCACACCACAAAAACTCTAATCTTCATTCTTGTGCTCAGCAAACTTGAATACTGCCCAAACCTATTTCTTGTCCTTCGTCTCTACTCCTTCCTCCCTCCAGACAAAGTATTCAACTTTGCTACTCTGTACAACCTACACAGATCCTCCCCCACTTCTACCTACCAAAAGCATCTTGCTGACTCTTCATACACAACCGTCTTTTCAAGTTCTGTCTCCTAGTCTACAAAGATATCAATGGTCTTGCTCTTCAGTATCTGTCTGATTGTATCTCAGTTTACTCACCATCACGTTCCTTCCAATCCTCTTCTGCACTCAAGCTCACAGTCTCATACACTCCCTGTACCTCCTCTCGCCTGCACTTTTTCTCTCTACTCGCCCGCTACACTTCAATCCACTACACAACCATTAATGCCAGGCCAACTACGAATCTGTTCAAAGCTTAGCTTAAACTTCACTTACTTGTTAAAGAGGGAGCTCCCACTGCCCCTCTCCCCCAATCCTGCCTGCCTGATCCCACCATTGACTCCATTGATGCTTAATAATGTGATTTTGTATATTTAAATAGTACTCCTATTTAGTTTGAATTACTTGCCTCTCAGGTTAATGTTACCTCTATAAGTTACCTGTTTTCGTATACATATTGTTTTCTGTTTTGTTTTATCCCTGGTATAAGTCCCACTTTTTTACACCTTCATAAACTGGCTCACCACTTGTTCTCATCTTTGTGATATTGAAAAGGCACCCTTCGTGGGAATGGGTAAGCATGGCATTGTAAGTAATTTCTGGTTGAAAATGTCATTCTTCAAATAAATTCAAATACAAATGCAAAAAACAAATATTTTGTGTTTCCATATATAAAAACAAGGAATGAGCCTAAACTTTATAAAAAAAAGGAACCAAAATATTTCTTACAGATTAAAGATCATCTAAAGACAATATGACAATGGTGGTACACTGTACCTGATCACTTAAAGCGTAAAGGCGAACCATTTAAGCAATAGTCCCCAATCAAGAGGGCATTACCACTTCAGGTAATGCCCCGGGGCCCCTAGTTACAGGCCAGAGTGAAGCGAGGACTTTGACTAAGGCCCCGGGGCATTACCTGAAGAGGTAATGACCTCCCATACCGCCCTGATTGGGGACTATTGCTATTACAAGACTATTGCATACAAGCCGGGGTATTAAAAGCATTTTTTTTCTGTTCCGAAACGCTCCAGAAAATGTCAACAAAATGGCCACCGTGGAAGGGAAAACGAAGTCCATTTTCCCTTTCCATGGCGACCATTGAAAAGATCAAGAAAAATGAAAACAAAAAAAAAGGTCTGCCATGGAAAGGCTTTCCATGACGGACTATGGCGGATTGGGAGCAGACGCGCTGGGGACCGAAGTGTTTCCAATGCGTCCGCTCCACTGAAATGGGCAGCAAAGAAGGTAAGTGCGGTTGGGAGGGCGGGGAGGGAATTCTGTAGGGGGGGGGCTTATGTGAAAAACACTTACCTCCCTTCACTTCTATCCCCAGCTGGGGAAAATGGCAGCCTCCAGCCATGTGGTGGCTCGGAGCGGGGGATTACCCCATTCCGAGCCATATCATCGTCTGAGCGGCTGCCACACCCTCCCCCGCCAGGAACAGAAGGGAAGGAACGTTGTGGGGGTGAGGAATTCCTGGTCGGGTAACGCCCACACTGCAACCAATGAAAGACGTGTTTGGAAAACACATGACCCTGTGCTGGGTACTAATAAGATAAACACTACAACCGACAAAACCAACCATTTTGAACTTTCATGGCAAGTCTTGGCTATTTCATGACACCGCTGTTTAGTGAGCCTGCTTTACAACAGTAGGTCTGGAAGGAGAAGATATTTCATCTTGTCTGCCAGGTCCTAATGGTGATTGTTTGAAGTCTTGGGTGCCGCAGCAAGACCCTAAAGGTAACTGCCAGAACTGTCCCTGAACTCCTATAGCACTGCAGCTTCTGTCAGTAGCAATGTGCACAAGGGGCTACAAGAAAATGAAGGTGTTAAGACGGCATGGAAAGTAACAAAATTACACAGAGGTTCAGGAGCCAGATCAAATTAGACTTAATGATGGAAATAGACAAACTGCAAGGCAAAACCCAGCTTTATTAACATCCAAATAAAGCAGAGACAGCATAAAAGCATAAAATGGTGTCACTCTCAGCATGTTTATCAAAAACAACATGTTTTAAACTCAATGTTTGTCATAACTGACTCATACTGTAATCTAAGATACCAAAACCTACGAGTTACGGGGATTGGTTAGGGGGGTTGACTATATATACATTCTATAGGGGTTAACGTTCCCATTGGGTAACGCTTGTCTGATAGCTCCTCCTGAGACCACTTCTAAATTGATAACCGTAAAAAGACATCCCCTCTACAATAAACTATTGGCTGGCATAATACCTACTGGGCGGCCTAATATTGGGGGTTTTCATTGGTTGGCTTTCTACTGACCAACCTTGGACAACTGACAGGTTGTCTAGACATGAGACAGACAGGAGTAGTGGGAGAGAGGTTCATGGACTGCTTTCACTTCAAAAAATGATGGGCTCTTCAGATCCTCTGGTGTACTCTGCTGCCAGGTATCTTCCTGCATTGTTTTCGAACTTCCATATACTTTGAGAGGATTGCCTGGTACACTCCCCTACCAGGAATCCCTTGTTGGAGTCCTGCAGATCCCCTGGTATACTTCTCTGCCAGGTATCTTCCCCACAACTGTTCACTGCCTCATGTGCTCCTTTCAGCAGGACTTTTTCTCAGTTTCACTGTCCTTTAGTATAGTCGGGAGGATAGCTAAGCGGCAACGTGCTCACCTTGGAAGCAAGACGACACGGAGCAACACAGGTTCGGTCCCCGGGAATGCGCTTAGAAACCTCTGCGTATTAAGCGCGTTATAAATAACCTATCATATCATATCATATAACAGTTGCATTACTTCACTTTGTTTCTACTTCATTGGCTTGAGGTATTACTTGTTCCAACTTTCCCCACATTGACATCTCATACATGGGGACTTGTTTGAGTTCTGTCTTTGTGCTTTATTCGGTCAGTATTCAAATATTCTGGTTTAATTTTATTTGTTGAAATGCCTGTCGGTGCGCACCTGTGTCCCCAATGGCTCTGGGATGACTGACCTGTACCTTACAGCATCCCAGACCCATGGCACGTCACTGCAACAAAGCTTCCTCTCTGGGATGGCCTCCTTCACACTGCAGACCTTCCTCTAGCGCTTCCAGCATCTTTGCCCTAACCTGCCAGATTCTCTCCGTAACCTGGATTGAAGACTGCTGCTTCTCGGCATAATCCTGTCTCCGGTAGCTCTGTTGCTGCTCCCGTGCTCAAACTGTCCTCCAATGGTGCCCGCTGCTTGCACCACGCAGGTATGTATTTCTGGTAGTTATGAGCTGCTGCCTGGAAGTGCCTGCTTCCTCAATCTCCACCAGCACGGTCCGTTCCTGTACTGCTTCCTCCTCTGGCTCTGCCTCCTTCTCAAGTGTGGACACCATTTTTAAATGTCCTGAGCACTCGTAACTCACCAAAACAGCCAGTACCCATATTCCACTTTGTATTTCTTTCAATCTGCATCAACTTCTTCTTCTTCCTCGTCTCAGTGGTTGGGGTTTTATGGAAATTGCAGTCCATAGAATGTCTAGGATTTCTAAAGTGATGTTGTTCAGGTCTTTTACTTAGAAGGACATATGAAATAGGAGATGTAAGGTGTGTGCCATGTATGTGTGAGGTATGAATGGTATTTTGACTGTATGGACAGTATGCCATCAGAAGCTTAGGAGTCATAGGGCCTCATTACGAGCCCGGCGGTAACCGTGCCTGAAATTCCGGCAGGTTACCGCCGGACTCGTATTACCATTCCGCCTCCATGTTTGCCGGAATTACTGGGGCATTACGACCACGGTGACCCGGGAATTCCGGAGGCGGAATTCGGTAAATCCCCATTCCCATTGAGTCCCATTGGACTCAACCACATTGGTTTCCACGTCCGCCTGCAGGCCGGTGGTGTTAAACCCGCCAGGTCTGACCTGGCGGGAATGACACCTCCCGCCTGCAGAACTCAAGATCACCCGCTATGGAAACAGCGGTGGTGGTGGATTTACCGCCACCGTTATTTCCAGACCGGGTGACTCGTAATGAAGCCCATAGTGTTTACTTCATAAGAAAGGGAAGAATACTGTGTATCTTCCGATAGAATCGTCACCTCCTCCCGGCAGCTGTTCCCTCCCACATGATCGTCCCTTATAGTACCACCTCCAGGGCCAGGGTCAGTATCAGGTAGCAGCTGCCGTCCCTGGCCAAGTGGCAGGAGATCATCAGTGATGACTACACAGGAATCATGACACTAAACTCTGAACGGATCTGTATTTTTGTTATTTCCGCACTTTGAGTTCTCATGAAGTCTTGAGTCCTTTCATTTACTTAGAAACGTGTTGCGGCTTCCATTTTGGAAAAGATGGCTGCACATTACTCTTGCATTTCTATGTTAGCGATATTTTCGTGTCGTTCAGGTTGCATTCAGCTTATACATTGCTTATGTTAGTGTTCTTCCTGTTTTATGGATGCCATGTTAATATTCTTAATGTATTAATGCATGTATTGCCTAGAGTTCATGTTCTTCATGTTGAGTGCACATTTGCTTTGTGTTTAACCCATGCACATGTATTGTTTCATTGTCAGTTTGTTTATTCTTGCCATATTTAGCTTAGATTGTGTCCATCTCCTGATGTACCTGCCTGGGATATGGGCGGTATGGTTGCCTTAGTGAGTAAGGTTTCTCACCTACACAGTATTGTAAGAGTATTCTCCCGCAAGGAGAATACTCTTCCAGTTATCTACAATTGTGGCCTTTTAACACAATAACATATCACGCTTCCCTGGGCACCCCTGCATTGTAACATTTCATGAGCCACTATCTGGACCACCCCTGCATTTGGACCGGTCATGATATATTTTAGCACCTTGCTAGGAGGTGCTTTATCGATCAGACGTGGTTCAACCTTATTCATCATGTGTTTCTCCTTTATATATATATATACGTATTGGAAGTCTGCTGATGTAATACATTATTTAACAGCTGATTGTCTTTCAAATTGTCCCCTTGTTAGGCACAGTGCAAGGTGTAACAAGCAATGTGCTCTGGATTCAAGTACTTCTGGAGGTATAAATACTCTAGAGGCAATCATGGCAAATGGGATGAGTGAGCAAACAAAACAGCTCTCATCAGGCATCTCTCTCCCCCACTCGACTCTTGTGCTGGTACCACAAATTATTAGTGGCAGAACCAGCCATTTAGTTATTTAGGTACCTAGAGTTATCTAAAACACTTTTATTTATTCTTTTCCTCTGCGTGCTTGCTATAAGGAATTCATGTGTTGCCATCTCACTTGTAACAGTAGTTAGATTTCTGTTTACTGGTCTTGCTATATTGTAAAATAGAGGCTACAAAATGTAAAGAAAATGTTGCTATAAGCATAAATGCTAACGTGTCTACCTTTTGCAATAATTGGAAGTATTATCTGAGTGCTTAAAGCGAATATCTTTTTTAATTTAAAATAAAAACTTTCTTTATTAGGTTTAATGTCCATAAACACCTACAGCAATAAAACAAACTAACCCCATTCCAAGGCTCCCCAGCCCTGGCCGACCCTCACAAAAAAGAAGAAAAGCACAGTACTTCCAAAAGAACACATGTAAACATAATCGTAACAAGCAGCATATGATAAACTTGTCCCCCCTACTACCTCTAGACCATAACCAGGTGCAGGTCCCATGCATGAACAGAAAAGAAATACACTCCCCTCTCCCTCCCAGACCCTCCCGGCCAACTATTAAGGCTTACCCCTCCCACCTCCCCATCTGTTCCAGTAATTTAGTTCGGCCAGACACACCCTCGGTAGAAATCCAGTTACTCTCCTTCAGTGTCATGAGTCGTATTGTCTCTGCACATATAAGAATGCAGGGGAGCCCAGTAGTCCAATGGCCAGCTATGGCTAGGTAACATGGAGGCATAAGCGGTTTCACATCTTCCACAAGAGTTTAAACAAGACAACTTTTCATGTACGGTTGGCTTCCTCGGCTGCTTCCAGGCCTTTGCTACCAGTGAACACACCACCATAGAAGCCATTCCCAATACTTTCCTGTCAGCTGTAGCAGGCACATCAAATCAGTCTAAGAGCCAAGCGTCAGAAGAAGCAGGGGGACACTCGGTTATCATCGTACCCAGGATCTTGTGGATTTGCTCCCACAAAGGCTGTATGTGTACACACTCCCATTCCACATGCATGAAGTCAGCGTGGTCCACTTGACACCTAGTGCATTTCGCTGACCTCTATGGGTAATACATGTGCAATTGGACCGGGGTATAGTATTAGACAATATCTACTATTTAGGGAAACCTTACGGGATAACATACACATCTGTCACCATTGTAGATCAGAGAGTGCCCTCCTCAATGACACTCCCATTTTGCTCTAAACGATGTTTGACCCCCCCACCCGCTGTGCCTTTATACATTTGTAAAAGAAGATACCATCCTAGTAGGTCCAGGAGGGTTAACCACAAATTGAACCAGAGGGGAGTGTACTGGGGCCTCAGGGAAGCACGGCCACAGGCCACAAAGGGTCTCCTTCAGCTGGAAGTATAGCAGCATTGTCACTGCATTCCAAGCACCTCTTTGTGTCAGTGCATCCCATGGAATAAAACTGCCAACTTGTACCATGTCCCCCAGAGTGTGGACGCAGAGCTGCTAAAAATGAGTCTTGTAGACCTTCTCATGCATGATGCCAATCCCATGCCATATTACGAATATGGCGAATTCAGGGTTAAAATTTCCTGCTCTCCGAACCCTGGACATTGCCTGTTCACCGGCCCAACATGTGACGTCGACTGGTTGCACCCCCGACCCCTAGTCACCGTTCTCCTCCTCCCCCATAGCATCCCCTTCAGGATATCTGGGCATGTTGTCGCCCTCTCCAGTCTGATGCGTGAGAGTTCGGGCGAAGGGTGCCACCACCAGACGGAATATTGCATTTGTGCCGCTAAATAGTAAACAAACAAATCAGGGTATTCCAGCCCTCCTTCTTCAAACGAGAGAGTCAGGGTATCAAAAGAGATCCCGGCCTGTTTCCCACCCACACCAGCCTCACCAGAAGAGTTTTTACACGTTTCCAAAATCGAGATGGGAGAATCACTGATGCGTTATTAAAAAACATACAGCATCTTTGGAACCACCACCATTTTGGCCAGGGAGATTCTTGCTGCTTGTGATGGCGGGTGGTGGATTCATGCTTCCACCCTGCGCTCTAATTGCTCCAGTATTGACACATAATTATCCGGGTAGAGTAGGGCCAGGGGCGTTGACACCCTCACACCCAGATAAAGCCCTCCTCGATATCGCCTGCACAACCCACAGGGGTTAGGGACAGCACTTCTGATTTCGTTCAATTTATTTTTAGCCCTGAGTACTCTCTGTAGCGTAAGATTTCCTGCACCAGCGGCCGAAGGTTATGCCTGGGTTTTTTAACATACAAAAGCATGTTGTCAGTGCATAATGATATAGTTGAGACTTCTGAATAGATTTTGACACCTCTGTGGGAGGGGTACTCTCCTATGCTGCAGAAAAGATAAACAAAGCAAATAAGATAGGGGATGGGGACATCCCTTTCGGGTGCCCCTTGCAGGAGTTGTAGTTAGACACCAACTGATTAGTTAGCACACTGGCCCAAGCCTCAGTATACCAAATCCATTGGAGATATGTCAATCCCAAACCAGTGCGACGAAGGCCTTCTCAGTGTCCAGTGCCGCATCTACATGGGGATCTTATCATTTACATTATGCATCAGGGTAAATAAACATCGTAAATTATTTTGGGTGGACCTCTCAGGGATAAACCCTGCCTGATCTCGGAGGATTAGAGCATACATATGTGGGAGAAGCCTATCAGTGAGTAGTTTAGCAATGATCTTACTGTCCATATTTATCAAGGATAATGGCCTGTATGAGGCGCATTGATGGAGGTCTAACGCTGTCCTTGTAGATTCCGGCAGTACACCTGTTGAAATGGAGTGCTCATACATACTGCATAGATGTGGGGCCAGGAGCTGCGCATATTCTTTGTACATCTATGCAGTTATGCCATCCATCCCAGAAGCTTTCCTGTTTGGGAGAGACATATTTTTATTTTATTCATAATTGCATTTAGTTAATTATAGACTTTTACAACTTACAATCTAGGTACATTCTTACAAAACACATAATATAATAATAAACCATATACACCTTTACATCTTCAATCAACAACACAGCACACATTCATTATATTCTTTACAGATTTCTTTCTAAAAGCAATACTATATTTTGCCATACCCTAAAAAGTGCAATATCCATGGTTTTAATCTTATCAGAGTTATGCATCAATCTATCCAACTAGGTCATATACATTGGTCCCAAAGGGGACACTCCAACAGGACATGCTTAGCTGTTTTGGGGTTAGCACTACACATACACATTCAATATATTCTTTTGTATTTTGGCAGTTTCCATTTTGCTCCCATATCACTCGGACTGGGAGCTGATTTGTGTGTAGGAGTAACCTAACTTCAAGCACAGCAGGGTCAGGACACTTTACGAGGTATGTTTGAGGCCATAAAAAGGTGTGTACAATTCCCTTGACCTGCACACAATTGTGCAGTCCACTTAGATGATTATACTTGCAAACCCAATCGCACCTCCTAAGTCTTCTTCCAAAAGCCACCTTCAGTGTATAATAGTTTCTACAGCGAGTCATATGTAGGGACCAATTTATTTTTTAGTACAATTCATTTACATATACCCTATATCAGTCTGTATCGCTCAGGCTTCCTTGTGACTTAAAACCTTCCCCCAGTACTTTCAGTACCGGCGACTCTGGAAATGTAAAGGCGTTCAAGCAAAGGAGACCTCTAGGCAATAGTACCAGTGCTCTGAGGGAGGTCAACCCTAGCTCTAATCTCACATATTGTACAGAGCAAGATCAAGGTAATCCTACGATGGTCTGCCAGAAGACGCCCTCACTTTTGCCAGCCATCCCAATCCTTTTACACCCAGGGCCTCCAGCCCATATAATACCACAGGAGCAAACCAGTGTCTATATAGTATCGTTATGCCGCCCATCGAATAACCGGCATACTCAAATGCAAATCTTTGAATCATTAACGTAATTTGCTTAGCTCTACGTGTCTTAGTCTCAATTATATGATCATAAGTGTTGTTACAAGACATCTCAATTCCTAGGTATTTGTAGCTGTCAGTTTATTCTATGACCCCCCAACTAGTCACTATGATGTGCCTCTGGACTTTTTTAGAAGAGACTAACATAATTTTGTTTTTGTTCAAATCTACTGTTAGTCCATTCTCCTTTGCGTATGTGCCTAGTTCTTCTAACATCTCTTTCATCCCTCTAAAAGTATGTTCTACAATGACAAGACTGTCCGCATATAACATAAACACTACCCGAGAAGAATTTATTTTCGGTGAACAGTTTGCATTTTTTTCTGGACGAGATGGCAGATTTGCTACAAAAATATTGAACAATAAAGCTGCTAACAGGCAACCTTGTTTTACCCCTCTACTTATCTTTATAGGACCTGACAAAAGCCCCTCATTGTCTAAGCGAATCTTAGCGATATACTCTATATGTAGCACTACAGTAATCTGTAGTAGCCAGCTAGGTCAGCCCATCCCTTCAGTTTGTTCCAAAGGATACAGAGCTCGACGTGATCAATGCTGCACGGAAACCCACAGATACCACATACAATGAAGGATAATTCCACATCTTAGCTTGCAACATTAACGCGTCTAACATTCTGATATTGTGGATCGTTCTTGAACCTGGTCTGAATCTCGCTTGAACAACATGCAGTAGGTTATTTTGTTTTACTCAGGCTTGGAGGTTTTCTAACACAATGGGCCTCATTACACGGTAGGCGATGAGCCATGGTGCTATTAGCGCCATGGCTCATGCCGGTAAAATACCGGCACCGCCTTGGCGGAAAGGGGATTTACCGCCCCATTCCAAGGTTGGAGGGGCGGTAAATCCCCCTTCCACCATTTCCCTTCCCCATTCCCATTTCTGCCCCATAGGGCTCTGTGGGAATGGGGAAGGCGCTAATCACGGCACCGCAATTTCGCAGTGCCGTAATTAGCTCCGAGGTCCCTTAGCGGGTTGGATTTTAACGCCTGCAAAAAGCAGGCGTTAAATCCCCCAACCCGCAAAGAGACCTCGTAGTAAGGCGGTAAGGATTTACCGGTACCGGTATTTTACCGGTACCGGTAAATCCCTACCGCCATCCGTGTAATGAGGCCCAATGTCTGTGAATACCTTACCAGTGGTGTCTAAGAGTGACAGTGACTGATAATTGTCAGGGAATAGCCTGTCGCCAGATTGATGGACAAGTACGAGAATTGATCCCTGCATTAATAATATTTCTGCCCAAGTATCTGGATCTTCTTTCAATACTTCTGCTGCGAGCCCTTTTGGACCAGGGGCACTGGAGTTATTTAGTTTAATTCAAACTCTCTTAATGCTATTTAGGTAAAGTATATTGGCGATGCTATGCATTTAATCTTCCTTACCTGGTCCAATGTGGGCTCATACATTTTGGTCTTTATAAACTTAACCCAGGTGTCTTCCGTAATAGGGTTGATGATCTTCTGTACTGGGTTATCCCTTGCTTTATTTAATAATTTCCAAATGGAGCTGGTATTGCTATCTTTTAAGGCCACCATCATGTGCTGCAACCATTTCTGCTTTCTTCTGATCCAATTTCTGTATTGATTCGCTAACCTTTTACATTCTGGCTTTCTCTTACTAGGTGACTCCTCAATCCCTTTCACCTCATGTAGTTCTTTTCATAATTTCCTCCTTGCAACCAAGATCTCTACATCAAAATGTTTGTGGTTCTTTTTTCCAATGACAGTCAAGGGCCCCACATTTTGCACCACAATACAGGTGGATAGCTTCTAGAACAACAGTTCTATCTCTTTGCTTTTTAGTATTGTCAGTGTGTGCAGTGTGTCACTTAAGATCTGCCGTATTTCTCGACACACCTTTCCTCTGTGATTGGGTGTCAAATTAGACGCACCCTTGCCCTTCACATTGTGCATAAATATATTCAGATGGATACTAAGGACAGCATGATCACTGAACGGGGAGGCATAGATTTCTAAATCTTTCACGTATTGGAGAAGGGAGGCGTTACCACAAAGGTAGTCCAACGTTTCATTTTTCTTACTGTTGGACCACATGGGTCTCCCTGGTGTGTCCCCAGAGGTCCTTCCATTCTGCATCCCTAGGTCCCACTACGCCATGAACTCACGCCATTCCACTCCCTTGCTATTAACCTTGGTACAAGACAAAGAGCCTCATTATGAGTTAGGCGGTAATTCCATAGTAAATCTGCAGAAAACAAATTACTGTTACTGCCACTTAGTCAGGTGAAATTTCTGCCTGATTACAAGTGGTGGTAGCAGTGTAATTCCCGAATTAGATTGGGTCCATGGGGCTTTTTTGTGGAATTACCATGGTGGAATTACCGCTGCAATAATTCCACCAATTTTGACGATTTTTTGGCGTTGAGTGGGAAGATTTACCTCAAGGGTTTTGCTGGGGGTAAATCCTCCACTCAAAGCCAAAACTCATAATTTTTGGCATAATACCGCCAAAATCGTAATGCGGCCCAAAGTGTTTGTTGTCGCAATATTTTTATATGTTCCTTCTAAAGAGGTAACTGCACATCTTGCATTCAAATCTCCTCCCAGCAACATTGTGTTATTAGGCAGCATGCCCCACTTAGTTAATATTTTCATCTATATAATCGAATATTTCACTTTGAGGTTTTTGTTTGGGGGATCATATACATTTATCACCAGTATATTAGGAAAATCGAACAGTACCTTGAATTTAATCTTGACTGCTAACATATTATCATTAGAGTCAACAGGGCCCACCCTGCTTGAGGTGAACTCCTAATGTACTCCAATCATCAAATCTCCATAGGGCGGACCCTTCTGACCCTTTTTTGCTTTGACCAGTTGAACCACAAAGCCATCTATATGGAAGTTGTTGGTTAACCATGTTTCTTGCAACATAAACACTGGGTAAGAGGCAAGGACCTTTCTTTAAATACATTTGAATTGCCCCTGGTATTCCACAAGGCCAATTTAAATTCTCATTTTTGTAGACCATCCATGCTCTGTATTAGAGATTTCCACCATTGCCACGCTTTTAAATTATCTAATCCTTCCATGATTGCATGCGCATATTTTCCATGATTTGTTGTTTCTTCCTGCTTGGCAGCACTACAATGTTCACCGCAAGACGTTGTCGGCACATTTATTATTTCTTTGTCCAGGTAATGACCTAAATATGATTCATGTTGGCTGCAAATTAATGCAGCAGTCTCAAGTAATACACAACGGAAGCACGACATTGCGCCAAACCCCCTATTTATAGTTTTCTATGAAATCAAAGTCACATGAATTCAAAATCCAGAGGTAAGGGATTTTCGCAAATAACCCCACCAGTGGTGATCTATTTACATGTTTTTCAATCTTAAATCAGTTTTTTCACTAATGACCACAATACGCGCATCCAAAAATCGCGCTGTTCCTCCAACATAGACTCATGTATGCTTGTCTGTTTGGTGGGATACTCTTGAGAACCAGCATTGCTGATGTTATTTTCTTGTAGCAACCAGCTGGTCAATGTTCCTGTATTCTGTTGTTGATGTGTCTTTTTTGTCTTCCCACAAGAGTGTACAGCTGAGACAATTGTTGAATTTAAGGGTTGGATCTCCAGCTCTATGTCGGGAGGGTTACAATTCTCATTTCTTTTTTCTTTCGTTCCTCGTAGTTTGTTTTTCCTATTTTGCTGTTTGTGTGTTGAATATGTGAGTGGGGAACCCATCAGGCTTTCTGTGGGTATTATCCTGCCATCCTCCTCCTGAGTGTTGATGACAATCAGAGACAGGCTTTCCACTTGTTCTGTGCATTCTGACATAATGAGAGGAGTTCCATCTGATGTTTTAGACTTTAAGTGTGTACTTAAAATGTCTAATAGTTTGCTGTGCCTCTGAGTCTCGGTGAATATGCAGTCACACAATTTTAGTAATATTTTTATTGCAAAGTTTAAAATCGCACTTGGTATTTGTGTGCCTGTTGCAACTGAATTTTCTGCTTCCATTTGATGTGTACTCGAGAGTGCCTCTTCATTACCTGCAAAAAGTTGTTGGATTTCCTGCGTTACTGACGCATCTGAACACGGTAGAGGCTGTGAGTTTAGTGTAGCTCGAAGCAAAATTGGGGAGGCTGATAGTCTTTGAGTACATAGAGCTTCACCAGCTTCGTTCACTAGTATGGAATTCTTTCTGAGAAAGTGCATTCTTCTCAGCGCTATTATTTACAACATTTCTAGATGTGCCACATAAACCGTAGCACAGGTCTAGTAGTGAGTTATTGTCTATCTCTCCCTGGGAAGCACTTGACATTATGCTAATGCCATTTTCAGCTGATGCCGCAGCTTCAGTCAGTTTACCAGGCCGAGGCTCCTTCCCTCCCTTAGTTTTTCCCCTGGGCTTGAAATAGGCAGTAAAGTAACCTGCCGATTGGGTTTCTTGGGGAATTTCCTAAATTACTGATATTGCAGGTTCCTGGGGCGAGTCTGTGCCTCCTTTGTTCACAGACCTGGCCTCATCCCTCTCAGCCCTTTTATATCCATTTCATTTACCATATGTTTTCGCTTTGCCCAAGATGTAATGTTTATTCTTGCAGGGAGCTTTTCGAAGTATAGTGATAGTTCAAAGAAGGCTTAACTTCCCGTTTTCATGCACAGACAGCTGCAAACCGCATTCCACACCGCTTCACAAGCGCAGCGCTGCACGCTACTGGAGCCTTTTCAGTGCTTCTCTGCTCCAATGAGCCAATGGTGAGACCTGCATTTTTTCCAATGGAAACAGTAAGCAGACTCAAGTACCACAATGGAGGGACAGAATCTCCTACTGCAGACTGCTTTCCACATTGTTTCACACAGAGGGACATCATTATCTGACCTATCTCCTCTTCAGTTGGAGGTGCATTTAATTGATTTGAGCGTGCCGGATGAAGCCAACCCAGATCTACATGATCTAGAAGCTGCCTAATCTCTTCCTGTGTCTCCTGCACCTGAGAGGAGTACAATCGATCATAATAATCGCAGAACACTGTGTTAATCTTCCTAGAGTCTCTAACTAAGCGTCCTGTGGTGTCCTCAATCTCAAGGATTGAGCCCTGGCCCCTCTCCTTTCTTATTGCTCAGGCCAGAGTGCGGCTGGACCTGTCCCCCTCGCCATAAAAGGTTGCAGCGATCGGGTCACCCAGATATTTCTCCTCTCTAGCCGCCACCTCTGCACACTCTCCTCGCTTCTCACGCAGGGTCTCAGCCACAGTCGAGTCAACACCCGTGCCTGCCATTGCTCCAATTTCTTTATATCCTCCTCTAGCATAGTCAAGGTTCTGGGTAACTATTTCAACACCACCCTTCCCAGGAAATACAACAGCCTCTTATGTAAACCTTGAATGCTTCCTAAGTCACTCTGGGGTTAGGAACCAATCCTGCATTCGTCTGGAAGAAGACCTGTATGTCTTGTGCAATCTCATCCGTAAACACTGCATCCTCGAGGATGCAGGCATGAAAATGCCACTGAACTGAATGGGGCTCCAGGTCCAGGAAAGACAGTGCCTCCATCACTGAGAGTGGTCGGACAGTGTCTGAGGCAGTAGCCTGGCACTCTATATCGCTCTAGCAAGGTTTGTTGTAATCATTACATAATCGATTCTTGGTGCACTGTCATGCATGTACTCCTTTGTCGTGGGGCTCGGATTGTGCCACGTGTCCACAAGGCCATGAAACTCTGCTATGCCCCCCAAGCTACGGCAGCCTTAAGAGGAACCTTCTGAGTTGTGACTGAGTGGACCAATTACAAGGACAGAGCAACATTAAAATCTCCCGCCTACACCATTTCATAAGAGGAGAATTTGTGAATGTGAGCTGCACACCCATGAACAAATTCTGGGGAATTGACATTTGGGGCATAAATATTGACAATGATAAGCCGTGTAACCAGACATTCCTCCACTAGGAGAAGAAATTGCCCCGCCTTGTCAGTGACCTATTCATGCAGCCAGAAATTCAGGGATCTGTGTATATATGTTGTGACCCCTATAGCATTTCACAAGTATGTAAAACCATATCTATGGGTCCCCACCCAGCAGCCTCAGCGAGTGCAACCAATTTAGCTAAATGTGTTTCTTGCAGGCATAGCACATTTACGTGATGCTGCTTCACCTGGTTCATGACCAAGCAAAATTTCTTACCATTTGTCAATTTTCCAGGTCATTAATGTGAATCGCTCACCCGCCCCTTTCCATGGCTATACCAGCAGCATTCTCTTCACACTACTCACCCGCGAAGAACCCCAAGGTGTAGTTACACAGAAGTATCCTGCTCCCATAGAACAGCTCTTACATGAGAAAATCAAATATGGTGTCAGACCGTGCTCCTCCCGACCTTCCCCTAAACAACTACAGAAACTTAACTAACCACCATCAAACGCAGTTACTGCAAAAAATGGAGAGCTGATGGTAGCCATATTAACTCCATGTGACTGAAGATCCATTCATAATATGCACTTCCCTACAACCGCCACCCACACAAGAAGGCTGAAAAGCCACTCGGACCCCCTTCTTCAAAGGACAAGAGCATCAACAATTCATACATAGAATGGAATCAATTCCCTAAGAAAGCTCAATGATTAGGTTCACATGGATATCCCTTTGGATCCGGCAGCTCAACTACAGAGCGCTCCGACACATCTGACGATGTAAAGAACCATGTTTTCACATTATGAACCATCCGCAAATTCACAGAGAACAACATAGCCTAGCAAATGTCCTTTTTCTGCAAAATATTTCCAACAGCCTGAAAAATGTTCCTTTGTTCCTGGACCTCTGAAGTTTGGAAACACACTGATTATGGAGGAGCCAAATCGCAATTCGTCCTTCTCTCTTGCTGCTTTAAGGAGCATGTCCCTGTACCTATAGTTGAAGATCCAGACAATAGCTTGTTCATGGGTGCCTGGAGGTGGTTTAGTTGCCAGGGATCTATTTGCCCTCTCCACGAGGAACAAACTGAAGACAGTGGAGGAAACCCAGTGAGTTCATAGGCAATTTCTCTACAAAGCAGCTTCCTCAGAGCCCAAAGCAGTCACCGCCAGGCCGGGGCACGCAGGGCACCACTGCGGCCTGCCACTGCTGAAACCCGGCAGTCGCAGGGCAGTGCAAATCACCCCCTCACTGCAGCGGCCCAACTCAGAATCTCTGCCGCACTCCTCAGGCCAGAAATCCAATCGGGGACAGCCCACTGCTTAAACCAGAGTGGGGAAACTCGTCCTCTGCACGCCCCACTCGTTCCTCAGCTCCTGCAATTTTTGGCGGGAAGGCCGGATGCTCTGTACCCTCACAGCCATCCAGTAATTCATGCTCCTGGAAAGGGGCCAGGTGGCATTCAAAGCAAATATCTAACAGTATTGAATAATCCCATTGTTTCCACCAGAAGAAGTCCTTTCAACTTTCTTTAAAGAATGGTACTTACAGAAGAAAACGTGTCAGTATTGAAAGGAAACTTCATTTTTTTTTAAAGTTGGCTTTTATATTCAACAATAATATGGCGAAACAAATATTCCATGCTCCCAAAAAGGGATAAGTGTCCATCAAATAGGATAAAACTAAGACAAATATGATTGTTATAGGGAACATTTGTTTTTTTCTTTTTACCGTGGAAGTATTCACGCTTTATTTCAAGTAGCGTCATTGAAAACACATTGAACTGTCTAATCTGTATATCTATAAGGAAACAATGTTTTTATTCTTCTTGCTGCTGTTAGGCCATTGTCACTGACCTTGTTTGAGCTCTTCCCACATCTTCTTCACCGTCGTGCCCGATGTGTGGCAGGCAGGGTGCTCTCTGCTTTGTAGAGTTTGAGGTTGCAGAGGTGCAGCCAGGCACGCCTTCCTTGGAACTTCACTGCTGTTGGTGTAACCGTTCCACGATAAATGGTCCCTTGAAATGGAGCTTATGCACAGGACCTTGTCTCCTGGCTACAGTACTGGTAGGCTTAATAAGGTCTCAGGATCAAATTGTTAATTTGCTTCATCAGTCTTCTTAGACTCCCCCTCGTAGCTGTCGAGAAATACATTTAAGAGACTCCATCAAAGCTATCAAATAATCATGCATTTCTGTCCCCAACACAATAGCTGCACTCTATGCATCAGTGTGACCTTGAGTGGAAGGAGCAAGGGGTGTGTGCATGCAGCGCGCCATCACCAGCTCATGTGGAGTCGGGTGATGGTCAGAGCCAGACTGATTACGTAATGCAAATAGAGCTAAAGGAAGGCAATGGAGCCAAACCTTTTTCAGTGTCTCTTTTCATTTGGCAATTGGCTGCTTTAGGAGAACGTTTAAGTGCTCACAGATACCGTTTGCTTGTGAGTGGTAAGAAGACAGGAATGTATGCTTAATACCCAACGGAATAGTGATGTGCTCAAATACCTCATTTACAAAATGCTGTGCATTGTCAGACAGGAGAACTTCGCACATTCCCCATCTTGGAAATACCTTACATATGAGGAATTTTGCAGCACAGGTAGCATCTGGATGTATGCATGGACCTGCTTCGATCCATCTGGAAAAGGGACATGCGACTTATAGCGATCTATAGCCGAAGCAAATTTGGAGCATATGTACAAAGTTGATTAGCAAATGCTGTGCTGAAATAGTCCAGCAGGGTGGGGTATTTCCCCCCTCACAATTTACAACAAAACTTGCAACATGCGTTGCCAAATTTGGGACAAAACACTCATCTGAAATTAGTACTGCAAGACACTCTCTTGATGTGTGTGCTGGATGATGCAATTGGTCCAATGATACATTAAGCACCCCTAGAAGCATGACTGGTTTGCCGGTGCCATCCTGCCACCACATTGCATCTGTGGGGGACAATGAGCATCCCCTTCGTTTCCATAACTCTTGCTCTTCTAGTGGTTCTCTTCCCTGTAATTCAGTTATTTGTGCTATGGGTAGTGTATTGAAACCCTCCGTCATCACCATGTTGCGTGTGCACTGTGTATTTGTTCGGTGCAGTCGCAAATGTCAGATATTTCGGAAAAATATGCGGCTCTTTTTGCTTCAAGTTAGGTAGCCTCATTGCTGCGAGAAAACAAATCTGCACCTCTAGTGTGCGCTGCACACTTCACCACAGCAATGGCCAATGGGAGTTGGAGTACATCAATGAGTTTAACCAACAGCGGCACATGCTGCACTGGTGTGCCGTCTGCACGTAAGAAGTCATGCCTCTTCCAATGTGACAGTCCTGCGTGTACTGTTGACATCATGCAGGCAGAGTCAGAATAAACAGTAACCATCTCTTTTTCATGCACCTCAAGTGTCAAAATCAGTGCTACCAACTCTGCTGCTTGTCCACAGAAATGTGCAGGCAATCTTGCACTTGTCACTCTCTCAAATCTATCATTCAGTATTGCTTATACAACTGATGACCCGCTGTATCATTTGCCTGTGCTCTAGTCTATTATCCCCCTCCTAGGGCATTTTATTTAACATGTGGTATCTCATCTTAGTATTCAGTGTACTTAGTGCAATCATGCACGTTGTCTCCTTCCTTCACTGGACCCGCTGTGAATGTAGCTGGATTCACCACTCGACACCTGACAATTATAATTGACCGGTTGGATAAGATTACTTCATAACTGGATGCTCTCATTGAGGTCAATGTGCTTTTGGGATTTTCGAATACAGCAAATAGGTCATGCTCAAAATATAAAGTAAGTGTTCATCCCATAAGTATGCTGGGAGATTTCTCAATCGCAAACGTGGCTGCCATCCATGCTTGCTCACAGGGATAAAGTCCTATCATTACTGGATCTAAAATCCTGCTGTGGAATACTAATGGTTTGTGTCCCATGGTAGTTTTCTGTGCAAGGACAGCCGTCATCACTACCCCATTTTAATGGGAAAATAAAAAAATAATTCTTTATAGTATTGGGGGGTCCCTAACACATGAGCTGTGCTAATTGCTAGCTTCAATTTATCAAAGGCATCTATCTCATCTGTCCAGGCTATATTGCTGCTTTCTCTCTGTGCCTCCTTGAGTCCTTTTAGAAGTGGCCTTACATAAGTGCTGTATTCAAAAACCTAAACCCTGCAACAATTTCAAAGGCCTACAAATTGCTGTAATCCTTTCATCATCTCTGGTGTGGGTGTCTTCATGATTGCTTCTGCTCTTTCAGGTATCACTTTCCTTCCTTCTTTTGATATTAGCTGGCTTATATATAGTACATCTTCCTGTCAGTATTGCATTTCTTTCAACTTTTTTGGCCTTTTTCTGCCAGTACTGTCATCAGTTTTATTGAGTCTCTCCTGCAATCTTACTCTGAGTTGCTTAAAATATCATCTACATATTACATTACTGTGCTGTCAGTATATTTACCAGGTCCATCTGCAGCACTCAATTAAAGACTGAGGGGGACTCACAATACCCCTGGTGTAACTGAGTATATTTTAATTTAATACTGCAGTAAGTGAACAAAGTCAAATACTGGGATTCTTCATGCAAGGGGATGGAAAAGAAAGCATTCTTTAAATCCATTTCTGTCAAATATTTAGCTTTGGAGGGGATGTTACATAATATTGTGGCTGGGTTTGGAACCAATGGAAACTCTTGCTCAACAATATTGTTCAGGGGGCATGAGTCCTAAATAAATCTCCACGACCCTCCTGTTACTTTGTGCGCTGGGTAACAGCCGTGTTACACAGGATTCTGAAGGCACTAATATCCCCTTGAGCACTGAGACGGCAATAGTTTCATAAATATCCTTGTCAGCTTCTTTTGTCATGGGATATTGTCTTACTTGAGGCAAAATAGCCCCCTGCTTCAATTTAATTTGGACTGCCCCTACTCCCTTCAATTGACCAACATTATATGGCCTGCTGGTCCACAAAGTGCTTGGTACATGTGCCAAATCTCACTAGAGAAAGGACGTACCTTTTTTACTAGTGACATTCTCTGAGGTATCTCCCTATTTTCAATGTTATACTGATATAAGAGACTTATATTAAAAATTTGTCAACACAATAGTCATTTGTAAACAAGTCTTCATCTGGTAGGTCAAATTGTGCCCTTTGTCAAGAGCTATCACTGTTCTCCAGTTTGCCCCTTCTTCATCAACTCCATGCAGAATTACTATGTCTTCACTCACAATGACTGCTTCTAGCGCTACTATAATTATTTGGGCATGCTCCACGTCTGTGGGTACTTCTGGTTGGAACAGATATTCTGTGGGTAACCGCAATATTCTGTCCTGTATTCTTGGAATGCATACTAACAATGCATGTACCCCATAAAGAAATACTTACGGGTTTAATGGCATGCCTCTTTGTGGTTCCTGACCATAAAATACTGTTATGAATTATTTTGCATTCACATAATTTATCCCTAGTGTAGAACATATTATCCCCTGGTCCGTGAATGATATTGTCATGTATATTTTTCTCATCAAATCTCTCCCTAATAGGTTAACTGGTGTCTTGTGGGAATATAATAATGGCACAGACATGTTGCACTCTCCAATAGTAATAGGTAAAGAGCCTGTAAAAGGAACCGTAGTTGTAGCCTCAGAAAATCCTTGTGCGTTCATGGCAATGCCTGACATTGGGAATTTCCTTCTTTAACACAGGATCGATTCGTCCCTGTATCTAGTAGAAAGGAGAATGTGTCTGTTACCTATTGTCACCCTGATCCTCGGTTCCTCTTGTGGGTCTGATGTAATCGATATGATGGAACACATCAAGTCTTTCTGTAGGCTGTCCTATTGTAGGTACATGTCCAGTCCTGTACCAGTGAAAGGGATCCCTCCTAGTACTGTCACACACCCTATTCTAGATTTAGGTGCTTGTGGCAATATTTTTGCCTTCCATGGTGTATCTGCATCAGGGCTTGTTGTGTATGCATTGGTGCTTGCTGTGCTTGGGGTGGCATCCTTTTTTGTATTGGTTGTATTGCTGGCGCTTATGCTTGATACTGTGTGTGATCTTGGATATAATATTCTGGTGGCTCCGCACTATATAGTGGGGTTATGTTGTCCACCCTCTTGGATCAGCTGCTTGCCAGTTCTGGTGCATCCCTCCCCTGCTTCTGCATTGGCATGAAATGTGCTCTATCTTCCCACATGTTCAACATTGCTGTGTCTGTCCCCCAAATCTAGGTTGCCCCCGATTAAACCCTCCACCTTGTGGAGCTTGAAATCCAAACTCTCTGCCCTTGGGTGCAAACCCTCGCGGGAAATAATTATCCTCTCCCCTTCCTGCAAAATGTAAATTCATTGCTGGCTGTACCTGCTATGTCCCTTGTACATTTAAACCTTCCCCTCCACTTGTCAATGCTGCCACTTTTACTGAGAATCTGCTGAACTAATCTTGCTTCCTCAATCTTCCTGTCCTCAATTTTCTTTCTGTCTTTCTCTTGCTTTAACCGACAATGTTGAGCGATCGTCAGTTGAATCTCCGCTCAGGGCTTCTCTTCCATTCCCTCAATCTTTTTAAAGTGTCTTTGCACTTCCTTGGCATTAAATGTGATTGTAAATAGTTATGTTTTTGTCCGACAGTTCTCTGGTTTCTAACCTCCACTATCCTCAATATCTTGAATATACGCTGTCAAATCTTCATCCGCTCTCATTTTACGAGTCATAATGGCACTCATGTCTGACATGTCAGGGTACTGAGCACTAAGTCCTGCTCAGTCATGGTTGGCATCTTGTGCCGTCACACCAGGATATCCTGTCCACTTCAAAATTTCATCTGACTGCTCCCCCAATATGGCAGCAAGCAGGCTTTTTATGTCACCTACCGCTAAAGTCATGCCCGCTGTCATTTTCTCTAATTCATAGATCCATTTACCCAGCCCTGATGTCAATGGTGGCAATTTACAAATCAAATTATTTGTGTGCATTTGTGACCACTGAATGTCTTGCAGCAGCCCACACTCCCTTTCTCGAATAAGGGGAATTGTGTGAACCTAGCACTCTGTCAGAGTGCACTTGCACCCTTCTTCTTTGTCACTGTGTCTGTCATACTAATTGTCTTCCATCCTGGTAAATTCCTCAGCCTGTTCATGTACAGTGTTCTATCTTCTAAACTCTTTGATCGCATTTTAGGGTGCATAGAATATTCAACAGGCTTCGGCCTCTTCACTGGCTCTTCCCAATCTAACCATGTTATATCCTTCCCTATCCCCATGCCTGTAGCAGCGGCTTGTGGGGCCTCCTCCTCTCCGCTTTCCACTCTCTCTTCTTCTTTGAAAAATAGTGTTGTCACTTTCATCCCCTTAATCGTCTTCTCTATATTCAAAGTCTAGTATCCAAAGGGGTCCTATACGTTCCACTCATCACTTCCTCCAATGCGTTCCCCCCTCCATCTTATGGAGAACCTCTTCTACTATCCATCCCGCTGCTAATGCCATCCCTTCTGCTGCTATACAGTTTGCCAATCCTCCTTCGTATGGCACCTTCCTCTTCTTCATCTGTAAGAGTATGTTTTTTAAGTGTCACATCTACTTCCTTGCAGCGTCTTTATAAGCTCCTCTCTTTTTCTCTCTGTTCTTGTCTCCGGGCTCTCTCTTGGTCTGGGAACTTACGTCCCCTAGTAATATCATCAACTTATTTTCTTCGCCTTTCCCTGTTTCTTTCTATTGCTTGTCTTTCTCTGTCCCTCTCTTCCTCCTTTTGCTTTTCTTTTCCCTTTCTGCATCTCTCTGTCTTTCCATTGCACTTTCTTCTCGTCTCTTCTCCCTTTCTCTATCTGCCTCTCACTTGTTTTCTCTTTCTTTCTCTTTTTCCTCTTCATTCTGCTCACTTTCACCCTCTTGTGGCTCCCTTTTCTCTTCTTCTTTCTCCTGCCTTTCTATAACTTCAATAGCCTTGCTTTAAAATTGTTCCTGCCATTTCCATCTAATTTGAGCACTATCAGTCCTCCTACCCATTCATTCGCCATGATCGCCGTCTCATCCTTATTACCCTTCCTTGCTCTCTCTCTCTCTGAAGCTCCTCCTCAACTTCTGTTAATTTTGCCTGTAAATCGCAGTGCTCATCATATTCCACATGTTTGGACACAGGTTTTTGTTTACTTATATTTCCACCACTTAAAATGTCTTCACTACTGAATGCGGGTGGCGCATATGTGGGATTAGTGTACCCGCCTGTGCTTTTAACACTCATAATGGATATAATCCCTGTGCTTCCAAAGGCAGATCACTGCTCTGGGAAGGAGGAGGAGCTGTGGGTGCTATGTCCTCTATGTCATGCTGATTGAGCATCCATTATTTTGCTGGTGGATCCTCTATCCCTTCCCAATACATTTTCCACAGATCCAGAATAGCTAGTCAATTCAGTAACTGTTTTCCCTTATAAACAGCATCTAAATATGTGCACATATGTTGCAGTACTGCATTTGAATGAGTGCCTTCTTGCGGCCAGCGCATAAACATTTTGCACTCAGTATCTTTCACTCACTGTGTGTGGTACTTAAGGATGTTTCATTGTAGCGAGGTAACGCTTTGCATAGGTGAATGATGGGAGTGTCTCTCATGATAGCACTTCACAGTTTAACTTACAAATACTTCCCAAATTTTACCTCAATTCTCACTCACTCTCTTTTACCTCCCTTTCACACTTTTCCCCAACAATACTTCTCCTGCACCTAACACTTCTATGTTTACCTCTGAGGAGCCTCCTGCATAACCCAGAGTGACACCACAAATGCCACTACATGCTCCAAATCCCTCCAAACTTTCTGAGTGACACCACAGGCATCATGCATGCTCTGAGTGGCCCCATCCCTCTGCACCCACATCGGACCACACTCCTTACTCCACAACACAACTTCACGTCCTCCGCAATATATACCAAAATGCACAAAAGGTTCACTTTTCACAAACTGGTGGGAGAAACTACTACACAAACAAATACAGTATGGCCGTGTTCCCAACTCCTGTGGAAGCCATCCTGTCTTATTATCACCCCATAATGAGGTGTACCACATGATCTTT